>NC_138776.1:120227863-121427863 GCF_965119305.1 Pelophylax lessonae | reverse complement strand
ATCCCATTAAGAGCATGCCCTAATGTTGTCAGGCATGTTTGGCCATACAAACTACTGCCGATTTGAGTTGCTGCAATGAAATTTCAGCAAAATGGACTAGCCTGCTGCATCATTTTTTCACTTAGAATTTCGGGGGGTCTTTAAACTCTGCACTTTGTAGCTTGATAATTTTCATTTCCATCAAATGATGTGACATCCTTTTCATTCCTAACTCATTACCTAGTCCATATCAGTATAGATATCCAGCATGAGATTTTTTTCCCATTGAAATCTGATGTGTTTTCAAAGTGTTCCTTTAATTTTTTGAGCAGTGTGTATGTATGCATATATATATATATATATATATAAATATATATATATATGGATAATCAGTTTTGTGTAATCTCATGGAATACTGGACTGGAAGACAATGATCTCCTGTCTATGTGTATTTTCTATTACACAGAGTAGTTTCCTTTCATGTCTAGTTATTTTACATGGAGAGAAGAAAATGTGTTTAATGACACAATACAGTTTCTCATCTATATTTTAAAATAGTGTGCACCATTTGACAGAAATTGGTATTTTCAGTTTCAATGCAATGCTAATGTTTATAACTAGGGATGAGATTTGGATTTTTCAAAAAACAAATTCAAGGTTATTTGTGAGCTTTGTATTTTGGCATTCAACTGTAAGGCTTTGCATGTCCTTTGACACTGGCAGCAGCATCACAGCAGCTAATAGGGGGACAGTGTGATAATTCCACTCTACACTAAAAGGTGGGGCTGAGAGCAATCATAGGAGTTGCGCTACGAAAGGCAAATAGGCAGTTTACTTTTGCAAGAGAAGTTGCACTGCACAACAGAATTGGTTTGGGGTATATTTGTTTTTATTTTGTTTTAATAGTGCTGTTTTTTTTTTAAGCACAATGAGGTTGATGACTGTCTGTTCTGAGAGCTGTCCTTTTTTCTTAGCACTTCACTGCATCAGTAAAAAACATATTTAAAACAGTGTACACCATAACAATAAAAGTTACTTATATACCTCAAAATAAACCCAATATTTCAAGCAGACCTAAACACATAGGCAGTAGTGTTGAGCTTGAAAGTAATGATGGGTGATCAGCTGCTAAACTGTTGTTTTAGCAAACAAAACCTAAGGGATTGCAACTCAAATTTTTATAGGAAAGCTGCCCATATTACTACAAAAATAAAGGATGTCAATGGTGGGAGATTTACTTAAACTGGTGCACACATAATCTGGTACAACTGTGCATAGTAACCAATCAGCTTCTAGGTTTTATTGTCAAAGCTTAATTGAAAAGCTGAAGTTAGACGCAGATTGGATACTATGCACATCTGCACCGAATTCTGTGTGCACCAGTTTTAGTAAATCTCCCTAAATGTTTCCGGAAGGGTCACACGATTACATCTCTGCAGTTAGATTAAAGTACTAGGAGGACATTACAAAATGCACATTAGCCAGGGGTAGGGTCATAAAAAATGTTCAAGCTAGACTTGGCATTTAAGTCCTACCTGTCTAATTAATGGACTTTTCATTCTGAAATATGCATAATTAGTCATAATATGTACTTTTGAAATTAAAAGTAATTTTTTTGGAATTTGAAGAAATGTTTTGCTTTTTACACAATTTTGTTGGCTTTCTAAATTTCCCTATTTGTAAACTATGTAGCAACATTTAATTTAGTAAGTGAAATGAGACCTTTTCAGAATCCAAAATGCTTTCTATAACAATGAGATATCATTATACATAGTAAAATGCATAAAATATTCATCCTAGTCTACTTGCTGAAAAACAGTGTCTGTTTTACACACTATTTTAAAAATGCTACTAACAGGAAAGTTAATTTACTTGCTAAATGCAATCGCTCTAGCATTTTTTTTTTACTTCAAAACATAATAGAAAACATGAATATACTGAAGTCTCTGGCTGGCTATCTATTCCAAAAATAAAAGTACTTATCCAGGTCTACTTAGCAAAGTAAGGGAGAGCAATGATAATGTTAAAAAGTGCAGCAGGTATAACATTCAATCAGATATTACTTTATTTAAGTCATATCAATAAAACATGCAATGTGGTTAAAATGTTTCACTTTGCACAGTGAGAATTGTGGTTGGTAGATCAAATATTTGTATTGTAAGTTCACATTAAAAAAAAAAAAAAAAAAAAAAAAAAACATTGTTTATAGCATGCGACTTTCAGTACGGCTGATTGACACGTATATTAATAACATTTGTTTTTGTGGCATTTTTTTTTTCGCATTTTTAAAGCCTCATAACTGCCCATCAGTGCCATGAATATTAAAATGGTACCACACAGTGCTGTTCACACAGGAGCGGTAGCAGCATGTCGTTTTCATAAAGCATTGATGCCTGTCCACCAATTAATTGATTTCAATGGTAATGCTCTATAATCGCACCTTTAAGTTCGGTTGTCTGCCTTTTCCCACCCTCCCCTGCCACATTTGGCACCCTTTGGGGGGAGTGGGTACCTGGCTTTGACAGGTACTCGCACCTAATTCATGGCAAACTCAGCCAGAAGTTTGGTCCTCCTCTTTCTTCCCCCTCAATCGGCCCATTCATGGAGCACAGCACACTTTGCACATGCGCAGTAGGGAACTGGCGTATATATCCCTCTACATGTTTCACGGTATATACCGCTTCTTCAGGAGGATTTACAAATTACGCTTGTTCTAACAAAGATAATAGGATAAAATTAGTGACAATAATACATATCCTCGTAGGTATGCAGACAAAAAGGGGAGAGGTGACCTCACCTGAAACTAATAGCCACCAGAGATCACGCCTACCAGGCCGAGCCACCAAATCTCTCACCGGTGGGCTTGGGAGACGTTTAAAAACAATACACTGACATAAAATGATAATAGACATTAGTACCAGTATAAAATTCGGAAGACCATGTGATGGGGCAGAGGGTGGGAGTGTGTCAATAGGAAGGGAAGGGCGAACAGGAAGGAAGGAGGGACAGGAAAAAAGAAGGGGAACGAGGGGGGAAACAGGAGAAAGGGAGGGAAGAGGGGAAGAGGAAGGAGGGAAGGGAAATAGAGGGGGGAAAACAAGGAAAAAAGGGAAAAGAGGGGGGAGAGGGGAGGGGAGGAAGGGAAGAAGAGGGGATGAAAGGGAGGGGGAAAGGGGAGGAATGAGGGGGGAGGAAAAACGGGAAGGGGGAAGGGGAAGGGGGGAAAAAGGAAAAGAGAAAAGGGGGGGAGATTGAGGGCAGAGGGAAAACCAACACGGCGCACGCGTGGCACAACAGAGGAACAAAACCCCTGCAGTGAAAGACGGCAGCCCTAAGGATCCCATCTGTTTGAGGGATCACATACCCGTCGCGAGAGGGAAGGCCCTGCCAGGACAGCAAGAATCAATGGCAGCCTGTAAGAAAAGAGGTCACAGACAACAAACAAATATTAGTGGGAGACATAAAAATAAGAATTGCCCTCAAAACTCAATAAATAATGGTGATACATTGAATGGACAAGACATACACATGTAATTCAAATACATAATGTGTGTGGCAGGCCACACAGAGCATATAATTATGACAATCGGCATTGTTCAAAAACGGCCAATTAACGTTGCAATTAACAGATACATACATAAATACATTGTACAGAATACAAGATGCAAAACTCCTACAAACATATATATACATATACATGTCACACGTGCATGCATGTATGCGCGCACCCAAGAACGCACACACACACATGCAAAGGCGTACCTCAAAGTACATAGAAAGAACAGATGAAACATTACAAGAAATATTGCAAAAAATACCTATGTAAAGGAAAAATATGGATGTGAAGAGAAGGGGGGAGGGGAGAAGAAAAAGGATAATGGGATTGAAGTAGGAGGAAACAGAAAAAAAGGGGGGGCAGAAGGGGGAAAAGGAAAAATAGAATAAAAAAAACAATTAAAACAGGAGAGAAAGGAGATAAAAAGGGTCACAAAAAAGATTTATATGTGATCACTGTAACGTTCATGCGTTTTTGTTTGCGGATGGATTTACAGCTGCAGAATTATTACACTCAGTAGCCTTGTAGAGAATCTGTTGAACAACATATCCAACTCTCAGGACTTCATCACCGTGTACAGCCTGTTATATACTATATATATATTAATAGATGTTTAATGGAGGGATAGAGAATATGAGGATATATAGATGAGAGACAGGCTATTGTATGGTGAGCACTAGAAGTAGTATAGGAGAGTTGCAGGTGATGGTAAGCAGATAGGTTCTGATGTCAAGTATAGTGCAGATGGTAAGAGGACACAGATGGAGTATACTTTAGACAGAGTAACCTAGTGCAAGGATAGTTCAAGGTAGTCCCAAGAGCTAACAGTCTTATGCAGATGATAGTGAATAGATAGATACAGATAGTCTTGGTAATTGCAGTAGATGACAGTAGGAGATTGGTTAGTAAGAATCCCCTGCGGGGTACTTATCACTTAGATAGGTTAGGAAATACAATGTCCAGAGGAGAGGGGTGATCCCGTAGCGGGATACGGATCACCAGCGAGGTTTCCGGCTTAGTTCAGCAAGGAAGGTATGTCAGCAGCTCCGACTTCTCAGGTGTAGGTGCGATGAACATGTGGGTTTGAACGAGCGATGAGTGAGAGCAAACCGGCGATTGAAATAGCCGCTCATAGCGGCGCTCGGCAGTGATGTCATCCGGTCTTAAAGGTGTATGCGTCCTTTGTATATACAAGATGGGACGCAAAGAGAGGAGAAATATAGGAACAAGGGTACCATAGGTACCGGAACATTACAATCACCTCGTTGAGACCTGGGGGCTAGTAGTGTTAAGTCTTTCTATCCACAAAGTTTCTTGCTGCAACAACCTCCTGTCCCAATTCCCACCCCGAGGGTCTTCAGCAACAGGATCCAGGACAAAGAACTTGGCCATCTCAGATTGAAATCTGTGGTATAGGCCAATGTGTCTCCCAACGGCTGTTAACTTTCCACTGTTAGAGTAGTAGAGATGATCCCCAATGCGTTGGCGAAATTTGTGTCTCGTTTTGCCCACATAGAAGGCATTACACTTACAAATCATAAGATAAATCACGCCTCTGGCACCACAGTTAGTATGGGTGCGAGGTGAGAACAAATCACCATTGGGCAAACGGTAGGTAGTGCCCTCTAGTGTCCAAGGGCAGCAGGGGCACTCCCTACATTGGAAAGTGCCCCTGGTGCCCATGGGTTTGTGACTGTCCTCGTTGTAATGACTATGAACTAGTCGGTCACGCAGGGAAGTTACCCTGTGGAACACTAGCTCTGGAGTGTCTCTGACATATTTTTTTTAAATATGAAGAACCGTCAAAAGATGCCAGTGTCGAGAAATTACTGATCAGAGTCTTTGGTGGTGGGCTGAAAAGTTCGTAATTAGTTTAACCGTATTTAGTTGGCAGGATTTGGGTGGGGGATATAATAGAGTGTTCTTGTCCCTGGCAAGGGCTTTGTTGAAGGCCTTTCTTAAGTTCGTACGAGTGTAACCTCTCTGAAGGAGATGGTCACGTAAAAGATTTGCTTGAATATGAAAGTCCTCATCCCTAGAGAAATTTCTACGTAAGCGCAAATATTGCGCATACGGAATGCTCTGAATGAGGGACTTAGGGTGGGCACTTGTTGCATGGAGCAACGTATTGCCCACCGATGGTTTGCGGTAAAGGTCCGTAATTATCGCCCCATTGGGTAATTTCATGATTGTTAGGTCCAAAAAAGAAATTTGAGAAGAATTGTAGGAATAGGTGAACTGTAAATTCCAATCATTGATGTTAAGTATATCCAAGAAATCATGTAACATATCTACGGGGCCAGTCCATGCCAGGAACAGGTCATCAATGTACCTGTACCAAAATGGAACATGAAGTAGGTGGGGTACAAATTTTTCTTACGAAAAGACCGATCTCTCCCAGCCCCCCAGGTAGACATTGGCATAAGAAGGTGCATATGTGCATCTCCCTGTTCTATGATCTACTACTGCACAGGCCAGACCCTCTGATCTCTACCTCAATGCAGAGATGGGTGCGTGATCTGGACCTGTGCATTGCCCCGGAACAATGTTCTTGTGCCCTTACCTCTACCTACCAATAGTCCCACTGTACGTCGCACTGGGAAATGGTACTATACCCCATACAGGTTGTCTAATATTCCACATCGATAGCAGGGAATCAGGAGGAAGCTGGATTCCCTCGATGTGTTTTAACAAGTCAGTGGTGTCCTTTATGTATGAGGACAGGGCATGGATAAGGGGAGCAAGGAATGAATCCACATATTGACTGGCACTGTTGGTCAAAGACCCAATGCCTGATACAATTGGTCTACCTGGGGGGAGGAGAGATTTTTGTGGCTCTTGGGAAGGGTGTAAAAGGTAGGGGTACGGGGGAATTTGGTATTAAGAAACTCATATGTTTATTTATTGATAATGCCTTGCCACCATGCCTCGGTAATAAGACTGTAATATTGTTCGATAAAACCCTGTACATCCCGTAGGGAAATGGGTTGATACCAAATGCCATTATTGAGAATGTTGAGACACATAGTTTGGTATTGTATGTAAGTCATCAATACAATGTTGCCCCCCTTATCGGAGGGCTTGATAATGATGTCAGATCTAATTTGGAGTCTTTTCAATGCCTGGTTCTGTGCAGGGGTCAGATTAGAAAGGGTACTAGTCCACTTTTGTTTCTTAAGGTCAAGAGTCTGACTTCCCCCCTGGGACGCCCCATTGTCAGTGGTATTGACTCTGTGACGTCCCGGGTGGGGAAGTATATTGATTTTTATTTGCAGCCTTTAGTCCAGATGATGCCATCATATGTCCGCGACACTAGACAGGTGATTAACTTACTATCCAGGATCACTCCCACTGGGGATCTGTGAATGGTCACGGCGGACGTGTCCTCCCTATACACTGTTATACCCCATGAGTTGGGGTTGGGTGCAGTGTATATGTTTTTGAACAGGGACTCTAACTTACCAACAATTCAGATTGCATTCATCGTGGAGTTGCTAAATTATGCTACCAAGCATAACTATTTCTGGTTCGGTGGGCGATATTACAGACAGGACATGGGTGTCGCTATGGGCGCTAAGTATGCCCCATCTTTGGCCAATCTCTTTATGGCCCATTGGGAGGAGGATGTTATTTATGGCCATAGCAGACCGCAAGTTTTGCTGTGGGCCAGGTATATAGATGACATCCTCCTCCTATGGGATGGAGAGGAATCTGACCTGATTTCCTTTTTGGATTCCCTAAATGTTAATACTAGAGGTATCCATTTAAATTATGAAAGGAGCCAGACAGTCATTAATTTTCTGGACTTGTCCATCTCCATTCAAAATGGAAATTTTGTTACGTCAACTCATTTTAAGGCGACCGATAGGAACTCCTACATACCAGTTGACAGTTGTCATCACAGTTCCTGGTTGAGGGCAGTTCCTAAGGGGCAGTATATGCGCATACGGCGTAACTGCTCAGACCAAACAGACTTCACGAATCAGGCCCAGGTTCTCACGGAGAGATTCTTGGAAAAAGGGTATGACCCTGACTTTCTTCGTGGGTCCCTGGAGCAGAAACCTCTGGTCATTTTTAAGGGAAACCCCGAATTTACGAGATTTGATAGCTCCGAATGTAATCGAACCACCCTCAAGACCTCCTACTTTCCTTGAGTAGCTCAAAGGTTATTTTAGATGTAATAGATGTCAGGTCTGCCTCCTGAATTGTGTTAAGCAGAAAAATACTAAGAGTTTTATTTCCACCAGCAACGGTAAAACTTTTAAAATAAATATTTCATTTCCTGCACAAGCACTGGAGTGGTTTATCTCCTCCAGTGCTCGTGTGGGTTTCAATACAGTATATTGGAAGGACAAAACGCCCTTTATGTGTTCGATTGAACAAACACATTGCTAACATTCGAAAGTGCTTCAAATACCATTCAGTTTCCAAGCATTTTCTGATAACACATAATAAAGACCCCAGTAATATCATGTTTTTGGGGATTGATAATTTTTCTCCTAACTGGCGGGGGGAGGCCCTAGTATGAGGCTTATCCAGAATGGAGATGGCATGGATTCATAGAGTCAAAACATATACGCCATTTGGGCTCAATGTGGACACTGACGTTAATGCGTTTATTGATAATGCGTGAGGGTAGTCCCGTCTTGCTCCCCCCTTCTTCCCCCCCCTTTTTGTTTTTGGGGGTGTCCTTTCTTATTTTTTACAATAATATTTCTATTTTTATTTTTATGGCATTGTATTGAATTTTTATTGGTAATTATAATCTGCATTTAATGTGATTGTATACATGGGGTAATGCCCCTTGAGACATGTTGGAATCACAATTTAATGTAGTATAGTTACGTTATTACAATGAATATTTCCATCTGTCAATTTATCTGTATTGAATGTAACTGTACACACGGGGTTAATGCCTCATGTGACGTGCGGGAATCACAATTTAATGCAGCCAAATTTGTTACTTAGGGTTTATAAATCCTGACAGCTGGGATGAAGTAGAATTTTACTCAGAATTTTACTTGGCAGCATCTGGCTTTGCCTTGAATATGGTTGTGATCTAACGGAAGTGTAATACATTCATATTTTAGCATAATGTTCTTTTCCTAGTGTGCTGTAACTCAACTTTAGTTCCCGCAGTATGATCAATAATTTGTTCATGTTGGTTTAATAGATATAGTGTGTGGGCAAAACCTCGGACCGTACCTGTTTAAAAATGGCCTTTATTCTGATCCCGGAGGTCACATGGGGCGGAACTTGGCTAGAATTGTATATAAGTGGTGTCATCAGCAGGCCGCCCGTACCTTGAAAACGTCTGATTGGACAAAACGTACGTCGGTCGCGGCGTGCTGACGTCACCACTACGAGTTTGAGGACGGGCGGAAGAGTCGGCCGGCTGGCGACTCATTCACATATCACACTCCTGATTACTCAGTTTTCTGTAAGTTGCTCTTCTTTTATATTAAATAAACATCTATGGTTTTACACTATGGGGCACCTTATTGTTTCCACATAACCTCGTGATTGGACGTGTGTTGGGATTTCTGTTGGAGATAATCTGGTATTGGATCCACTACTTAACAAGAATTTGATGACTGGCATTTGTCTCGTTATTATTATACTTCTGTTTGCTGAGTCTTCCCTGTTCCCAGAGGAGTATTCCTGTACGAGTCGGTCCTGCTTTGGTTTTGGAGGAATTTACTCTTGAATTGGGCACTTGTTTTGCTACACTCTGGTAAGAAGTTTGTACATTTAGTGGTCTTCTTCCAGATATAAAAGAGATTCATCATTTCTCACACAAGGATTTTTCACATAAGGACTTTACACAGATTTTTTTGGCCTTCTGATATCAATTTTTGGGAGCACATTCAGATATATTAGGTGTATGTTTTGTGACTCTATAAATTCATACATTTGTTATCATTCCTCAGAAGATGAGGCTGGGGTTTCCTGGGAACCAGTCACTGAATGGGGTGGCTCGCTTCCAGTTGCACCATCCTCATATAATAACATCAAGTCCCGTAGGGCTCGAAACTCTGCCATTGAAAAATCGTGAACGTTTTCTGGAGGACCCCTGACCAGGTGGCCCTGTAGTCCTGGGATTGGTCTGTTGAGAGAGCATTGAGCACAAGGATGAGACAGATTCTAGATATTCATGTACAGGGAAGGAATCCTGGGCGTGCGAGCGCATCGGGCCTCTCCTACCCGGAAGCCTCCCTGTCCATTTATAAGCATAGCCCTCTGAGAAGGCAAACTTGTCCTTGACAAACTTGCCTTGTTTTTTTTAGATAATATCTTTGTTGAGTATTTCAAGCCTTTCCCGTTTTTCTTTCCATTTGCTTGCAAAAAAAGGAAGCTCTAGTAAATGTTTATATAGGTCAATAAGTTTTTCAATATTCTTATCCAAAGTTGTCATATCCTCAGTGTATTGAGTAGTCAACAGTTTGATCAATTTAAGGCTACATTGTGTTAAATGTTTTTTCCCAAGCTTGTTTAACTGTAGAAGTAGGTTCTTTTATCATGTGGAATATCTGGATCCGTAGGCCTATAGAGCAGATTTTCTCATCTATATAGTATTTGAGAGCCTATGCTCCCCATATAGGTCCAGGGATAGGTAGTTTATCTTAAGATTTATCTAGGCAAGGAGGAGGAGGAAGACTCTAGACATACAATAAGCATCTTCACTTGCAAAACTGAGATTAGGTGGGCTTCTGCTCTACTTGGTGGTTCAGATAACACCCAATCCTAGAGATGTTTCAATTGTCCTATGAAGAAAAACAGATAGATATCATGCAGCAGCATGCCTGTCTCAGCTTTAGGCCACTGTAAAGTTGATCTTTTAAGTTTGGATATGGAATTCAGCCATAAAAAAGCTGTTCAGTGTTTAAAAAACCCCTGGAGGACAACCACAGGGAAGTAAGGTAGTGCATACAAACATTTTGATAGAAGAATCATTTAAATGAAATGTATTATTCCAGCTACTGATAAATGAAGTTTGATCCAATACGGCTAATTTCCAATTTATCTATCTTAACAAAGGGATTATATTAGCCCCTAAGGCTTTAGATGGGGCCCCAGTTATGACAATCCACAAATATTTGAAAGAGGTGACTATCTTAAATGAGGTGTGCAAGCAAACTGCAGTCTGTAGTGTAGGGCATTAGGGCATCAGAGCTGACTTCTGCCAGTTAATCTTAAGCCTCGAAAGGGAGCTTAAAACATTCAATCATTTACATAGCTGCAAGCTAAGGTAGTATGGGAGTACTGCATGTATAGAATGATATCATCTGCATAAAGGCCAATACTTTCTGTTCTATTGCCTATAGTGATAAAGTTCTCTCGCTATAGAGAAAAAAAAGAAGGGACATTGGACATATCCTCAACAGAGTTTCAACAAGAATAATAGGACACCATTTACACTATTTACCAGAAAATTAAAAGTATCACCAAAGCCAAAGTGTTTTAATGAAGCTTGTAAGAATGTTCATTTTATGGAATCAAAGGCCCTGGGTGTGTCGAGAAAGGTCAGAACACTCGAATCAGCAACAAGTTTACGTAGCTGCACCAAGATTTGTGTTCTGTAAATGTTGATAGATGTTAATTTGCACTGTTCCTCATCAATTTTGGAAAGAACTGTCTTGTTAAGTCTCATGGTGAGAACTTTTGCTACTATATAGTAGTCAATTATCAGCAATACGATTAGCTGATTTAAGGCACAGTTCTTTATCTGGTTTGGGCATCAGAATGACTATAGTGGTATACATGAAGGGTAGAAGTATTGTTTTCTGAAAGACTTCTGCATATACTGTACCTTGGACAGAAGTGGAGCAATAATATCTATATAATGGGTATAGACTTCCAAAGGAATACAGGGGCCTGAAGCTTTACCATTCTTCGGAGATCTCCCTGTCAGGAAGTGTAATTTGTTCCTCCCAGAGGGTAAGAAATATTAAATCAGACATATAGTCGTCAATGTCAGCAGTTGTGCATGGTAGGGAGGAAGCATACAAGACTACCCATCTTTCACTTTCGGAATAATCGTACTTGTAGTCTGTTGCTTAGCAAGATACACTAGTAATTCACTAAATTGATTGCCATGTGTAAAATAACATTGATTGTGAAAAATAACTTGCAATTGGCATTGGACAGCGTTTGGTTGATATATAAACGAGACAATTGTTTTCAGTGGATAATATTGTTATCACATGGGTTTGAGATTCCGCCTGCCTCGGACTGTGTGACCTCCCCAGAGAGTTCCTATTAAGCTCTCTTAAATTGTAGATTTTAATGCCTTTCTTAAAAAGGCCTTAAAGGCGTTCCAGAACATACGTACCATCTGCTGGGGAGTCCCCATGAGCCTCCAAAACACTGTCAACTGATTAAAGATACAATTGTTGGATCTGGTCTAGGAAAGCCAGAGGGGGTAAAATCTCCATGAAGGGTGAAGTCCAGTGGGGCAGAGCCTCAAAAGTAGTAATATGTGGTCTGAGACTCAACAAGAAGGGTACATAGTAGAATGTACCATGGGTAATATTTTATAGTTTTCCAAGACCAAGTCGATATGGGAAAGATTGCCTCTGCCGGGTACCAACCGAGAGTATACTCTTAATTGAGGAAATTTAAATCACCAAAGGTCTGACCAGCCTATTTCATCAAGGAGATGTTAAAAAGCATTAGAGCTGGAAACTTTTGAGTGGGGGAGTGTCTTTCCAAAACCGGATCCTACAACATATTATAGTCTCCCATACACAAAGCATAAGCATCTGGGTATTGAACAGCAAAGGTCACAGCTTCACATAACGCATGAAAGGTGATAGGCGAAGGGTTGTAAATACCCAGAATCACTACTAGCATGAAATAAAGCTTAGCATACACAACAAAGATAAATCTAACTTCCAAATCAGTTTTGGTTCTAATACAGTCCCAGAGTACTGACTGATGCATGAGCAGTTCAACTGGCCTAGAAAATGAGGGAAGGATATGATTGGGAAAGAGCATTAGCATTAGATAGGGTCTGCGTATAGAATCTACGTGTTCCTTAGTGGGATGGGTCTCTTGTAAACAAATACATTTTGCCTGGGAGTGACTAATTGCAGTAAATATCTGTGTGCGCTTAAGAGGTTTGCCCAACCCCCGTGACAGAATACAGGATTGATCAGCCATACCGGTGACTGTTAATTATGGATAAGACAGGGGAGGTTGCTGTCTGAGGGTCATCCGAATTTCATAGAATAATGAAATGAGATAGTAAAAAAAAAAATAGACCAACTGTTGTCCATAATACTGTACATAAACTGTAGAAAACCAACACAAATAAAGTAATCCATTTCAATAGAATAAATAATGGGGCATTGCCAGCATATCGTATATGCATATAGGCGGCCAATATGTGGAGATATCAACCTCTTGTATTGGCTATGGTATGTGAAAAGAAAAGACTATAATCAGGGTATGAACAAAGTAAGGATATAGTTCTAAGCTTGACAGGAGAGCTACAGGATCCACCGACAGGGACCTCTGTCCCAAGGGTGTAAGCAGTCAGGCCAAAGAATACTTCTGCTATGTCCAGGTGTCATAGAGTCAATCATAATGAGAAAGAGAAATGGGGTCCAAAAGGACGCATACTATAGAGAGGGTGTAAGCAGCAATTCTTCCCTGGTAAAGAGACAAATATCTTCAGCTGGGATCAGACGTTAAAGCACGCTGGGGCAGAAACTGTGCTGCCACAGCATCCTGAAGGCCTAATTGGAGAAGTAGTTCAGATAAAGAGGTAGAAACGGGTATGTATGGGTCAAGTACATGTAGGAACTGCAAGCATTTGTCATATTGGAAGAAGGGGTCTGAGGCGGCCTAATGAAGGGTCCGAGGAGTGTGTGGATTAAGAGGTGATAGGTGTTATGACCTGGTAAGAAATAGTATCCACAGCACACCCAGGACTATGGAGACATAAAGCGTGATGATCATAATGACCATCTTCACTCTGAGCAGAGCCACTACTGGGCCTGGTCTGGGGTGTTGAGAAAGAGAGCTTTCCCATCATCTATCACCCACAGGTGGGCAGAATATGTCATAAAATATGGTATGCTTTTGTCGTGTAGTTTCTGTTTAGCATCTTTAAAAGGGGCCCTCTGTTTCTGTAATTCCAGCAAGAAATCTGGGGAAAAAAAGACACTTTCACATTTTCAAAGTAGATGTGCCCTACATAGTAGCGGGTCTCAAACTTTATAACTTAGAAAGTGGGAGAGCAATGGCCTAGGTGGTGCTTTGCAAGGACTCTGTGAGCTCTCTCTACCGCAAATGTAGGTGAGAAGACCATGTTGGAAAAGGTTGATCAAAGCCATTGCTTGACAAACTTGCCAAAATTTTTACCCTCAGCTCTTTCAAGGAAGTTGAAAATTCTGATGTTATTACATCACAAGCAATTCTCAAAGTTGTCTACTCTGGTACCAGAAGAATATTTGTTTCTTGGCAGCGGAGACCTTACTAGGAATGGGTGCAAATGCATTCTCCAGGGAAGATTTTCTGTTCTTAGTCTCTGCCACAAAATATACAGTATATTTTGCATGTCTTGCCTCAGGAGACCAATGTCCACCTTGATCTCCTCAATCTTCCTCGTCATGGTGGTATTACAGGTTTGCACAGCTGCCAGTAGCTGAGCATTCACCTGCTCCATCATAATCTTTCTTTGCTTGTCGGCTTAGGAGGATATTGCATTCTGTGCATCTGCAGCTGAGATGCTGCAGCTCTGTGTGTGAGGAGGGCTGAGGTCGCCATCTTGTTTTTCAGAGTGAGCAAACTCCTGGAGCTGATTTGCCACTGTTGCTGTTGATCCCTGCTGGACATGTCTGCCAGGTGCTACATATTGTAATATGCTGGAGCCACTGTTAAAGCATAGGATACTGACAGGTGTTAGAGGCTAGTCCCAGAGCTCTCACTAGACCATTACGGTGGAATCCATGTGAAAACCATGCTAGATTTTAATTTTTGGTTAGGACTTTTGATGAGCAAATATGCTTGAGTTCAATTCAAGGGCCATTTGTTAAACTCATTTTAAATGGTGTAAATTGTGTACTTTAATCCAAACCACATTGAAGTCAATAGTCTAGCAAATCTGGAAAATCAATATTAGCCTTTTTACAGTTCATAGGCAAGCAATTGTAAAGCAAAGGTCATAGGGATCTGTGCATAGACCTGGTGGACATGTATCAATGTAAAAAATTGGTTGAGAAAACATCGTTTTTTACATGCTTAGGTGATCCCTGAAATGATTGTGGTGTTATACAACAGTATTCCCGTAGACAGGGTACATATGTGTATGGAACCAACATGTGCATTCACCTTTGCACACGAGCAAGGGGGGCACTTTACATTTTTTATTTATTTATTGGTGGGACACTGGTACAATAACAAATGTTTTTGTGCACTTGTACACTGATAGATATTGATCGTGCACCAGCAGACACTGACAGATACAGTATTTATGTTGCAATGAAACACTATTGCACTACTGCAGATGTTTTTGTGCACTGGTACAGATGTTGATGGAAAACTGTGACAGATATTTTGTGCGCTGGTGCAGATGTTTCATAGGGACACTTAGACAGATGTTCATGGGACAGGGACACTGATGACAGTGGTGCTTGGTGTACAGGGTGGGGATGCATGCATTCTGTGTGATCTGTGACAGCTCTCTGTAAAATCATCTCTTACACACAGAGCTGTCAGCACAGGCTGCAGCATCCCCTTCCCCACCTCACACTGAGCTCTCACTGAGCTCAGTGGGGAGAAATGACACAGAGACACGTGTCTCTGTTTACACAGTAAAAGCAGTGATTGGACACAGCCATCACGTGATCGAGAGGGCCAATCAAAGCACCCACATCGCAATCTGTGTTTGGCTATGTCAGAAGATCACAGCCATCACATGATCATGCCACTGCGCAGCCTCATGGCCTGGTCTCAGTGACGTATCATTATGTTGGCTCATAACAATGAAGATTATCCGTTTACAGTGGATGGGTGGGAAGTGTTTAATGACCTTAGGTGGTCACATCTCATAACTAGAGATGAGCCGAACACACCCCTGTTCGGTTCCCACCAGAACTCCCGAACAGAGAAAAAGTTCTAACCCCAACAGTGAGCCCAATTAAAGTCTATGGTAGCCGAACTTGAAAAATCAAAAGTTCCCATTTTGAAGGCTTATATGCAAGTAATTGACCATACAAGTGTATGAGGGTCTAGGTACTGCCCTGGGGGACATGTATCAATGGAAATTTTTTATTTTTTTTAAAGGAGCAGTGATTTTAATGATGATTAAAGTGCAACAACAAAATGTTTCAATATAGTTCCTGGGAGTCCCCTTAATCTGCCTGTAAAGTGATGCATCTGTAGCATGTATAGAACATATCGGGACTGTGGACCTCGCGCTTATGGGATGTGTGATAATTATCCAATTAAGTGTTTATAAATTAGCTGCCTGCTGCAATAAAAGTGCTAGTGCTTTAAATGAGTGAAGGTCAGTGATTGCAGCGCTGCTATTTTAAATATATAAATAAGTGTTCATAAAACAATTTTAGAAAATGGTGATTAAACCATTCATGTAAACCATCAATAAAGTGCTATTCGGTGCAATTATTGTGCAAAATATCAAAAAATAAAAAATAAAATTAAAATATAAAGTGCAGATATTACAATGTAAAACTCCAAAAAATGCAAACTGAGTGTAAACAGTCCATAAAACAGTTCTTTGCGGTAACAGAAGCAGGATACTTGGTCTTGCAACTTCGGGGTCTCCCCCTTAAGGTATCTACTTACCACTATGTGGTGTTTTTAAAGCAGATTATAGTGGAGTGAGCTGTTGTTTCTTGCAAAGCTGTTTGGACTCTGTTGGAAGCGATCACCATTTTCTAAAATTGTTTTATGAACACTTATTTATATATTTAAAATAGCAGCGCTGCAATCACTGACCTTCACTCATGTATAGAACATGCTGCAGAAAAAAAACATTTCTAAAGAAAAAAAAAATTAAAACAAGTCATATCACATTTAAATTGACTCACGGTTGTAATTGACGGCACTCAGCTATTTAAAAAGAAAAGAACAGTGAGCCCACCCCCCAATGTAATGTAACGGACCAGTGCATGCTGTGTCGGTGACATCCCAAGGGGGCAGTGACATAGACAGGTGACCTCAATCTTACCTATATAAGAACTGTCAAACAGTGGAGGAGGGATTCAGCAGTCAGCTGTCAATAAGTGCAGAGTGTTTTTTTTTATTTTTCGAGTGTGGCAGGCATCGTGATTGACAATGGATTTACATCGGGGGACACAGTTTTTTTTTATTTTTTAATAAAGAAATTGTCAAAAACTGTCTCTGTGTTTTTATTACTTTTTGACACTTTTTTGGTGAATGGGTAGGGGTACCCACACTCATTCAGATTTGAGGGGGCAGGATCTCTTCTTAAAGAGGGCTTCCAGATTTTGATAAGCCCCCCACACGTAACCACAGCTCAGGGTTGTGGGGAAGACCCCACGCCGCTTTTTTTTAAATTTTGTCGTGGGGTTTCCCATTCCATTTTTCTTTAGCTGTCAGCCGGGAAGCCCATTTACAGCTGATGACTCATCGGTTGTTAGGGATGCAACGGTCGGCTTCCTGGCCCTGCTCCTTTGCCCAATCAGGGAGCAGAATGCACTGTGTATTGCCTGGCATTTGGCTGGGTGAACACCTGCCAAAAACCCTGCAAATTATGGTGTTTTTCACCAAAGGGGTGAACAGCCAATGTTCGGCCTGAACTCATGCTTGGACCAAACCATTCACCCAACACTACTCATAACCCTCAGTCTCCCAGCACTCCAGAGCCTATACAGTTTATATACCTGGGAAACAGGAGCCACATAGAGCCATAGACTCTGATGATCCCCAAGGATAGGCAGGCTAACAGTTGACTGAACCCAGGCCAGCTTCTGTCAAACCAGAGGCGACTGCAATAATAAACCACAAAAAGGCTCATAATCCCCCTATAGTCCTTGACGAAGCACACACTACTTGGTGTAACATCATGGCCACTACAGATACAGGAACATAACAAAGATAGAAACTTTCTATTGTCTCAAGACTTCTACCCATGTGAGGCAGAGGCAGGAGGATGTAAAGAAGGAGTAATAGGAGGAGGAGGGCTGTGCTTATGGTGGTGTGAAGGAGGCGGGTTGATGGGGCTGGCAGTGATAAGAATGAAATTTAGGGGGGCTTCAAGGGAAATGTTTCATCCCTCTTCCACCATCCAAAAGGGATCACAAAGCTTCCCACGCTAAGGTTGCCACAGCTCCTGAGGTGGCTAGATCCACCATCCTCTACCAGGAAAGGTAAAGAGGGATCAGCTAATGGGAAACAACTATCAACCCTCCAAAGAAGGTTGCCTTGGTTTGTAGACTTCTTGCTTTAACAGGCAAAGGTAACATTTGTGTGTGGCACACCACCCCAAACTTCTGCACAGCATTTATTTAATTTGGTGTCTTTAGTCCATCACAGGAATAGTTGCAAAGGGGAAACTAAAGGCCATAGCCTAGCCACCCTAAAATAAGTTGGTTTTGGGCGTGTGACTGTGTGTGATTCCTGACACACCTTTTCCATGTTACCCTTTTTTTTAATTTCCATTTTTTTTAATTGTTGAAAGACAAAAACTGGAGCAGACAGACCAATTTTCCTTCACTGAAGCACCTAAATGCGCAGTATTTAATCCCCTGTACAGGACCCCCATTAGAAATGTACTCGGAAATAATTTGAAAGTGGAATTAAAGTTCCACACATTACCAAGTTTTACCAATAATTAGTGTAAATATCTTCACAATGGGCACAGTTTAGGAGATATTTACATTACATGCTGCCAGCCCTTCTGAGCCCTGTGCTGTAATTGGCGGCTCCCGCGCACATGCGCAGGAGTAACGTCTTTGCGGCTCTGGCCAGTCACAGAGCCGCAGTCCACAAACCTAAGTAAGATGGATGAAGATGGGAGCCCGCTGCAGCTCAGAGACCTCGGCATTGGAGGGCATCCTTTTAAGGTAAGTTTAACATAATGTGCTAGTATGTGATGCATACTAGCACATTAGGCCTTTACTTGCAAGGTTTAAAAAAAAAAAAGTCCAGCAGTTTACAACCGCTTGAAAATTACAGTGTAATATATTATATAATTTGTAGCAGATCCTTTTTAGCGAAGGAACCCACCGTCCATTACAAACACTAGAAATCAACATTATGTGTAAACCGCAGTGCCTACTTCAAGACTCCACTGTATACTGCGGTCCTAACTCTAAAGTTTTAAGAGTCTCCAAGTTGAAGCACTTATAGCAGTAGATAGATTAGGGCAGGCTTGCCTGGAGGGAGGCCATCCCTCCTTAAAGACACAGGGATGCACAGGTTAACCAGCAAAAGCGCATTGGCATCTAAAGGCATCTAGTGCATCCCCACATCAAATTCAACCAACTGTACAAACAAGTAGCAACCAACCCAGTCTATAACTAGCCTTTGTAGTAACGTGTACATGGAAGGGAAATGCACATCACAAACAAAACAACAATTTCCCAGCATACTTACCAGCTAGCCTGCTAAACAATTCAAGTTGTCCCGGTCTAATGATTGCTGTTAACAGAGGGTTTCATTTGCACACAATTACATATACTGTATGTGTTAGCCGCAGTGCCTATGCCAGGCTTTAAATACTGCTGTCCTAACTGTATAATTTTGAGAGTTGGAGAACATATAGTAGAGGATAGATTAAAGGCAGGTTTGCCTCAAGGGAGCCCACTCCTCCTTAAATGCAAAAGGACACAATGGGATGCCCAGAAAAAGCACAATGGCAGCTGAAGGCATCCAGCGCATCTCCGCAACAAAATCAATCTAAAGTGTATTGAGCTAGTTATGGCCAGTGGTTCAGAATGGATCCTAATAGTCCAAAGGCTTTGTTACCTACATTTAAAAGTAAATGATATGGTTTAAGAACAATTTTGTTTAATTTTCCAGTGCAGAACCTTCTTGAATACTACTAGTTCCATGTGCATAACTCATGCCTCATGCACAGTATGCACACATTATTGAATAATGTATGGTAGGCCCCATTTATTCAGTCCCCCCAACAGCCATTGTAAAATCTAGAAATCAACCTTAGAGTGTTATTTATTCCAATAAAATCCAACAAATACAATTTTTTAACTATGTTTGCAGTATAAAACTTATTAGCACTAGGCTCTTATTTAAACATGACCCACAAGAGAAATTAGAAAATCTAGCAAACTATATTACAGTTTAATTTACTCCAAGAAAAAAGACCGCAAAACATTGTATTGCCTCTATTCCCAGTATTAATTTATTTGCATTCAAACCACAATTTGAATAGGACCTCCAACAGCTATTTGTATTTGTGTGCTTTTGAAATCAACATTACAATATCCTTTATTCCCAGAAAAAAACAAATATTGTATTGCCTACATTTCCAGTATTATTGTATTCATGCTCCAGCCCTAGTTTAAATAGGACCACTAACAGCCATTAGCACCCTTTGAAATCAACAGTACAGTATCATTTATTTACACAAAAAAAAACACACCAGATTCTTGTATGTTCTTTTTATTGAGCCCCAGTTTTTTTTTTTTTTAGAAACATAAATATCCATTTGTATTTTATGAAATCAACATTATAGTCATTGTCAAAAAGTGGAAATATTGTATCACCTACATTTCCAATACTAATGTATTTGCACTCCAGGTCCTATTTGAGTTAGACTACCGACAGCCATGTTTAAAACTGGAAATCAACATTACAGTATCAATTATTCCCAGAACAAAATCCCAGATATTGATTTAAGTATGTTTCTAATATTAATGTATTTGCATTTAGGTCCCACTAACAGAAACTTTCATTTTTTGAAATCAACATTACAGTATTGCCAGAAAAAACACCTTAAACACTGTAGTAAGTATGTTCCCAGATTTGATTTATTTGTGCTCAGGCTCCAATTTAAATAGCACTCCAATATCTATTTTTAAATCTAGAAATCAATACTAAATTATAATTTATTCCATAAAAAACATCCCAAATATTGTACTGAATATGTGCTGAGTCTTTAAACATTTTTACTCTGTATACAGGACATAAACCAGAAATAAAACAGTGCAGCGCTTGACAAATACCAAGTAAACAATGAACAATAAAGAGTTAATGAACTAAAAGCATAAAGTCCATAAATAGCATTGGAATTCAACTTCTTGTGGAAAGGGATGATTTAAAAAAGCAAGCAATCGTGAATGAAGAAGGACAGCCTATCCACCAAGGCAAACACTTCCCCTCACCTCCAATAATCTACTCTATTAAGGATCACACAGCCAGATTTCAAAATCACTGCAAGATACTCCAAGTAGGTGGTCCAGATTGGAGAAAGGATCTTCATATGGCTCTGTAGAGATGAGAGGAAAAAGACAGATCTAGTGCTCTCTGTATACTAAAACTGATTTTATTGCAACAGCAAGTATACTTAAAGATAAAGCACTGAACCAGTGCATGTAAACAGTGTGTGTAACAAAGCGAAGTGATGGCCGCAGGTGATGTCATAGACAACTCCTCACCCAGTATGCACCGTGGGTGGGACTTCATTAGAGGGAGCCGGATTCCTCCCACTAATGAAGCTCCTGCTCATGAAGTAACACAAAGGGGGGGAGGAGTTGTTTATGACGTCACCCGCGGCCATCACTTCGAAGAGTAGCTTTGCTTAAATGAGGGATCAAAGTAATTAGGGTGGTTATATTCAGAAAAATGGGTCTCCTGAAGGAGCAGAATATCAGCCCTCAGGCATTGATAGGTTTTTAATGCTTTCTTTCGCTTACGGGATGAATTAAATTACCTTAATACCCATGGTAGGTCTGGATAAACTACCTAACATGTAGATGGGACAACATCTCGGGGAGCCCTCAACTGCAAGAATCTACAATCAAGAGAAAGATAGACTATTACATATAGTACAGGTAGAGAACACAACCTATTCATATAAGTCTCCAAAAAAGGAGCAAGTAAGCGGGGCACAATGAGGGACTAAAGACACCTGCTCAACCGGCGCTAAAATAAAGTACCTTAAAATCAAATAAATAAATAGATATATGAATGCTGTATACAAACAATATATCTAACACAGCTGCTGCTATAAATACAAAGACATATAATGGAGGTGCATATATAATAATATCACAAACACGATATACTACAACGCACTAGCAGCGCTAAATACATAAAAGGGTAAAACTGCAGTCCACTGGGATAAAGTCCATGTGCTCATATGATCATGCAATGTGCCCAGGATGTTCACTCCTGACAATCCAAAGTCGTGAGTATGTTGTTAAATACACCGGACCCTCCACCGCACCAATGTGCTCCCCCAAATCAGAAACACTCACCATTCTGAATGCAGACATGAGGAATGAGGAAGGATAAGGAGGGACAGAATTGATCCGATTGAGACGGTTCAAGTGCCGGTGGTCCTGGTTAATTCCTGTGGAGATCGTTTCTTAGCCTGTGATAGGCTGATGTTACAGGCGTTTTTTGACCAGATTTCTGGTGAGTGTTTCTGATTTGGGGGAGCACATTGGTGCGGTGGAGGGTCCGTTGTATTTAACAACATACTCACGACTTTGGATTGTCAGGAGTGAACATCCTGGGCACATTGCATGATCATATGAGCACATGGACTTTATCCCAGTGGACTGCACTTTTACCCTTTTATGTATTTAGCGCTGCTAGTGCGTTGTAGTATATCGTGTTTGTGATATTATTATATTTGCACCTCCATTATATACTATTCATATAAGTATCGTGCAATAATACCTTTTGGAAAAAACACAAAAGAAAAACTAAAAAACAAGATCAAGAAAAATGAGAACATAAGTTCAAAGTCAAGTGGAGTCAGAGGGGAAACACCCCCACTGACTATAAAAAACAACACTCCAAAAGGACTAAAAAGTGCAAAACTCTCACTGAAAGTTTGAGGTGTAAAACCACAACTATAGAAAAAGGTTAGAAAATCTTGAAATAACTAATCCATGCCTACAGACCTCAGTTTATAGATTAAGCGTTTGTGAGGGACTAGAATTTGAAACAGAGAAAAGGAGAGCACAAATGCCTAGTGCATTACCTTAAGCACCTTACATTTTTTTATTACAAATGATAAAAGCATACTCACAAACATAAACGATAAAACACATGTCATATACAACTCCAGTATTGGGAATGACACATCACTATGGTTGGAAAGCTGGTGTGTTTCAGGAGGCAAGCTCCCTTCCTCAAAGCTAGTCCCACATGCTGAGGGCACCATTGTTATATACTGGTGGTAAGCATACATCCCTCCCCTCCCCCGTCTGCATTGGGTAGGGCTTTACACAAATTAGGTTATGGGGAGACCTGTGTCCATCAATAACAAAGGAAAAGAGAGTCTATCAATCCTAAATCAAGTTGCTATAAGCCGTGCTATAGGGAATATATAAAGAGTTTATATGCAGCTAAGGTGTTATAATTAATTTCTTGCCAAAGAAACAATCTTACAAATGTTGTTTACCTTTACCCTATTGAGTCCTCCTGTGCCTGTTTAATTCAAAATCATCTTCGCTGGACTTTGAAGTGTGCATTCAAAGATTTGAACGTATGCTGTCTCCACTCTCTGCATTCCTAAGATGAGCATATTTAGAATGCATGCCAGCAGTTTGGACTTACAGGATGTCTGGTCCTGACCACCAGAAGCATGTCCTGCTCGCAGCGCATCATGTTGAGAGGCGGGGTCTGTGCTTAAGCTGCTCATCCATTACTATGGACGCTTCTAATTGCCCTGCCCTATGAGACATACCATAAGGGGAGATGAATGTAACCAAGGGAGCCCTCCAGTTGTCTCTTCCCAAGAAAAGAAATTGTACAGCTCAGCTATAGCTCCCCCAACTGAGGAACACAATGATTGCTCAATGTGAGCATAGACTCCATACATCCCTACCCATTAGTGATCGACACACATCTCCCACAAAGACCTTATAACACTTGGCTCACTAATAGGCCCATAATGGGGGGGGGGGGGGTTGGGGTGCATACTACCAGTGCACACCCGCAGAAACATTAATGGCCCAGCCCAATGTGTGTACACTTAATGGGCAGAAAATGTATGTATAAAATAAATATTTTTAGATATCCTGCCAATATGTTGCTGTCTGTGTGCAAGCTGTAACATTTATTAGTGGGTAACCAAATATGAAATATTTTTTTATTTGCCCTATTACTAGCCTTTGGGTCCCAAAAACGGTAGCTCTCAGGAGTCTACTATCTTTTAAATTACAATTTCTAGTTTTTTTAATTTTTTTTTTTTAAACATATGAAGATCTATAGTAGGGTTTAAATCATAAGTCTAACAATATAAATCATATATATTCATGTAGCTCACGATTATACAACTGATGAAACTGGTTAAAAATAAAACCCAGAAACTTGATGTAATCTATCTGCACATAGCAATCCCTCCCTGTCCCTCCTAGTGGAGGGGGTTTCTTGTACATAGGAGACCAGTAAAGCCCCCATATATAAAACCATATATCAAGAGTGTAAACAATTTATATTTTATATTATATATTATATATTGAGCATAGATGCCCTTGGAACAGATAAGGAATACACATAGCTAAATTTCAGATCTGAATAGGATCATTGTGTTCTGGAGATCAGCTGGGTGCTACACTACTACCTATAAAACTCCAACATAAGGTTAAATGTTGATGTACCTATAGTTATAGTTGATAAGGACCCAAAAACAAAAGTCCACCTAGAAATCAGGGTATAGCCCCGGATTTGTAAACCCCATCCCTCAAAGGGTCCTATTGTAGGCCTACAAAACTGCAAGTGTGTCCAGGCCTTAATTTAACCCTGTTGGGGGCCAAAGACCCCAACTGATGAATCCAGTAATTTTCCCTATTGCACAATTTCTGATATCTAAGTCCAGTGTCTGAGATCCCAATTATGGACTCTATCCCGTATGCTCTGAGGCTCATAGGTTCTTTACTGTGGACATTA
Organism: Pelophylax lessonae; assembly: GCF_965119305.1. Taxonomy (NCBI): domain Eukaryota; kingdom Metazoa; phylum Chordata; class Amphibia; order Anura; family Ranidae; genus Pelophylax; species Pelophylax lessonae. The sequence goes on along the minus strand of NC_138776.1, from coordinate 121,403,247 downwards.
CGATAGTGGCAAGAAAGGCAATGTTTGTCAAATCCTTTGAGGATGTTGCATTTATGTTCCCCCGAAGCGGGTCCTGAACGCATGAGAGGTGCGACCCACATATCGGAAACCACAAGGGCAAACCAAGCAGTACACAACAAATTGCATAGAGCATTTGATGAACTGGTTGATGGAATATGTTCTTCCATCAACCCCTGCCAACTTCTTTTTACCTATGCCACATGAACTGACATAACCCACATATCGGGACTCCACACCTGTAGTTGCCCCTCTGGTCAAAGATAGTAGCCCACAAAGGCGATTAAGTCTTCTTGTACCGTTTCACTCTACTTGGGGCTATGAGGCTGTTTAAGTCTCTCGGCATATGGTAAAATGGGTCTTAGACACTATAAATGAATCTGAATCGACCATAAGTTCCAAATCAAGAAACACTAGCATCTTCTTGTCAACCACATGCGTGAACTGGATCCCATACAGGTTAGACTGGCAGCACTGTATGAATTCTTGCAGCTGGGAATCCGTCCCATCCCAGATGACTATTATGTCATCAATGTAGTGTGCAAAAAGAACCAGGTTCCCCCCATAAGGGTTATTGTTCCAAATATGGTGATATTCCCCAAAACCCATAAAGACATTAGCATAAATAGGGGCGAACCTGGCCCTAGGGGACTGTATCAAATGCTTTTGCAAAATCCAGATACACCACATCTACAGGCCTTCCTTTGTCAAGGTGCCAGCTCACTTTCTCATAGAAAGTTAACAGGTTGGTTTGGCAAGAATGACTTTTCGTAAAGCCATGCTGATTACTACTAATGATACTGTTTTCATCAGCAAATTCTTGGATATAGTCCTTTATCATTCTCTCAAATAGTTTACATACTATTGATGTTAGGCTGACAGTCCTGTGGTTACCAGGAATATACCTCTGCCCATTTTTGAATATTGGTACCACATGGACTTTTCGCCAGTCAGCTAGTACCATTCTTGTCAGTGTGCTATCCATAAAGATTAGAAATAGTGGTCTGGACAATGACTTCTGTAAACCAAAAGGTTACATCCTCTGACGTGTCACTATCAGTACGGTCGTGGTTGTTATACCCTTCCTTTTCCTGTGTAAAAACTCAGGAGAAGAAAGCATTTAGTACAGTTGCCTTCTCATTGTCATCCATCCCCTTTTATGGGACCAATGTGCTCTGACCTCACTTTTTTTATATTTAAAGGAATTCTTGGGATTTTTTTTACTCTCCTCCGCTATGTGTCTCTCTTGCTCTATCATAGCCTCTGTCACGTACCTGGTCAGTGAGCCTGACATGTAGAGGAGGGCCTCTCGTACAACTCTGGCTCAAGGGCCACTGATAGTGAGACAGCAGCAACAGGAGCAAAGTGACATAACAGGGCCTGTAATCAGTCTAGTAGTTTGCGTGGCCACTGTCAATAGGGAGATGTAGTAGTGAACAGGATGGTAGAAGGCAGCTGGAAGCAAGACTTGCTGGGCTGAAAGTTGTAGCAGGCCGGATGAGCAGGATGCAGGGTCAGACAAGCCGGGTCGGTAATGGTCGGGCAGATGGACATAGATGGTAGACAGCAGAATGGTCGGGTCACAAGCCAAGTCGGTAGTCAGGAGAACAGCAAGGCAAGATCAGAAAGCAGAAGCAAAATCCAGTAGACAAGACGGGGTCAGGGTATGAAGTAGACAATCACAGGTTAGGGATAAGCTGGATCAAGATCAGAGGTCACACGGAATCAGGAACAATACACAGAGGCTGCAGACCAAACCGCAATGAGTCCATGCAGAAGGCCAGTTTAAATAGCCAGCCTGGCGCCAGCATTAGTGACAGGTGCACATATTGATGCACTGGTGTGCATGCATATACGCCTATGTGTGATCCCTAACCCACGAACAAGAACATCTGCTTGACCGGTTGCTGGTCTGCACATGCGTGTATGCACGCGCCAAGGAACTCCATCAATTCTATGGACCTGACTTCTCTGACATTGCCCCCTCCCAATGGGCAACCTCCGGATGCCCAATTGGCTCTTCTTCTGGGGATGGCTGTCGAAGAAAGCATGAATCAAGCCTGTGGTGTGCACATTATGTACAGGTTCCCAGGAATTCTCCTCTGGACCATACCTCTTCCATTTGATCAGATACTGTATCTGACCCCTTCTCCTTCTACAGTCTAAGATAGCCTGGATCTCAAATTCCTCATCCCCATTAATAATTACAGGTGCAGGGGGTCCGGATCTACGATCAGGAAAGGGATCTGGCACTGCAGGCTTCAGTAAAGATACATGGAACACTGGGTGGATTCTAAAGGACTCTGGTAAGGCTAGCTCATAAGAAACGTCATTAGTCTTTCTTCTTACCGGAAATCCTCCTACAAACTTCGGTGCCAGCTTCTTCAGGGGTATACCATCTTCAAGATTGTTGTAGCGTGCCATATTTGGTCTCCTGGCCGTAGGAGTAGCTCCCCCCTGCTCCAAAGTTTGGTTAGTCCGCTCTGTTTGTCCATTGGTTTGTGGATGGTAAGCCGAAGATAAGGAAAGTTCAATCTTTAAAGTCCCGCACAATGCTTTCCAAAATCTGGACTGACACAATATTTGCAGGGACTCCATGGAGCCTGATAATTTCCTTACCAAAGACCCGAGCGGTCTCAACAGCAGATGTACTCTTCAGGGGTAGGAAATGAGCCATCTTTGATAAGTGATTCACTACCACAAAGATAGCAGTACAACCTTCAGATGGTGACAGTTCGACTATAAAGTCCATGGAAATCATCGGCAAAGGTCTGAGCAACCCCCAGGCTTTATTATGGGTACTCTTACTCCGGATGTAAGTTGTACATGTATTTACATAGGCCTTGCAATATTCCTCCAGCCCAGGCCACCAGAATGTGCGTTGCACCAATTCAGAAGTCTTGTGAATCCCAAAATGGCCTGCCAGAGGATGATCGTGACAAATTCCTAGGACAGTTACCTGAACATTTTCTGGCACAAAAATCTGTTCATCTTTCCATAACAGTTTCTTGCCTGTAACATGACCCCTGGAGGACTGTGTGCTCCTGCAGAAGCCTGCCGTAGTTGTGACAGAAGATCAGATTGTAACAGTAGGAAGTCCCCGGCTGGCAAAATAGTGTATGGTACTGGTAAGTCTCTAAGATCCTCAAACATGCGTGACAAGTGGTCGGTCTTGGTGTTCTTTGATCCAGGTCTCTAAGTGATGTGGAATGTGAATCTTGAGAAAAAGAGTGCCGAGCGAGCTTGATGTGGCTTGAGGCATTTTGCATTTTGCAGATTTTCAAGGTTTTTATGGTCTGTATAGATTAGCATTGGGTGGTTGGCTCCTTCCAGCAAATACCTCCATTCGTCCGAAGCGACTTTAATCGCAAGGAGCTCTCGATTTCCCACATCATAGTTCCTTTCCACTGGGGTAAGTTTCCTTGAAAAGAATTGTGACCGGGTGGATCACATCTTTGAGGCCTTGACGTTGTGACAGGACCGCTCCCACTGCGCTTTCTGATGCATCCACTTCTACGATGTAGGGTAAGGTGGAATCTGGGTGACTCAGGACAGGATCAATGGTAAATTGTTTCTTTAATGTATATAAAGCGGTTTGCGCCTCAGTAGTCCATCAAAAATGAATACCCTGCTTGGTAAGACGTGTAAGGGGAGAGATGATGGCTGAAAAGTTCCTGATGAATTTGCGATAGAAGTTGGCGAATCCTACAAATCATTGGATCCCTTATCTGTGGGAGCTGGCCAGTCCAGGATCGCTGAGACTTTCTGTGGGTCCATCTTGATTCCGTCAGTGGAAATAATTACCCCAGAAACTGGATGCTTCGTTGTTCAAAGTTGCATTTTTCGGTTTTGGCATAAAGGGCCTTAAGGGCCATACATTTCTGTAAACCGCCATAATTTTCAACGGCACCTGTACACTGCCTTTGTTTCATGGATGTTTGTAAGTACCTCCAATTTTAATAAAGTAACTTTGTTAAGCGGTATTACACTATGTGGGTGTCCCCATTTTTTACATGTATTTTTGAATGTCTGGAGGTTTGAGTAAACCATCCCCAGTTACCTGCCATCGCTTGTGAGACCACCGTTATTTGGATTGCCTTATAATGTGGGACCTGTGAATCAGTACCATGTGTGTTTGACCCTCCTGCTATGAAGCATTTGGGTTCACAGAATCCAGTGAGCACACATCTATATCCCCTTCCTGTGGTCGTTGGCTCTTCACTTGGTTTTTACTAGATGTTTTGCACAACTTCTGAGGATTCACAGTTCACACATGGGATTCTTTATGTTACTGTCTCTTTTGTATTATCTCACTTCATTGCTTACTGTATGGACTTTTTTTGCATTCCTTATCAGTTTAGGAGATTGTTTGCACAAAGTTATCTTAATATATTGGTGTCAATGTATTCATTTTTCACTCAGCACTGAACTTTTTATTATAATTTTTCCATTAAAATATACCTTTCTAAGGCAAACAGCACTCCTTCTCCTTGGAGATTTAATTTTTCCCTGTTGACGAACCAAAAACTCCAAAAGCAAAATTTAAACTGACATCAACTTCTTCTTTCAAGCCAACGACAATCCTGACACAGACCCAAACCACTTGTGGAACACCTACAAGATCGATTTTGATCAAACTTTCAGCCCATGAAAGAAAGAGATGCGCACAGCAAATAACATCTCTCATAGACCAAATCAAAAATTTGGAAGCCTGCAATAAAGCCCATTATGATCCCCATCTGACTGACAAAATATTCTCTCTCCACAATCTGCTTAGCTCTATATTGCGTAAGGGTTATGACTTTTACATAAAATGACTCAAACTCCAGCATTATGCCTTTGGGAACAAACCTGGGGCCTTTCTCGCAAAGCAATAAAAAAGAAGAGCATCAGCTTCCAAAATTCCCTTTTTACAAGACCACTCTGGTAAAAAAAAAAAAAAAACTAACCCCTCAGAAATAGCAGAGCAGTTCCTCAAGTAGTACTCATCCTTATACAACCTTAAAGACTCAGATTCCATTTCCCCTCCAGACCCCTTAGATATCCAAACCTTTCTAGATAAGATCAAACTTCCCACCGATATATGCCTAAGGTCCAGCCATCACTCCAATCCTTGAAGTGGTGGCTTCTGATGTGAGTGCTTTTATTATATCATCAGACTTTGTTTGCTTACAATGTACTGACTGGTCAGTGTTTTATTTGTATTAGTGCTGTTTTTATTACATTTTATTCACATTCTTATTACACCATGAGCCTTTTCTTTTTATTTGGATTCTTATACGTGCCATGTTGAGAAGTTTACCCTTTTGGAGGAGGACTCCGGCAGTGCTTGTTTCAGGCTTCAAGGCTTTCCAAGACTAAGAGATCCATAGATATACACTCTATTGCTGTCCTATAGTTTAGACAGCATACAACTCTGGTGAGTGTGAATTTTACCTATAAGGTGGAGGATTTAATTTCACGAGTGACTATTATTTTTCATCGCAACACTGGGACACTTTACCTAATTAACTTTTTAGATTTTTTTATTGTGTAATTATTTTAGATATCATCTCAGCACTGGGACATTATATTGAACCTGCCCTTTAACAATTCCAAAGATAGCCTTATTTGGAATAGGGATAGACTCATGGCCTCCCGCTCTTCACTCTACCTAACCCACATATTCATAGTAGCCAAACTTAAAATATTCAGGAACTGGAAACAAGTAACACCCCCTGATATTTCAACTACTACTTGCATCTTGAATGAACACACCTTACTTGCACTTATGTTTGCCAGGGCCCATCTACAAATGAACAAATTTACAGCCTCTTGGGCTCCCTGGATTGCGCACCCTTCCTGCACCATCCCTTTACCCCAGTTCTACTGACAACTCCAAACTGCGCTACTCCTGCCTCAGCCAGCGATAATACCTAGTAATATATTAATTACTTCATTTGATATCATGCTCTTTGTTGCTCCCATGTATCACATCTTTATGCAACCTAAACCATCTACTTCATTTTTCTATCCAATTATGTACTTAGATACTTTAAAACACGGTGTCATACCTGCCTACCCCACCCCCCCTCAATTAACCCCCCCCTCCCCTTCCTATTCTTCTTCTCCTTCTTCCTTACTCTCACATTCCACACCAGCCCTTTTCCCCTCCTTTCCCTCCCCTATTCTACATTGTCTGTCTTACAGTGCTGACAGTAATTAAAACAAAGGTGACCAGCGCTATGGATTAATAAGGTGAATGCAGAAACAGACGGTGTATGCTGCCAACAACCAAACCCAACAAGTTGGGTTGGAAATAAAATAGTGCAAGTGGGGTTGTGAACGGCGCTACCGTTTTTCAAGAGATAGCAATATTATATTTGCTTAGCGTGAATGGTGATACCACTTAATGTGTGCCGTGAATAAATGAATAAATAAATTTTAAAGTGCAATCTTATAAAATGCTGTATAAAAATATTGTGTAAAAATCAATAAGAATAGATTATATAAATGCCTTGTATCTTAAATTATTAGTGATAAAGTGCATAAGTGCTAGTGCAAAGAAAGGAGAGACACAAGGCTGAAATAAATTAGTGAATTTTATTTATAAAAAGACCAGGTGAAGCATATATCTATCCTCACTATGAACCAGAGGTGATGGTGTTTAGTGAAGAGAAAAGAAGTAAATGCTGCTGTGAGCAAAAGAAAAAAACGTATAACTGAAATTAATAGGTGTAAGATGAATAGGATAAATAAATTAATGTGATGAATTCGGGTTGCAACAACCTGCGTGACCGCTAGTTGTCGCACCCTGCTATATGACCTGATATCAGTTGCAGGAGGGTACCGTGTATGGGTTCCGCTGTCCCCTCTGACTTCCTGGTGGGTCTGCGTGTTCCTCAGAAAGAAGAAAGGAGACCCCTAGGTATCATATCCAAACAACATGATAAAAAAATGTAGAGATTCACAGGGAGATTCGAGGCTGTCCGCGATCAGTGTTGTGTGGCCGGGAAGCTTCCGCGTTCCACGGCTCTGGCTCCGGGTGTCGGAAATGACGTTAGACGTCGCTGACTCCGCCCTACCGGTTTCGTCACAAGACGTCTACTAGGAGCGGCGTCAAGTGCTGACAGTGTTTGCTGTTCATTTAACTATGTATCATAACCTCTGAGATAAATCTATGGCACCTGTACCTCATGTGAAAAGCTGTTCCATCTCTGTCAAGCCTTTTAATAAACAATAAAAACATATTGAAACATAAAAAAAAACATGATCATCTTGTGGTCAAGATAATATCACCTGCCCTGAGAGAATAACCAACTAACTAATCACTGCCCCATTTTTATACTAGTAAAAATTGCAGAGAATGAAACTATGAGTGAGACATAAACTCTGTATATCTGAAATGATGGATTTCATCTATGGCATCGGAGATGGAAAATTATCTAATTTAACATCTTATATGCACCACAGACGTTTAGCTACAACCAAATGTGAACTTTTATGTAAGTATTAAATATTTGACATTTTCCTAACATGTATGGTAATAGAAATGAAAATATTAAGCTGCTGTTCCTTAGCCTTTGGAGAAAACATTTACTGGCCAGTTTCTGGAATGGAACAGCTGAACAGATCCCTATAAAGAGGTGCCAAGGTTAATGCACAATTTTCTAAATCAGCATATTTTACATATTACAACTATTATATAGAAGATGGGTCAGTGACTGTAGCATCGGCGAATTAAATCAATGCATTGACATTTCCAACAAATCTGCATTAGTGAGTCAATCAGAACTAATACTGACTACTAAGTTAAAAACAATCAGAAGGCAGAGAAAATGCTTCTGTCAATGGTTGAACTAAAATCTTACACTTAGAGCTAGTTCATCCTTCTTAGACTTCTTTATTAAGACACAGCACACTGGATTTATTGTTAACGTGGAAATGGTTTTGTTTGTGTGTGATTAGGGGTATTAGGCTATATGCTCCTTCAAACAAATAGTCATGTCATATAACCCATAGCCAACACCCGGTAAGGATAAGTGAAAAAGCACAGGTTCGGTTCATAGTGGTGGTGGTGGTTGGGAGTCATGAAATGAAAGTCTAAAAATTCTGAACATAAGTTAGGTCTACAAGGACACAAATCTTGAAAATCAATTCTAGTCGTTTTAAAGGTTATTAGTAGGGTTGAGCGAACCCGAACTGTAAAGTTCAGGTTCGTACCGGACTTTAGGGTTTTCGGGTATTGGACCCGAACCTGGACATCGTACTGTATATTCTTTATCGAGTTTGGTGTCCGGCAATTTATTGACACGTAAAAAAAGATGCAGGGCAGCCAATCCACAAGCGTTTAACTGGTGTGCCCTTAGAAGCCATCACAGCCATGCCTACTAATGGCTTAATTAATTAGCTTAGTGTAGAGCCTACCAGTGAGTTGAGTCCATGGCAGTTGTGCCATTTAAGGGCTTGTCGGCCCACTTTTATTAAAGTAAAAGAAAATGTCTATCCAGAATTCCCACTCAGGGGAATTTCAACTTCACAGCAATAATGTAATTACAAATGAAAAATACACAGCCACATGGCTCTCTGGTCAGCACTGCTGCTTAGGCTTTGGTCTCAGTCCTCTTGAGCCTGTAACAGTGTCCTTGTTTGGCACACTCTGTGCCTCTGCTGGCACTCTCTTTTCCAGCTTCCTTGCTTCTACCACCCACAGGCTTGGGCCCTCCATCTGCTCTGACAGACTGTACTGTGCTGACATGCACGCTTCTGTCTTGCACACCAAGACTCCTCAGGAGGGTGGAGCCCAGAACCTGGTCCTACCTCTCACAAAAAGCCCAGAACCCACCTGCACAATCAGTGTACTGGCTAAGATTAAAACCTGGTCCAAGGATTGGAGATTTCCCCCCACCTAGATCTCTATGAAATCTCCAGGCTCCAGGTCCCCAACTGAACTTTTTTTTTTTTATTGAAATTCATGTTTATTTGTAATAAAAGCATAGTAACACGGTACATTTTGAGCAGTACAGAAGAAACATTCAGTAGGTTAATAATCCAACAGCACTACTACCATAGTATTATGATATCATTGTTGTGGAATACAGAATATGGAAAATTTGGTTGTAATCATGAACCATCTGCATCTAAACCCATCAAGGTACAGTGACTGGTTTCCATTGTAGGTTGGCATAGCGGCCACTCAGCAACTGTATCCTGCCTGCAATCGTGTGTCAGTCACTACAGGTAAAAGAGTGTTCCAACCACCTGTTCCAGTCCTTATCATATTTGGCTGGAAAACCTCTATGACGATATATCATTTTTTTTTGTTCAGGAGAGTAGAATTTACGTCCATTATCAATGACTGTAACGTAGGGGGGCATACTTGCATTCATGTCCTGGCTAACCCCAACTGAACATTACAAACCACAGAGGAAACTGAAAACACAGTCTCCTCTAAATTAAACAATTGTCCTATAGCCCCTCAACCAAGTTGAAAATCCTGGGTGACATACCGCATGACAGGGAACCGCACTGTCACAATATATACATTGACGAGAAGACCTGGTTCACAGTCTCCACTCTAACTCACCCCAAAGGTGTTCTATTGGGTTGAGATCAGGACTCATATGGACCTTGATTTGTGCACTGGTCTAAATAATTTGGTGGAAGGGGGATTATGGTATGGGTTTTTTTTTTAGGGGTTGGGCTTGGCCCCTTAGTTCCTGTGAAGGGATTTCTTATTCACTCATTTTGGACAATTTCATGCTCCCAACTTTGTGGGAACAGTTTGGGGATGGCCCTTTCCTGTTCCAACATGACTGCTCACCAGTGCACAAATCAAGGTTCATAAAGACATGGATGAGCTAGTTTGCAGTGGAGGAAATTATTAACCATGACACACGTCACACAGGCACAGGAATTCCACTCATGCTTCATTTGTAGAATTAACTGTGCAGGTTGCTGCTCTTGCAAAACAAATTCCAATCTTTATTGCAGGCAGTTGCAGTGAGAAAGTGTGAAGCTGGTCCAGCACAGTTGTCAGATAATAATAATAAAATAATAATAATAAAAGCAATAATAAAAGCAAGAATATGTAGAGATGTAAACCATGTGTGAACCATGGAATAGAAAAATGTAGGCATTGCTTTAACTGTGAACAAGAAGGTCATATGACACAAGGGTGCTGTCAGGAATGTGCTGGCCATAGCGCAGATGAAGTTCCAAGGCCCTTGCAAATGGTCTATATACGTAAGTGCAGCAGATGCACTGGTTCATTGCTGTCTGATCTGCAACTGTACCTGTGTTCCTGCATCTGATTCTGCTAACTTCTGTGATTGATGCGACTTGCTCCTGACTTTGCTCGAAAGCCACCTGCCCTGACCTTGGCTCGTCTCTGGACTTCCCTCTGCCTTCTGCTCATCTGTCTGATCTTGTGTTGCTGATCTCTGCCTGTATTCTGATAATTCTCTGCCTGCAGTCTATGGCTGCATTTGACTGTCCTGGCTTGTCTGACCTCACATTTAGTTGTTCATCTGTCCTGATTGCACCCTGCCTAGCTCTCGCTATTGCTTATTCGGCTGTGCGCCGGCAGTTTTCCTGCACCTACAATCAGCCACTGTATACTGCTGCCTGCTGTCTACCAGCCCAGGGTCTGCTGTTTCTGCTGCCATCTGCTGTTCCAGCTATACAGCCAACTCTGATGACACACCTGCTATGCATCACTGCTACCAGCGGAAGACTACACAGGCACTCACACTTCACAGTGCTCTCACGGCCACTGTCACAACATCAGGTGTCCCTAAGCCAGGGCTGTATGAGTGACCTCCCTTTGCATGACAGGTTCAGCTGCAAGGTATATGCATAAAAAGAGAAAAGCTGCAAATCACTCACAGTGACAAGATGAATGAAGGATGTCTTAAGTTTCTACAGTGACTTAGGACTATTTATCATATCTGGTCACTAGTTGTCCTGCACCTTTGACCACTTCTCATTTCCCAGTCTTTGCCTATCCTGACTTTAACTCGCCATTCGTGTTGCACACTGATGCATCACAAGATGGGTTTGGTGCAGTGCTTTATCAATGTCAAGAGGGCAAATTACAGGTTATAGGTTTTGGTTCACGAACACTGAAACCAAGTGAGATGAACTATCATCTCCATTCAGGAAAATTGGACTTCTTAGCCTTAAAGTGAGCCACTTGTGATAAGTTTAGGGACTACCTATACTATCCCCCCTTGTTTACTGTCTATACAGAATACAACACATTAACATATGTTCTCAGTTCAGCAAGACTAAACCGTGTTGGACACCACTGGGTAGGGGAATCAGCTGATTTTTGCTTTGACATGAAATATTAGCCAGGTAAAAAAATGCAGATGCTGATACCTTGTCTAGAAATCCACTATGCAGTTTTCAGGATGAAGAAGAGTTTACAAATCTGACTATGCCACATAGTATTTCTGTTGTATGGAAAGGTGGCAGGGCAATGGTGGATGAGGAAGGTATCTGGGCACTGTCACTAGCTCTACAACCAGAAGTTAAAGATGCAAATATCATTCAGAATGTTGAAATTCAGAAAATTATCACAAAGGATAAATGTCATGCTGCTCAGCTGCAGGAAAAAAAGCCATCCATGCTATCATTGACCTTAAGAATAAAAAGACTGAACCCGCCAAAGTTGACAAGTGGTGCCTAAATAGAAAAGAAAAACAACTCATGCATGACAGGACAAGATGGCCTTTTTTTGACACAACAGAATGGTTATTCCAGAACAGTTAACACAGATAGTGCTGAAACACCTATACAGTATAATGATATGGGGCATGGTGAAGCAGACAAGGTAATCCAGCTTGCAAGGGAGAGATTTTAGTAGCTACTCAAGCAAAAGCAGACAACTGATTGTGTCACACAAATATGTAGTTGTCTGATACAGAAACGCCCAACAGGGCCAGAGCAGGCACCTTTGAGGTACATTAAACCTAGTGCTCCTTTTAACCACTTAAGTACTGGGCCTACTTCTGACACTTGTTGTTTTTTTTGCTATAAAATTACTTAGAACCCCCAAACATTATATATATATATTTTTTTTTAGCAGAGACCCTAGAGAATAAAATGAAGATCATTGCAATATTTTTTAATCAAACCGTATTTGCGCAGCGGTCTTACAAACATTAATTAAAAAATGAAAAAACAGTCAAGTTAGCCCAATTTTTTTCTATAATGTGAAAGATAATATTGCGCCTGAGTAAATATATACCCCCAACATATCATGCTTCAAAATTGCAGACGCTCGTGGAATGGCGACAAAGATTGGTACTTAAAAATCTCCATAGGTGACACTTTAAATTTCTACAGGTTACCAATTTACAGTTACAGAGGAGATCTAGGGAGTTTAAATTATTGCTCTTGCTCTAACACTTGCGGCGATACCTCACATCTGTGGTTTGAACACCCTTTACATATGTGGGCGTTCACTTCTGCGCGCAAGCTAAATTTTTATTATTAAAATTATTATTATTAAAGGCTCTTTACTTTATATTTTTTTTCCTATTTATTTTATCTTTTATTTTTTATTTTTACACTGTCCTTTTAAAAAAAATAAAATGTTTGATCATATACATCCCTTGTAATAAGCATGACAGGACCTCTTTAATGTGAGATCTGAGGTCAAAAAGACCTTGGATTTCACATCTACATTAAAAAAGAAAAAAAAATGGGCTCTTTAAAGCCGTTGCTAGGAAGCGACGTATGATGTCGCTCTGGTCGTGCAAGGCCATAGATTCAAGGGAGGGTCATCTTGCCCTCACTTGACTTCCTGCCCGAGAGGAGAGTGGACCAGACCATCTCCCCCGCTACCGACGGCTCCAGTAAGCATGGAAAACTTGACGTTAAATACCAAGGAGGAAAGATCACCCCAGCAGTATGTTAGAAACTGGGCTACCAAAATTAAAGAATCTTACAGAATTGCTTCTGAGAATACCCAAAAGTCCTCTCAGTCCAACGCACAAAAGGAGTGGCACTACAGGCTGGAGTGTTCTTGTAAGAAATTTGTCAGATAGGGGAGGCCCAAAAAACGCCGAACATATTAGGAAAAGGAAGTGTACAGGGTAATTGAACAGATAGGGCAAGAGCATATCTACATTGCCCATATCTGCAAAGTTAAACCAGATAAAGATAACAAACCAGTAAGGGTTATTCATTGCAACTTACTACTCCCAGTGAATGATTTGCCTTTTGAAGATATTTCACCAGACAAAACAAAGGAAAATGCCACTAGGACAGTGACAAGAGTTAAAGAAAACAATAGTCCATAGATTTTAGATTCAGATACCTCCAACAATGAATACTATGTGTATTGTCCCAAACTCTTTCAAGACAGTGAGAGATGCATATATCCCCAATTTTGACCTGAGGCTAAGGAATTCTATCCTAGTCACCCTAACCTTTCACCTGGAGAATTAACAAGTCAAAACATGCCAAATAAAGTAGTTTGGAGCCACCCACAGATGTTGTGAAAGAAGGTATTCCAGAATCACTTCCTCAGGAGACAGAATTACAACCAGAGAATGAGACAACTGCACCAACACCTGATGAACCAGTAAAAGGAAACCTGTCCTATCAACAAAGATATTCTTGAAGAACAGTAAACCAAAGGAGGTATTAACATAGGAAACATTTGGTAACCTGTCATTTCAAAAGTGGGATGTTTCCACAAATATGACTGAACAGCACTGCGACCCCCCCTAGATTTCCAATGACCAACATATTCAAACTTTGCAATTCCCTCATGTTCATATTTCTTGCCAATAGTTATCTAGATGATACAGGCTATGAATAATTCTCATTTATGCTAAATGTAATATAATGCCTAATACTTGTTTGTTGTTCACAACATTGTTATTTTCACTAGCAAATGGTAACTTTGTCTTTGCAAGGGTAACTCATTTTTGGGGTTATGTGTTTTCTTTTTTCTTTGTAATCCATGTAAAATATTCAAATTCAATTCAAAACTATTTGCAAGAAAAAAAGAAAAAGAACTTCCTCTGAAATGGCTACAAAACCACCATATGGGAGCAAAAGAACCAAGCTGCATTACGGTGTACAAGACCAGATAGCTCCTTCCATGTAGAAAAAAGGTATTAAGAAGGACATAGCATGCATATGCTCCCAGAAGTGCCTCCTCTCCCTATGCACCCAGTGATTCTAGTACCTAGTGAAGGTGTGTCTGCAGTAAAAAATGTTCACACCTGCTACCACACTCAGGTGGAGGGTTTCATCCTACTTGCCCTCATTGGCTCATTTTCTGCAAATGAGTCTCCTTAACCCCTTTCTGACCGCCCACCGTAGTATTACTGCGGCAGGGCGGCTCGGCTGTGCACGAGGTTTCGGACACAGGGGGAGGTGGGCCATGGGAGGAGCGGCGGCGATCTCCGCCTTCCACCCGCAATCGTCAGATAAACTGACAAAGACCCGCCTGCTTATGTAAACAAAGCAGACGAGTCTTCTGTCAGGGAGAGATCAGGAGTTTCAGCTATGCTGAAACTTCGATCTCTCTGTGCCTGTCACAGAACCCCTCCCATACACAGTTAGTAATCAAATTTAGGTACACATTAACCCCTTTGATCACCCCAGTGTTAACCCCTTCCCTGCCAGTGTCATTTATACAGTAACAATGCACATTATTTAGCACTGATTACTGTAATAATGTCACTGGTCCCCAAAAAGTGTCAAAAATGTCAGTTAGGGGCCCGATCTGTCCGCTGCAATGTCGCAGTCCCGCTAAAAAATGCTGATCGCCGCCATTACTAATAAAAAAAAATTCCAAAAATCGATCCCGTGGTTTGTAAACGCTATAACTTTTACGCAAACCAATCAAAATACAGTTTTTGGGATTTTTTGTACCAAAAATATGGCCTATATTGATAAAAAAAATTTGATTTTTAAAAACATTTTATTGGGAATGTTTTATAGCAGAAAGTAAAAAATATGGTGTTTTTTCAAAATTGTTGCTCTTTTTTTGTTTATAGCGCAAAATCTAAAAAACTCAGAGGTGATCACATACCACCAAAAGAAAGCTCTATTTGTGGGGAAAAAAAAGGACATCAATTATATTTGGGTACAGCATTGAACTACTGCGCAATTGTTTGTTAAAGTAATGCAATGCCGAATCACAAAAAATGGCCTGGTTATTAAGGGGGTAAAACCTCCTGGAGCTAAAGTGGTTAAACAAGCATTGCATTTTATTATTTATGGGGAGAAGAAGAGGTCAAACCTGTCATGAAGTCAGAGCAGCAATGGAAAATGCAGTATGATGCCATTGGAAGTCTTTGTTTTGATCAGGGTGCCTTCATGCAATTCAACTTTTTTATAATTTCAGTCTTTTCAAAAAACCTAGCTTTAAAATGATAACACTACATAGAGACATGCCATAAGTTAAAAAAAAATGGGTTTAGATCCTAACTATAAAAAATATATTTTGCTTTTCTTTAAAGTTTTAAAAAATCCACCCCAGTAGGATCCTATATTTATTCATTTTTTACCATCATTATGATTTACAATTTTTGCATAATTTAAGAGAATACCTATAGTGGCTTGGTGTAAGCCATTACTTGCTATATTAAAGCAATATTAAACTCAAAACCAAAACTGTAGTTTATTGCAGCTTATCAATCATTAGCTGTGGTGGCTGCATTTCTTTTCTTTTTGTAGACTTTTTCCATCTGTTTTCACCTTGTCATCTGTTTAGTAACACACTTCCTGTAATAGAGTGCCATATTTGTGTTCTCCGGCCATCTGATTGACCGCGCTGCTAAGAAGTCACTCCCACGCATGTGCACGGGAGACACAGACCACAGCACAGAGCTCAGAAGGAACGGCACGTGTGTACCGTCCCTTCAGAATACCTGCACCGGCTGCATGCAATGGGAATATCTCCTAAACCGTAAAGGTTTAGTAGATATTCATAGTACTTACAGGTAGTCATTATTATAGGCTTACCTGTAGGTACAAGACTACAGAGTGAGTTTACATCCACTTTAGTAATATATGTTATAAAGATAAAAGTGCTGGTTATACTGTATGGCAGTGTAAATAAACACAATAATATGTAATATTAAATATAAACGTATCAACTCATTAAAGAAAAACTATGGCAGTTCAGATAAATGTAAATAATTGGTCTCCATCCTACAGCCTATAAATTTACAATCACATGGATGCTTTTGGAAGATATCCACTACATATAATTAAAAGCATAATTAAAAGCAGGCACCTTCATGCTAAGATCTGTAAACCATATATTTTTAAATATCAACAAAAGATAGTTAATTAGGCAGTTAAGTTCATATACAGCAGATGAAGCCTTTAGATCTTTGTGTATATTCTTACCTTTCAAGCCAGCAAGACTTGCAATTATAGACATGCTGTCATTATTCATAACTTTAGTATTTGTTTATTTGAGGATGAGTTAGTAAATGGGGCATAACTTTCTGAATAAAGGAACTGTGTAATCTGCTAAACGATTAGTATGCATCTAGTCTTGAGATTCATGCACTCCTACCAGTTTACATAACCTGGTCCAGATAAAGATGAGCTTCTGGTTTGGTCCGAAAACAGGTTCAGACTAAACTTTGTTTGTTTGAGATTTATCGGAACACAGGTACCGAGCATCAGAAATAGGAGTTGGTGAATGCAGATTCACATCAATAAAAATGAACAACACTCACCAATCCACAGAGAAAAAATTTGGTGACCATCGTCATGATTCCAACAACTACCCATCCACAAAATTACAGCTCTGACAGGTAATTTTTTGGTGAAAGTGTAGAGGTACATACCCCTTACTCATTCAAATAGGATGGACAGTATCTGGATATTCCTTTTTGGTAAATAAGCCTACCATGCACAGACACTTACAACCTCCAGACAGGGTTGTGGGAAAGAGACCCTTTTCCGCATCAAAATGGTAACCCCCATGTTAGGGCATGCAGCCTGGTATAGTTCTGGAGGAGAACACCTTCTTTCCTGGACTGCCAGTCTGTATGCTTTTTTCTTTTTGATTCTGCATGGAGTTCCCTTTTAAAACCTATGCAAGACTTGTGGGGTCTGGTATAAAATGTGGGGAGGGGTGCCACTTTTGTTTTTGAGTGGGGCTCTCTTTTTAAATTTATACTAGACTAAAGAGCCTGGTATGGATTATGGGGAAACTCCACACTGTTTTTTTTTTTGTTTGTTTTAGGGTTGAGTGGGGTCCCAAGCAAACGGGTGGGGTGGGTTCCCAAGCAAACATCTATAAAAGACCTTTACCTAGAATAGATGAAGGGAATCCCTTTTGTTTATGAACGGAGGTAAAGCAGATGAACATGTCAACTGCTGGCAGTTAAAACTGCATTTTCTGTTTTCAGTTTTGCTACAGTAGGTTATATATTCCAAGTGAAGGGTGTCCCTCAGGCATGGTATTTAAGCTAATTCAAATAAAAAACAACTTACATAATCAGTGTCAAGCCTAATAAAAGTCATTTTAATCTTGCTTCACAGCCACTCACATGCAAAAATACATGTGTCCATTTCAACCAACCACCTTGGGAAAGCAGCTAATCGGTATGATATGATATGATCCCTATTTTTAGAGAAGTCAAATGAAAAATGATTGAAACCACCAGCAGTGTGACTCAGGAAGTCATAATGTTCTCAAGTGGAAAGTAGGAACTCATCTGCCACTCTAATTCATCCAGAAATCATTTGTTGCAATATTCTTGAGGAAGACAAAGCAAACTCCTCACAATGAAAAAACACTTTATATACTTTATTTATAAGATACAATGCATAAATTCACATTAAAAGAATGTTCAATAGAACTATCAAATGTGCATTGAAAACAAAGGTGTACAATGCACCTCCAATGAAAACAAAGGTGTACAATGCACCTCCAATGAAAACAAAGGTGTACAATGCACCTCCAATGTAACAGGAGACAGTCTTTGTTAAAAAAACATAGACAGCATAACTGTAACATTATGATGTGATTGCAAGATCTACACTTCACCTGTGAACTTCCTCAGGGGCATGGTGGTTTATGTTTCGATTTTAGGTAGAAGCTGACTAAATTCATTTCAGTGAAGTAGCACCATGTCCCACATGTGATCTGTTTATTTATTTTCCAGATCCTTGAACTTTTCCGCACCTATTGTTCATAAGAAAGCTAGATATAGAACACTTTGGTAAAGAAAGACAGGTGGAATTTGAGTACAGAAATGTCACACATCAGGTTTTATTGAACTTTATTTTTATGTGGTTGATAGTTGAGATTACATACAGGTTTATCTATTTACATAAGTTCCCCTAGACATTTTGACAGCAGTAAAAGTGCACAAGCAGAGTGCATTTGGGGACGTGCACCAACAATTACATGGCTGTCAAATTAGGAGCAGTGGAGGTGTTAATACAGTTACTGCATCCCAATTGACATAAACAGGACCGACTGCACAGGGATGCATGGAACACCTGTGCATCCCTGTGCGGGCAAACATGGCCCTCACATGGGCGTATTCTATAGCACACCCGTGTGAATGAGGCCTTAAGTACGGATTACATTTTTAAAAACATTTTTACAAACATTAACATTCTAAATCTTAGTTATTTTACATAGTAAAATACTCATTTGTATTCCTTTACCTATCTATAGAGATGCGTTCAAGGATATAAATACTGCCTAGAGCATTGTCAGGAACAACCAGTGAAAAAGACATTGTTGCAAGTTGTGGATTCAAGGTTTTGCTATTCGCTTGAAGAGTTTTAATTGAGATAATTGAGATATAAGTAGATTGTGTGTTAGTTGAAATGGGAGGTACTAACGAGTGTCTAAGGCATTTATGTCATTTTCATTTTGATTCTGATAATTGTGGTAACTGTATCAAAACTCTAAGTTTAAAATAATTTTAAATTGACTCAAATCTCCTTATGTATTACCTATTTCATAAAATTAAATATCATTTTCCGAAGAGTAAGCTTAATATAGGAATTTGGAGCAATACATGGCATTTGGAATCTGGCCGGCGTCTGTTTTCTTTTTTACAGTTTGTAATGATATTCATTGTTGCAAAAATAAAAATATGTATAGCAATATTATTTTCAACAAGTAGATTATTTATTACAATTAAATTGGTCTGCTCTCCAACCCACGTATATTGAGTGTCACTATAGGAACACAAAATAGGCTTTTATGCGGACAATTTCTTTATACAGTATCTATAGTCAACCCTTTAAAGAGGTTGTAAACCCATAATTTTTTTTTTTTGCAACTTGAAAGAGAAACCCATAATGAGCTAGTATGCAACGCTAGAGGTTTCCCTCTACAAAATGAATTTTTCCAAATCATATATGCTTGACACTTGTTTAGACTTGAAAACTAAGAATTTTCCTTTTTCTTCTCAAGCTCCAGCATCCTCCTTATCTTATCTAAGAGATAAATTAGTACCACAATCCTTCAGCCTCTTTCAAGTCAACTTTAACACTCTACTAGAAATTCTCAAAAACATCAACCACAACCTAAGTGCAGAGAAAGCCTCGTGGGCATGGGCTTGAGAATCCCCCCTGAGGAAGCCACATGACCCTGTGGCATAATGCGTAGGGGAGGTGCAAGGAGGACGGTACTGTAAGTGCACCCAGCAGGAGGAATTGCATACGAGCGGCTGTTGTCACGTAGGCAACATACTGCATTGATTTATCAAGCAAGGTCAGAGTGGTGCACTACAAGTACCCTAAATATATGTGAATAGTAATTTGTTGACATTTTAATAAAGTGTTGGATTTACATGGTAAAAGCACTATGGGAGTATTTTTTCTTGCATATATGACAGCTATGGTTAGAGACATTGAAGAGAGAACATCCTTACTCATTAGTCTGCTGGTGACTGAAAACCGAGTATTGACAAACTTAATTGTGAGGTCACTGGCATAGAGGTGAGAGCACACCCAGAAGGGGAGCACACATGGGGTGTTATCACTTGTTGTAGTAGATGAGCACTTTTAAGGATTGCATAGAAGGAGTGGTGACCACATACACAAAAAATTTAATTGGACCGTTTTTTTAAATTTTTGTTGCATTTTTTATTTTTTAAGGATGTCACAGAAAGAGTGGTTTTGTTTTTCAATATATTTTTTCTTTTGAGGATATACCCTGTAAAAAGGTCTATAAGGTTCATACACGGTATATTCATTAAAAAAAATGTGTAATAATCACTGCAAACCATATTAATGAATACAACGCACACAAGACAGCAAACAAACAGTGCTATACACAAAAACACCAGTGAATAATAGATAAATAAATATTGTTGCGCCAAGTGAAATATAATCTGTGCCAGATGCTAAAATAGTCCAAGTGCTAGTGAGTGACACAGTGATTATGAAAGTCCCAAAATCAATAACAAACTAGATCAAAATGATCCAAATAATTCCATCTGTGATCCAAATTATACCTAAAACATGCTCCACACTCCAAACCAGTGCTCCCAGTGCTTGGTGCAAAAATGGCAGCACACCTCAAGGATAGACTCCAGGGAGTCATACACGTTTTTAAGGATAATAGATACTGGACAAGCAGCCTGTTTACTCCTCTCCTTCTCCTCCTCCTTATACTGACAGTCCGAGTGCGACAGGAAACTCAGTAGGATAAAGAAAAAAGGGATCTAGTGCTCTCAGTTTGAATGATTTATTAAAGGTAAAGATAGAGATACACTTACATTCACCGGCACTTATGCAGTGCGGGCTTCCAAACAGCTGATGTGTATTCAAGGGCTGAACCTCCCACTGGTTTGGAGTGTGAAGCACGTTTGCAGTATAATTTGGATTACAGATGGAATTATTTGGATCATTTTGATCTATTTGTTATTGATTTAGGGACTTTCATAATCACGGTGTCACTAGCACTTGGACTTTGTTTCACTATTTTAGCATCTGGCACAGATTATTGTCATTGAAATACTTATTGATTTATTTTACATACACCAATGATGTTGTTTATATGTTAATCACCCTGATTGATTATATTTCACTTGGCACAGCAATATTTATTCATTTATACAGTATATTCATTTGTCACTTTATTTATGAACACTGATATTGAGATTGTTGTGATTTTATGTGAGATAGGAAGTTGACAATATTATATATATTGTTTTATATATTTTATTATTTTGTTTTGTTTTGTTATTTGCACACACTGATTTATTATATAAGCACTTGATGTTATATGTGCATTATAGAGTGATACAAAGTATTTGCTTAGAAGGTGATTTTAAGGTTGGTTTAGAAACACAGCACATTGATTGAATAAGAGATAAATTAGTGCCATTATCTTCCAGCCTCTTTCAAGTCAAATTCAACACTCTACTAGAACTTCTCTATAACATCAGCCACAACCTTAGTGCGGCAAAAGCTTCATGGGCTGTTAGTATTGATCTTCCAAAAATGCTTTCACTTCCCCATGTGTTGTACATTTTCCAGACCCTCCCAATTCTAATTTTACCAATATATCTTCGCAAACTCCAGTCTCTTCTCAATACATTTATTTGGGAAAAGAAAAAAACATGTGTACACAATTCAATTCTTGGTTCCCCAACTTCTCATCTTTTACCATAAAGCTGTATTGTTGGAATAATCTAGATATTGGTGGGCCCCCTTCCCTCTACTACCTGTTTCAAATCAAAATGGCAGCACTCAACGTATCTCCTAAACTTGTGATCCTTGGAGCTCATCCTCCCTATTCCTTTCCATGTACCATAACAACGACTCAGAAAGTGGGGCGCTGGTCAGGTGCAAGGCTTTGCCAATAAGGGCACAGAGCACTGTCAGAGCCCTGATTGGACAAGGTGATGATGACTTTCTCAAATCATGGCTCAGTGCTCATAGTCCCACCCTACACTTCTAAAGGTTCCTTCCCATAGAAAGTGTTTGCAGTGTGTTGGAGT
The DNA here is from genome assembly GCF_965119305.1 of Pelophylax lessonae. Classification (NCBI taxonomy): domain Eukaryota; kingdom Metazoa; phylum Chordata; class Amphibia; order Anura; family Ranidae; genus Pelophylax; species Pelophylax lessonae. Next base: position 121,381,285 of record NC_138776.1, on the reverse strand, counting down.
GGAGATGGATAGAGCAGGGCTCAGTTGCCACTAGTGAGTCAGTGTGCTCACTTATGTGTAGAGTGTTAGTCTAGTGTTAGTATAGGGTGTCAGTATAGTGTTGTGTCAGTGTAGTGTGTTGTTGTAGTGTAGTGTTTAATACAGCATTGCATAACATTCAGTGCTGTATACCCCTTTTTTTTTTGATTGCTGCATGTTTATTTTTTCGTTTTTTTTTTTTTTGTACCCAGCCTGTCCCCTTTTTTTTAATTGTCAGCCGCAGTCTTTCTGATTGCGTCACTGGTGTTCCCCCCTTTTTATTGTTTTTCTCGTTTTTACATTTTTGTCAACGTCAGTCCTCAATTTAAAGTGCACCAAACACGACTTTTCATTCTATAAAGTGCATCCAATCACACATTTCCCAGTTTCTATATTAAATTTAGGTAATACCCCCCCATCATGTCTTGGAGGCCAACAAGGAGAGGCAGACATTCTCATGCCACTATGAGGGGGCCAGCAGCTTCTGTGTCCACAGGCAAAGTTGGACATGGTCCGTCCTCAGGCAAGGAACCATTTCCTCTGTTTAGCGATGTTGCCTGTGCTATCCAGCCACAGCATGCAGAGGTGGTGGTGGACTGGCTTAATAAACTATCCTCATCCTCCTCATCCTCTATAACCCAAGCTGACACAAGTGCGCAGACCACCACAGCTGCCAGAGTGGCCTATTATGCCTCCTTGTCCACAGCTACTCCAGCCATAGCCCCAGCATCATGCATGGAGGAGTCAGCTGAGTTATTTGAACATAGCATCAGCCACTTGCTTCTTGAAGATGCACACACATTACATGATTCTGATGTTGGTTCTGAGGTAGAAGAAGGGAGTAACATGAGCCGCAGCAAAAAAAAAAAATACACTCCCTGCCACCCACATGCCCAGCGTTTAAATTCCAGCTTTTCAAATTTATGGCTTTACAACTCCTGCCTTTCTGTCTGGTAGATTCTACCCCCCTTCCTTGAACTTACAGAATGTTCTGTACCACAAGGGCAGGTTCCCAGTTACTATTTCTTTGCACGCAAGGCTATTCCAGCTCTGTACCATCACGTGGAAGACAATGTTTTGGCATAGCTGGGCAAGGCAGTCAGCCATCAGGTCCACAATACTTCTGACACGTGGTCCAGCAAGCATGGTCAGGGACAATATATTTTGTTCACAGCACACTGGTTACCTCTGCTTCAATTAGGAAGGATGCAGGACAAGGTTCAGTGCTGGAGTTTATTTGGCCTCCATACAGCTGGTGGTAATGATGCAAGATCTGTCAGCTGTACTCCCTCCTTTATGCCCTCCTCTGATTGATTAACCACCAGTACCCCCTAAGCATTCAATGGGCCATTAAACAAGACTGGCTAAAAGATGCCATGCGGTGTTTCAGCTGGTCTGTCTAGTGGAAAGAAGCCACACCAGAGCAGGGGCAGGCTCAGAGGTGGTTCACGCCATGGAATCTTGAGCTTGGAATGGTGGTGTGCGATAATGACACTAACCTTCTGTTTGTCCCTTGAGAGGTAAGGTTGACACATGTGCCATGCCTGGCACATGTCCTCAATTTGGTGGTGCAGCATTTATTAAACAGGTACCCAGGTATGCTAGATATTCTAAGACAGGCTAGAAGAGTCTGTAGCCATTTAAGGCGATTATACACAGCCAGTGTCCAGTTGGCTGAAATTCAGTGGGAATTCCACCTGTCCGTAAACACCCTGATTTGTGACATGCCCACCAGGTAGAAATCAACTTTGGCAATGCTGCAGTGGCTGCTCATGCAGCAAAGGGCCGTCAATGAGTACCTGTGTGAGTATGGCACAAGGACAGCCTCAGGGCAGCTCTGCTTTTTTCCTCATGTCAATGGCTGCTGATAAAGGATGCATGCACTGTACTGTTACCATTTGAGGAGGCAACAAGAATGGTGAGCCCTGGCAATGCATGCATCAGTGACACAATCCCTCTTGTGTTCCTGCTAGAGCATACTCTGTGTGGCATTACAGTATGTACAGGGCATTCGAGGCAGAGCAGCGGGAGGAAGAGGAGGACTTTCTTTCCTCTTAAGGCCCGCTTTATGCAGACACCATTCTTTTTTTTTTTCAATAAAAGCTTTATTGAATAGCAATAATAAACATGTACAGTATTAACAATGGCAGTATGACATTTTGGTATAACTGTACAACATGTACATAAATCACAACATCATGTCATGTTGGGTCAAAAGTTAGTGCAACAACATTAAACATCCAAGTCAGCTCCTGAGGTATAATGGGGGTATCTAAACTAGATACCCTCTCTCAGATGAGACAGGACCAAAGACATATGCCTGTCTCAAAGAAGGCCACTAGAGGGCAGGGAAGGAAGCGAAGGTAGGAATTAAAGAAGACGAGTAAAAAGGAAAGAGAAGGAGAAGAAAATGTAAAAGGGAGGGGAGGGGGAGGTAATGGAGTACTATTGATAAGTGGTACTTGATCAAGTAGCTCATTGTAGAGGCGTATACTAAAGGTCCAGGTGGAATATGAGGGTTGATTGTGAGATTACTAATCTTCAATCAGTTTTTTGAAATCCGAAGAAAGAGTAAATATCAACCATGGTCTCCACATGTCATGGAAGGGTCCGCTATTTTCTTTTTTGATGGCTAGAGTTTCCTCCATCTCATATGTGGAAGTTACCTTGTCTACCCAATTCTTAGTCGAGGGGACGGATTTGGAATTCCAGTGTAAAGGTATAAGAGATTTGGCCGCGTTGAGTAGATGTCTCGTTAGAGACCTTTTATATGACCTATATGAGAGTTTATTGATATGTAATAAACAGCTTGCCGCATTAAATTCTAAAGTAGAACCAGTGATATGTTTGATCAGAAGCACAACCTTGTTCCAAAAGGTTTTGATTATGTCACAATTCCACCAAATATGTAGAAAAGTGTGAGCTAGACATCTCCAACATCTTCCAGAGTACTGTGGGGACCACGTCTTCATTTTCACTGGTGTTATGTACCATTGCGTGCAGATTTTAAATGATGTTTCTTGAGTTTTTGTGCTCAGGGAGCATTTGTGAGTAAATACACAGGCTTTCTCCCATTCCCTTTCAGAAATTTTGCGTGATAACTCGAGTTCCCATAGTTTCTTATATTTGTCGTCAAAATTCGGCGACGGGGCTATAAGCCACTGATAGGTCATCGATGTCGTTTTCCATATTGGGGACTGTCTCTCACATATCCTCTCAAAAGCAGTTAGTTGTCTAGCCCACAACGTTTTCTTTTTATTATTTCGAACAAAGCTGTGCAGCTGGATATAATTCCACTGGTTCAATGAGATGTTTTGGGGTTTTAGGTTGTTTAGTTCGTGAAGAGATAGGATTTTTTGATCGCGAATGCAATGTTTAATGAGCAAAGGATGGTCAGCAGAGCACGTTATATTAAGACCCGGAACAAAGTCTGGGTTGTGGGAAACCGGAGTTAGAGGGCTCGGGTTGGTGGATAAGTTATGTGATTTCGCTAGCTTGTGATAGATGGTAAGGATGGTGTTGATTAGGGGATGGTGTTTAACTTCAGAAGGGAAGTTGTGAGGGTCTGTCCATAGCAGGAACTGGGTCAGATACCGGGAGCAGTGCCTCTCCATGGCCACCCAGTCCTTTTGAGTTGAATGGCAATGCCAGTCGATCGCTCTAGTGAGGTGAGTGGCTTGGTAATATTTATAATAATCCGGGACCCCTATGCCTCCATTGATCTTGGGTAATTGCATATATTTTAGTTGTATCCTAGGTCTTTTGTTGGCCCATATAAATTTACCTTTGAATAGTCGTTAGTTTCCTGAAAAAGGAGGAAGGTATTGTGATGGGTAGAGCGTGAAATAGATAGAGCAGTCTAGGTAGGATGACCATCTTTAAGATGGCTGCTCTGCCGAACCATGAGAAATGTTTAATATCCCATTTACTCAGGTCATTAGTGATATTTTTCAGGATTGGGATAAAATTGGCCTCATAGAGGGCATCCAGGGTTGGGGTAAGTTTGATTCCTAAGTATTTAAGTGAGGTCGAATCCCATTTGTAGGGGCAATTAGATTTAGTTAATTGTTTTACTTTATCGGGGAGTGAGATGTCCATGGCTTCCGATTTGGAATGGTTGATTTTAAAGTTTGATATGTATCTGAAGGTGCGGAAATGTAAGTTCAGTTTTGGAATGGAGATATGTGGCTGTGATATATAGAAGAGGAGATCGTCTGCATAAGCAGAAACTTTGAATTCTCTTTCTTTAATGCCGAAGCCATGCACATCTGTGTTTTCGTTAATATGTCTAATTAATGGTTCTAACGCCAATATGAAGAGGATGGGTGACAAAGGACAGCCTTGTCTAGTTCCATTCTTTAGATGGATAGGGGCGGAAAGGATGTTGTTCACCTTAACTTTGGCTGTGGGATTAGAGTAGAGGGATTTTATCCAAGATATCATACTACTTTTCAGTCCTATATGTTCACAAATCATCAACATGTAGTCCCAGGCCACTCTATCGAAAGCCTTTTCGGCGTCAGTTGAAATTAACAGACCTTCAATTCCTAATTTGTGGGCTCCGTGTATTAAGTTCAGGGATCTGATAGTATTATCCCTAGCCTCACGGCCTGGCATGAAGCCTACTTGTTCAGGGCCTATAACTTGTTGTAATAGCGGTCTTAACCTATTCGCCAAGATTTTTGCTAACAGCTTCACATCAAGATTTAGTAGGGAAATCGGTCTATAGCTGGCGCAGGTAGTCGGATCTTTATCCGCTTTCGGGATTACTGTGATGTGAGCAGTAAGAAAATCTTGAGATGGTTTATGCTGTTTGGTTAGTATGTTTAGTGCGTTTGTCAGGGGATCTTTTAAAGAGGTTTCAAACATCTTGTAATATTGGGACGTTAGTCCATCTGGACCAGGACTCTTCCCATTTTTAAGATCTAGGATTGCCAATTTGGTTTCTTCTGGGGAGATTTCCTTTTCTAATGCCTCCACATCTCCATCTGAAATCTGAGGAAGGCCACTGTCAATAATATATTGTTTCATGATTGAATGTCTGGAACCTATGAGGTTGCTGGGTCTATTCTGAGGGGGCAAATTGTAAAGCTTCTCATAGAAAGATCGAAAGGATTCCGCTATCTTTCTCGGGTCATGTGTTAGTTTATTAGATTTGTCTTTTAGTGACATAATATGTGTAGAGGCTTGCGCGTCCTTTAATGCCCTTGCTAGGTACTTGCTTCCTTTATCCCCAAATTCGTAGTATATTGCCTTTTTTAAAAAAAGTGATCTTTTTATTTTGTTATTTAGGATTTCGGACAAGGATTTCCTAAGAGATAATAGTTCTTGGTGGTGTTCTTTGGTTAATGACATTTTATGTTGAGCCTCAAGGGTCGAAATTTTTGCAGTCAAATCTTGGACCTGTTGCTCCTTCTCTCTCTCCTGGCCCCGTATTTAATGAATTCACCTCTCACCACACATTTGTGGGCCTCCCACAGGGTCATGGGGGAGATATCAGAGGATTTGTTTTCATTGAAGTAATTTGTGATTGTAGTTTGGATTTCACTTTGTATTTTAGCGTCTATTAAGAGAGAGGGGTTTAGCCTCCAATTGAATACTGGTTTGCAATGCGTGGTTGAGGAGAGAGAGAGCAATATCGGAGCGTGGTCAGATGAAGAGATGACCCCGATATTAGCATCCGTAAGGTTGGGAAGGTCCCTCTGAGTAATAAACAGATGGTCTATTCTTGTGTATCTATTGTGCGGCGCCGAGTAGAAAGTGAAATCCCTGTCGACCGGGTGTAACGATCTCCAGGAATCCACCAGATTCAGTGATCTTAGTGCATTTTTGATTTTTTTCAGTGATTGGTATTTAATACACGAATGACCTGAAGATGTGTCCTGGAGGGGATTTAGGGGGACATTGAAGTCTCCCCCTAAAATGATACAACCTCTGGCAAAGCTTTTTAATTCATCAATGATTCTTGAGCAAAAGGACACATGTGCCTTATTTGGGAAATATACATTTACTAGCGTGGTTGGACGTCCGAATAATGTACCAGAGAGGAACAAAAACCTGCCTTCTGGGTCTGAGTGTTGATTTTCAACTACAAAGGGTGCAGATTTGTGTAATAAAATGGCGACTCCTTTAGTCTTAGTGATGGTACTAGATGCCTCATATATTTTAGTGTAGTTTTTGTCAGTCAGGGTAGGGATCTTGGGTCCCTTGAAATGTGTCTCCTGTAAAAACACAATTTGAGCTTTTGATTTTTGTAGTTCATATAGCAGTTTCCTCCGCTTTTCTGGGATATTAAGGCCGTTCACATTATGGGAAATTATCAGGGGGTTCTTTCCCAGCTGTGAATAAGCCATGGTTAGTCAGGGGACAAAAGGGTATTGGACACGGACAATGAGGGGAGGGGGAGAAGGGTGGTAGAGAAAAGGCAAAGAGAAGAGAGAGGAGAAGGAGGAAGGAAGAATAGACAAGTAAGTAGTATCACCGACACAATGATCAACTGATCGTGAAGGTGAGAATCAGGATTAGGTACAAATCAAAGAATTATTTAACTTTGAATGAATTATGAATAATATTCCCTACTGGGGGGTGAGTGGAAGGAGTACAGTCCGGTCGGTCCGGTGAGAAGCTGTAAAAAATTGAACAAATTACGGACAATATGCCAGTCTGAAGCCGGACAACTCCCCATCCAATATTAAACAAACAAGAAAAAAAAAGACTTAACGTAAGCCTAGAATCAATATGTAACAATGGGCAATGTAACTTCTTATAGCATCCACGCGGAAAAATGGAGATCAAAGACTAACCGTCCTTTCTCCCTTTTTCTCAATGCTAGAAAGGTTTGATTCATCCAATGTAGTGGTTTATGTGACTTAGTAGTTAATGTTATCCTGCTCTTGGGGGTATGGAGGCGGGGGTCCCCTAATTTTCGGGGTGACGTTTGCCTCCATTTTCTCCAAAAATGTTGAAAAGTTCTTACATCCATATCACAGCAATTGTTACGTGATAAACATGCTAACAGTTCAAGGAGTCATAATCTACTTCACAGTACCTTTTTAATTTTCTTCAACCTTTGAGGAAAGTTTTTTTTTTTTTTTTTTTTGTGTGTCCCTGGGCGCTACTGCCGCACCCAGGGATACATTGGTTATTCACCAAATATATCATATCTTGCAGTCCTTTTATTCATTGCCCATTGTTACATATTGATTCTAGACACCATTCTTGCTACACCACAAAACACACAAGAGAGGAAGGAGGAGGATTTTGGTAGTTTTAGAGGCATAGAAGCAGAGGAAGATGTATGTCAAACCAAAATGGTTTTTAGTCCCCAGAAACCTTGGGAGTAGTATGTGGCTGGGGGGGGGGGGGCAGTTCCAGATACTGTAATCCTCAGTGACCCTGAGGAATCTGCTTCTCATGCCTCTGCAAGTTTGCAGTGCATGGGCTCCCTTAATCTTAAAAGCCTGCGAAAGGACCTAAATTTGTGGCATGAAGGAGAATCATCGGTATGTGTTGACAACCCTCCTTGACCACTATTACAAGGGTAAAGTCTCTGAACTCTACCCACCCTCGCAGAGGGTGCACATGATGAAATATCTTTGGTAGGATACAGTCTCATGGGAAAGATAGTTTTGAGGCTTCTATTGGTCAAAGTAGGAGCGGTGGAGAAGGGGGCCGCCTCAGTGATGCATTCCAAAATTCCAAAAAGATCCTATCGGCAGCATCTGCATCATATGGTGGAAGATTATCTAGGGGTTAAATCAAACATGGAAAGCTTTCCAGTAAACTATCCACTGGGTTTCTGGGTCATGAGAATAGACCACTGGCCAGAACTTTTGCAAGCAGTTTCCAGCGTGCTTTCCGAATGGGCATTTTGTACTGCCAGAGGTTTTGTGACAGTCCACAGACTCTGTTGACCATCTGAGATTTGTCAAAGTGAATCAGTCTTGGATTACAATCAGCTATCAAGCCCCTGAATGCTGATGTCACTAATGATGGGCGAACATCGGCCGGGTCGGTTCGCGAACGTCAGCCACAAATTTTCTCAAAAGTCCACGAACCGCGAGTTCACGGAGGGCCCCATTGACTTTAATGGGAGGCGAACTTTAAAAACCTTTAGGTCATATTTACAGCCACAAAAGACGTACAGTAAAACCTTGGTTTGAGAGTAACTTGGTTTAAGAGCGCTTTGCAAGACAAGCAAAATTTTCAAATAAATTTTGACTTGATATACAAGCGATGTCTTGATATACAAGTAGCGTCATGCATAAAAAAAGAAGAGAGGAGCCTCTAAAGTGTAGCAATATGGTTACATTTAATGAAGGTACAACATTTAGCAGTTCACATGGTTGATAAATTGGAACAGGCACATCTAAGGATGCAGGCATCAGGGGTAAAGCTGTCCACATAGACCATCCTTCGCACCGTCATCTACGTCATCCTTTCCATGCTGCCCCTCGCTTTCAGATCACTTTACTGCAGGGTGGTCTTCCCAGTCAGGATTACAGACTGGCAGCCGGCGGTGCAGAAGATGGTCTATGTGGACAGCTTTACCTCGGATGCCTGCATACTTAGATGTGCTTGTTATAATCATCAACCATGTGAGTTGCTAAGTGTTGTACCTTCATTAAATGGAACCATATTGCTACCCTGTAGCTCCTGCTGGATTTTGCTTCCAATCCCCTTGTGGAAGCGGCTATTTGTGGATGGACATTGTATGGTTACACAACCTATCGCAATGCTATAATCAATGTACTATAAATTGAAGGATTTATGAATAAATGATTGTGGAACGAATCATCTGAATTTCCATTATTTCTTATGGGGAAATTTGCTTTGATATAAGAGTGCTTTGGATTACAAGCATGCTTCCGGAACGAATTATGCTCGCAATCCAAGGTTTTACTGTACTAGCTGAGCACAAATAGTCCCAGCACATGGACAATGTCATAACAGAAGTATTGCAATTGAAAAAGTTGCCCTAAATGTATTTATTTATTTTTACAGCAAAAAATAAATATTTTTTTTTCATAAATCAGCCAGAACTGACAGCAGCCGCTAAATACATGTCTAATACATATAGGGTCCATTCACACATCTGTAAAATGGGTCCGCATCCATTCCACAATTTGGCGGAACCTTTACAGACCCATTGTTTTTCATTTCCAGTCTGAAAAATTAGGCATTCACAGGATAAAGAAGTGAGTGTCGGCCATTCCAGGCCCCAAAAATTAGCCCACATGCGTTTACCTGACAGCTAAGAACGTAGTATTCTGTGGCTGAAGGTACATTAGGCATTCACAGGATACAGAAGTAAGTGTCGTCCAGTATTGGCCCCAAAAATTAGCCCACATGGGTTTACCTGACAGCTAAGAACGTAGTATTCTGTGGCTGAAAGTACATTAGGCATTCACAGGATACAGAAGTAAGTGTCGGCCATAAAAGGCCTCAAAAAATAGCCCACATGTGTTTACCTGACAGCTAAGAATGTAGTATTCTGTGGCTGAAGGTACATTAGGCATTCACAGGATACAGAATTAAGTGTCGGCCAGTATTGGCCCCAAAAATTAGCCCACATGGGTTTACCTGACAGCTAAGAACGTAGTATTCTGTGGCTGAAGGTACATTAGGCATTCACAGGATACAGAAGTAAGTGTCGGCCAGTATAGGCCCAAAAAATTAGCCCACATGGGTTTAACTGACAGCAAAGAACTTATTATTTGATGGCTAGAGGTACATTAGGCATTCACAGTATACAGAAGTGTCGGCCTGTATAGGCTCCAAAAATTAGCTCACATGGGTTAGACTGACAGCAAAGAACTTATTATTTGATGGCTAGAGGTACATTAGGCATTCACAGTATACAGAAGTGTCGGCCTGTATAGGCTCCAAAAATTAGCTCACATGGGTTAGACTGACAGCAAAGAACTTATTATTTGATGGCTAGAGGTACAGTAGGCATTCACAGTATACAGAAGTAAGTGTTGGCCTGTATAGGCTCCAAAAATTAGCTCGCAAGGGTTGAACTGACAGCAAAGAACTTAGTTTTTGATGGCTAGAGGTACAGTAGGAATTCACAGTATACAGAAGCAAGTGTCGGCCTATAAAGGCCCCAAAAATTAGCTCACATGGGTTGAACTGACAGCAAAGAACTTAGTATTTGATGGCTAGAGGTACAGTAGGCATTCACAGTATACAGAAGTAAGTGTCGACCTGTATAGGCTCCAAAAATTAGCTCACATGGGTTGAACTGACAGCAAAGAATGTAGTATTTAAAGGCTAGAGGTACAGTAGGCATTCACAGTATACAGAAGTAAGTGTCGGCCTGTATAGGCTGCAGAAATTAGCTCACATGGGTTGAACTGACATCAAAGAACATAGTATTTGGTGGCTGGAGGTACATTAGGCATTCACACAGTATACAGACGTAAGTGTCAGCCTGCATAGGCTGCAAAAATTAGCTCACATGGTTTTAACTGACAGCAAAGAACGTAGTGTATTTGATGGCTGGAGGTACAGTATGCATTCACAGTATACAGAAGTAAGTATATAGGTCTGTATAGGCTCCAAAAATTATCTCACATGGGTTGAACTGACAGCAAAGAACGTAGTGTATTTGATGGCAGGAGGTACAGTAGGCATTCACAGTATACAGACGTGTCGGCCTTTATAGGCTCCAAAAATTAGCCCACATAGGTTTACCTGACAGCTAAGAACGTAGTATTCTGTGACTGCGGGTACATTAGGCACATGGGTTTAACTGACAGCAAAGAATGTAGTGTATTTGATGGCTAGAGGTACATTAGGCATTCACAGTATACAGAAGTAAGTGTCGGCCTGTATAGGCCAAAAAATTAGCCCACATGGGTTTAACTGACAGCAAAGAACGTAGTGTATTTGATGGCTGGAGGTACAGTAGGCATTCACAGTATACAGAAGTGTCGGCCTGTATAGACTCCAAAAATTAGCTCACATGGGTTAAACTGACAGCAAAGAACTTAGTATTTGATGGCTAGAGGTACAGTAGGCATTCACAGTATACAGAAGTAAGTGTCGGCCTGTATAGGCTCCAAAAATTAGCTTACATGGGATGAACTGACAGCAAAGAACTTTGTTTTTGATGGCTAGAGGTACAGTAGGCATTCACACAGTATACAGAAGTGTCGGCCTGTATAGGCTGAAAAAATTATCTCACATGGGTTGAACTGACAGCAAAGAACATAGGATTTGGTGGCTGGAGGTACATTAGGCATTCACAGAAAAAATAATTGTCGGCCCTGAAAGGCCCCAAAAATTTGCCATTCAATGGCCATGAAATGCCTTTTATGCCGCTGTATGTAGCGAAGCCAAGGACCAGGAATTGTTGTGGGTGGATGGCGGTCTGGCGGATATTTGTGGCCTGGCATTAGGAATTTCGATGAAACCTGGTCTACTGGTCACATGTGTTGAATTCCTCAGAGATCCATACCTCGTTCATTTTTATAAATGTGATGTAGTTTACACTGTCATGAGCTAGGTGAGTGCGCTTCTCATTCATGACCCCCTCTGCTGCGCTGAACGTCCTTTCGGACAGGACACTGGATGGGGGGCAAGCCAACATTTCCATTGCAAATTGTGCAAGCTCTGGCTAGAGTTCAAGCCTGCCCACCCAGTAGTCCAGGGGTTCATCACTCCTCAGAGCGTCTACATCTGCCGTTAACCCGATTTTGTCGGACACCTGTTGGTCTAGGCATTCCCTCATGCTGGATCAGGGGTACAGCTGTCGAAGGTTCGGCTAAAAGAAGGATCTCATATCTTAAGTGACCAAGACATCTTCCAACCGCCCTCTTCTTGCAGGCGCTGTTGGATTGCTACCCGCAACTGTCTCTCTGTGACTGGAAATTTCTCTGCCAGCGCACGAAAAAGCAGAATGCAGCATTTCCCGAAGCAAGGCCTGGAAGTGCTGCATTCTGACCGCCCTCTGTGATTGTGGTAACATTTCCGCCATTTTGTGTTTGTAACGGGGTTTTATGTACGTTGCCACCCAGTACTGCTCCTTGGCCTTAATGCGTTTTATACGGGGGTCCCCCTTAAAACATTGGCGCATGTAGGCCCCCATTCGCACTAAACTGGAAACGGTGTAGTGGCCTGCTTCCAGCTCATAATCCAGGATAATGTCGTCCTCGTTCTCCTCCCTCCCATCCATGGATAACACCAGGGATCCCAGAAAGGTTTAAAGCATGCTCTTCTTGCTCCTCCTCATTCCCCCCAGAACCATCCTCCTCTGACTCCTCTTCAGACTCCTGCTGTTGATTTGTCTCAGATGGAGTAGCACCCCCTGGGAATTCATCCAACATTGCAACTTCCTCATCTTCATGCTCCTGCTCCTCGACGGCTTGATCAATGACACGATGCAATGCACGATCCAGAAAGAAGGCGTAAGGTATGATGTTACTTATGACGCCCTGGCCGTGACTGACCAGTTTGGTGATCTCATCGAATGGCCGCAGAAGTTTGCATGCATCCCGCATGAGCAGCCACTGGCTCCTCCTTAACTGCACACCTCTGCTGGAGCAGCCTAACGAGCATATGCAACGTTGAGTTCCATCGCGTCGGGCAGTCACAAATAAGATGCCTGAGGGGCAGGTTGTGTCGCTGCTGAATGTCAGCAAGGCGAGCCATGGCTGTGTAAGATCTTCGGAAATGGCCCGAGATTTTCCTGGCCTGCCGCAAGACGTCACGGGTTCCCAGGGTATTTGCCAACGAATCGCTGCACCACCAAGTTCAGGACGTGTGCCATGCATGGCACGTGTGTTATTTTGCCCTGTTTCAGCGCACTCAGCAGATTGGCACCGTTGTCGCACACCATGTTACCAACTGTCAAATTCAGCGGTGTCAGCCACTGATCTGCCTGTGAACGCAAAGCTGAAAGGAGTGAAGGACCAGTGTGGCTCTTGGCTTCCAGGCACAACAGACACAGCACAGCATGGCAACGTCTCACCTGGCATGTGGAATAGGTTATGGGGATCTTGGGCGGTGCAGTGGAAGAGACGGTAGCAGCGGAAGAGGAGGAGTCAGCCGAGGAGGAGAGGGAGGAGGAGGAGGAGAAGAACAGGCAGGTCTGCTTGCAAATCGTGGCAGTACAACTAAATCTACAAGGGTGCCATGGGTTACATGCTTGACGGCCGTCAGAAAGTTCACCCAGTGGGCAGTAAAAGTGATATACCTTCCCTGCCCGTGTTTGCTAGACCATGTGTCTGTGGTCAGATGTACCAACACTGTGTGCCAGAGTTATATTCACTTGCCGCTTAACATGGCCAAACAGCTCTGGAACGCCCTTTTGAGAGAAATATTTCCTGCCTGGGACCTTCCATTGTGGTGTTCCAATGGCCACAAATTTACGAAAGGCCTCCGAGTCCACCAGTTGATATGGCAGTAGTTGGCGGGCTATCAGTTCCGACAAGCCAGCAGTCAAACATTGAGCAAGAGGGTTATCCAGCGTCATCATTTTTTTCCGCTCCAACATTTGGACCACAGAAGCCTTCCTTTTTCCAGAACAACGTGACGACGGCATCATGGAAGGTGGAGAAGAGGGCAAATGTGAGGAGAGAGGAGAAGGAGAAGGGGCTGGACGGTGAGAGCCTGGAGTGTGGCTTTGTGGGTTCTGATGGTGTTGCTCCCACTGGGCTCGGTGATGGGAGTTCAGGTGCCTTCTTAAGGCGGTGGTCCCTAGGTGAGTGTTGGACTTACCGCGACTTATGCGTTGACTGCAAAAGCTGCAGATGGCAACACTGTTGTCAGTAACGGACACATTAAAAAAAGCCCACACTGCGGAGCCATGTGCCGGCGTCCTGGGAGCGCCAGATGTGACTGTACATGGTTGATGGCTCGCTCCTGATACATTTCCAGTCTGCTTTCTACCTCTTGTGCAATGCAAGTTCTGCCTGCCTCTCCTCCCTATCTGCCGGTCTGTCTCTCCCTCTGAACTCCCTTCCTCTTCCTCTCTTGTGGACTCCCACATGACGTCCATAGACTCGTCATCATCCACGTCACCTTCCCCACTACTAACATTCGAGAGCTCAGAGTAGGCAGCAACAGCGGGGACCAACCTCCTTGGGCTGATCTGGGTACTGTCGTCAGACTGCTGAGTGGCTGCTGTTGCTACCTCCTCTTCCTGATCCGATGCCAACAATGGCTGCGCATCGCAAACGTCTTGTGATGGATCGGAAAATAATTCCAGTGACTCAAGCGGAGGGCATGGGGTGGTGGTGGTGTCTATGGGGGTGCACACAGCAGAGCGTAAAGAGGGTGCAGATAGAGAGGATGAGGAGGGTGCAGAAGAGGAAGGCTGAGTGACCCACTCAACCAAGTCTGGTGCGTCCTTTGACGTAATTGCACGTGGCTTTTGAAACTTCACAGTTAGGCTCCGGCCTACTGCTCCTGCCCTATCCCTACCACCCCTGCGTACTTCTCTGCCTCTTCCTCTGCCTGTCATGTTTTTTAATTACCCTGTGACAAAAGTCTCTAGAGAATTGCAGTATATCTAGAAAAAGGTATATAACACCCCGCTTCAATCTGTGGTATTGGGGGGCCACTGGTTTATCACACCAGTTGTTGAAAAAATTGGCCAGGGAGTTTAGCACTGTGTGTATCAGACTTAACTCAGCAAAGGAGGCAATATTGTTGCAGGACAGAAATACACTTGTAAAAGTATACTCAGATAACACCCCACTTCAATATGTGGTATTGGGGGGCCACTGGTCTATCACACCAGTTCTACAAATAATTGGCCAGTAAATGTTGTCACTGTGTGTAGCACAGTCAACACAGCAAGAGAGGCCACATTTTTGCAGGACTAAAATACACTCCTAGAAAAGTATACTGTTAAATAACACCCAACTTCAATATGTGGTATTGGGGGGCCACTGGTCTATCACACTAGTTGTTGAAAAAATTGGCCAGGGAGTTTGGCACTGTGTGTATCAGACTTAACTCAGCAAAGGAGGCAATATTGTTGCAGGACACAAATAACCTTGTAAAAGTATACTCAGATAACACCCCACTTCAATATGTGGTATTGGGGGGCCACTGGTCTATCACACCAGTTCTACAAATAATTGGCCAGTAACTGTTGTCACTGTGTGTAGCACTGTCAACACAGCAAGAGAGGCCACATTTTTGCAGGATTAAAATACACTCTTAGAAAGTTATACTGTTAAATAACACCCCACTTCAATATGTGGTATTGGGGGGCCACTGGTCTATCAAACTAGTTGTTGAAAAAATTGGCCAGGGAGTTTGGCACTGTGTGTATCAGACTTAACTCAGCAAAAGAGGCAATATTGTTGCAGGACACAAATACACTTGTAAAAGTATACTCAGATAACACCCCACTTCAATATGTGGTATTGGGGGGCCACTGGTCTATCACACCAGTTGTTGAAAAAAATGGCCAGGGAGTTTGGCACTGTGTGTAGCAGACTTAACTTAGCAAAAGAGGCAATATTGTTGCAGGACACAAATACACTTGTAAAAGTATACTCAGATAACACCCCACTTCAATATGTGGTATTGGGGGGCCACTGGTCTATCACACCAGTTCTATAAATAATTGGCCAGTAACCGTTGTCATTGTGTGTAGCACAGTCAACACAGCAAGAGAGGCCAAATGTTTGCAGGACTAAAATACACTCTTAGAAAAGTATACTGTTAAATAATTCCCCACTTCAATATGTGGTATTGGGGGGCCACTGGTTTATCACACCAGTTGTTGAAAAAATTGGCCAGGGAGTTTGGCACTGTGTGTATCAGACTTAACTCAGCAAAGGAGGCAATATTAGCGCAGGACAGAAATACACTTGTAAAAGTATGCTCAGATAACACCCCACTTCAATATGTGGTATTGGGGGGCCACTGGTCTATCACACCAGTTGTTGAAAAAATTGGCCAGGGAGTTTGGCACTGTGTGTATCAGACTTAACTCAGCAGAAGAGGCAATATTGTTGCAGGACGCAAATACACTTGCAAAAGTATACTCAGATAACACCCCACTTCAATATGTGGTATTGGGGGGGCACTGGTCTATCACACCAGTTCTACAAATAATTGGCCAGGGAGTTTGCCACTGTGTGTAGTATTGCTGCAGAAACGCTCAGTCACCACCACACCTGTCACAATGCTGCACAGTGCACAGTAATACTACTAATCCACTATAATATGCTTTCTACAAAGTATATTATAATGTGGATTAACCCCCTCCCCCCCCTTTTTAGTGCTATGCACAGCAATACCAAAACATTTGCAGCCCTTTAAATTACTTTTGTGGACATTAACAGAGCGATTTGTGTCACTGCTGACAATCTCTAACTGCCCCTACAGCACAGACTGGATACCTGCCCCTATACTAAAGAGACTGTAATAGACCCTATACCGACATTGCAGCACTTTAAATGACTTTTGTGGACATTAACAGAGCGATTTGTGTCACTGCAGAGGACCATCTCTAACTGTCCCTACAGCACAAAATGCATAAACTGTCCCTATACTGAAGAGAGACTGGACCTATACCGAAATACCAGCCCTGAAAAGGACTTTAGTGGACATTAACAGAGCGATTTGTGTCACTGCAGCCGATCTCTAACTGCCCCTAAAGCAATGACTGGATACCTGTCCTTAAACTCAAAAGATACTAGTAGACCTATACCGAAATACCAGCCCTGAAAAGGACTTTTGTTGATCTTCACAGCGCTATTTGTGTCTAGCAAACTCTCCCTCATGAGCACAGCAGAGCTCTCCCTACACTGGCAGAAAGCGGAATGTGAAATGGCCGACAGCTCAGGTCTATTTATTGGGTAGGGGGACTGTCCATGTGCTGGAATGTTTCAATTGGCTGTCCTGTTCCACCTGACGGCTGTGTCATGGGTCAGAATTCTCCCCAATGTAAACTAATATGGCCAGCGCGAACAACACCATGTGTTCACAAATTTGGTGGGTAGCGAACAAGCAAAATTTGCCATGAACCGACCGCCGGGTGAACCGCAAGGCCATCTCTAGATGCCACTGATTAAGTGTTACTGGGTTCTCAAATCTCTGCAAGACTGTCTATTCTGCCTAGCTTTGTGGGTTTAGATTTTATCCTGAAATAACTTTTCGGTATAGGTTTCATGGGCACAATTACCTCCCAAGGACCAATTTATCCACACCTGTTTAACATGTGCATCAAATTTTTATTTTTTTTTACAGGAATGCCAGTTTTTCCTTTTATCAAAAGTACTTTTAGAAGGTTAAGGGGTTAAGGCACCACCAACTCCCATAGACCAATTTTTCTGCAACTGTGTGACAAGGGCGTCAAATTTCATTTTTTTTCAGCAATGTCAATTCTTGCTTTCATCAAGAGTACCTCTGTAGGGTTATGGTGTGAAGGCACCACCAACACCCTAAACCCATTTTTTCTGCACCTGGTACTTCTATCCAAAGTCTGCAAAAGAGGTACCAGACTTTATCTAAAAATAATTCTTAATCTTCGCCTGAGTGTACTATAATTTGGTTTCTTCACATAAGGCTTGCTCACTGTGGTGCAAAACATTGTTCTTTCCATCTAAAGTCTTTCAAAGAGGCACCAGAATGTATCCTCAAATTCTCTTATCTTTTTTCTAGTGCACTAAATTGTCATTTTCATCATACAGACTATTTACAAAATAAAGAAAGCTTGCAGGAAAAATCAATTTAAATGTCATTTTTTTCTTTATAATTTTGTTAGTATTGCTGCAGCAGGTTTTATGCATGGTACAGATTTGTCACTTTACATGCAAACTAAGGGGACCCTCTAGGCACTATATTTAAAGGAATTTTTCATTATTATTTTTTCAATTTAAGCATCATTAAAATCACTGCTTCTTTAAAAATGATCTAAAAAAGTTATTTTTTGCATTGGTGCATGTCCCCCAGAGCAGTAGTCAGGCCCCCCTACTCTTTTTATTGCCAACAACTTGCATATAAGCCTGCAAAATGGGGACTTTTGATTTTTCAAGTTCGGATCCAATAGACTTCAATGGGGATTGCCGTTTAGGTCTGAACTTTTGCAATGTTCAAGAGTTCTACTTCTACAAACTGCTTTCTAAAGTGAACCTCCAAGACAAGATCCCAGTGATGCTATTTTGGGAAACCCTGCTTTAATTCTCCATCTCTTATCCCCACTGGATCACTGTTCTCAGACATGTCTTGAAATATTCCAGATGTATCTCCCAGTGGGATACCATCCTGGAACTTCTTCATAGATGGTATTATACTCCTACCAGGCTTGCCTATTTGTACCCAGGATGTGGCACTAATGGCTCCCTACTTCACATTTGGTGGTCTTTTCCCAGCTTCTGTAATTTCTGTAAGGACATTAAAGTAGAACTATAGGCAGCTTTTTTTTCATTTTGGATAGAGTAAGGGAGTGTTATAACCCCATATTGTTGTTTGTTTGTTTGTTTGTTTGTTTTTTCCTTCCATCTTTACATCATTGAGGAAATGTACCTTCATTTCCTGTTCTAACGACAAAACAGTAAAAAAGTAAGAGGAAATCCTGGAAAATTAAGGGAATCCCTCGGGGACACCTAGTCACCAGAATTAGTATCTCCTTTCAAAGATTACCCCTCTATTACTTTTCTGTGGACAACCCAAACTTTGGGATTTACTTTTACTTTTACTTTCACTTTCAATGATGATGTTAAACAGGACAAATAGAGAGGATGAATCTCCCTGAAGGGTGCACACACAGCAATAACAACTGATAGGTTTTCTAATCCCTCTCCACTCTGTCCAAAACTAAAGAAAACCTTTTGCCTTTAGTTACACTTTATTTCTTTATCTCAGCACCCACTAAGATTCCCCTTGTTCTCTCTCCACAACTGACCCTACTGACAGACATTCTGCAGATCCTCAACCACTACTATGCTATGGAATTTTCTTTTGCCAAAGCCCATTTTCAACCCACAAAATTCCAAAAACATTGAGAACTTTAGGCTCAGGATACCAGAAGTGCCCCTCTTTCATTAGGTAATTCCATACCACCAGTATACATAGCCTCAAATGTGCTATTTCTTCTTCTTCTCATTCCTAACTCATTATTCTTATTTGATGATGTGGGTCATACATCCTTATGATCCATCCTCTAACTGCTGACCAGCCTGTATTGTATACTTGGCACATCTTACCATAAGAGCTTTGTACTTATTATTTGCTGATTGTGACGAGACCAACCTCGCCACATTGCATTGGAGGAGCCTGGTTGCCCGCCTGCTGCCTTTGGACTATGGACCAGACTTTAAAAGACTTTGACTCCCTGGCAATTAAACTGTATTCGTGGGGTCTGAGTGCCATTCACCTAATAATGTGCACTCAGACCTGAGCTATCTGGGGATATGTAACATGTCTTTCCTGACAGACTCCATGGCAGCACACGTATGGGTAGGCTCCGCCTCCTCTCCTACCCTATAGGACCCCACTCCCATAAATCTTTGCTCCATACCAGGAGCCGTGTTCCTTTTTCGTCCTCCTCCTGCGAGAAGGAAGTCTTACCTTATAGGACGTCTATCGGTTTCAGGCGAGCTGGTGGCGTGTGGACCTTGTTGATGTCGGATGCCTCCTGTTTTATGTCCAGCAATCTCGATATTTATCGGGTGGACCCGGGCAATATTATTTTAAAATGCTGAAGATGCCGTAAATCCTGAATGAGAGGTGGGCTGCATTGATGGCTAATACGTCCTTGCTATTGAGCGGATAGGCCCTGATGCCCTGTCACACACGCATGAATTCATCCAGGCCTGAGACTGTTCGGTTATCGTCATGGTGGTAAAGTATAAAACTTTCTTTTGGTTTCATTGCATTTCCTGTTTGTGGTCGGTGGAGCACTCCTGCGTTCCAGATCGTCGCTTAGGCTCCTCCCCCTGCCTCGCTGGACCTTCAATTGGTTGTCCAGGATGAGGCTTGGCCCTGGTATCGTCTGCGCATGCGCGCGCATCGCTCCCGATCTCCTATGACGATATTGCGTCGTTTGGGGCGTGGCTTTGCGGCGCCCGGGAGATTTAAGCAGCTGTCATTCCTGTTTACAATGGGATGTCTGCGGGCGTTGCGGTGGCTTCCCCGTGCTGTTTCTCTGCTCTTCAGCGGTGAGTCATGCTTTGATCCAGGTGCCATTTGGGGTAAAAGGGTTGGTGTGGAGACGAAAGTCAGTACATGTATGCTTACTTTCTTCCTGTGCAGGCTTTTGCTTCTATCTGCAAATGGATGCTTCATCACCCCCCGGTGGCCAGTCCCTGCGCAACAGGTGAGCTAGTTTTTCTTAACCCTTACCTGCTTGCGTTGGCTGGTGGAATGGAGCCTAAGTGTGTTTTTCTTTCCCTATTTAGCCCTTTTAGGTCTGACCAACGCCCTATTTCTGGATCAAAGGATCGTTCTCCTTCAGCCCATCGGCATTCTTCATCAAAGTCTGGTCATAGGTCTAGCTCCAGGTCTAAACGACATGAGCACACTTCCGGTTCAGTCGCTCCGCGGCAATCCCGCCATTCTGACCGCAGTTCAGGGAAATCATGCTGGGGCTGTCGAGCCCATATCCCTGAGGATAGATCCCTATGTGATACCTGTTATTCCAGGGTTTTGAGGGAAAAGCAAGACACTGCACAACCAGTGGAGGCTATGGTCAGGCGGATTGTTAAAGAATCCCTTAGAGATTGGGATTCGAGCAGGCTTTCGGGTCACTCTTCAGAGGCTCCTGGTTTCCTCCCAAGGGATGAAGTGGAGCCAGGTACCTCACAACCAAGTCGTCTGTCAGAAGATTCTACAGACAGTGAGGATGATTTGGCAGACCAGAATGTAGGTTTTGAACTTGCTATGGTCCCACCGCTAGTTAAGGCGGTTAAGGAGGCATTAAAATGGGAAGATCCAGCTGAGTCCCCAGCTAAACAGAAGAAATACTTCAAACATCTCAAAAAAGAGCGTTCCCATTTTCCCCTCCTAGGGGAATTGGGAGAAATCATTACAGACGAGTGGCAGGGAGTTGAAAAGAGAAACTCTTTGTCATCTAAGGTCTCCAGAATGTTTACCTTTAAGGATGATAAGGTGAAACATCTAGACTCCGCTCCCACGGTGGATGCGGCCTTGATGAGGTTGGTGAAACACGTAACCTTACCATTGGAAGACTCAGTCTCATTCAAAGACGCTCTTGACAGGCGGATTGACACAGATCTTAAGAAGATTTATCTCTCCGCAGGTATGGCGTGTAAGCCGGCTCTGGCTTTGGCAGCCACATCCAAGGCAATGGAAGCCTGGGTAGACAGCGTGGAGGCTACACTTCAGAGTGTCTCCGAAGAGGTGGCCAGGAGTTCAGCCATTCAGGAGTTGAGACTGGCAACGGCTTTCTTGGGTGAGGCATCCATTGATATAATCCGCTTGGCGGCGCGGGTCATGCTGTCCTCTGTCACGGCCAAATGCGCCTTGTGGTTGCGCCCCTGGTTGGCCGACCCTGCCTCTAAGCAGGCCTGGTGCAAAATTCCCTTTGAGGGTTCCTCCCTCTTTGGTAATAAACTGGACAGTGCTATCACCCGTGCCACTGGTGGTAAATCTGGTTTCCTTCCCCAGGATCGCCGGTTGATAGATCAGAGAAGACCTCAAAACAGACAAAATCCTGATCGTGCCAGAGAGGCCCGTTTTTACAGGCCCGGTCGTGAGTTCAGGAAGAACTGGAAGCGCCCTCAGTCTACAGGGCAGAAGTTCTCCAAAGGAAAATCTTCAGCAAGCCGAGAGGCGACGAAGTCTTTTTGACATCGAACCTGTCCAGACGGTGCGGGTAGGCGCACGCTTGCTTCAGTTTGCGCACGTCTGGGCAGCCTCGATCGAAGATCAATGGGCCGTCAGAACCGTATCACACGGACATGTGTGGATTTTCGACAGAAGCCCCATTCTTCGCTTCATTCCTACGGCCTTACCCCGTTCAGAAGAGAAGAAGTCAACTCTTCTTACATATGTAGAATCCCTGGTTGCCCAGGGTGCGGCAGTGCCTGTCCCAACCGAGGAACGGTTCCAAGGCATCTACTCTCCGCTCTTCATGGTCTTGAAGAAAAGCGGCTCTTGGAGGCCGGTTATAGACCTAACACACCTAAACACCTTCATCAAGAAAGAGAGGTTCAGGATGGAAACACTTTTTACAATTCGGCAAGTGGTACAGCCAGAGGATTGGATGATATCCATAGACTTGAAAGATGCCTACTTTCACGTCCCAGTCGCAGCAGAAATGCAAAAATTTCTCCGATTCGCAGTGGGTCAGGTGCATCTTCAATTTACCTGTCTCCCTTTCGGGCTTACCACATCACCTCGAATCTTTTCCAAAATCTTACTGGCTGTAGTAGCCCTGATCAGAGCAAAAGGGATTCGTCTTTACCATTACTTGGACGACTTGCTCCTTCTGTCAGAACATCAGGATCAAATTCTGCTTCACAGATCTCAAGTAATTTCCACCCTTCAAGAGTTCGGGTGGCTCCTGAATTTGGAAAAAAGTCATCTGGAACCCACGAAGTCGTTGGTCTTCCTAGGGGCCCTCTTCAACACTTCCAGAGGCACTATCTCCCTTCCATTATAGAAGATTCCGACAATTCGCAACAGGATTCGTCCGGCATTATCAGCCTCTCATCTCCGGGCGTCCCAGTGCATGAAGATAATTGGGACCATGGTTTCCACGGCTCCCTTGGTGAAGTGGGCACAGTGGAAGATGAGGCCCTTTCAGATGGGATTCCTCCAACAATGGAATTTCGAGAATCCAGAAGTCCTCATTCGGATAACTACGTCCATGAAGGACAGCTTAACCTGGTGGCTTCAGCGAAAGAATCTTTTAAACTGCCATTCAATCGTTCCAGCGTCCTGGTTGGTCATGACCTCGGACGCCAGCAGGACGGGATGGGGAGCGCATTGCCTGTCGGAGGTGGCCCAGGGCAGATGGGACTTCCCTACATACGGGGTGGTCTCGAATGTGCTGGAGCTTCGGGCAGCGTTCTGTGCTCTCCAGGCCTTTCAGCATCTGGCGATAAGACTAATGACTGGACAATACGACAGCCGTCGCCTACATCAAGAGACAAGGGGGCACCCGCAGTCCGTCTCTTCTGAAAGAAGTGAAACCTATTATGGATTGGGCTCAAAGACATCTGTCCAACTTGTCAGCCGCCTATCTTCCGGGTGCCCAGAACGTCCAGGCAGACTTCCTCTCGAGGTCTGCTCTGGACAACAACGAGTGGTCACTCCATCCAGAGACCTTCATATGGGTCATGTCTCTAGGTTACCATCCAGAGGTAGATCTGTTCGCATCTCCAAGCAATGCCAAACTGGAGAGATTCTACACGAGGTGGCGTTATCCCCAGGCCTACGGGGTAGACGCCCTGACGGATCATTGGAATTTTCAAACGGCCTATGCGTTTCCTCCAGTGCCAGTCATCTTCAAGTTTCTTCACAGACTCAGAACAGAGAGAGTGCAGATCATAGCGATTCTTCCCTTCTGGCCAAAGAGACCGTGGTTTCCTCTGTTGCTCCAGCTGAGCTGTCGGGACCCGATACCTCTGCCAGTCAGGCCGGACCTTCTGTCCCAAGGGCCTATTCTTCACCCCTGCCCAGCACAGCTTCATCTCATGGCATGGCTGTTGAGAGGGAAAGATTGAAAGCGCTCGGTTGTCCAAACGAGGCAATCGCTACAATGATGAGTGCCAGAAGACCCGGCACGAACAAGGTCTATGAAAAAATCTGGTCCAAGTTTAAGGATTATGTGGATAGCAGATCTAGCTCTGTCTCTGACCCAGGAATCCAGGATATTTTGGGCTTCCTCCAGTCCGGTCTGGACCTGTCATTAGCAGTAAGCTCCCTTCGGGTCCAAATTTCAGCCATTTCGGCCTTCACTGGGACTGCATGGGCGAAACACTCCCTGGTTCACCAGTTCTTCAGAGGCGCTACTAGGTTAAGACCTCCTAGAAAGCCCAGGTTCCCTAAGTGGGATCTTCCTACGGTCTTGGAGTTTCTTTCCTCACTCACCTTGAATCAGAAGGATCCATTCTTCCTTAAAAACATCTCCATGAAAACAGCCTTTCTGGTGGCTATTACTTCGGCCAAACGGGTTTCTGAACTCGGTGCCTTGGGTTACAAGGAACCATTCCTTACGTTTTTCCCTGATCGGGTAGTATTGGTTCCGATGCTTGGCTCCAATCCGAAAGTAATGTCGGTATTCCATGTCAACCAGGAAATTGTCCTACCCACGTTCAAATCTCAAGATGAAAATTCTGTCCATCCTTTGGACGTGGGGGAAACTCTTCGGCTATATCTGGAGACTACAGCTCCTTTCCGCCAGTCAGACCATCTTTTTGTCCTCATCTGTGGAAAAAACAAGGGCAAACAAGCTTCCTCAAGATCTATAGCAAGTTGGATAGTTCAGACCATCCAGTGGGCATATAAAGCCAAGGGACTGGCTCCTCCAGAGGTGGTGACAGCTCATTCCACTAGAGGGATCTCTACGTCGTGGGCAGCTTCTCTTCATGTAGCTCCTGACGTGATTTGCAGAGCGGCTTCTTGGTCATCAATTCATACCTTTATGTCGCATTACTGTGTTGAACCGGCTTCTTTATCTTCGGTCAACTTTGGTTTAAAAGTCTTGTCTGTTGACGGTGCAAATTAAACCTTTTTCTGTTAAACCAGCAGTTACCCGCCCGGGTGTGTATGGCTAGTTATTTCCCATACGTGTGCTGCCATGGAGTCTGTCAGGAAAACGGAAAATTTATATCAATACTTACCGTAATTTTCCTTTCCTGATGGACTCCATGGCAGCAGGAGTCCCCTCCCATCTGCTGGAGTAGTTCAAGTTATGGAACACGGCTCCTGGTATGGAGCAAAGATTTATGGGAGTGGGGTCCTATAGGGTAGGAGAGGAGGCGGAGCCTACCCATACGTGTGCTGCCATGGAGTCCATCAGGAAAGGAAAATTACGGTAAGTATTGATATAAATTTTCCGTTATGTTTAGTGTATAAAAAGTAACTTTATATATTTTAAAGCAGAATACTGTATTTGGGTCCCCATGCGTGTAATGGAGTCTCGCTGTGAAAACTAGTTCTAGCTGCAGAGAGAGGGGGGGGGGGTGGTTTCCAGCAGCCCCCTCCTGAGGAATGTCTACTGATTAACTGAGACTATTGATAAACATGTTAATGAGCTCACCTGGCTGTCTACTAAGGGAGGAAGCCAGGATGCATTGTGGGGATGTTTTGCTTCTGGGAGTCTGTAATGTGATACATGTCTGTTTGTGTTACAGTGTTCCATTTGGTTCCCTATGGGAGTGTCCACCAGGTGGGAGACCTGTATAAATACGGGGGCAGGTAGCCCTCAATAAACAGACCACTGCTTGACCTTCCACACGGAGCCTTGTCTCGTTCTTGGGGGGATTCACTGTATGCTGCTGTAGACCGATTGCTAGGAGTGTAAGCTGATGTATGCTTCTCCTGTTCGTCTGCTAGCAGCTATTCGTGAGGTTCCAGGTTGGAGTGCTATATTGTATCCAGTTCGGGAGTGTGATCTCCTGCAATAGCTGTGCCTGCTCTCTCAGAAAGGGGCATATCGCCTAAACGGATTTTAACCCCTTGTCTGCTGAAACGGTCCGTTACATTTGGTGGCAAGCGGCGTGATCGTTCCTACAGCCAGAAGGACAGCTACAGGAGACACCATTGCTCTGGATTTTACAATTGAGGGCAACGCATGTCCCAGTACAGCGACCCTGACAGCACCAGCATGGAACCAGCAGTGGAGTTCGATGAGGGTGCCATGGATGACCGAGATGCAGTCCGTAAAGGCATCTGGTACCAGGCACTGGGCATTGTGGCGTACCAGCGGGGTGAGAGACTCCCCAAGGAAGACCAGCGGTTGCAGAAGCGTGTAGCCCTGCGGATGCCCTTCCTGGGGGAGCAGCCCCGGGAGGAATGGGTAAAAGAATTGGAGCTCCGGGTATGGCAGGAGATGTGGCTGGAGGATGCCTACCAGGCGCTGTGGTGGTGTGTTGCACAGTACCTGCCCTGGACAGCCGAGCATGACAAGCCAGAGGGAGAGGAGTTTGATGGTCCTGGCTTGTTATGGGAGTCTTTTTCAGAGCTGGAATTTGGGAGCCCTACACAAGCCCGGTTCAATGATCTCTTGGAGTGGAGGGAGAGCAGGTATGACTGGGACGACGCTCACGAAATTGAGCAAGACCTGGTCCACCTGGTGACCCGGGAGATGGAGCTAGAACAGGGCTACCAACAGCTGTTCCAATACTATGAGAAGGCTCAGCAGGAGAGCAGCAGGACAGACCCAGACCCATTCAGAGGGGATGACATGGTAAAGTTTTACTGGGAAGAACCCCAGGTGGCCGGTAGAGATGGGACCGAGGTCTCTCCACCGGTCCTGCAGGGAATTGGGAGCCCAGTCTCCATTCCCCAGCGGCAGTGTAAAGTGCAGGGAGAGGAGAGCAGCGTCCTCCCTCCCCAGCGGCTGGCTGAGTTACAGGGGGCAGAGGTAGTTGTTCCTGCCCCCCAGCAGCAGAGTGATATGCCAGGAAGGCAGTGTGAAGTGCAGGGAGAGGAGAGCAGTGTCCTCCCTCCCCAGCGGCAGCATGATTTGTTGGGAATTGGGAGCCCAGTCTCCATCCCACAGCAGCAGAGTGTCCTGCAGGAAACAGAGAGCCTAGTCTCCTTTCCCCAGCAACAGGACACTGTATTGGGAGCAGAGACAGACGGTCTCCCTCCCCAGGGGCTGGAAGTATATTTGGGAGAGGAGCTTGTTACCCCCTCTCCCCATGGACAGTTTGATTTGTTGGGAATTGGGAGCCCAGTCTCCATCCCACAGCAGCAGCTTAACGTACCAGGGGGAGACAGTAAGCCCCCCAACAGTGCAGATGGGACTGTGGTCTCTGCACTCACAGCACAGGGGGTAGGGACAGTCGGTCCTGACCCCCAGCAACAGGGCTGTTTAGCCAAAGGGAAGACAGTCGGTCTTCCCCCACAGCAGTATGGTGGTGTATCTAAAGGGGAGACAGGCGGTCTCCCCCTCCAACAACCCGTCTCCAACCAGGCTACTTCTGTGGTACCGCTGGCACCAGGAAAGAGTACCGCTGGTCTCTGCCCACTCAGCAACCCACCAAGGCAGCCTACCAGTCCCCTACACAGCCGTGGTGAGGCACCTGGACATGGACAAGTTTCTCCTCTACCCAGGTGTAGTGACCATTTATTGTGGGTGGGCTGTACTGTTTTTTCTGCTTTGTGGGTGGGCTGCTGGACTAACGAGGGCACTGACCGGCAGGAGGTCAGGTACCCTGTTAGTCTTTTTGGAAAGGGGGAGAGATGTGACGAGACCAACCTCGCCACATTGCATTGGAGGAGCCTGGTTGCCCGCCTGCTGCCTTTGGACTATGGACCAGACTTTAAAAGACTTTGACTCCCTGGCAATTAAACTGTATTCGTGGGGTCTGATTGCCATTCACCTAATAATGTGCACTCAGACCTGAGCTATCTGGGGATATGTAACATGTCTATGTTTAGTGTATAAAAAGTAACTTTATATATTTTAAAGCAGAATACTGTATTTGGGTCCCCATGCGTGTAATGGAGTCTCGCTGTGAAAACTAGTTCTAGCTGCAGAGAGAGGGGGGGGATGGTTTCCAGCAGCCCCCTCCTGAGGAATGTCTACTGATTAACTGAGACTATTGATAAACATGTTAATGAGCTCACCTGGCTGTCTACTAAGGGAGGAAGCCAGGATGCATTGTGGGGATGTTTTGCTTCTGGGAGTCTGTAATGTGATACATGTCTGTTTGTGTTACAGTGTTCCATTTGGTTCCCTATGGGAGTGTCCACCAGGTGGGAGACCTGTATAAATACGGGGGCAGGTAGCCCTCAATAAACAGACCACTGCTTGACCTTCCACACGGAGCCTTGTCTCGTTCTTGGGGGGATTCACTGTATGCTGCTGTAGACCGATTGCTAGGAGTGTAAGCTGATGTATGCTTCTCCTGTTCGTCTGCTAGCAGCTATTCGTGAGGTTCCAGGTTGGAGTGCTATATTGTATCCAGTTCGGGAGTGTGATCTCCTGCAATAGCTGTGCCTGCTCTCTCAGAAAGGGGCATATCGCCTAAACGGATTTTAACCCCTTGTCTGCTGAAACGGTCCGTTACACTGATTGCCCCCAGTAAATAACAAAAGCATACACAATAATACAACAATTACATAGATAGGAATTCTTATACAATGAATGCAAGTAAAACAAGAATACCCTTTACATACTAGAAATATGGCATAGACATGGCCATCCATAGTGAACCATCCTAGTAACTGCCATAAATTATACAGAGATACCTGACATGTTTCGGACTATTGTATTGAAGTCCTTCTTCAAAGGCGTGATAGTGGGTATTATTCACTTCTAGGACATAAATGTGTTTTAATTAGTAACATGGTTATGTGTATCATGAAGTATATTATATATATAGAGACAAGTATAACCCAAAATTGGTAATCCATAGTAGTATCATAATAAGCGTGTTACAAAGGCTAGATTGTACTTACAAATTTCAACAATTGCATTGTATATTATCACTGAATGCCAGAAGAATACCAAAGAAGAGGATACCCCCTTATGGTTGTGAATCAACAGGCTACCACACACTATACACACCGATCAGTACTGCGTGCGAGGAGAGGAGGGAGATCGCAGCACTCCTCACTTATGCCCATCTGTGCCTCATCCTAGCCTCAATCATGCCTGCTTCATGCCAATCTAAACCTTAATTGTGCCCATGTGTGCCTATCTATGCCTCATCAATGCCTCGTCCATGCCTCATTCATGCCAATCTGTGCCTCATCCATGTCTCATTCATGCCAATCTGTTCCATGCCTCATCCATGCCCATCTGTGCCTCATCTATGCTTCAAACATGCCTCATTCATGCCAATCTGTCCCTCATTTATGTTTCAACCATGCCCATCCATGCCTCAATCATTCCCATCCGTGCCTCAGTCATGCCCATCTGTGCCCGATCTGTGCATCAATCATGCCTCATTCATGCCAATCTGTGCCTCAATCATGCCCATCTGTGCCTCATCCGTGCCTAAACCACGCCTCATTCATGCCAATCTGTGCCTCATCCATGTCTCAATCATGCCCATCTGTGCCTGAATCATGCCTATCTGCGCCTTAATCATGCCCATCTGTGACTCATGCATGCATCAATCATGCCTCATTCATGCCAATCTATGCCTCAATCATGCCCATCTCTGCCTCATCTGTGCCTCAATCATACCTCATGCATGACAATTTGTGCCTCACCCATGCCTCATTCTTGCCCATCTGTACCTCATGTATGCCCATCTGTGCCTCATCCATGCCTTATCTGTGCTCACCCATGCCACATCAGTGCTTATCCATGCCTCATCTATGCCACATTTATGCTCATCCATGCCACATCCGTGCCACATCCATGCTATGTCAGTGCTCATCTGTGCCACATCAGTGCTCGTCCGTTCCTCATCCATGCCACCTCAGTGCTCATCTATGCCATGTCAGTGGTCATCTGTGCCACATCATTGCTCATCTGTGCCACATCACTCATCTGTGCCATATCCATGCCACATTAGTGCTCATATGTGCCACTACAGTGCTTATCAGTGCCCTACATTGCCTTACAAAAGTGTAATGGGTAGTCAGGAAATTAGATTTGTAATTTTATGTCCCTAGAGCACCTGACAGTGCTCCCTGAATGTTGGGCCTCTGTATGTGGCCAGGCTGTGTAAAAGTCTCACACATGTGGTATCGCCATACTCAGGAGGAGTAACAGATGTAATGTATTTTGGGGTCTGATTTTTGCTATGTACATGCTATGTGTTAGAAATATCTTATGAATGGATAACTTTGTGAAAAAATAAAATGCGTTTTCATTTTCTTTCCAAATTTTCCAAAAACTTGTGGAAAAAATCAACAAGTTCAAAAGACCCATGATGCATAGGCGTGCGCACAGGGTGTGCCGGGTGTGCCTGGGCACACCCTAATCACCTAGGGCACATTAGCATTATCGCTCTGTTTGCCAGTGAGGAGATGGGAAAGATCTCCCTCAGACCTGCTCTGCCATAAGAGAAGTGCCACACACTTCTATTTCACTCTCCAGCAGGGAGAGTAATGTACCGGGGCCATATACATGTAGGCAAACACATGCATGTGTATTTAAACTTTGGGGTGCACATCCTAATGCAATAGGCTGCGCACACCTATGTCATGATGCCTCCTAAATTATGTGTTGGGGTATTTGCTTTCCAAACTAGGGTCATTTGGTGGGTGTTTCCATTGTCGTGGTGCTCCAGGGCCTTCAAAAGTGTGACAGGTTGTCAGGAAATTATATGTGTAATTTATGCTCCTAGAACGCCAGACTGTGAAAAAGTCTTACACATGATGTATCGCCATACTCGGGAGGAGTAGCAAAATATATTTTGGGATATAGTTGCAAGTATGCCTATACAATGTGTGAGAAACAACTTGGTAATATGACAATTTTGTGGGAGAAAAAAATCTTCATTTTGCAAAGAATTGTGGGAAAAAATGATAACTTCAAGAAACTCACCATGCCTCTTACTAAATACCTTGGAATGTCCATTTTCCAAAAAGGGGTCATTTGGGGGGTATTTGTACTTTCCTGGCTTGTTAGCGTCTCAAGAATTTAGGCTGGTGTTACATCAGGTGTGATCAATTTTCAGTGATTGGCACCAGAGCTTGGAGACTTTATAACCTTCACAAAGACCACCTAATATATACTTATTTGGGTTTTTTTTACCAACGATATGTAGCAGCAAAACTTTTGGCCAAAATTTATGGAAAAAAATGATTAAATTTGTAATATGTTATACCTGAATCAAAGAAAAATGCATTTTGTTACAAAGTTTTAGTTTTTTTTTCATTTATAGCATAAAAAAAAAACCTCTAGTGATGATTAAATACCACCAAAAGAAAGCTATATTTGTTTGAAAAATAGGACAAAAATTTCATATGTGTACAGTGTTGCATGAGTAATTGTTATTCAAAATTTGAGAGCACTGAAAGCTGAAAATTGGCCTGGTTAGGAAGGGGGCATAAGCGCCCAGTGAGTAAGTGGTTAAAGTGGTTAAAGTTAACCCTTTTACTGTCAGTTCCATATAGCGTGTGGACCTAGAGCACTGCTTGCAGCTGGCCAGGTCCGTACATTGTACAGACCTCATTTCTCCCCCTGCTAAAAGCTCATGGTCACTTCAATGACCATATACTTATAACAGAATTGTTCCCTGTTGTTTTGCTTGCGTCTATCTAGCAAGGTTACTTTGTGGTATAATCAAGGAAGCTCAAACCTCTGCAGTGTATAAATGTGCTTTTACTATACAAAAGCAATCTGTACATACAAAACTATTACAATATTAGGAACATAATACAAGAGTGGCAGATACAGATAAAGATAAAGAAATATCAAGAATACTTAACTAAAGATGTTTCTCGCCATGGAGTCCCATTTGCTATTATGCACATGGCACAGAGAATCAGGATCAAGTACTTGCTGCATGGATGTTCTGTGTTGAGTCTCACTCTTAATAGCTTGGGCAGTGGTATTTAGAATATACCATCCCCTCCAAGCCAACACCCTTTGTCCTGGGGAGAAAATGGCTTGCTTATCCATTGTTTGGACAGTGACTAATACTTTAAAGGGGGGAAGGTTAGGCTTGGTCATACTGCATTCCCCAAGCCACAGAAAGGAATAGCTATACATATGACCTTATATGGCTTCTTGACCAGAACTTGGAGGCTACAATGCATAAGTGAGCCCCTGTATTAATAAGGAAATATGTAATATGCAATTTCCACAACACCTGTCCCCAGGCTCTCCACCTCCCGCCGCTCCCTGTCACCTAAAACTATCCCCCCCACCTTCCTTTCATATCCCCTTTATCTCTCTTCTCCCCCATCACTAATTCCCCCCTCCCACACCTAATCTGCCCCCCCAGCAAACCAGATCCCCTGCAGCTACCTTTAGAAGCCGGCATCCCTCCTCTGCCGCTCCATCTGTCCGGCCAACTTTCATGCTGAGTAGGGGGGGGGATTGCTGGTGAAGCTGGGGCTTTGTTTGTAAACATGTGTTTAAAGCCCCCTCCCTGTAGTGCAGTGAATAGAGGCAGCCATTGCTAACGAGAGTTTATTATGTGTCAGACTGACAGTTTATGAATTGATAAGGAGTCTCGAAACAGACTCCTTATTCATTCATGTGCTGGAGAGAAAGGGATTTTCTTAAGTCCCTTTCTCTGTCTCAAAAAAGAGATATGGGAGTCTGTTTAGACCTTTGATATCTCACCAAAGACCCCCCCCCCCCATAAAAAAAAATTGAAAAAAAAAAAAAAAAAAAATATATATATATATATATATATATATATATATATATATATATATGTTAAAAAAACATTGAGCCGACTCTGTCAAGCAGATCCGCCTGCTCAGCGGGGGATCTCTCTGCTGGCCCCCACTCGACTCTATGGCCTTGGAGGACAGGAGTGACGTCATATGTCACTTCCTCCCAACGGCCTTAAAGGGCCCACTTTTTTCATGATGAAAAAAATTACTTTTTTTTTTTTTGCTTTTTAGTGTAGATGTGAGATCTGAGATCTTTTTGACCACAGATTTTACATTAAGAGTAGGGATGATCGAACGGTTCGGGTCGACCATGGGTTCGGCCCGAACATTGGGTGTTTGATGTTCGGCCAAATTTAGAACTTTTTGCCCAAAAAGTTCGGAATTCGGCAACCAGAACCGACCAAAATGCAATGCTTCAGGAAATGGGCTTTAAAAGCCTGTGATTGGACCAGAACCATTAGCAAAAGCCAATTGAGGGGGCAGGAGAATGCTAGGAATGTGATTGGAGTGACTAGGGGGTCCCTAGACCAATCATTAGTGAATAAGCCCCCCAGTATATAAGATAGCCCCCGCCATATTCCTAGCATTGTTATACTGGACATGGAAGAGAGTGGAAGCAGTTCTGTTAATTTTACTTTAAAAGTGTCATTTAGCATTTATTAGTGTGAGGAAAGGGATATCTAGTGTAGTTAGAGTGCTCCTTTACACTTAAGTTAGCTTCAAAAATGTAGTTTCTGTAGGGAAAGTGTTAAGTGTAAGGGGACCGTAGTGTAGTGTAGGGTTAACTGACAGTGACTGCTATGGAAGGGTGACAAAACCCTTCCATAGCATTGTGACTGCTATAGAGAAATGATCATTTCTCTGAGTTGCTTCGGCACAGGCATATGGCTTCTCACCAGCAAGCATTTTTCATGCTGCAGGGGTTGCCACTGCCAGTGCTTTTTTGAGGACATGTTTGATGTCAGACATGACATCTGAACATGTGTATAGGGTGTATATATACACATATATGTCTGTATATATACCCCTAGACATATATCTAGGTGTGATAGTAGCAGAAATATATGCTTGCGCTAATGAAATCATTTACAGTAATATATTACTGCTACTATCACACCTATATATGGCTAGGTGTCTATATACATATAATTATGTGTGTATATATACCACTATACACAAGTTCAGATGTTTTGCCTGCCTCAAAAGAACCCCAAAAAATGCCCAAAAAACGCTAGCGTCAAAAAAAAAATGCCCAGGTGTGTTTTTGCTGGCATTTTTTGGGGGGCTTTGGAGGCAGGCAAAACATCTGAACTTGTGTATAGTGGTGTATATACACACATACATATATTTATATACACACCTAGACATATATAGGTGTGGTAGTAGCAGAAATATATGCTTGCGCTAATGAAATCATTTACAGTAATATATTTCTGCTACTATCACACCTATATATGGCTAGGTGTCTATATACATATAATTATGTGTGTATATATACCACTATACACAAGTTCAGATGTTTTGCCTGCCTCAAAAGAACCCCAAAAAATGCCAAAAAACCGCTAGCGTCAAAAAAAAAAAATGCCCAGGTGTGTTTTTGCTGGCATTTTTTGGGGGGTTTTGGAGGCAGGCAAAACATCTGAACTTGTGTATAGTGGTGTATATACACACATACATATATTTATATACACACCTAGACATATATAGGTGTGATAGTAGCAGGAATATATTACTGTAAATGATTTCATTAGCGCAAGCATATATTTCTGCTACTATCACACCTATATATGTCTAGGTGTGTATATAAATATATGTATGTGTGTATATATACACCACTATACACAAGTTCAGATGTTTTGCCTGCCTCAAAAGAACCCAAAAAAATGCCAAAAAAAAAACGCTAGCGTCAAAAAAAAAATGCCCAGGTGTGTTTTTGCTGGCATTTTTTGGGGGTTTTTGGAGGCAGGCAAAACATCAGAACTTGTGCACAGTACCACTATACACAAGTTCAGATGTTTTTCCTGACTGCAAAGAACCCAAAAAAATGCCTGCTATTAAACCGGCAAGGTGTGAAAACCGAGAAGCCAACCTCCTGTGCTGAAAGTGTTCTAATACAAACTATCTTTTTTTTTATGGTTCTGGACATGCTACAGAGCTGAATCTTCACATGTACACTTTTTAGACCCCCCAGATACGAAATCCAAAGTCAAAATCAAAAAATCTCTTTTTTTTTTTTTTAAATTTTTTCAATAATTGGCTTTTTTATCAAAAATGACAATTTTTAAGAACTTTTTTTGTGTGATTTTGTGTCTGGGGGGTCTAAAATGTGTACCTGTGAAGTTTCAGCTCTGTAGCATGTCCAGAACCAGAAAAAAAGATCATATAGGTGTAAAAGGAGCGTCCCACATCCCTGTTCTACTGAAAAATGATCTTTTTTTTTCATGGTTCTGGACATGCTACAGAGCTGAAACTTCACATGTACACTTTTTAGACCCCCCAGATACTAAATCCAAAATCAAAAAATCTCTCTTTTTTTTTTTTTTTCAATAATTGGCTTTTTTTATCAAAAATGACAATTTTTAAGAACTTTTTTTGTGTGATTAATAGTTAATGAGGCATGACCCAGAACCCTAGGCACTTTTTAGAGGCATTTATTGGGTTTTAGGGCTTAAAAATTGTGTTTTTTGATTACCGAAGTTTGGGTCCCATTGATTTCAATGGGGTTCTGAAATCCGGGTCGAACTTTCGGGAAGTTCGGATGTTCTGGCCGAACCAAACTTTTCAAAAGTTCGATCATCCCTAATTAAGAGGACCTGTCCTGCTTTTTTCTATTACAAGGGATGTTTACATCCTGACTAGTCTCCCAGTTCCTGCCACTGAAAAACAGCCCCACAGCATGATGCTGCCACCACCATGCTTCACTGTAGGGATGGTATTGGCCAGGTGATGAGCGGTGCCTGCCTGGTTTCCTCCAGACATGATGCTTGCCATTCAGGTCAAAGAGTACAATCTTCGTTTTCTCAGACCAGCGAATTTTGTTTCTCATGGTCTGAGAGTCCTCCAGGTGCCTTTTGGCAAACTTTAGTCTGGCCACTCTACCATACAGGCCTGATTGGTGGAGTACTGCAGAGATGGTTGTTCTTCTGGAAGGTTCTCCTCTCTCCACAGAGAAATGCTGAAAGTGACCATCAGGTTCTTGGTCACCTACCTGACTAAGGCCCTATTCCCCTAATCACTCAGTTTGGCCGGGCAGCTCACTTTAGGAAGAGTCCTGGTGGTTACAAACTTCTTCCATTTACTGATGATGGAGGCCACTGTGCGCATTGAGACCTTCAATACTGAAGACATTTTTCTGTACCCTTTCACAGATCTGTGGCCCGATACAATACTGTCTCAGAGATCTAGAGACAAATCCTTGAGCCTCATTGCTTGGTTTGTGCTTTGATATGCACTGTTAACTGTGGGACCTAATATAGACAGGTGGGTGCCTTCCCAAATCATGTCCAATCAACTAAATTTACAACAGGTAGACTCCAGTCAAATTGCGGAAACATCTCAAGGATGATCAGTGAAAACAGGATGCACCTGAACTCAATTTTGAGTGCCATGGTAAAGGCCATGAATACTTTATGTACATGTGATTTGTTTGCTTTTTATTTTTATCAAATTTGCAAAGATTTCAAACAAACTTCTTTCACAATGTCATTATGGAGTATTATTTGAAGAATTTTAAAGGAAAAAAAGGAATATAATCCATTTTGGAATAAGACTGTAACATAAGAAAATGTGGAAAAAGTGAAGCGCTGTGAATACTTTCCTGATGCACTGTACAGCCGCAGCGCAATTTGCTCCTGAGGCTGTCAATCAAAGTCAGTGAGCCAATCAGGAGAGAGAGAGGACGGGGCCGAATGGCAGCTCCATGTCTGAATGGATACACCAAGCTGCAGCTCGGCTCAGGTGCCTCCTTAGCAAGCTGCTTGCTGTGGGGGCACTCAATAGGAGGGAGGGGCCAGGAGCAGGAACGAGGGACCCAAGAAGAGGAGGATCCAGACTGCTCTGTGCAAAACCAACTGCATAGAGGAGGTAAGTATAACATGCTTGTTATAAAAAAAAAAAAGAGACCTTACAGTCACCCCAGATGTCCAAAGGATCCACCTCTGTAATCCAACCTTTTATGGCCAGAGCAGGGTCCTAAGAAGGAAAGCTCACCACACGGAGCCCAAATATTAAGTGTACATAGTGTAGTATTTTAATGAAAAGACAGTACAGAACCATAAAACATGGTTATTAAAAACAAACAAATTTCAAACTCACTAAGATGTCTGCTGATCTGAGTCCCAGAAACAGCAGCAGGACATCAGCTCATAAGGCCCCTTCCAATGCGTTTTCTGTGCACGCACATTCTCAGGGGATATGCCTACCACTGATGTCAGACACCAATAGCTTAAATAGCCTGCCAGCATGGGAAAAAATGTTAATTACCAGCACCATTTTGTCGTTGAAAACCACAATAGTAATTTTATTGTTTTTTTTTTTTTTTAAGGTTAGCGTGTTACCTTGTGCTGTTATTCCCTCAGAGCACTCACTAATATACCTTTATTCAATTTTTTTGTATTAAAAATCACAGAATTTTCAGTATTGAGCTGGCATTAGCTCAGCATAGCCTTGTGAACCTAACATATATAATTTCATCATGTTAAAACTATGTTTGAAAAAGAGTTAAACATCTAATATATGTTGTATGGCTAATCACATTTTATTGGGCTGAAAAACATATGGAAGCTTCTGTATAGAGAAGACCATGTGCTGTTTCCTGTGCATTATTCATATGTACATTCTCAGTGAGCATGCTTCATCTCCATTTCTGGGTATTGTGTTACCCTCTCTGCTGCTCTTTGTAGAGGAAAACTTGTTTTCTGATAGCAGTTTTGCAGAGTTCTGCACACATTCAGCTTCAAACTCTCAAGGTTTATGGCAGGAGAAAAAATCTGGTCACCTGCACATCTAAAAAAATTACCTTTATTATAAAGTCTTCAATGAAAATACATCTCCACAAACATAACGGGAGAATACAGCATCCATAGCTAACATGTTTCATGCTAAGTTAGTGCTTAATCATAGCTAATGATTAAGCACTGACATAGCGCAAAACACATTAGCTGTGGAAGCTGTATACCCCTGTCATTTTTGTGAAGATGTATTTTCATTGAAGACTTTATAATAAAGGTCAATTTTTAGATGTATGGCCGACCTGGAGCAGTGTTTTGTTTTTTTTGCATTCCCAAGGTTTATGCACCCTATGCCTCTCTTCTCTCTCCTCACAGGTAACTTTCTCCTGAACAACTTGTATGTTTTTTTTTCAATTATTAAAGAAGACTACAAATGTTCTATCATGTTTGCAATTTTTAGTGAGAAGGTGAATTCAGTGAATGAAGTGGAGTTTAAAACTGAACTAAAGGAATCAACTGAAATGCAGGTGCAATCAGGGCTGCTGTTAGGAATCACGGGGGCCCCGTACAGCCTACCTGACCAGCCCCCCCCCCCCTCCGAATACATCAAGACAATATTTTCACTAAAAATGCACTAAAATCATAATTAGTGGACACAAACATAACAGAGAACTTGTGTGAATTAGCCCTTAATTGTTTTTTACATTTTAAATATATATATATATATATATATATATACAGTATATATATATATACAGTATATATATATATATATATATATATATATATATATATATATTTTTTTTTTTTAAATGTTAAAAATGGTTGAAATGTATTTTATTTTATTTTTTTACAATTTGTTATTTTTTTACAGGACAGGGAAGCCTGCAGTGCTGCGGGAGGAGGGGGAACAGGTGGAATTAGATGAAGGCAGAACAGCGAGGAGGATCGGTCAGCATCGGAGAAGAAATTACAGGAAAGATACGCTGTGTCTATGTCTCTCCCCGCATCAGCTGAAAGCTGGCAAGAGGGGGAGAAACTGGCTTTCAGCTGCTGCAGAAAGCCACACAGGGCTTCCCTCTGTAATTGCCCCTCTGCCCGAATGCACCGATTCTTCATGCTGTTGGGCCCCCCTCTGTGCCCAGGCCTCCTACAGGAGGACCGGTGCCCCCCCTATCAGCAGCCCTGGGTGCAATAAATATTTGAGAACCCTTTTGCCTGCTGAAGGATTCATATTTTTGTCCATTCATTCATAATGTTTAAACACACATATAGCCTTACCACACGGCACAACCAGTCCTAATTCCTGATGTTTCTCTATTGATTTTATAGAAGTAAGAAAATTAGGTCTTTCCCCTGCTGCCAACCTGTGATTGGACAGAGGAAAGCAGCAGTCTGATGAGCTTATCTTTCTATCT
The DNA here is from genome assembly GCF_965119305.1 of Pelophylax lessonae. Lineage (NCBI taxonomy): Eukaryota > Metazoa > Chordata > Amphibia > Anura > Ranidae > Pelophylax > Pelophylax lessonae. The sequence continues at coordinate 121,342,482 of NC_138776.1, read as the reverse complement.
TTTTGCCTTCTCCTCATATGAGCATGTTCCTTGCTAGCACATGAGCACTGCAGCCGAGCAAATCACTCTTTGTGCTGTCCCTCCCACTCCCAGTCTGAGTTCTGCTGTACATGGGAATGCCAAAGGGTGATAACAGATCAAATTCAGGGTCTTACATTCGTTTTGAATTGTTACTTTTAGAAATGCCAGGAGTTCAACTTTAACAACACCAAGGATTGTATACAAACTGGCTCCAGGTATGAAATCAAAATCTTGCTCTGCTTACAAACATTCTGAATGATTTTATGACACATTCTGTGTACACTCAAAAATTGACTAGAACACACAGGAAAAACTGTGAGAAGAGCACATATATCTTTTACAGTAGCAGCCTCTGAATTATATGCTTAATCTGCCTCTTCTTTGGGAATTACCTGTCTCTAACTGTTCTTGTTACCTAGGGACTTCTATGTTGTCACCAACTTCTTCTTCATGTTCTGCTATGGTGTAGGGTTCATTATACTAATGAGATGTAGTAGTATGTGACAACACAAGAGCTAGTTGGAAAACCACATTTTTTTATTCTCATTATTATAACTTAAAGCTCAAAGCACAAGAATAGTAATCATTATCAAATGTGAGAAGTATTGATTCTGACACTGTTCTACTCTACTAATATAAAAGTATCCAGGACTAATGTCAAATGCCAATGTTAAAATTTGCATCAACGTTGTAGCTTTCTGTGCATGAGTTTTAACACTACAGTGTACAGCAGAGAGACACAGGCATCTGATACAACTTAAGTGTCAGATGTTGTATCAAAAAGCTCAAACATGGTAAACAGGTCGGCTACCACACCTAAGATGGTCAAACTCTAGTTCTACATGTAGAGCCACGTGCACACGCTACTGCGCAAGCGCAACCGGAGTTCAGCCATCTTTTTTTTTTTTCCAATTGAAATAATTTTATTAGAGAAATAAACACGTACAGAAATTGAATAACATCAAAACAAAAAAAAGGCTTTTACACAATTCAAAGTGACAACAGTGTGCAATAGTACAGCAGATGTATTATCAACAGTAAATCCAAAACAAAGAGTTAAAAGAATAGAAGAAACACAGGTACTCGAGAAGAGGGAGAAAGGTCTTGGTACAGTTTAATCAAAGAAGAGGCCAGAGCAAAAGCCATCAAGGGCATCATGATAATGGACCGAAGAAGAAAAGTGAGAGGTATGGTGCAACCCGGATCTTGGAGGCAGTCAATTAGTGAGTCACTAATAGTGACCAGTTGAGTGTAAGAAGTGGAATAACGGAATACCAGCCAGGGGGACCATAGCTTATTGAACTTATCAATGGAATCCCTGGAGATAGCCGCTAGCTCTTCCATGTTAAAGATTTCCTCGACTACGGCTAGCTTTCGACTACAGTAGGAGAATGCGAGGACTTCCAATGTCTGGGGATAAGGAGCTTGGCCGAAGTTAAAAGGTGGCCAGTGAGAGAACGTTTGGGTAGTCTTGTTGGGCATTTAGATACATGGAGTAGGCAAAAGGCTGCTGAGAATGTCCCATCAGTTCCAGTGATACACTCAATAGTTTTACAGACTGCATTCCAAAATGGGATTAGTAAAGGACAGGCCCACCAAATGTGTAACGTGTCACCACGTGAATTGTTGCATCCAGCAAGTATCAGAGGATAGTGGGTACCACATTTTAACTTTTGTAGGCGTAGCATACCAGAAGGACAGCAATTTGTGCGACATTTCCTGTATTCTGGTGCTAATAGGACCCTTGTGTCCAAGTAGAGTTCAGCCATCTTAAGCGCGGGAGCCGACCTGTTTATTATGTTTGAGCGTTTTTATATCGTCCTAAATGTAAGTATACTACTATTGATTTTTTAATAAATAATACAAGTCATACAGTACTGTGCTATGTGGAGTTTATGTTTTTTTTTTTTTTATACCCCACTCACTGAATATGAAAAAGGGGTTGCAGTAACCTACTTCCTAGAGTGTTTGCTCACTTAAACACTTATCTTCTGGGGCAATCGTGATGACATCTTAATATTGCTAGTTTTCAGAGTATTATCTGATAGTTTAGAACATTTAAAATGCTTTGCATCATACTTTTTATACAGCTAAAGGATGCTGGGGTCACTGGAGACACTCAAGACAGGGATCACTGGATAAGCATGCTATGAAGCCTGAAGATTTCCCAAATTAATACCGGTAACAAGGTAGAAGTTGAAGGAAATGAATGAAGAGGTATGTAAAATGCCATCCTTGGTGTGAAGGTTTTCTGGGAATGGTTAGTGGACAAGAGGAACTGCAGGTACCAGGGTAAGAAACTTGATTTATGCACAAATCACAGAATCTCTTCTCAAATCCTCAACATCCTTTTCAGAGGTTTGACCACCAGTATAGGTAGAATAGAATGTGAGGTTTCTTTGGACATGAGGTGTCTTGAAAGCTTAGTTAATCCAATACCTCATGCCACTCCAAGCAAGGTCATCAACAAAGGAGTGGCCCTCCCAATTTAGCAGGGGGTCCAGAGGCAGATAGGGGAATTCCAGATTCTGGGCGCCCCTGTAGTAATGAAAGGAAGGTACAGCGCCACTAAATTAAATAACTAACTAGCTGAACTTGCAGAGGTAAACCAGAGTCCATAAGTAGAGTTGAGCGGACACCTGGATGTCCGTGTTCTGCGGGTTCGGCCGAACTTTAAAAAAAAGTCCGGGTCCGTGTCCCGGACTTTTGCCGAACTTTTCCCGGACAAAGAACCCCATTGAAGTCAATGGGGACCCGAACTTTCAGGCACTAAAATGGCTCTAAAACACCAATGGAAAGGGCTAGAGTGCTGCAAATGGCAGCAAAACGTTGTTAAGAGCATGGCAAGTGCTCTGCAAACAAATGTGGATAGGGAAATAAATTAAAACAACAAAAAAAAACAGAAAAATAAAACAATGTTCTTCATCTCTGAAGGACGAGGCCCATAAGGAGTAGGAGGGAGGTTGAGGTGGTGGTGGATGTGGCGGTGTCATAGGCGTGCGCACAGGGTGTGCCGGGTGTACCTGGGCACACCCTAATCACCTAGGGCACATTAGCATTATCGCTCTGTTTGCCAGTGAGGAGATGGGAAAGATCTCCCTCGGACCTGCTCTGCTCTATTTCACTTTGCCAGCAGGGAGAGTAATGTATCGGGGCCATGTACATGTAGGCAAACACATGCATGTGTATTTAAACTTTGGGGTGCACACCCTAATGCAATAGGCTGCGCACACCTATGGGCGGTGTAGGTGGAAGCGGCGGTGGAGGAGGACCAGGGCCGGATTAAGAGCATCATGGGCTTGGTGCTGAGGATTTTGAAGGGCCTTAAGGGCCGTGCCTTGGCATGCACCCAGAGGAGGAAGGGTGCAGCCATGCATGCTTAATTCAACATGGGATGCTGTCTCTGAAGCCCATAAACACATCCATGCATCGGCAACTGTCCCTCCTTGTCCGGCCTTCGTGCTGTGTGGGGAGGTTCTGAGGGAGCTGCCTGGGGAAGCGAGCATAGAAGCCAGACTTCTGTGTTTACAAGTGACAGAAGAGCGGTAACAGTGAATATGGCCAACCCGGGGCCTATATAAAAGGTAGGGGCCTGGAGCTCCAGCTCCAATAGCCCCTACGTTAATCTGGCCCTGAGGAGGACGAGGTAGCCAACACTGCTTCTTTTCACAAATTTTAAATGAGGGTACACCCCAAAAGAGTGAGAAAGAGCAAAAATGGAACAATGGGTGGGTAAGGTCGGTATCCATCGATATTCTACACAAGGTACGGAAAAGTCCCGTGGGATCCATGCCTGGTTCATTTTAATGAACGTGAGCTTGTCCACATTGTCTCTGGACAGGCGGCTGCACTTGTCTGTTATAACGCCCCCAGCCGTGCTAAATACCCGTTCAGATAATACACTGGCTGCAGGGCACGTCAGCACCTCCAAGGCGTAAAGGGCAAGCTCAGGCCATGTGCCCAATTTGGAGACCCAGAAGTTGAAGGGGGCAGACCCGTCATTCACTACATGTAGGCGTGTGCACACATACTGCTCCACCATGTTGGTAAAATGCTGCCTCCTGCTAAGACGTTCCATATGAGCTGCTGGTGCTGCTGTTTGTTGTGGCGTGCTGACAAAGCTTTTCCACATTTCAGCCATGCTAACCCTGCCTTCTGAGGTGCTGGCGGTGCCCTGGTTGCGTTGGCGACCTCTTCCTCCTCCTCCTCCTCCTCTGCCTTGTGCTTCCACTGTGGCCCTGCTGTCAGGTGGGAATGCCAGCAGCATCGCGTCTACCTGCGTGCGCTTGTACTCGCGCATCTTGCGATCGCGCTCCAGCGAGTGAATCAAGGATGGTACGTTGTCCTTTTAAAGGGGATCCAGCAGCGTGGCCACCCAGTAATCAGCACAAGTTAGAATGTGGGCAACTCGGTGGTCGTTGTGGAGACACTGCAGCATGTAATCGCTCATGTGTGCCAGGCTGCCCAGAGGCAACGAAAGGCTGTCCTCTGTGGGAGGTGTATCGTCCGTGTCCTCTGTATCCCCCAGCCACGCACCAGTGATGGCCATGAGCTGGCCTGGGTGCCACCCTGCTGTGAACATGATTCCATCTCCTCCTCCAGCTCCTCCTCCTCATCCTCCTCATCCTCCAGAACTGTGCCCCTGCTGGACAATTGTGTCCCTGGCGTTTGTGTGTGCAGGAACCCACCCTCGGAGCCCCTTGCGAATGACTGCCCTGAAAGCCTTGGAAATGTTACCTCCTCATCCTCCTCCTCCTCCTCCTCCTCATCCTGTGCAACATCCTCTTCCATCATCGCCTGAATTGTTTTTTCAAGGAGGCATAGAAGTGGGATAGTTAAGCTGAGAACGGCGTCATCGGCACTGGCCATGTTGGTGGAGTACTCAAAACAGCGCAACAAGGCACACAGGTCTCGCATGGAGGCCCAGTTATTGGTGGTGAAGTGGTGCTGTTCCGCAGAGCGACTCACGCGTGCGTGCTGCAGCTGAAACTCCACTATGGCCTGCTGCTGCTCGCACAGTCTTTGCAGCATGTGCAAGGTGGAGTTCCACCTTGTGGGCACGTCACATATGAGGCGGTGAGCGGGAAGGCCGAGTAGGAGGAGTTAGGAACAGGAGGCAAACTGAAGCGCCCTGCAATCCTCGGTGGTGGAAGGACATGCGCCATATTGCTATCCGCCTCAGGCCCATCCGCCACTGCATTTACCCAGTGTGCCGTTAAGGAGATATATCGCCCCTGACCGTGCTTACTGGTCCACGTATCGGTAGTTAGGTGGACCTTGGCACAGATGGCGTTGCGCAGTGCACACCTGCTTTTTTCCCCCACTTGGTTGTGCAGGGAAGGGATGGCTTGTCTGGAAAAATAGTGGCGGCTGGGCACGACGCACTGTGGGACAGCCACCGACATAAGGTTTTTAAAACTGTGCGTCTCCACCAGACGGAATGACAGCATTTCAAAGGCCAATCACTTTGAAATGCTGGCATTCAGGGCCAGGGATCACGGGTGGGTAGGGGGGTACTTCCTCTTCCTCTCAAGTGTTTGGGAGATGGAAAGCTGAACGCTTCCACGGGACATTGTGGAGATGGTTGTTGGTGACCCAGGTGGTGGTGTTGCTGACAGATCGTCTGTTTGCGGGGTGGCAGGTGCCGGTATCACTACAGATGTGGCTGGAGCGGCCGAGACTGCAGCAGAAGAGGAAGCAGGATGAGCCAGAGACGTTTCTTGGTTTTGAAGGTGTCTACTCCACTGCAGCTCGTGCTTTGCACTTAGATGCCTGATCATGCAGGTTGTGCTCAGGTTGAGAAGGTTTATGCCTCGCTTCAGGCTCTGATTGCACAGGGTGCAAACCACTCGTGTCCTGTCATCAGCACATTTTCTAAAGAACTTCCACGCTAGAGAACTCCTTTGAGCTGACTTTGGTGCGCTCGTTCCCTTGCTGCATTGGGCAGTAGCAGGCGTAGTGTCTAGGGCACGGCCGCTCTGCTTCTGCACCCTCTTCTGCTGTGCTGGTGGCTCTGTGCGACCACCGCCTCTTCCTCCAAACTACTCAGGTCACCTGCATGACGTTCATTCCATGTGGGGTCGAGGACCTCATCGTCCTCCACATCATCTTCCACCCAGTCTTCACCCCTGCCCTCCTTGTCGGTCTCCACAATGCTGAACGGAACGCCACAGCAGTTGGCACCTGCGTTTCGTCATCATCGGAGACGTGCTGCGATGGTCCTTGCATGTACTCATCTTGAGAAATAAGTGGTTGGGCATCGCTGCACTCAATCTCTTCAACTTCTGGGGCAGGGCTAGGTGGATGGCCCTGGGAAACCCTGCTGACAGAGTCCTCAAAAAGAAGAAGAGACTGCTGTATGGATTGGGGCTCAGACTGCTTGCCTGATTTCCAAGGGGGTGTGGTGAAATACGGTTGGACATTGGCTGCAGGTGCCAACTCTGACCTTTCTGCAGTAGACTGGGTGGGAGACAATGTGAAGGAACTGGAGGCACTGTCAGCAACCCAATCTACTATCGCCTGTACTTCTTCAGGCCTCATCACGTCTAGAGGCGCATTATGCCCTACCAAATACTGATGCAGGTTCTGTCGCCTACTCACACTTGTGGAAGGTGTTTCACTTGTGCGTGTAGCTGGCACAGATCGACCACGTCCTCTCCTTGCAACAGGGGCTCTACCAGCAGCACCACGACCCAGGCCACGGCCCCTATTTGACGGTCTCCTCATATTTCTGTAATTTATGATCTTGCCCTAGAAAGGTGTTTATTGAATAGCGGAACAAAACAACAACAGTATCGCACGGGTGTATCTCACAGTCAAATATGCAAACTATGCCGCAATTTAATGTTTTTTACCCCAAAGGGGTGTATATTGAATAGCGGTATAGGAAAAAGGATAAAAAAACGGTGTATCTCACACGTACAAACACAGACTAGGCCCCGATTCAAATTTTTTGTACCCTAATGGGAGGAAGAGGAGTAGGAGGAGTTGGGAACAGGAGGCAAACTGAAGCGCCCTGCAATCCTTGGCGGTGGAAGGAGATGCGCCAAACAAATTTAAAAGGTGTATCTCACATGTACTGATACAGACTATGCCGTAATTTAATTTTCTTACACTCCAAAAGGGTGTATATTGAATAGCGGAATAGAAAAAATGTTATAATACGGTGTATCTCACACGTACAAACACCAACTAGGCCCCGATTACAATTTTTTGTACCCTAAAGGCAGGATGAGGAGTAGGAGGAGTTCGGGACAGGCAGGAGGCAGACTGAAGCACCCTCAAATCCTCGGCAGTATGAGATGCGCCCCAAAAATTGGAAAGGTGTATCTCACACGTACCGACACAGACTATCACGCAATTTAATTGTTTATACCCAAAGGTTTTGATTAAATAGCGGAATAGAAAATATGATCCAAAAAAAGTGTATGTATATCACACGTACACAACCACACTAGGCCCCAATTACTATTGTTTGTACCCCTAAAGGCAGGATGAGGAGTAGGAGGAGTTTGGAACAGGCAGCACCCTCAAATCTTCAGAAGTATGAGATGAACCCCAAAAACTTGCAAAGGTGGATCTCACACGTACCAACACAGAATATCCCGCAATTTAATTGATCCCCAAAGGTTTTTATTGAATAGCGGAATAGGAAATATGATCAAAAAAAGTGTATGTATCTCACACGTACAGAAGCAGACTAGGCCCCAATTACTATTGTTTGTACCCCTAAAGGCAGGATGAGGAGTAGGAGGAGTATGGAACAGGCAGCACCCTCAAATCTTCAGAAGTATGAGATGAACCCCAAAAACTTGCAAAGGTGGATCTCACACGTACCAACACAGAATATCCCGCAATTTAATTGATCCACAAAGGTTTTTGATTAAATAGCGGAATAGAAAATATGATCAAAAAAACTGTATGTATATCACACGTACACAACCACACTAGGCCCCAATTACTATTGTTTGTACCCCTAAAAGGCTGGATGAGGAGTAGGGGGAGTATGGAACAGGCAGCACCCTCAAATCTTCAGAAGTATGAGATGAACCCCAAAAACTTGGAAAGGTGGATCTCACACGTACCAACACAGACTATCCCCCAATTTAACTGATCCCCAAAGGTTTTTGATTAAATAGCGGAATAGAAAATATGATCAAAAAAAGTGTATGTATATCACACGTACACAACCACACTAGGCCCCAATTACTATTGTTTGTACCCCTAAAAGGCTGGATGAGGAGTAGGGGGAGTATGGAACAGGCAGCACCCTCAAATCTTCAGAAGTATGAGATGAACCCCAAAAACTTGGAAAGGTGGATCTCACACGTACCAACACAGACTATCCCCCAATTTAACTGATCCCCAAAGGTTTTTGATTAAATAGCGGAATAGAAAATATGATCAAAAAAAGTGTATGTATATCACACGTACACAACCACACTAGGCCCCAATTACTATTGTTTGTACCCCTAAAAGGCTGGATGAGGAGTAGGGGGAGTATGGAACAGGCAGCACCCTCAAATCTTCAGAAGTATGAGATGAACCCCAAAAACCCCAAATATCATTCAGCTCTGCTGCAGGCCACAACTTTATTTTTTTTAACCCAAGGCTGTATATTGAATAGTGGAATAGAAAAAAAGTGTATGATTTTTGAAACCACTCAATATTAGCACATGTGAACTGAACACAGCAGTGTATGATCAGTCACTCAGCACAGCACAGCTGAAGGAAAAAGGCTGCACACAGTGCCTGATAGAAAAATACTTTTCTCCCTCCTCCTCAGTGGGCAAAAAAGATTGTGTTCACTGCACCCCAAAAAGATTGTGTTCACTGTACCCCAAAAAGATTGCGTTCACTGCACCCCAAAAAGATTGTGTTCACTGCACCCCAAAAAGATTGTGTTCACTGCAGCCCACACACAGCAAAATGGATGTGGACCACTGACACCTGCCTATCTCCTATCCCACACCACACAGCAATATCGATTGTAGTTTGTAGAACACACTTTCCCTAAAAATCAGCAGACTCTATCCCTAACAGGATTGATAAGATCGTAGATCGGGTGACTGCAAACCCCACCCCACACAGCAATATCGATTGTAGTTTGTAGAACACACTTTCCCTAAAAATCAGCAGACTCTATCCCTAACAGGATTGATAAGATCGTAGATCGGGTGACTGCAAACCCCACCCCACACAGCAATATCGATTGTAGTTTGTAGAACACACTTTCCCTAAAGATCAGCAGACTCTCTCCCTAACAGGATTGATAAGATCGTAGATCGGGTGACTGCAAACCCCACCCCACACAGCAATATCGATTGTAGTTTGTAGAACACACTTTCCCTAAAGATCAGCAGACTCTCTCCCTAACAGGATTTATAAGATCGTAGATCGGGTGACTGCAAACCCCACCCCACACAGCAATGTCGATTGTAGTTTGTAGAACGCACTGTCCCTAAAATCAGCAGACTCTCTCCCTAAAATGCCTACAACTCGCCCTGCCTAACACACTCCGACCTGTCCCTCAATTCTATCCAGACACAAATGATTTTTTTTCCTGTCTGTCCCTAATCAGCAGCCAGCACGTTGATGTGTGCTCTCTCCCTGATCTAAACAGCAGAATGACGCCGCAGCGGCGCTGCCTCGAACTTATAAAGACTTGGTCACATGCTTCAGACGGCCAATCACAGCTACTGATACATTTGCAGGCATGGCTGGGATGGCTTAGGCACACCAGTTAAACGCTTGTTGATTGGCTGTTGAAAGCCCGCCATGAAAAGCGCGCCAAAGCATGCAAAACCCGGAAATAAAACGACCGAACACGGATTTTTACCCGAATATACAGTAACGTGTTCGTGTCCGTGTTCGGGTAAAAAAATCCAATTATTCGGTACGAACACGAATAATACAGTCCGTGTTCGCTGAACCCTATCCATAAGTCCATATAGAGAGAAATTTCAGATGTGGAAATTATGGCCGTAAATCCAACACCAATCTTGCAAAAGAAGTTTCTGGCAGAGATCACACAAAGCAATAAAGGATGTACCCTTACCGGAAGGTTGGACCCCTGTTACGGAAGGTCAAACAGGCGTGCGATGTCAATCACCAGGAACAAATGATGCGTCCAATGTATTCCAGATGTATTCCAGAATACAAAGTGCAGGTGGATAAAAACAGTTACCCCAACTGTACTTGCTCCTCACGCAGTTAATAAGGCTATAAAGTGAGAAAACTTTCAAGTGCCTAACACAGACAACATAACTGGTTATCCCTTATGCACACCTGGGGTTTATTGAGGTCTACTGGATCCATGGTCCTACCCGAATGTTCTGTGGACGGCTGGAGAGGAATTGGACGCATCATTTGTTCCTGGTGATTGACATTGCACGCCTGTTTGACCTTCCGTAACAGGGGGTCCAACCTTCCGGTAAGGGTACATCCTTTATTGCTTTGTGTGATCTCTGCCAGAAACTTCTTTTGCAAGATTGGTGTTGGATTTACGGCCATAATTTCCGCATCTGAAATTTCTCTCTATATGGACTTATGGACTCTGGTTTACCTCTGCAAGTTCAGCTAGTTAGTTATTTAATTTAGTGGCGCTGTACCTTCCTTTCATTTATTCTTGGTTTGATATACTTTGTACGAGCAGCCTTTTTAGCATAACAATTTCTTTGTGTGCAGCTTTCTTCCCATTATTGCCCCTGTAGTAATCCCTGCTCTGGAGAAATTTTGGGTACCATTTGTCCAAAGGGGAAGGGGGGGCAGGGGGGGTAAACCATCACTCAGTCACCAACTTATATTGCCCCACAGCTACCAATCTGAAAGGGCCTGATGCTTAGGAATATTGTACATTTTTGTCACCCTCTGAAGAGCAGTCTGTGGTGGATCTCTTTACAGAGGTTGTTTAATAGGTGGGGAGGAAGCATTATGTTGCTTCTCACAACCTGATTTATCCACTAAAAGCCTGCACCACTGCACTGCTACTGCGCTTGTATGCAGTTGCAGAGTGGCTCAATTAAGTGAAATGGGTGCCATTCAGTCACAGGGGGATTATTTTTGCAATGCTGAAAAGCAAAACTTTGTAGCTGCAGCATGAGTACACCCCATCCACTACTTTTTCAACCTGTAGCTGAATTTTACTTATTTTATTTTTTTTTTTTACTGAATTTTACCCCACCTACATACACTTAACCCTTGCACTGTGTGCGTTACCCACTCCTGACCTCTGCACTGTGTACGTTACCCACTCCTGACCTCTGCACTGTATGCGTTACCCACTCCTGATCTCTGCACTGCATACGTTACCCACTCCTGATCCCTGCACTATATTCGTTACTCACTCCTTCCCCCTGAACTCTATGCATTATCCACTCTTGACACCTGCATTTTGTACATATTATACACCTAATACTTGTGTTCTGTATGTTACACACTTTTGACTCCTGTGTTCTGTACAAGTTTTAAATCCCTCCCGCCTATAGAGAAATTTTTTACCACACCCAAATTCTCCATGATGCACACTGCCTGCAGGCTGGGGGGAGGAGTGATTGGGCTCAGGCCCTGGTCCTGTCAGGCACTGGGGCTCTATCAGATTGTTACTGTACTGTACCAGGATGTACCAGTTCCCTTGATTTCGGACAGCAGCTCTGACTCCAAGTGTGATTAGGCCCCACACTCCATAGTCACTTCTTAGGTGCTGCCTTGGCTTGTCTCCATCAAAGTATTCTATTGCACCAAGATGCAATATACTGTAATATTCTTGCTTCATTAAAATAGCCAGCAAGAACAGGTACTATTGGACACTGTTCATGCTAGGTACTAAATCCCTGAGAAAGTGATGTTTTTCCTGCTGGCTAGTTTATTAAAGGGAGAATATTATTTTTCATATAGGTTAGCAGTGTTCCTGTTGCAGTTACAATTGATTTTGTTTCTTAGCTCCAGCGGAATAGAGATGGTCTGGAGAAATAGCAGATTCCTGGATAAAAGTCAGAATCTAGATTCAAATGTTTGGAGTCTTGAGAATTAAGATTTTGTAACAATGTGTCAGCCCTGGAATTGGGGAAGAAGAGGATTTTCAGACAAAGCCCCTTTTGAAATTCAAGGCACTGTATTCCAACATGGTCTGGAAGACTGAAAGGATATACTCTTCTAGGGGAGTAGAGCCAGGAATGTGGTAGATGGCACAATAGTAGGGATGATGCAGGGGCAACTGATCCACATTGCACTTGAAGAAGACATCTAGCTAGTCCACGTCATTTTGCAGGGGGGGGCAGCAAAAAAGCTGCACCCCACACAAAATAAAAAAAAAATAAAAAACAGCTTCCTCCTGGCTCCCGCACGAAAAGGGTCCCCGCTGGCTTGTGCTACACATTTAGTATAGTGCCAGTCTTATGGGGCAAATTGGGCCCGATTGCAGGGTCCAGGAGGCAAGTCAGTCTGGCACCCCCATTAAGCGGTCACACTGCTACCTGCCGGTATGATAATACCAGCCGGTCAGGACATTCAGACAGACCACAGGCCGCCGACCACACCTAATACAACTGGCCTGACGGTCACCAATGCTAACACGTGTGGCACTGCAGCCTAATGCTCTGCCTACCCTCCTCTGCCCCTCCCCAGGTATGGCAGCAATCATGTCAATAATATAATTTCATTTCTTTAAACATCCTTGTCCTTGAGTGAGCATAATCAATTGCATCATATACAATTAAGACTTTAAATTGTATATGATTTCAATAATATTTTGGACCTGCTCACCTCATATAAGATATTTGGACTTGTGTTTACTGCCACTGATTATTTCACTTCATTTGTATAATGACTCTGGACTTCCTATTTATTATACAAATAAGTGAAATAATCCTATGATTACAATCAGTGGCAGCTAGTGATGTCGCGAACATAAAATTCGCCGTTCGCGAACGGCGAACGCGAACATCGGCGAATGTTCGCGAACCGGCGAACATTGCGAACTGCCATAGACTTTAATAGGCAGGCGAATTTTAAAACCCACAGGGACTCTTTCTGGCCACAATAGTAATGGAAAAGTTGTTTCAAGGGGACAAACACTTGGACTGTGGCATGCCGGAGAGGGATCACACAAAAAAAAGTTCTTAAAAATTGTAATTTTTTGATAGAGAGCCAATTATTGGAAAAATTAAAAAAAAATAAAAATAAAAAATTTCTTTGGATTTAGCATCTGGGGGGTCTAAAAGTGTACCTGTGAAGTTTCAGCTCTGTAGCATGTCCAGAACCAGAAAAAAAATACGAATTAGGGTTAGGGCTAGGGTTTGGGTTAGGGCTAGGGTTAGGGTTAGGGCTAGGGTTAGGGTTAGGGTTATTTTTATGGCTAGGCTTAGAGGGTTAGGGTTAAGGTTAGAGGGTTAGGGTTAAGGTTAGAGGGTTAGGGTTATGGTTAGAGGGTTAGGGTTAGGTTTAGTGTTAGGGGCTTGGGTTAGGGTTACGGTGAGATACTTAGGGTTAGAGTTAGTAGCCCTACCCCTACCCCTCTAACTCTAACCCTCTAACCCTAAGCACTAAAAATAACCCTAACCTTAGCCCTGACTCTAACCCTAGCCCTAACCCTAACCCTAGCCCTAACCCTAATTCTATTTTTTTTTCTGGTTCTGGACATGCTACAGAGCTGAAACTTCACAGGTACACTTTTTAGACCCCCCCCCCCCAGACACTAAATCACACAAAAAAAGTTATTAAAAATTGTCCTTTTTAATAGAGAGCCAATGATTGGAAAAATTAAAAAAAAAAAAAAAAAAAAAATTCTTTGGATTTAGCATCTGGGGGGTCTAAAAAGTGTACATGTGAAGTTTCAGCTCTGTAGCATGTCCGGAACCAGAAAAAATTACGAATTAGGGTTAGGGCTAGGGTTAGGGTTAGGGTTATTTTTATGGCTAGGCTTAGAGGGTTAGGGTTAAGGTTAGGGTTATGGTTAGAGGGTTAGGGTTAGGTTTAGTGTTAGGGGCTAGGGTTAGGGTTACGGTGAGATACTTAGGGTTAGAGTTAGTAGCCCTACCCCTACCCCTCTAACTCTAACCCTAAGCACTAAAAATAACCCTAACCTTAGCCCTGACCCTAACCCTAGCCCTAACCCTAACCCTAACCCTAATTCTATTTTTTTTCTGGTTCTGGACATGCTACAGAGCTGAAACTTCACAGGTACACTTTTTAGACCCCCCAGACAATAAATCCAAATAATTTTTTTTTTTAAGTTTTCCAATAATTGGCTCTCTATCAAAAATGACAATTTTTAAGAACTTTTTTGTGTGATTTGGTGTCTAGGGGGTCTAAAAAGTGTACCTGTGAAGTTTCAGCTCTGTAGCATGTCCAGAACCAGAAAAAAAGATAATTTTTCAGTAGAGCAGGGATGGTGGGAACCCCTTTTACACCTATATGATCTTTTTTTTCTGGTTCTGGACATGCTACAGAGCTGAAACTTCACAGGTACACTTTTTAGACCCCCCCAGACACTAATCCAAAAAAAGTCATGCCTGCCACCGTATATATCAGTGGTGGGTGGGCAGTGGCACTGCAGTGGGCACAGTACACTCTGTGGACCTGACAGTCACTGGCACCCAGGCAACTGCAATAATAAAAAATATATATATTTTTTTCAATTTGCAACAAGATGCTGTGCCACCGTATATATATCAGTGGTGGGCAGTGCACTGCAGTGGGTACAGTGCACTCTGTGGACCTGACACAGAACTCACTGCAATTATGACAGAGGAAAAAAAAAATATTTTTTAAAATGCAAGGTACTGTGCCTGTGCCACCCGAAATGAGTGTGGTGTGCACACAGTACAGTCTGTGGTGGGTCTGTGGCCTCTCACACACAGCGGGCAGGCAACTGCAGTGTACAATAGATATATATATATATATATATATATATATAAAAAAAATACTCAATTACCAGCCCTAAAAAGGGCTTTTGGGGACACTATATATATATATATATATATATATATATATATATAAAGAAAAAACTCAATTACCAGCCCTTAAAAGGGCTTTTGGGGGCACTAGATATATATATATATATATATATATATATAAAAAAAATTACCCAAATACCAGCCCTTAGAAGGGCTTTTTGGGGTGCTGTCAGGATGCTGTCCTTACAGCAGTAGTGGACCAAGAACACTGACTAGCAAGACCAGGAACACTGACTAACAACTGTCCCTAGCTTAACAGCAGCAGCAGAAGCAGCTCTCCCTGCTCTCACTAACACACACTGCTTCAGAATGATCTAAGATGGATGCTGCCCTTGCTTATTTATAGGAGGTGGGAGGGTGTGGGAGGGAGGTATGCTGATTGGCTGGAAATGTGGCTGCTGACTGTGAAGTTCAGGGTCAAAGTTTGCCTCACTGATGTATTATAGGGGGCGGACCGAACATCGCATATGTTCGCCCGCAGCGGCGAACGCGAACATGCTAAGTTCGCCGGGAACTGTCCGCCGGCGAACAGTTCGGTACATCTCTAGTGGCAGCACACACAAGTCCAAATATTTTAAAAGAAAGGAGTAATCTTACTAATCCAGTGACATAAGGCTGTACTAATGGGCACTGATGGCCACTGATTCGCTGCACTTATATGCTGCACTGATGGGCACTGATATGCTGCACTGATGGGCGATAATAGGCTGCATTAATAGGCACTG
Source organism: Pelophylax lessonae (assembly GCF_965119305.1). Lineage (NCBI taxonomy): Eukaryota > Metazoa > Chordata > Amphibia > Anura > Ranidae > Pelophylax > Pelophylax lessonae. The sequence goes on along the minus strand of NC_138776.1, from coordinate 121,326,782 downwards.
ATAGGCATTAATATGCTGCTATGATGGCTACTGATGAGGCGGCAATGGTGGGTACTGATAAACTGCACTGATGGGCACTAATGAGGCTGAACTGATAAGGCAGCACTGATATGCTGCACTGATGGGCACTGATAAGGCTGAACTTATGGGAACTAATGAGGCTACACTGATGGGCACTGATAGACTGTTGTTGTGGTTTACAGATGACAGGGCGGGTCATAAACAGGAAGAGGTGTGGCCTTTACAGGAAAGGGTGGATCATATTTAAATTAGGGGGTGCACAAGTTTAGTCAGGCCTAGGGCAGCACAAAACCTAAATACACCACTGATTAGTGAGGCAAGTGGAATCACAAGTAGGATTCCAGGTAACTATTAGAAAGACCAGTCCAAATCTGGACACTGTAGCTGGAATTAGGGAAAGCCCAGGAAAACTGTAGAAATGGCTTGTAACAAAATAAGAAAAGAGATGACCTCATGGTGATGCAAACTAATAGACACCCTAATAGGGCAGGGAGCCACAAGAGTTTGAACCTGGATATTTTACTGTCCCACTGTGAGTAAATTTTGACAAAGGTTTAGGAGGGTACTTGCCGCAGAGGAGGCTATCAATAGTTATATGGAATGGACCCAGAAAGACTGTAATTTTAGTCCATATTTCTTTTTTAGCTATGGAGGCTATGAAATTAAATTAAAGTGGAATCTTACAGTATATGGCTATCATATTTTCTACAGTATAAAGAGAGTAAAAGCCTAGAGTTTTTGGATCCATTTCCATGTTGCCCTTTTTTTAAATGGGATTACCACAGAATGGTTAATATCTGCATATTTACAAGAAGATACAAACAATTGCTGTCCAGCTTCTGCTGCTGCTTCTGTCATCATATATTTACTGCAACTATACCAAGCATATTCTATAAGTTAATATGTACATATTGCAGCAGGGTGTGCCCCTGCTACTGTTTAAAATGGTGGATTATGCCAGGTTTTCTGGGTAGCAAGCACACATATGGCTCAGGTGTGTGCTGCATAATATGAGAGCCAGAGATAGCGCTCAGAGCACCACCCTCCCAATGAAGTTAGTGTGTAGAGGGAGCCATGTGAGGTGCTGTTGTGCACAATGGTGTTCAGGTTGGGATCAGAGGAAGGCGCAAACCTGAGAGAGAGTCCATGAGGGACAAGAGCAGCTAAGGAGCTGTAAAGAGAATCAAGGAGGAACAAGAGCAGCTAAGAAGCTCTAAAGAAGATCCAGAGCTGAGGTGCAGCGTCTGTGCATGAACACGACCCAGCACCTCACATGGCTCCCTCCACACACTGACTCCCTGGGGAAGGTGGGGCTCTGAGCTCTCTCTCTGACTCTTATACAAATGCAGAACACACCTGAGCCATTTGTGTGTGCTTGCTACCCAGAAAAATTAGTGTAAACCACCATTTTATACAGTAGCACGGGGTCACCTTGCTACAGTATAAAAAATAAACATGCTTACAACTGTGTGCTGGTGTTTGGGGGATTATTCATGGGTTCCTTTCTATGAGAGCTGAGTTGTAATAATTCTTTAGATTGGGTATGGAATATTTTACGAAAGATTGGCGCCAGGGCTCAGACCTGAACCCAGGACCTCTGCTGTGTCTGAAAGTAACTCTTTTCACTGAACTACCTGAGATGCTGGACAGCACCCTGTGTGATCCATTGGACCATCCTGCCTTGTGCTCTGTTTTCTACTGAACCTTGAACCCTTTTTCTCCTCCCATGAACTTCCTGATTTAAGCTAAGTCTTTGCACTTCCTGTTTGCCAGATTGTTGTGCTCTCTCCAGCCAATATCTCGCTCTTTCCATCTGTATCTCTGCTATTACGCGTTGCTAACTTTTGGCTTGTTCCTCGACTTTACTTCTCCTTAATCCCAACCTGCAACCACTTTTACCTGATCTTTGATTTGTTTACTGACTATGTTTTTGCTTGATTCCTTCCCTGTTACATCTGCTACCAGACACTGGCTTGCTCACCTCCTGGTGGAGCAATTCTGAGGACCGTGACCTGGTATTAACACATAGAAGAACCCATCTCATGATTTTCTATTCTAATTTATTAAGTTGTATTCTAAATTGTATTTGTTTTGAAGTCTGGGTCTTGATTTAATATAGATTTATTTTTATTCTTTTATATTGGTCCACTGGAAGAGCTTTATCTCAAGTTTAAATATCGTTGTCATTTTATCAGTTTTTTTCTTTTTTTAGTTTTTTTTTAGTTTTTTTTTTTAGTTTTTTTGTTTTTTTCGGTTTTTTTTTAGTTTTTTTCAATGAACTTGATGTAGATGAATTTTGGAGAAGAGTACTACAATAATGCTGTATTTTTCATGCTTACAATTTTACCTAATTTTTATTTTTAAGGTTTTGTCGTTTAAAATGTGTATGTGGGTTATGTAATAAGCTTTTTCAATTAAAACTCCCTTCTGTATTAAATTAGTAACAATCACTGTCATATATGGAAACAGTTAAATGCTATGAAATGTGCCACTTTCATTTGCTAGAAGCCATGAAGTTACATAGAATTCCTGAGGAACACCAGTCTTCAGACTATTTGTATGTAAATTATTTCTTGGTACAACGCTCCATAAAAATGACTTTTTCCTTGATATATCGACTCCCTACTGGTCCACCTGAGAGTTAGCAGTAAAAGGGTTGTGGCTAATTAGATTCTGTTTTTCTCTTGTTTAATTTAATCCCCCTCCTGTTTAAACATTTGCATGCCATGTTGCTATGTTCAATTACAGAGCACACTCAAATACTACATTTGCTTGAAAAAAAAAAAAAGAAAGAAAGAAAAAAAAACGTGTAGTGACTCACATTGTGAAGGGACTTCGTACTAAACCATGCACAGAAGTATAATGAATAGAAAGGAAATATGTGGATAATTCTCCAATCAATCCAAGATTGCTTTTCAAACTACAAAATGAAAGCTGTTATAAAAGGCTCTAAAGTTTCTTTGTGTCTATTTCTGGAGACAGCATATGCTACTTTCATTTTTTTTTTTTTTTTTTATAGTTGCCTCTCAGTGCAAGCCTAGAAAACAGTTAGCAACAACTTCCCCATAGTTGCTAGATGAGCAAATAATGAAAACACTGTTCCTCAAACAGTTTGCAGCCATTATTTTTTATTTACTCAAAAATCCCCGCTTTAGAAACATAGCACAGCAGGCATAAGGATGGTTATCCCCAGAAGACTAGGATCTCCTACTATGATCACAACAAATGGCCCTACATGGATGCTTAAATAGGTGAAACCTATTGACAAATTGCATGTACAAAACAGCAACTTGCTTTATAAAATGGTAAACACTGCTGTTGTCCCAGTCCCAGGATCTCACTCTCCACTGAGCAGTCGCCCCTGTGTCTCTGTGTGATGTAGTAGAACTCTGGAGCCAACAATCAAAGCCAGGAAGTAGAAGGACTCACGCAATCCAGCTTGGAGCGCATTGCTGGCACAGGAGCAGAAGTGACATCAATCCAGGGGCACAGAGCAGGGTGTGGGCATGGTTACACATTGCGGAGCATGCATGCTCCTTCCTCAGGCCATACCACACTACAGAGCAAGTCGCTTTATTTACATACAGAGGGAAATCAACAGTGTGGCTGAACCAATAGATGCTTTAAGGGGCAGCACATTGAACATAACTGCTAAGTTGCAACATGTTATAACTGCAATATGACAATCAATGCTAATGTCATATTGCAGTTTAGCAGTTGTGTTCAATGCATGGCCCTTATAAATGTCAAAGTGTCTATTGGTTTGGCCACACTGTTGATTTCCCCTTGTGTGTGTGTATATAAAACTGTTTGCTCTGTAGTGCTTTATGGCTTGAGGAAGGAGCAGGCATGCTCCTCAACAGGTAGTTACACCCACACTGCTCCATGCCCCTGAATTGGTGTCACTTCCCCTTCTGTACTGGAGATGAGCTCCAAGCTGGATTGCATAAGTCAAGCATCAATTCCTAAAAATGATGATGTAATTGTAGCACTGCCCCCCTGAGGGCTGCTGGACTTTCATACTTTTAGGTCCCCCTGGGTTACCGGTAGCAACTGCATGCAGAATCTTAACACTTTATTTTCCTGGCTCAGTCAATGAACAGTCTAGGGGTTGTTGTTTTTGTTGTTTTATTTGATATGGGGATGGGAGAAGGGATGAGTGGGATACTCCAACACTTGAACTATTCTATCTGAAAATGCAGCAAGGCTGCAGCTTCATTCTTAAGCTGCGGCCTTGCTGCAGCTCTCGCCTAGTACCCCATTTCTATCCACCAGCTGACACCTGTCATCTGACTACTCTACTTTGGAGTGGCCCCCTTCCTGGTCAGACCCGTAGACATGATCCCCTGTACTCACTTTTCAGGTTCTCCAGTGTCTCAACTCCTCCTAGTCAGCTCTCCTGGACCTCTGGGTGCAGCTCCACACTTCTGGCTCACCAGGCCGACTGCCTGTGACCATACACCAACCACTGCAGAAGAGGAAGCAGCCGCCACCCTCCTAGCCAGACACTGCTCAGCAGCCAAAGACCTTGAGCCCATGTGCTCCTGGCTTTTTATACTACACTCCACAATGCACCCAGACAGCAGTCTGTGCCAATCACTGGGGCTGTATCAAAGCCGGTGTACCCATTGGCCAGGTTTCCTCCACTATCCAATGTGGCTCCCCATTGGATCAGTCGGGACACTCCCTCAGACCACATGAATCACACACTGAGCACATTGAGCAGACCCAACTCACAGATCCTGCTCCCTGTTAAGCAGAGTGCAATATATAATTTACCTGCTGCTCCTCTGATAGGCAGACAGAGCAAAAACTACACTCACTCTCTAGCACCTACCTAGGAGGGTGCTACATAATCCTTAAATAATAGTAAACAACCTGAAAAATTCACATTGTAAAAAATAGGAGGAAGACAAACAAGAGTAGCAGCCCATCCAGGGAGGGTAAAAACAAACAAATAAAAAAAATATTAATAAAAACTGTAGAAAAAGTTTTCTAAAGGAAATTACAGTTTTGACAAATTACTAACAAAGTAAGAACATTTACTAATAAAAATTTGCAATTTTTCCTATAGGTTTCTAAATGTTGAATAGTCATTTTATATTAATTTATAAATTCTTCAAATGTAATAAGACTTACAGTATCTCCCCCAAAAAAATCACTTGCTCAGCAGACTAATCGTTACTTGGCTGACCCACTGACAATCCTTCTCAAGGTATTGAGTAAGGATTTAAATGGCATTTTAAATTGAGTTGGAAAAGTAATCAAAGGATTCAAGGATTGGACTATCAACATTTACTCTTAATTTCCTTACAGGGATGTAAAGTGTTTTTTTACTTTTTATTTTGTTTGTTATGTTTGGGACTAAAAAAAGGGAAATCATTAAAAAATATTTGTTCTTAGGTAAATATGAAATATTCCTAGGAATATTATATAGTCCTTTATCCAACAAGAAGAAAGAGCTCTAGTTTCCTTTCATTGCTCTATTCCATTTATTGAAAAAAAAAAAAACTGTTGTTTACACAGCTCAATAAGCTCAGGCTGAAATTTACACATAGAACTAGATGAAATAGCGCATTTCTTTTTAGAAGGCTCAGTCCAAAGTCTTAAGCACACAACCTAGTTAGCAACATTTGTCCTGTGTTGTCTCTGTAGCTAATCTACAATGCTCTGGGAATCCATTGTCATCTATCTATATCAATCATCATCATCATCATCCATCATCCATCATTTATCATTCATCATCCATCATTCTTCATCTTCATCATTCATTATTTATTTTAGGTGTGTTTTTTGCCCACTTGCATTTATCCAAACTTCAACATAATACAGTATCCTGCCCATGCATGAGTTGTTCACTAAAACAAAAAGTATTTTATCTTGACTAGAGTTGAGAAAACACCTGGATGTCTGGGTTTGGCGGGTTCGTCCGAACTTGAAAAAAAAGTCCGGGTTCGTGACCCGAACTTAACCCGAACTTTACCCCGAACCCCATTGAAGTCAATGGTGACCCAAACTTTGGAGCAATAAAATGGCTCTAAAAAAAAACATGGAAAGGGCTAGAGGGCTGCAAATGGCAGCAAAATCTTCTTAAGAGCATGGCAAGTGCTCTGCAAAGAAATGTGGATAGGGAAATAACTTAAAATTAGAGTTGAGCGAACACCTGGATGTTTCGGATTCGGCGGGTTCGACCGAACTTGAAAAAAAGTCCGGGTTCGTGAACCGGACTTAACCGTAACTTTGCCCCGATCTGAGCCACATTGAAGTCAATGGAGACCCAAACTTTTGAGCACTAAAATGTCTCTAAAACAAACATGTAGAGGGCTAGAGGGCTGCAAATGGCAGCAAAATCATCTTAAGAGCATAGCAAGTGTTCTGTAAATAAATGTGGATAGGGAAATAACTTAAAATAACAGAAAAAACAGAAAAATAAAAAAATAATCATCTTGAATGATGTAGGAGGAGGACGAGGTGTACATGGACAAGGCCCATATGGAGTAGGAGGTTGAGGTGGCGGTGGATGTGGCAGTGTAGGTGGAAGCGGTGGTGGAGGAGGATGAGGTAGCCAACACTGGTTTTTGTTTTTAATTTTCTTTTTAAATTAGGGTACACCCCAAAAGAGAGAGAAAGATCAAAAATACAACAATGGCTGGGTAAGGCCGGTATACATGTCTATTCTGCACAAGGTACGGACAAGTCCTGTGGGATCCATGCCTGGTTAATTTTAATGAACATGAGCTTGTCCACATTGGCTCTGGACAGGCGGCTTCGCTTGTCTGTGATAACGCCCCCAGCCATGCTAAATATACGTTCAGATAATACACTGACTGCAGGGCGTAAAGGGCACCTACAAGGCATAAAGGGCAAGCTCAGGCAATGTGCCCAATTTGGAGACCCAGATGTTGAAGGGGGCAGACCTGTCATTCAGTATGTCTAGGCGTGTGCACACATACTGCTCCACCATGTTGGTGAAATGCTGCCTCCTGCTAAGACGTTCCATATCAGCTGGTGGTGCTGCTGCTTGGTGTGGCGTGCTGACAAAGCTTTTCCACATTTTGGCCATGCTAACCCTCCCTTCTGAGGTGCTGGCGGTGCCCTGGCTGCATTGGCGACCTCTTCCTCCTCCTCTGCCTTGGCCTTGTGCTTCCACTGTGCCCCCGCTGTCAGGTGCGCTTGTACTCGCGCATCTTCCGATCACTCTCCAGTGAGGGCCATGAGCTGGCCTGGGTGCCACCCTGCTGTGAACATGGTTCCATCTCCTCCTCCATCTCCTCCTCCTCATTCTCATCATCCTCCAGAACTGTGCCCCTGCTGGACAATTGTGTACCTGGCGTTTGTGGGTGCAGGAACCCACCCTCAGAGCCACTTGTGAATGACTGCCCTGAAAGCCTTGGAAATTATACCTCTTCCTCCTCCTCCTCCTGTGCCACATCCTATTCCATCATCGCCCAAAACGTTTTTTCAAGGAGGCATAGAAGTGGGATAGTTAAGCTGAGAACGGCATCATCGGCACTGGCCATGTTGGTGAAGTACTCGAAACAGCGCAACAAGGCACACTAGTCTTGCATGGAGGCGCAGTTGGTGGTGAAGTGGTGCTGTTCTGCAGAGCGACTCACACGTGCGTGCTGCAGCTGAAACTTCACTATGGCCTGCTTATGCTCGCACAGTCTGGCCAGCATGTGCAAGGTGGAGTTCCACCTTGTGGGCAAGTCACATATGAGGCGGTGAGCGGGAAGGCCGAAGTTACGCTGCAGCGCTGACAGGCGAGCAGCAGCAGGGTGAGAACGCTGAAACTGCGCACAGATGGCATGCACTTTCTGCAGCAGCTCTGACATATTGGGGTCATTTCTAATGAACCTCTGCACCACCAAATTCAGCACATGTGCCAGGCAAGGGATGTGTGTCAAACCAACTAGGCCCAGAGCTGCTACGAGATTTCGCCCCTTATCGCATACCACCAGGCCGGGCTTGAGGCTCACTGGCACCAACCACTCATCGGTCTGCTGTTCAATGCCACTCCACAACCCCTGCGCGGTGTGGGGTTTTTCCCCCAAACAGGCAAGTTTTAAAACTGCCAGCTGTCGTTTACCCCTGGCTGTGCTGAAGTTGATGGTGAAGGTGTTACGCTGACCGGATGAGGAGGCGGTAGAGGAAGCGGAGTAGGAGGAGTTAGGAACAGGAGGCAAACTGAAGCGCCCTGCAATCCTCGGTGGTGGAAGGACATGCCCCAAACTGCTATCTGCCTCAGGCCCAGCCACCACTGCATTTACCCAGTGTGCTGTTAGGGAGATATAACGTCCCTGACCGTGCTTACTGGTCCACGTATCCGTAGTTAGGTGGACCTTGCCACAGATGGCGTTGCGCAGTGCACACCTGATTTTGTCACCCACTTGGTTGTGCAGGGAAGAGATGGCTTGCCTGGAAAAGTAGTGGCGGCTGGGCATGACCTACTGTGGGACAGCCACCGCTATAAGGCTTTTAAAACTCTGCGTCTCCACCAGCCGGAATGACAGCATTTCAAAGGCCAGGAATCTTGAAATGCTGGCACTCAGGGCCAGGGATCGCGGGAGGGTATGGGGGTACTTCCTCTTCCGCTCCAGTGTTTGGGAGATAGAAAGCTGAACGCTTCCACGGGACATTGTGGAGATGGTTGTTGGTGACCCAGGTGGTGGTGTTGCTGGCAGATCCTCTGTTTGTGGGATGGCAGGTGCCACTGTCACTACAGAGGTGGATGAAGAGGCCGAGACTGCAGCAGAAGAGGAAGCAGGAGGAGCCAGAGACCTTTCTTGGTTTTTGAGGTATCTACTCCACTGCAGCTTGTGCTTTGCACTTAGATGCCTGGTCATGCAGGTTGTGCTCAGGTTGAGAAGGTTTATGCCTCGCTTCAGGCTCTGATTGCACAGCATGCAAGCCACTCATGTCCTGTCATCATCACATTGTCTGAAGAACTGCCATGCTAGGGAACTCCTTTGAGCTGGCTTTGGTGTGCTCGGTCCCTTGCTGCGTTGGGCAGTAGCAGGCATAGTGTCTAGGGCACGGCCGCTCCGCTTTTGCACCCTGCTCCCTCTTCTGCTGTGCTGGTGGCTCTGTGCGACCACCGCCTCTTCCTCCAAACTACTCAGGTCACCGGCATGACGTTCATTCCATGTGGGGCCGAGGACCTCATCGTCCTCCACATCATCTTCCACCCAGTCTTCACCGCTGCCCTCCTTGTCGGTCTCCACAATTCGGAATTCCACAGCAGTTGGCACCTGTGTTTTGTCATCATCCGAGATGTGATGCGATGGTCCTCCCATGTACTCATCTTGAGACATAAGTGGTTGGGCCTCGGTGCACTCAATCTCTTCCACTTCTGGGGCAGGGCTAGGTGGATGGCCTTGGGAAACCATGCTAACAGAGTCATCAAAAAGAAGAAGAGACTGCTGCATGACTTGGGGCTCAGACTGCTTGGCTGACTTGCAAGGGGGTGAGGTGAAAGATTAATGGACATCGGCTGCAGGTGGCAACTCTGACCTTTCAGCAGTAGACTGGGTGGGAGACAATGTGAAAGAACTGGAGGCACTGTCAGCAACCCAATCTACTATCGCCTGTACTTGTTCTGGCCTCAAAATTTGTAGAGGCACATTAGGCCCTGCCAAATACTGCTGCAGGTTCTGTCGCCTACTCACACTTGAGGAAGGTGTTTCACTTGTGCGTGTAGCTGGCACAGATCGACCACGTCCTCTCCTTTGCAACAGGAGCTCCACCAGCAGCACCAAGACCCAGGCCACGTCCCTTATTTGACCTTCTCCTCATATTTCTCTAATTTAGGATCTTCCCCTAAATGGGTTTTTATTGAAAAGCGGAATAGAACAACAGTATCCAACAGATGTATCTCACAGTAACATATGCAGACTAGGCTGCAATTTAATTCTTTTCTCTTAAATCGACTTTTATTGAAAAGCGGAATAGAACAACAGTATCCAAGGGGTGTATCTCACAGTAACATATGCAGACTAGTCTGCAATTAAATTTTTTCCCCTAAATGGGTTTTTATTGAAAAGCGGAATAGAACAACAGTATCCAATGGGTGTATCTCTCAGTAACATATGCAGACTAGGCTGCAATTTAATTTTTTTCCCCTAAATGGGTTTTTATTGAAAAGCGGAATACAACAACAGTATCCAACGGGAGTATCTCACAGTAACATATGCAGACTAGGCCACAATTTAATTTTTTTCCCCTAAATGGGTTTTTATTCAAAAGCAGAATACAACAACAGTATCCAACGGGTGTATCTCACAGTAACGTATGAATGAAAAAATTTTATTTTTCCCTTTAATTGGTGATTTTTGAAGAGCAGATTAGAACAGCAGTGTCTAAACGCTGTATGACAGGGTCACAGTAAAGTATGAATGAAAAACTGAAAAATAATTGTCCCCTTAAATTGGTGTTTGTTGAATAGCAGATTAGAACAGCATTGTCTAAACGCTGTAAGTCACAGTAAAATATGAAGGAAAAAATGTTTTTTTATAACCAAATTAAGCAGACACATATGCACTGAGCTTGCATTACATGGCCGCTGCACTCCGCACGACGCCCACCTAACAGACTGATAAATGTTTTTTTTTTCTCCCTCCTCCTCACTGGGCTCAGGTCAGGGCAAAAAGATTGTGCACTGCATCCTCACACAATAAAATCAATGTAGATCGCTGTCTGATTAAAGAAGATACTTCCTATTCTTTGCCTGAAAGCAATCTCCAACCTGCCCCTACAATAATCTCGTATCTCCCCCTCATCAGCATCAGGAACCTCTCCCTACAGTAGTTAGAGCAGAGTGACGTGCGGCGCTATGTGACTCCAGCATATATAGAGGCTGGGTCACATGCTGCACTGGCCAATCATAGCCATGCCATTAGTAGGGCACACTAGTTAAACGCTTGTTGATTGGCTGCCCTGCAGCTGTTGAAAACGCGCCATTAAAACCGCGCCAAAACAACCGAACAACGGACTGTATCCCGAACATACAGTGAAATGTTCGGGTCCGTGTCCGGGTACCGAACACCCAAAAGTCTGGTACAATCCTGAACAATACAATCCGTGTTCGCTCAACCCTAATCTTGACTATTTTGGTTTATATCACTTGCACTTTCTCTTCCTCCTGCCCCATTCTCAGACTCCCTGTTAAACTAGTACTTTTAGTCCCCAGACTGGACCTGTCTGCTCACATACAGCCTGCCCTTTGCTTGCCACAGTCTGTTTGGATGCAGACTGCCTCTGTCCCTTCACATTCTCTAACTTTCTAAAATATCAGTCTGACTTGGTGGCCTGAATGTGTGAGTCAGACACATAGGTGCATTATTTGACTAGGAAATGCTCTCTTTTGTGAGCAACTACCACCTAACTCCAATAAGTTTTAACCCTGGTCAGGGAACCTTTCCATGCTGAAATAGAAATTATCTGCACCTGTACACAGTAACAGACTGTCCATCTGTCTCAAGCATATTCTGTTTTGACCCGGGGGCTTGAACACATGAACCCCCATAGTGATGACAGACTTCTCTTAACCTAAACGTAACTCCATCATGACAGCTACTGTTGTTACCTTCTTTAGGACACTCCTGCCTTCACGAGTACGTTCATAACCTATCCTAGTCCTTTGCTGACCAATGTAAGCCCACACATTACAGGATCATTTCTCTCATTCTTTTCCAGTTTGGAGATACCTCTCCTTGTACAGCTGCCCAAGTGACATTTAAAAGGGAACTGCCTAGTCTGTAACCAGAGATACGTTCTAGGTTTGTCTGCCATTATACTGTCTGCCACTATACTTCTTCTTTGCATTTTATATTGTTATGTAGCCCATAGGCCTTTAATTATCCCTGTAAACCTAGCAAAGAGGGGGGGGGAGTAAAGAGAAGGTAGGGAAATATATTGTGAAAACTGGCACATAAATAAAATGGGTAAAACCATACAAATCCATATATATTAATATTATTAGAATAGCCAGGTAAAATTACATAAGGCGGGTCTCACATGATGATATAAAAGCAATTTTATTAACGATGTCATCAACATGTATAACATTTATACATGTTGATGACATCGTTAATAAAATTGCTTTTATATCATCATGTGAGACCCGCCTTATGTAATTTTTCCTGTTTATGCACCAATCGTCTCTACATAATTCACGCAAAGTCCCGAACTTCCCCCATATCCCTCCCTTATCCTTTTATGTAACAACTGGCTATTCTAATAATATTAATAGATATGGATTTGTATGGTTTTACCCATTTTATTTATGTGCCAGTTGTCACAATATATTTCTTTACCTTCTCTTTACTCCCCCCCCCCTCTTTGCTAAGCATCAGGGATGGAGGCACTTTGTCCTGGATGGGCAGTACCTCATATAAAGTCCCGATTTTTCAAATTAATTGGTTAATCGGTTAATTTTTTACTTTATCCCTGTAAACCTTAAGGGTACATTCAAGGTAAAGAAAGAACTTTTGCCAAATATTCCTACTAAACCAAAAGACATGAGAATTCCATACCTCTCATCTTATCCAGAAATACAACATAGCGATGAAGATATACCTCCAGTTGCTCACTGTTTTATGTTAATGAACACTGGTTTCTCTCCTCTGATACTACCTGTGGATATACAAGATATGCTTGTTCTTTTGTATTTCTCATTATCTCCCTCACGCTATGTTTGCTTTTCACTTTGACTTTCAATAAAATTTTCATGGAAAAAAACTTCTATTAATCCAGCATTCCAACCATCGCTGCAAGTCCTTATAGTGGTGCTGTTAGAAAAAATGATATTTAGTGGTGTTGCAGCAAAGGGAGTTCCACAGTATCATGCAATGTGCCTGGTGTTCCATACGTGCCCCCCTCTTGTTGTTTAACTCACTAGAAATCTCTCCCCTCAAAAGGGGTAACCAGCATTCACAGCTCCACCTGGCTGTATATGGATATCCAGGACCAACCCTAGGATGTTTTCTCCTTCCAATCTACAGCAATTGATGTTGCAGAGGTTCTTTATATATGCTGCATTCATTCCCGCTAATCTTCGTTCCCATACAGGAGTTAGGCTCCTCCAAAATAAGGGTGCCAGGCAGGCACTCAGCTTGTCTAAAAGCTCCCACTTGCTACACAGATTGTGAGTTTCTCTTTTCCCTGACACCCAAGTTTGCTCAGCAGCCCTTGACATTGGATCTAACATGCACATTTGTCTGATGCTGGCTAGATTATCATTATGCGCTATTATATGTATGTGGATAATGCGTGTGACATTATGCTAACTATGTCATTTTAATGTTCATTATATGGTTATCAAACCTTTGTAAGACCCCTCACCGGCTCACCGAACAACATATACAGTATAATTGAATCCATAATTAGGAGCAATAGTGGCTGGTGAAGTTTTAAGATGGGGGGGCGCAAGACCCCGCCCTTCTATTTTGACCCCTCCCATTTCTCAGAAGCCCCACCCCTTATAGACTCCACCCATTTTGTCCTCTGTATTTTGCTTGCGTGAACAAATTCTCCCAATATATCACATATTAAGGGGTCTCTTAGTACTAGTATATCCTATAATAGGGAGCAGGGGCCCTATTATGGGATATACTGTGAGAGACACCCTATTATGGGATACACTGACTGAGAGTGGCACAAACCCCACAGTACAGACCCCCTAGCACAAACCCCACAGTACAGGCCCCCTAGCACAAACCCCACAGTACAGGCCCCCTAGCACTAATCCCACAGTACAGGCCCCCTAGCACAAACCCCACAGTACAGGCCCCCTTTCAATGCAGTGACCAGCGTACATGCCCCCTTTCAATGTAGTGACCAGTATACATGCCCCTTTCAATGTAGTGACCAGCATACATGACCCCTTTCAATGTAGTGACCAGTATAAATGCCCCCTTTCAATGTAGTGACCATTATAAATGCCCCCTTTCAATGTAGTGACCAGTATAAATGCCCCTTTCAATGTAGTAACCAGTATACATGCCCCTTTCAATGTAGTGACCAGTATAAATGCCCCTTTTCAATGTAGTGACCAGTATAAATGCCCCTTTCAATGTAGTGACCAGTATAAATGCCCCTTTTCAATGTAGTGACCAGTATACATGCCCCTTTCAATGTAGTGACTAGTATACATGACCCCTTTCAATGTAGTGACCAGGGACATGCCCCCAATGCAGTGACCAGCGTACATGCCCCCAATGTAGTGACCAACGTACATGCCCCCAATGCAGTGACCAGCATACCATGCTCCCAATGCAGTGACCAGCGTACATGTCCCCAATGCAGTGACCAGCATACCATGCCCCCAATGCAGTGACCAGCGTACATGCCCCCAATGCAGTGACCAGCGTACATGTCCCCAATGCAGTGACCAGCGTACATGTCCCCAATGCAGTGACCAGCGTGCGTGCCCCCTTCAATGCAGTGACCAGCGTGCGTGCCTCCTTCAATGCATTGATCAGTGTAGATGTCCCCAATGCAGAGTTTAGCGTGCGTGCCCCCTTAAATGCATTGAACAGTGTACATGTCCCCAATGCAGAGTTTAGCGTGCATGCCCCCTTCAATGCATTGAACAGTGTAGATGTCCCCAATGCAGAGTTTAGTTTGTGTGCCCCCTTCAATGCATTGAACAGTGTAGATGTCCCCAATGCAGAGTTTAGCGTGCGTGCCCCCTTCAATGCATTGAACAGTGTACATGTCCTCAATGCAGAGTTTAGCGTGCATGCCCCCTTCAATGCATTGATCAGTGTACAATCATCATGTCCCCAATGCAGAGTTTAGCGTGCGTGCCCCCTTCAATGCATTGAACAGTGTACATGTCCCCAATGCAGAGTTTAGCGTGCGTGCCCCCTTCAATGCATTGAACAGTGTACATGTCCCCAATGCAGAGTTTAGCGTGCGTGCCCCCTTCAATGCATTGATCAGTGTAGATGTCCCCAATGCAGAGTTTAGCGTGCGTGTCCCCTTCAATGCATTGATTAGTGTACATGTCCCCAAATTCCAATGCAGAGTTTAACGTGCGTGCCCCCTTCAATGCATTGATCAGTGTACATGTCCCCAATGCAGAGTTTAGCGTGCGTGCCCTACTGAGAGCAGTGTACTTACCTGGAGGCTGGAGCCCTGTGATTCACGGCGGCTTCTCCTCTGACTCCGTCCTCTTCGTTCTGCGGGAACCGGAGGGAAGGTGAGTGGCTTCTCCCTCTCCTCTTTTTCGTTCAGCGGCGGGCGGTGGGAAGGTGAGCGGCGCCGGCTTCTTCTCGACTCCTCTTCGGCGGCCAGAAGGTGACCAGGCAGTGACGGTGAGTGACTGATGCACGCACCGGCACCGCCCCCAAAGAGGTCAGCATGGATGTCCTGAGTCATGATTGGTCCAGGCTGGAGTCTGGACCAATCATGATCCAAAACATCACAAAAGGGGTGTGTTGTAGCGCAGTGCTCTGCGCTACAGTTATGCCCCAGAAGGCCACCAATCTGTGCCTCTGCCGGGTGGAAAACCCCACCCTCCCCATATCCACCAATGAGGCGGGCGCCCCTAGTGGGCAAAAAAAATTATTATTTTTTTAAATCTTTTTTTATCTTTTTTTTTCTTTTTCTTTTTTGGGGGGGGGGGGGCGGCGCCCCTGCGCCCCCTATCGGCCGGCTGCCACTGAGGTGGTTTGTTATACCAAGTTTAAGGAAACTGCCTTGGTATTGATTCACATTGACCGATGAGGGGTTAAATGAATAGACAGACAAGTGTTAATGGTGCCTTGGATGATTGAGCAATGTCTGCATCTCTCCTCAGATGATTGGTGAGCTTGAATCGGTTAGGAGTTTGAGCTGAGAGAGCTGATAAGCCAATGTGCCAGACCGTGTAGCCACCCCCCTGTAACAAAGTCGGAAGTGAGGAAACACGTCGGGACGTGGCTACAAAGCAAACCAGACTGTCAGTCGGAGGATCAGAGGAGGGTTATCTGAGCTTTCTGTGCCAGCATGGAGGTGGTGAGGACTCGGGGAGCACTTTGATCCTTCTATTTCATGTATTGTAGCGCTGATGTTATGCATTCCGTGTGAGTAAATGAAAAAGGGAGTCCGAGCACTTATGGGTCTTATCGAAGACAGTAGTGTAGATAAATAAAAAAAAAATGTGTGGATTAATCAAAAAAAGATTACATAGGAGGAGACAGAAACAAGAATAGATGAGGAGAAGGAGTGTTAAGATATTTAAGCCCCAGGCATGCTCTCTCTGTCAGCTATTGAGAACGCTCAATAGGAGGGCGAAACGCCGCGTCTAGCGAGGCAGAGAGCGTGTGCCATTCCCTACTACTTCCAGTCGGTGGAAGGCATGCTGCGGGAGCAGCATCCACCAAATTAGACCAGATCGCAATTTTTTCCCTGCAACTCTGTAAGTGTGATTCTTTTATGTTACAATAAACTTCCATTATGTACTTCACCATGGCGGGCCATTCTCATTTTGTTTAATGAGGAAATGGACAGCCAGCGGCATTACCAGCAACCCTGTTGGAATATATGATCAGTGTAAGATCACCCAGCCACTGTAATATACAGATACAAGGTGCATTATCTACAGCTTTCCGGTGAGTGGGGTCACCCGAGGGGAGCACCAGCACTTTTGTGTGAATTACCGTATTGGAGCACCTTTTTGCACTATCAACTAATTTATTGAAGGACTTATTTATATATTTATTTATTTGGCTATCTATTCATTGAAAAGCACAGCAAGCACCTGGTCATTATTATGTCATTATTCTATACAGTCAAAGATATTTATTTGTATATTGTGGTTTATTATTGTATATTTACTGATTTAATCAGGATTACTGATTTAATCAGGATTCACATAGGTGGTAATTAGATTTGCACCCAGCACTTTATCATATGCACAAATTTTACATTTCATTACGCAGAATGTTAGGAATGAGAGGGCAGCGCTGACTCACTTATCTTTTCATTTCGTGTGAGTGTATTGGAAGTCATTTCAATAAACGTTTTATGTGGGACGGTATTACACTAGTGGAGCTCTTTTCTTCCTGCATGTTATTCTTGGAGTCATCAATAAAGGAAAAGGACAGGAGAGGTTTAAGACCATCTAGGGGAGCCTACTGATGTTTGATTTTTTCAGCGCTGTTGCCCAAACCATGCAAATGGGGGGCATAAATATGTGGTGAGTGTCCTTCTGATGGGAGTGGTACTGGATGTCACACAGTGGTGGTGGATTTTTGGTGATTTAGTTATCCTCCATTCACGGGACCCACTTCTATTTGATGATGCACTGAAATAAGCTTTCTTCATTTACGGGACTGTTCAATAATTTTGAACATTTATTGATATATTTTGCACATTTATTGATTTTTTGGTCTCGTAATATATATATATATATATATATATTTTTTTTTTGGAACACACTGTATATATATATATATATATATATATATATATATATATATATATATATATATATATATTTGGTTTTGATTTTATTCACCTTATTGTTCTTACACTGTGTTTTGCTTCCTGCCTATGCAGATGGACTGCCACATTATTCACATAGATTATTCTTGCACATAACGCTTTATAAAAAATGTGCAAAAAAGCTATCAGCGCAGTTATGTGAAATAAATAGAAAAAAAATAAAAAAAATTTGAAAAAAATATCCGGCAGCCACCACCAGATAGTGTTATCCACTTCCACAATATAAGTAATTCAAAACAAACAGGTGCTGTACCAGAAAAATGAATAGTTAATATGTCAAAAAAATATATGAATAATGACAATATGTGTAAATAATAAGCTCAATGACCTTAAATCATAAGTGCTTCCCAATATCACACAAAAAATAAAAAAATAAATAAGTGTCAATAAATCAATATGTGCATACACTCAAAATCATGAAATTAAATGTCCATAAATAGGTGCCTTCCAATCCTCAAAGTAATGGCCACCACAAAAGTGATTAATATATGATATTGTGCTTCACTCCCCCGCCACCAGAGATCAAAGCCTCTCACCTTAAGATTTGACTCAGAACACTGAGTCAAAAACAGCTTTTTTACCCCTCTGGGGTCACAGGCAGATGTCACCAAATGGTAAGGAGGTCTCAGACGGATGCACAGGGACAAGGTAACAGCGATGGTGCTGCTTTCACACAGGGCACATAGAGATCACCACATAAGCAAAGAGGCAAAAAGAAATCTAATGCTCTCCGTGCGGATAAGCTGGTAACAGCCATTTATTAAAATCAATATACTCACAAACAGCCACTTGGAGTCATGCTTGTAACAATGAGATTGCACAGCTGAGAGGATACACCGAGCAGCAGGGAAGGCTCCGCCCCCTATACGCGTTACGTCTAAGCATATTGGGCACTGACTTCAACAGTAGAGGTCAACTACTACTGTTACAAGCATGACTCCAAGTGGCTGTTTGTGAGTATATTGATTTTAATAAATGGCTGTTACCAGCTTATCCGCACGGAGAGCATTCGATTTATTTTTGCTTCTTTGCTTATGTGGTGATCTCTATATGCTCTGTGTGAAAGCGGCACCATTGCTGTTACCTTGTCCCTGTGCATCTGTCTGAGACCTCCTTACCATTTGGTGACATCTGCCTGTGACCCCAGAGGGGTAAAAAAGCTGTTTTTGACTCTGTGTTCTGGGTCAAATCTTAAGGTTAGAGGCTTTGATCTCTGGTGGCGGTGGAGTGAAGCACAATATCATATATTAATCACTTCTGTGGTGGCCATTACTTTGAGGATTGGAATGCACCTATTTATAGACATTTAATTTCATGATTTTGAGTGTATGCACATATTGATTTATTGACCCTTATTTATTTTTCTATTTTTTGTGTGATATTGGGAAGCACATAACGCTTTATCCCTTTCTCCCCTATCGGTAACTCCTGCCCTGTGAGCACAAGAGGAATTCCAGGGTAACCTCTATCTCAATATTTCTCCAGTGATTCCAACACCTGAAACACGTCTACAATTACTCCAATTCAACAGGTCATTCAGTATCATCCAACTGTGAGAAAGGAATGCAGTTATCACAATTACACCTCTCATACCCTCCAAGATGCCGAAGTTCCTTTTGCTCAACACTAAGGGACTAAATCGCCCTGTAAAAAGAGCATCCCTTTAGCGTACAGCACATGACTCTCATTGTGAAGTCCTTTGCATACAAGAAACACATTTTAAAACCAAAGAAGGACCCCAATGCACTAACAAAAACTTTCCACACATCATTAAGGCCTCAGGCCCTTCTAAAAAGAACGGGGTATTGAAAGCATTAAAAAACACTACTCCTTTACACTCCATAACTGTTTAGCTGACCCTGAAGGCAGATACCTCGCTCTCCGCTGTACCCTAAACAACTCCAGATGTACCATTGTAAATCTATACGCTCCTAATTTCAGGCAAATCATATTCTTGAAAAAATTGATGGAAAAAAATTATATAATTCCGCCAAGGCCACCTCATTATGTGTGGCGACTTCAACATTGTACCAGACAACCTAATGGACACTTCCTCACATACAACCTGGCTCCCCTCATCCATGGGGACTTTCATAAGGAACAATGACTTGTACGATGTCACCATACTACGGAGCTTGACTACTCTTTTTTTTTCACACCCCCACAACACATATACCCGAATTGAATATTTCCTGGTTGACAGGTGGATTTTACCCACCACCTCAAACTAGTCTATATCCACAATTATGTGGTCCGATCACGCGCCCATCACTATCATCATTTATACATTGCTGTCAAGCCCTTCTACGAGGATATGGTGAGGCAATTCATCAATCCTCCATTCCCCCCACTATTCTACCCACATTTGGAAAAAAATTAGAATAATTTTTTGAACTGAACAATGGAACCACCTCTGACAATGCCACCCTCTGGAACACACATAAGGTGTCGATCAGAAGGGTTATTATTCAACTGAGTGCTTGAGAGAAGAGAAAGAGATCACAGCACCTAGATACCCTCACAAATGCCATTAAAGATATAGAAAACAAAAACAAATCAATCCTAACCCATCCCTAATGGCACAGCTATTACACCTTAGACAAGAATTAAGGGCACTCCTTTTAGAATCCTTTGAAAAAGCTCAGAAAAAATCCAAAGCTAATTAATACTCCACAGGCAACAAGGCAGTAAAGGCCATAGCCCTAAGAACCAAAGACTATTACAATAAAACTAAAATCACCCATTTATATAACCCGGCCACTAAAACTCATAAATTCTCAAGCCATAGCTGATGCATTCAGATAATTCAGATAATCTATAACACAAGTTATAACCTAAAAGACAACCACGCAACTACTTTTAAACTAGATTGACTCCTTCCTATGGGAAATCAATCTACCTAAAATTCCTCCAGAACAACTTTCTAAACTGAATGCGCTATTTTCAACCCTAGAAATTCTAGAGGTCATTTCATCCCTATTCTTAAATAAATCACCTTGTCTGGATGGACTCACTGGGAAATATTATAAGCAATTCAAAACAACCCTAGCACCCTTTTTGACCCATACATGCAACGACACTGCCTCCTCTTCTCTCCCTCCAGACATGTTAAAAGTGCTTATCATAACGTTACCAAAGACAGGGAATGAACCTACCTCACCACAAAACGTCAGACCTATATCTCTACTCAACATTGATACAAAAATCTATGCAAAACTGATAGCATCTAGACTAGTTGATATCATGCCACTACTTCTAAATCAAGACCACTCCAGCTTTACCAAAGGTCGATAAACATTTGATGCCACCCGTAGACTTCTAAACATTATACATAATGCTGAGAGCACTCAAACACCTTCTCTGCTTCTATCCCTGGATGCAGAAAAGGGTACACTGGGCTTACTTATGAGTGACACTAACCAAGTATGGTTTCTATGGACACATCTTTTCAGCTATCATGGCATTATATTCATTACCTTCAACCCAAGTCTAAACCCCAGAGATGTTCTCTAAACCACTTAGCATTACTAATGGAACCAGACAAGGCTGCCCCCTATCACCACTTATATTCAACTTACTGGTGGAGACCTTAGCAGAGCAGGTCAGATCTAATAGAAACATCTCTGGATTTTGAATTGGCAGTACAGAACACAACATTTATTTATTCACCAATGATGTATTTCTGACAATTACAAATCCAATGGCTTCGGTACAATCTGTCTAACAGAGATTTAGCTCTATTTCATATTACAAAGTTAACGAAAATAAATCCTTTATACTCGACCAAGGAATAATTAGTACAACCAACAACCTATTATGAAACATATATCCATACCCATGGGCTGACACAGGTATCACATACTTAGGGATCACACTCACCAAATCTACAAAAGCACTATTCGATAACAACTATATGGAAGCTAGACACATCCTCCTTCAAGAGACTGCAAAGTTTTCCAAATTCGACCAACAGCTTTTAAAATGCTGATCCTGCCCAGATTATTATATTTTTTTGCACACTACCCTTACCACTTCCACATATCTACCTCCCTTCAATCCATTCTACACCGCTATGTTTGGCAAGAGAAAAAAGCTAGATGTAGTCACGTTAGGCTCATAAAACATAGGCTGGTCAGTAGCTCTTGCTGCACTGATTAAAGAGACTACAACTTAGCCACCATACTTTCACAACTGAAAGATTGGATGTCACCAACCCTTACTACACTATGGGGGGGGGGGGGGATATAGAATCCACTATGATCGCAGGTAACAACCTCAAACTCTGGCTATTCAGCACAACTATCCTTGCCAACAGATCAGGAAAATTTCACTTCCGAACTTCGCATCGTAGTACACAACAAAACATTCACACCCCTTCAAGAACCGTTCAAGGCACCTAGCAAAGACTTTTTTCACTTACTATGGAATTCAACATTGTCTCTCTTCCTATCCTAATCTAGAAGAAGCTTTACCTACTGACATATAGAATTATTTCTTCACAAACCGCACAAAATCTATAAGGACCTCCCTAATGTACTCAACTTTACAAGAAAAAATTGCATTAAATAAAGCTAAGCTCTTCAGAGCATGGGAGGTAGACATACAACTTAAATTTACTGAAAAACAATGGTAATCAGCCCTACGTTCAATTTACAAAACCACTAGTTGTACAACATTATGGGAATTACCCCCAAAAATATTTGACACCACAGAGACTAACCACACTCTAACCACAAATAACATCGTCCTGTTATAGAGACTGTGGCCAAACAGGTAAGATTGTGGCCACACAGGTAACTTATCCCATATTTTCTGGTCATGTCCACGGGTGTCCACTCTATGGTCTAAAGTTGCAAATATGATAAATTACATCACGCAGCTTTGCATCACACTAACTCCACAACTAGCCACTCTAAACATACCCATTAAACCACTTCCACCACAGTGAAGACTAATTACTCACATACTTCTCGCAACCAGACTATTTATTGTATGAAATTGGAAGACGAGTAATATTCCAAAAGTCACAGATGTTGTAGCCCAAGTGTAGAGTTAATCGAACACCTGGATGTCCGGGTTCTGCGGGTTCGGCCGAACTTGAAAAAAATGTCCGGATTCGTGACCCGGACTTAACCCGAACTTTACCCCGATCCCGAACCCCATTGATGTCAATGGTGACCCGAACTTTTGAGCACTAAAATGGCTCTAAAACAAACATGGAAAGGGCTAGAGGGCTGCAAATGCCAGCAAAATCATCTTAAGAGCATGGAAAGTGTTCTGCAAACAAATGTGGATAGGGAAATAACTTAAAATAACATAAAAAACATAAAAATAAAAAATAATAATCTTGAATGATGTAGGAGGAGGACGAGGCCCATATGGAGTAGGAGGTTGAGGTGGCGGTGGATATGGCAGTGTAGGTGGATGCGGCGGCGGCGGTGGAGGAGGAGGACAAGGCCCATATGGAGTAGGAGGTTGAGGTGGCGGTGGAAGTGGCGGGGTAGGTGGAAACGGCAGTGGAGGAGGACGAGGTAGCCAACACTGGTTTTTGTTTTTAATTTTATTTCTTTTTAACCACTTGCCAACTGCTCACAGTATATTTAATGCGGCAGTCAGCCCCTCACAGGCAGAGCGACGTAGGTCTACGTCGCTAGCCTGTGAGGCTCTGGGGCGTGAGCGCACGCCCGCGGAGGCGCGCTCCCGCTCCCACGCGGTCACGGACCCCCCCGCGCGTGTGACCGGCGGACCCGATGTCCGCCGGTCACTCGGCGATCGTCGGGGGAGAGGGAGAAAGTCAGGCGGCTTGTGTAAACAAGCCACCTGTCATTCTCCCCGGTGTAGAAACCCTGATCACACGGTTCTACAATGTAGGACCGTTGATCAGTGTTCCTACAGCTCAAGCCACAGCCAATCACAGTAAGAATCACGCCCCTAGGGACACACACAGCCCCTCCCTCTCAAATAAAGTTAACCCCTTCACTACCAGTGTATTTTTACAGTAACAGTGCATATGTATAGCACTGATTACTGTAGAAATGTCACTGGTAACCCCAAAAGTATCAAAAATGTCAGTCAAGGGTCCGATCTGTCCGCCGCAATGTCGCAGTACCGCAAAAAAAATCGCAGATCGCCGCCATTACGCGTTAAAAAAAAACAACAAAAATTACAAAAATCTTTCCCTTTGTTAGTAAACGCGATAACTTTTGTGCAAACCAATAAAAATACGCTTTTTGCGATTTTTTTTACCAAACATATGTAGCATAAAACAAATTGGCCGAAAATGTTAAAAAATTTTGATTTTTACTTTTTTTTTTTTTGGGGAATTTCATATAAAAAAATGTGAAAAATATAGTTATTTTTGCAAAATGTACGCTCTTTTTTTTTGTTTATAGCGCATGATCAAAAAATCGCACAGGTGATCAAATACCACCAAAAGAAAGCTCTGTTTGTGGGAAAAAAAGGACGTCAAATTCGTTTAGGTACAGTGTTGCACGACCTCGCAATTGTCCGTTAAAGTCACGCAGTGCCGAATCGCAAAATACCCCCTGGTCTTTTAGCAGCCAAATCCTCCGGGGCTTAAGTGGTTAAATTAGGGTACACCCCAAAAGAGTTAGAAAGATCAAATACAACAATGCCTGGGTAAGGCCGGTATACATGTTTATTCTGCACAAGGTACGGACAAGTCCTGTGGGATCCATGCCTGGTTCATTTTAATGAATGTGAGCTTGTCCACATTGGTTCTGGACAGGCGGCTGCGCTTGTCTGTGATAACGCCCCCAGCCATGCTAAATACACGTTCAGATAACACACTGGCTGCAGGGCAGGTCAGCACCTCCAAGGCGTAAAGGGCAAGCTCAGGCCTTGTGCCCAATTTGGAGACCCAGAAGTTGAAGGGGGCAGACCCGTCATTCAGTACGTCTAGGCGTGTGCACACATACTGCTCCACCATGTTAGTGCTGGGTCGTGGTGCTGCTGGTGGAGCTCCTGTTGCAAGGAGAGGACGTGGTCGATCTGTGGCAGCTACACACACAAGTGAAACACCTTTCTCAGCTGCAAGTAGGCGACAGAACCTTACAGCAATATTTGGCAGGGCCTAATGCGCCTCTACAAATGTTGAGGCCAGAACAAGTACAGGCGATAGTAGATTGGGTTGCTGACAGTGCCTCCAGTTCCTTCACATTGTCTCCCACCCAGTCTTCTGCTGAAAGGTCAGACTTGGCACCTGCAGCCGATGTCCATCAATCTTTCAGCCCTTGCAAATCAGCCAAGCAGTCTGAGCCCGCAGCACGTCTCGGATAATGACAAAACACAGGGGCCAACTGCTGCAATTGTGGAGACCGACAAGGGTTGCAGGGGTGAAGACTGTGTGGAAGATGATGATGTGGAGGACGATGAGGTCCTCGACCCCACATGAACGTCATGCAGGTGACCTGAGTAGTTTGGAGGAAGAGGCGGTGGTCGCACAGAGCCACCAGCACAGCAGAAGAGGGAGCAGGGTGCAAAAGCGGAGCGGCTGTGCCCTAGACATTACGCCTGCTACTGCCCAATGCAGCAAGGGACCGAGCACACCAAAGCCAGCTCAAAGGAGTTCCCTAGCGTGGCTGTGCAATCAGAGCCTGATGCGAGGCATAAACCTTCTCAACCTGAGCACAACCTACATGACCAGGCATCTAACTGCAAAGCACGAGCTGCAGTGGAGTAGACACCTCAAAAACCAAGAAAGGCTCCTCTTGCTTCCTCTTCTGCTGCAGTCTCGGCCTCTTCATCCACCTCTGTAGTGAGATCTACACCTGCCAGACAGAGGATCTGCCAGCAACACCACCACCTGGGTCACCAACAACCATCTCCACAATGTCCCGTGGAAGCGTTCAACTTTCTATCTCCCAAACACTGGAGCGGAAGAGGAAGTACCCCCCCACCCACCCACCCGCGATCCGTGGCCCTGAATGCCAGCATATCAAAATTCCTGGCCTTTGAAATGCTGTCATTCCGTCTGGTGGAGACGCAGAGTTTTAAAAACCTTATGTCGGTGGCTGACCCACAGTACGTCGTGCCCAGCCGCCACTACTTTTCCAGGCAAGCCATCCCTTCTCTGCACAACCAAGTGGGTGACAAAATAAGGTGTGCACTGCGCAACGCCATCGCGCTGTACCATATGCAGACTAGGCCGCAATTTATTTTTTTTCCCCTAAATGGGTTTTCATTGATAAGCGGAATACAACAACAGTATCCAACGGGTGTATCTCACTGTAACATATGCAGACTAGGCCGTAATTTTTTTTTTTTCCCTAAATGGGTGTTTATTGAATAGTGGAATAGAACAACAGTCTCCAAAGGGTGTAACTCACAGTAACATATGCAGGCTAGGCCACAATTACATTTTTTTTTCCCTAAATGGGTGTTTATTGAATAGCGGAATAGAACAACAGTATCTAAAGGGTGTATCTCACACGTACAGATACAGACTAGGCCGCGATTTAATATTTTTTCCCTAAATGGGTGTTTATTGAATAGCGGAATAGAACAACAGTATCAAAGGGTGTATCTCAGAGTAACATATGCAGACTAGGTCACAATTACATGTTTTTCCCTAAATGGGTGTTTATTGAATAGCGGAATAGAACAACAGTATCCAAAGGGTGTATCTCACAGTAACATATGCAGACTAGGCCGCGATTACATTTTTTCCCCCCTAAATGGGTTTTTATTGATAAGTGGAATCGAACAACAGTATCCAAAGGGTGTATCTCACAGTAACATATGCAGACTAGGCCGCAATTAATTTTTTTCCCCTAAATGGGTTTTTATTGATAAGCGGAATACAACAACAGTTTACAAAGGGTGTATCTCACAGTAACATATGCCAGACTAGGCCGTAATTTATTTTTTTCCCCCTAAATGGGTTTTTATTGATAAGCGGAATACAACAACAGTATCCAATGGGTGTATCTCACTGTAACGTATGAATGAAAAATTTCTATTTTTCCCTTTAATTGGTAATTTTTGAAGAGCAGATTTGAACAGCAGTGTCTAAACGCTGTATGACAGTGTCACATTAAAGTATGAATGAAAAACTGAAAAATATTTTTTTTTCCCTAAATACTGAAAAATAATCATTTTTCCCTTACATTGGTATATATATATATATAAGTTGCGCTATAAAGTAAAATACATATGTGATAATGTAATGATGTGATAAAGTCCAAATAGAGTCCAATATGGGTAAAACAGCACGTCTGACGAAATATTCTGTACAGGTATCGCTTACCAAAGGTGAATAGTATATAGGCCCAAAATACTTCAAAGGATCCACAGGAACCAGATATCAATCGGACTCCGTACATATAGATGGATATCCTCAGTGTTGGGTATTCATGTGGAATAAATAAATAAAGAACGCCATAGCGTAAAACCACAATAAATTGGATAAAACACCCCGAGTGATGGGAATATCAGGAAAGTGTTGGAGTGTAGATAGAAGACACACCACCTCAAATCTTGTGAAAATACTCCTTACCAGAGTAATAAAACTGTGCAGAGAAGAGAAGAGACCTCCCCCAGTAGGACTGCAGCTTACCAAAGACAAACCAAATAAAGCATATAGGTCCCAATCGTGTCACCAAAAGGGGGCTGACATATGAATGCCCTTACCAGCTCCAGAAATTGAAAGGCAGAAAAGATCCAAATCCGACTGGATACTTCAACTGTTAGCACAGCTCCAGATATATGTCAAAGCAGATCAGACACTTCCAATAGGGACGCTAGTAGAGGCTCGGCATACAGGGGGTATTGTAATCAAAGGGTAAAACATCCATTCAGTCCAGGCTTCAGTCTCATATAATGATTGGATTCAGAGGTGCGGTTTCTCCATTAAACGTTCACTTTAAACCACAATCCACTTTAGCAGAGATTTAACATCCAGAGCTGTCATTGAAGAGTGATCAGACTGGTTACAATGAAACTTTTCCCTGTGCTGGGGTGAGGCCCCTCCCTGCCAGCCAGCAATGACACACAACTGAAAAGTTTAGGAACCCTTACATTGGTGCTTATTGAAGAGCAGATTAGAAAAAGCAGTGTCTGTCTAAACAATGTATGTCAAAGTAAATTTGAAGGAAACATTTTTTTTCTTTTTAAATGCAGATTAAGCAGACACATATGCACTGAGCTTGCATTACATGGCCGCTACACACCACACGCCTAACAGGTTGGATACTGTTGTTGTTCTATTTCGCTATTGAATAAAAAAAAAAAAAAAAAAACATTTGAATGAAAAACTGAAAAATATTTTTTTTTCCTAAATAGTGAAAAATAATAATTTTTCCCTTACATTGGTGCTTATTGAAGAGCAGATTAGAAAAAGCAGCGTCTGTCTAAACAATGTATGTCAAAGGAAAATATGAAGGAAATTTTTTTTTTCTTTTTTACATGCAGATTAAGCAGACACATATGCACTGAGCTTGCATTACATGGCCGCTACACACCGCACACCTAACAGGTTGGATACTGTTGTTGTTCTATTCCGCTATTGAATAAAAAAAAATCCCATTTGAATGAAAAACTGAAAAATATTTTTTTTTCCCTAAATACTGAAAAATAATCATTTTTCCCTTACATTGGTGCTTTTTGAAGAGCAGATTAGAAAAAGCATTGTCTGTCTAAACAATGTATGTCTAAGTAAAATATGAAGGAAAAAAGTTTTTTTTTCCCTTTTTTAAATACAGATTAAGCAGACACATATGCACTGAGCTTGCATTACATGGCCGCTACACAACGCACGCCGCACGCCGCACGCCGCCCACCTAACAGACTGCCTCCTACTCCTCACTGGGCTCAGGTCAGGGCATAAAGATCGTGCACTGCAACCCCACACAATACAATCAATGTAGATCACTGTCTGATTAAAGAAGATTCTTCCTATTAGTTCCCTCAAAGCAATCTCCAGCCTGCCCTACAATAATCTTCTATCTCTCCCTCAGCAGCAGCATCAGGAACCTCTCCCTTGTATAGCTATAGCAGAGTGACGCGGGGCGCTATGTGACTCCAGCTTATATAGAGTCTGCGTCACATGCTGCACTGGCCAATCACTACTATCACCAATCACCTACTAATTGCATGGCTGGGATGGCTTCTAAGAGCACACTAGTTAAACGCTTGCTGATTGGCTGCCTTGCACCTGTTGAAACCGCGCCATTAAAAACTGTGCCAAAACATACCAAACAGCGGACAGTATCCCGAACATACAGTGAAATGTTCGGGTCCGTGTCCGGGTACCGAATACCCAAAAGTCCGGTACGATCCCAAACACCATAGTCCGGGTTCGCTCAACCCTACCCAAGTGCAAACTCATTATACATATAAGTTTCTAATATTACGTGGGAAATCCTCACACTCCAAATGCTCCAACCTATGGATCCCTTGAGAACATTGGTACACTAAACATGTTACTGCATTATAAGATATGGTTTAACAGTTGCTGATCTACCTTATGCCACTACTAAAGAAAATAATAGACTAACTAATCAACCTCACTTTTGTGCTCCCCTCCCCCACCCTTGTGGCTCCTCTTTCCTCTTCCTCCTGTTTTTCTAAACTCAACTATCTCTTAAAAGTCCAATGCATATACGCATTACTTTTTGTGTATAATGTTTTAACTGCCAATACGAGTTCAAAGTACATGTAATTCTAAACAGATTTTATTTAGTTTAATTTTTAATCATTAAACAAACAAAAAAGAAAAAAATACAGACATAACATTCAAGACAAAAACTGGGCACGTAATGGTAGACGCAACTGAAAGAACTGATAAAACTACCTTGATTGTAAGGGGTACTCTGTCCTCAACTGCTCATAAGTTTTAAGATGGCCATATAGTTGGACTAGGGTGGTTACCCCTGCTCTCTGTCATCTTTGAAAACCCTGGAGATAAGAACGCTCAGGGAACCTATTATTTCCACAGATCGGAGTGTGATGAACGCCCATTCGCTGGGACATTCACCACAGGCTACTGGAGGAGTGTGGAGGCCAGCCTCCTGGCCATGGACTACGGGCCTTGGCTTGTAGGGGAGCACAGCTCTGTGTGGGGGTGTATGCTGGGGAACCCTTGGAGTACTGTTACTTTGAATTCAAGTCCCTGTCACCCCAAGTGACACAGACTCTAAGCCTAAGCTGCCTACAACCAAGGACTTCACACAAGGAGGTACTAAACAGATGCTAATGACATAAGACTCAGATATGGTATACTGGGGGGATGTGAATGGACTCTTAAGTTATAATAAGGTATGTCGAAAATGAAGACGGGCAGTCTGTGAGCCTATGTCTTCTGCTTTCATCTGTTTAGAGGCTTTGTGTGTTCACACTTCTAGGAATGCATATTCGGCTATGTTTTGGGCTTGTTGTTTGTTGAGTCAGTTATGATAATGCTAATCCTGTCTGAGCCTGCAATGTCATTCACCTATTTCTGTCCAGATAGCCAGGTATGTTAATTATGCTCTGTATACAACACATTTGCATGATGTAATCAAGCACCTAAGACTGTATATATTGGAAGTGAGTTGTTGAATAAAGAGTCTTTGCTTTTACCCTTCATTGAGCTTAGGCTGATGTTTGGGGGTGAATTGGGGGCCATAGTCACTGCATCATGTGGGATTCGGGAGACCTAAGATGGAAAAAATGGTCGAAGTATTGGGGGTCACACGGAGTTTATCTTGTAGGGCAAGAGATCCCCATAATTATTTTAGCTGCATTCCATACTTTGTACAATAATACCAGGGTGAGCATAGCGGTGGATGAGAACCTCCCCCCACATTATGCCCTCCAGTACATGCAATGGTGGCCAACTCACAA
Source organism: Pelophylax lessonae (assembly GCF_965119305.1). Taxonomy (NCBI): domain Eukaryota; kingdom Metazoa; phylum Chordata; class Amphibia; order Anura; family Ranidae; genus Pelophylax; species Pelophylax lessonae. The sequence goes on along the minus strand of NC_138776.1, from coordinate 121,296,428 downwards.
ACACTTACACTTAAAATAAACAGAACGCAGCACAGGAGGTACTAAACAGATGCTAATGACATAAGACTCAGATATGGTATACTGGAGGGATGTGAATGGACTCTTAAGTTATAATAAGGTATGTCGAAAATGAAGACGGGCAGTCTGTGAGCCTATGTCTTCTGCTTTCATCTGTTAAGAGGTTTTGTGTGTTCACACTTCTAGGAATGCATATTCGGCTATGTTTTGGGCTTGTTGTTTGTTGAGTCAGTTATGATAATGCTAATCCTGTCTGAGCCTGCAATGTCATTCACCTATTTCTGTCCAGATAGCCAGGTATGTTAATTATGCTCTGTATACAACACATTTGCATGATGTAATCAAGCACCTAAGACTGTATATATTGGAAGTGAGTTGTTGAATAAAGAGTCTTTGCTTTTACCCTTCATTGAGCTTAGGCTGATGTTTGGGGGTGAATTGGGGGCCATAGTCACTGCATCATGTGGGATTCGGGAGACCTAAGATGGAAATACTTGGTCGAAGTATTGGGGGTCACACGGAGTATATCTTCTAGGGCAAGAGATCCCCATAATTATTTTAGCTGCATTCCATACTTTGTACAATAATACCAGGGTGAGCATAGCGGTGGATGAGAACTTCCCCCCACATTATGCCCTCCAGTACATGCAATGGTGGCCAACTCACAAACACTTACACTTAAAATAAACAGAACACAGCACAGGATGGTAACTCAGAGTCCAATTCTGCAAAGTCCTGTAGTTGGGCCACTAAAAAGTAGATCTTTTTGGATTAGGTACTGCTAAATCCCCAGCATCCTTGGGGTATTGCAATACTTCCAATTTTATACGGGGGGCTTTCTTTTGCTAGATTAAATGTCTAAATATGCTGTTAATTTTCGTAAAATTCCGGAGGGGTATCCAAACAGGGGAGTTGTATAGAAATACAAAAACTGAGGCATCCATATCATCTTGAGTTAATACGACCTACTATGGATAGAGGTAACTTATTCCAAGTTTTACTGGAATGGAGCTATATTGTCTGAAATATATACAAAACAAAAGAAATATGGTCTGCCACCTTTTCTGTCCAGTTGCCTCCATCCCTAAATACATATGCAAAAAAACCAAGGAGAAACCAAGGAAAAAAATGGGACTTTGAGTGAGGACAGCTGGACTGTATGATAAATAAATGAATAAATTGATTAAAAAGAGTCACATATACAACTGATGAGGACACATACAGAGAATTGGCATACAAAAGATTGTAAAATTCACATTAATTAAAAGTAAATACAATTTCACATGGATTGCACTAGGATCTCTAAAAGGTATAACAGATTTAATATGATATCATGCTCCCTGTAGGCTTACAGTCTTTCCTTATATCAGACTTTAAATTACATATGAGTTATTTTAGGCTCGACGTGTTTCTTGGACCTCCGTCCATTCATCGGGAGCTTAAGTACAGGTTGTATATCTGAAACTGGTAATCTAAATTATAACAAAATATAAATGAGATGGGGTTTAATTATAATATTTTGAAAAAAGAGAAAAAATAAAAAAATGGTAGAGAAAACACTACCTTGAGTAGTATTATATGTTTGAAAAAATACTATCCAATCCCGGAGAAGGAGGGCGGGGCCAATCCGGAGAATGCCTGGCCTGGGGCTGAGGCATAGACAATAACCAGAATGGGGGGCAGCCGGAATGAAGAAACCTGAGAACCAAAAAACCGCACTCCAAGAATTGGCAGCAATCCAAAAGATGGCACAGGAGGCAAGCTGGGATCAAAAAAATAAAAAATATATATATATATGTATAAGTATATCCATGTATTGGGTAAATAATGGGGAAGATTAATCAATTAGGGAGACAACTGAGATATATAAATTAGCCCAGGAGAAGGTGCCAGGAATGCAGCCAAGGAAATGCCATCTTAGTATAAAATACCAAAAAAGTGAGTAAACTAGTGCGAATAATATGAGAATAATTTAGGCCCAGATGGGTACTGGGTATCAAGTGATTGTGAAGAAAAGGGAGGTAAAAGGATTAAGTGAGAGAAATAGAAAAGTGTCCCCGAAGAACATCACATGCTTGTAACAACCGAAGGTGTGGTACTAACAGCAGTGCATGCAAGACAGAAGGTAAAAACTGAATAGAAAGAATAAATATATTACCAGAGTTGTAGAGCGGTAAGGTGTAAAGTCTATAAAGGAATAACAGTGAGGATCAAGATAAAACAGTTCCAAAGCTGTGTGCCCCGATATGCAAGGATGGGTCCACGCCAGCGCCATGCTAACGTCAGGAATATATAGACGGAAATTGTACCCCCCACATGCGGTCGGTCAGATCGGATATGGGTGTGAACAAACCGTCCCTGACGTAGATGGAAAGCAAGGGGGTTGCCATGGTGATATTCCGCCGTCGGGCGCCACGCACCTGGCATATCCAGCATGGCGCCGATGGAGAGCGTAACGCTCCGCCCTCTGCCCGGATGCAATAGCAGAGACAGGCAAGAGGAAGAGGCGGCCGGCCATCCATCGCAGCCCCGGAACCAGGGATCCGCATACAGCCCCGACCTCCACTCGGGGCTGGAAGATAACGGAACTTGGATGTAGCAAATTATAATAAGAATACAATTGTATAAGTTGTAGAGATTTAGATAGATTTTAGAAAAAAATTATCATACAGTCCAGCTGTCCTCACTCAAAGTCCCATTTTTTTCCTTGGTTTCTTCTTGGTTTTTTTGCATATGTATTTAGGGATGGAGGCAACTGGACAGAAAAGGTGGCAGACCATATTTCTTTTGTTTTGTATTAATTTAATTGGGTGGAAGTCACCCGTGTTTTTAATGGTCTTGCTACATCGGAGGGGTTTTTTTCTAAAATCTATCTAAATCTCTACAACTTATACAATTGTATTCTTATTAAAATTTGCTACATCCAAGTTCCGTTATCTTCCAGCCCCGGGTGGAGGTCGGGGCTTTATGCGGATCCCTGGTTCCGGGGCTGCGATGGATGGCCGGCCGCCTCTTCCTCTTGCCTGTCTCTGCTATTGCATCTGGGAAGAGGGCGGTGCGTTACGCCCTCCATCGGCGCCATTCCGGATATGCCAGGTGCGTCATATGCCGCGGTGTCATATCACCATGGCAACCCCCTTGCTTTCCATCTACGTCAGGGGTGGTTTGTTCACACCCATATCCGATCTGACCGACCGGATGTGGGGGGTACAATTTCCATCTATATATACCTGACGTTAGCATAGCGCTGGCGTGGACCCATACTTGCATATCGGGGCACACAGCTTTGGAACCGTTTTATCCTGATCCTCACTGTTATTCCTTTATAGACTTTACACCTTACCGCTCTACAACTCTGGTAATATATTTATTCTTTCTATTCAGTTTTTACCTTCTGTCTTGCATGCACTGCTGTTAGTACCACACCTTCGGTTGTTACAAGCATGTGATGTTCTTCTCTCACTTAATCCTTTTACCTCCCTTTTCTTCACAATCACTTGATACCCAGTACCCATCTGGGCCTAAATTATTCTCATATTATTCGCACTAGTTTACTCACTTTTTTGGTATTTTATACTAAGATGGCATTTCCTTGGCTGCATTCCTGGCACCTTCTCCTGGGCTAATTTATCTATCTCAGTTGTCTCCTTAATTGATTCATCTTCCCCATTATTTACCCAATACATGGATATACTTATACATATATATTTTTATTTTTTTGATCCCAGCGTGCCTCCTGTGCCATCTTTTGGATTGCTGCCAATTCTTGGAGTGCGGTTTTTTGGATTTTTGGTTCTCAGGTTTCTTCATTCCGGCTGCCCCCCATTCTGGTTATTGTCTATGCCTCAGCCCCAGGCCAGGCGTTCTCCGGATTGGCCCACCCTCCTTCTCCGGGATTGGATAGTATTTTTCAAACATATCATACTACTCAAGGTAGTGTTTTCTCTACCAATTTTTTATTTTTTCTCTTTTGTCAAAATATTAAAAATAAAACCCTGTCTCATTTATATTTTGTTATAATTTAGATTACCAGTTTCAGATATACAACCTGTACTTAAGCTCCTGATGAATGGACGGAGGTCCAAGAAATGCGTCAAGCCTAAAATAACTCATATGTAATTTCAAGTCTGATATAAGGAAAGACTGTAAGCCTACAGGGAGCATGATATCATATTAAATCTGTTATACCTTTTAGAGATCCTAGTGCGATCCATGTGAAATTGTATTTACTTTTAATTAATGTGAATTTTACAATCTTTTGTATGCCAATTCTCTGTATGTGTCCTCGTCGGTTGTATATGTGACTCTTTTTAATAAATTTATCCATTTATTTATCATACAGTCCAGCTGTCCTCACTCAAAGTCCCATTTTTTTCCTTGGTTTCTCCTTGTTTTTTTGCATTGTCTGGAGTATATGCCTGGGGAAAAGCAGACATAGTTATACCCAGGTATCACAGCATGCCCCCTTTCAATGCAGAGTGACCACAGCGTGCCCCCTTTCAATGCAGAGTGACCATAGCATGCCCCCTTTCAATGCAGAGTGACCACAGCGTGCCCCCTTTCAATGCAGAGTGACCACAGCATGCCCCCTTTCAATGCAGAGTGATCACAGTGTGCCTTCTTTCAATGCAGAGTGACCACAGCGTGCCCCCTTTTAATGCAGAGTGACCACAGCGTGCCCCCAGCAATGCAGAGAGACCACAGCATGCCCCCATCAATGCAGAGAGACCAGTGCACTTACCTGCAGCAACGGCTGCTGCTCAGTCCCCCGCATCTCCTCGAGTCCTCCCGCCTCCTCCTCGCCCAATGGCATGGGTTCGCCTTTTGGCCAATCAGGAAGCGGGTCTCGGACCCGTTTCTGGATTGACCAGGAGGAGGATCCGTGTGATAATAGCGAATTTTCATTCGCTATTGTCACACAAATGGATGGGCTAGGGCGCAGTGCTCTGCTCCCCGGGTCTACCCTTTTCTGAAGCCTATTAGAGCTTCAGTGAGTGACAGGCAGTCAGCCCTATGCTGATCCCGGCCAGAGGGCCGGGTTCAGGACCCTGGTGGGCCGCATGCGGCTCGCGGGCCATAGTTTGAGGACCCCTGGTCTATGTGAACATCATCCGGAAACGGAACCTGCATATTTAAATAGGCACACCTGATATTAATTGCCGTTGACATGTTAGGCATAAATCCAGGCTGGTCAGGGTGGATAACATATGTAATAACCTTATTTAATCTATTGGCAAGTACTTTGGCAAGTATTTTAACATCAGTGGGTAATAGATAAATTGGCCTATAGGTTATAGAGGGTCTTCATCTTTCTTAGGTGTAACTAATATAGCAACCTCACTCATGGAATCTGGGAGCTGGCCCAAACAGAAGGCATCATTAAATCGGGTAAGAAGGGCTGGGAGCAGCACTTCACTGTATTTTTTGTAAATCTCTATAGGAAGACCATCTACTCTAGTATTGGGCAAAGCTGGCTATCGCAGTTTCTAGTTCGTGTAGGTTAAGTGGAGCAATAATAGTTTCCAGATCTGTCAATGAAAGAACCACTAGTACCCAGGTAGGCGGACAGCTCTATTGAGTCGTAATCAATCCTGGAGGTATATAGATCCTGATGGAAAGACTGAAATCTCAATATGATAGAACTCGTCTGCACATCATGGATCGGGTGGACAGATTATTGGGTGGGGCTGGGGAAGACCCAGCTGTCATGCTACACGTGGGTACCAATGACATAGGCAGAGGAAGATGGAGAGTCCTAAATGATTTCAGGGACTTAGGAGCTAAGTTGAGGACTAGGACCTCCATGGTAGTATTTTCAGAAATACTACCTGTACCTCGAGCCACACCAGAGAGACAACGGGAGATTAGGGAAGTTAACAAGTGGCTGAGGAGCTGGTGTAGTAAGGAGGGTTTTTGGGTTCCTGGAGAACTGGGCCGACTTCTCAGTCGCCCACCGCCTCTTTGGTAGGGACTAGTGTTGAGCGAACACGGACTGTATTATTCGTGTTCGTACCGAATAATTGGATTTTTTTTACCCGAACACGGACACGGACACTTTACTGTATGTTCGGGTAAAAATCCGTGTTCGGTCGTTTTATTTCCGGGTTTTGCATGCTTTGGCGCTCTTTTCATGGCGGGCTTTCAACAGCCAATCAACAATCGTTTAACTGGTGTGCCTTAAGCCATCCCAGCCATGCCTGCAAATGTCTTAGTAGCTGTGATTGGCCGTCTGAAGCATGTGACCAAGTCTTTATAAGTTCGAGGCAGCCGCCGCAGCAGCGTCATTCTGCTGCTTAGCTAAGGGACAGAGCACACATCAATGTGCTGGCTGCTGATTAGGGAAAGATAGGCAGGAAAAAACCATTTGTGTCCGGATAGAATTGAGGGACAGGTCGGAGTGTTTAGGCAGGGCGAGTTGTAGGCATTTTAGGGATAGAGTCTGCTGAATTATAGGGTCAGTGTCTTCTACAAACTACAATCGATATTGCTGTGTGGGGGGTGGGGTGAATCTGCACTCAATCCTGATCTACGATCTCTTCTCAATCCTGTTAGGGACAGAGTCTGCTGAATTTTAGGGAAACTGTGTTCTACAAACTACAATCGATATTGCTGTGTGGTGTGGGATTGGAGATAGGCAGGTGTCAGTGATCCACATCCATTTTTCTGTGTGTGAGCTGCAGTGAACACAATCTTTTTGGGCTGCAGTGAACACAATCTTTTTGGGCTGCAGTGAACACAATCTTTTTGGGCTGCAGTGAACACAATCTTTTTGGGCTGCAGTGAACACAATCTTTTTGGGGTGCAGTGAACAAAATCTTTTTGGGGTGCAGTGAACACAATCCTTTTTGGTGTGCAGTGAACACAATCTTTGTGGGGTGCAGTGAACAAAATCCTTTGTGGGGTGCAGTGAACACAATCTTTTTGGGGTGCAGTGAACAAAATCCTTTTTGGGGTGCAGTGAACAACATCCTTTTTGGGGTGCAGTGAACACAATCTTTTTGGGGTGCAGTGAACAAAATCCTTTGTGGGGTGCAGTGAACACAATCTTTTTGGGGTGCAGTGAACACAATCTTTTTGGGGTGGAGTGAACAACATCCTTTTTGGGGTGCAGTGAACAAAATCCTTTTTGGGGTGCAGTGAACAAAATCATTTTTGGGGTGCAGTGAACACAATCTTTTTGGGGTGCAGTGAACACAATCTTTGTGGGGTGCAGTGAACACAATCTTTGTGGGGTGCAGTGAACACAATCTTTTTGGGGTGGAGTGAACAACATCCTTTTTGGGGTGCAGTGAACAACATCCTTTTTGGGGTGCAGTGAACACAATCTTTTTGGGGTGCAGTGAACACAATCTTTGTGGGGTACAGTGAACAGAATCTTTGTGGGGTGCAGTGAACACAATCTTTGGGGGGTACAGTGAACACAATCTTTTTGGGGTGCAGTGAACACAATCTTTGTGGGGTGCAGTGAACACAATCTTTTTGGGGTGGAGTGAACAAAATCATTTTTGGGGTGCAGTGAACAACATCCTTTTTGGGGTGCAGTGATCAAAATCCTTTTTGGGGTGCAGTGAACACAATCTTTTTGGGGTGCAGTGAACAAAATCCTTTGTGGGGTGCAGTGAACAGAATCTTTGTGGGGTGCAGTGAACACAATCTTTGGGGGGGGTACAGTGAACACAATCTTTTTGGGGTGCAGTGAACACAATCTTTGTGGGGTACAGTGAACAGAATCTTTGTGGGGTGCAGTGAACACAATCTTTGGGGGGTACAGTGAACACAATCTTTTTGGGGTGCAGTGAACACAATCTTTGGGGGGTACAGTGAACACAATCTTTTTGGGGTGCAGTGAACACAATCTTTGTGGGGTGCAGTGAACACAATCTTTGGGGGGGTACAGTGAACACAATCTTTTTGGGGTGCAGTGAACAACATCCTTTTAGGGTGCAGTGAACACAATCTTTGTGGGGTGCAGTGAACAACATCCTTTTAGGGTGCAGTGAACACAATCTTTGTGGGGTACAGTGAACAGAATCTTTGTGGGGTGCAGTGAACACAATCTTTGGGGGGTACAGTGAACACAATTTTTGTGAGGTGCAGTGAACACAATCTTTGTGGGGTGCAGTGAACACAATCATTGTGGGGTTCAGTGAACTCAATCTTTGTGGGGTACAGTGAACACAATCTCATACTTCTGAAGATTTGAGGGTGCTGCCTGTTCCATACTCCCCCTACTCCTCATCTAGCCTTTTAGGGGTACAAACAATAGTAATTGGGGCCTAGTGTGGTTGTGTACGTGTGATATACATACACTTTTTTTGGATCATATTTTCTATTCCGCTATTTAATCAAAAACCTTTGGGGATCAGTTAAATTGGGGGATAGTCTGTGTTGGTACGTGTGAGAGAGATCCACCTTTCCAAGTTGTTGGGGTTCATCTCATACTTCTGAAGGTTTGAGGGTGCTGCCTGTTCCATACTCCCCCTACTCCTAGCCTTTTAGGGGTACAAACAATAGTAATTGGGGCCTAGTGTGGTTGTGTACGTGTGATATACATACACTTTTTTTGGATCATATTTTCTATTCCGCTATTTAATCAAAAACCTTTGGGGATCAGTTAAATTGGGGGATAGTCTGTGTTGGTACGTGTGAGAGAGATCCACCTTTCCAAGTTGTTGGGGTTCATCTCATACTTCTGAAGGTTTGAGGGTGCTGCCTGTTCCATACCCCCCCTACTCCTCATCTAGCCTTTTAGGGGTACAAACAATAGTAATTGGGGCCTAGTGTGGTTGTGTACGTGTGATATACATACACTTTTTTTGGATCATATTTTCTATTCCGCTATTTAATCAAAAACCTTTGGGGATCAGTTAAATTGGGGGATAGTCTGTGTTGGTACGTGTGAGAGAGATCCACCTTTCCAAGTTGTTGGGGTTCATCTCATACTTCTGAAGGTTTGAGGGTGCTGCCTGTTCCATACTCCCCCTACTCCTCATCTAGCCTTTTAGGGGTACAAACAATAGTAATTGGGGCCCAGTGTGGTTGTGTACGTGTGATATACATACACTTTTTTTGGATCATATTTTCTATTCCGCTATTTAATCAAAAACCTTTGGGGATCAGTTAAATTGGGGGATAGTCTGTGTTGGTACGTGTGAGAGAGATCCACCTTTCCAAGTTGTTGGGGTTCATCTCATACTTCTGAAGGTTTGAGGGTGCTGCCTGTTCCATACTCCCCCTACTCCTCATCTAGCCTTTTAGGGGTACAAACAATAGTAATTGGGGCCCAGTGTGGTTGTGTACGTGTGATATACATACACTTTTTTTGGATCATATTTTCTATTCCGCTATTTAATCAAAAACCTTTGGGGATCAGTTAAATTGGGGGATAGTCTGTGTTGGTACGTGTGAGAGAGATCCACCTTTCCAAGTTGTTGGGGTTCATCTCATACTTCTGAAGGTTTGAGGGTGCTGCCTGTTCCATACCCCCCCTACTCCTCATCTAGCCTTTTAGGGGTACAAACAATAGTAATTGGGGCCTAGTGTGGTTGTGTACGTGTGATATACATACACTTTTTTTGGATCATATTTTCTATTCCGCTATTTAATCAAAAACCTTTGGGGATCAGTTAAATTGGGGGATAGTCTGTGTTGGTACGTGTGAGAGAGATCCACCTTTCCAAGTTGTTGGGGTTCATCTCATACTTCTGAAGGTTTGAGGGTGCTGCCTGTTCCATACCCCCCCTACTCCTCATCTAGCCTTTTAGGGGTACAAACAATAGTAATTGGGGCCTAGTGTGGTTGTGTACGTGTGATATACATACACTTTTTTTGGATCATATTTTCTATTCCGCTATTTAATCAAAAACCTTTGGGGATCAGTTAAATTGGGGGATAGTCTGTGTTGGTACGTGTGAGAGAGATCCACCTTTCCAAGTTTTTGGGGTTCATCTCATACTTCTGAAGGTTTGAGGGTGCTGCCTGTTCCATACCCCCCCTACTCCTCATCTAGCCTTTTAGGGGTACAAACAATAGTAATTGGGGCCTAGTGTGGTTGTGTACGTGTGATATACATACACTTTTTTTGGATCATATTTTCTATTCCGCTATTTAATCAAAAACCTTTGGGGATCAGTTAAATTGGGGGATAGTCTGTGTTGGTACGTGTGAGAGAGATCCACCTTTCCAAGTTGTTGGGGTTCATCTCATACTTCTGAAGGTTTGAGGGTGCTGCCTGTTCCATACCCCCCCTACTCCTCATCTAGCCTTTTAGGGGTGCAAACAATAGTAATTGGGGCCTAGTGTGGTTGTGTACGTGTGATATACATACACTTTTTTTGGATCATATTTTCTATTCCGCTATTTAATCAAAAACCTTTGGGGATCAGTTAAATTGGGGGATAGTCTGTGTTGGTACGTGTGAGAGAGATCCACCTTTCCAAGTTGTTGGGGTTCATCTCATACTTCTGAAGGTTTGAGGGTGCTGCCTGTTCCATACTCCCCCTACTCCTCATCTAGCCTTTTAGGGGTACAAACAATAGTAATTGGGGCCTAGTGTGGTTGTGTACGTGTGATATACATACACTTTTTTTGGATCATATTTTCTATTCCGCTATTTAATCAAAAACCTTTGGGGATCAGTTAAATTGGGGGATAGTCTGTGTTGGTACGTGTGAGAGAGATCCACCTTTCCAAGTTGTTGGGGTTCATCTCATACTTCTGAAGGTTTGAGGGTGCTGCCTGTTCCATACTCCCCCTACTCCTAGCCTTTTAGGGGTACAAACAATAGTAATTGGGGCCTAGTGTGGTTGTGTACGTGTGATATACATACACTTTTTTTGGATCATATTTTCTATTCCGCTATTTAATCAAAAACCTTTGGGGATCAGTTAAATTGGGGGATAGTCTGTGTTGGTACGTGTGAGAGAGATCCACCTTTCCAAGTTGTTGGGGTTCATCTCATACTTCTGAAGGTTTGAGGGTGCTGCCTGTTCCATACTCCCCCTACTCCTCATCTAGCCTTTTAGGGGTACAAACAATAGTAATTGGGGCCCAGTGTGGTTGTGTACGTGTGATATACATACACTTTTTTTGGATCATATTTTCTATTCCGCTATTTATTTAAAAACCATTGGGGATCAGTTAAATTGGGGGATAGTCTGTGTTGGTACGTGTGAGAGAGATCCACCTTTCCAAGTTGTTGGGGTTCATCTCATACTTCTGAAGGTTTGAGGGTGCTGCCTGTTCCATACTCCCCCTACTCCTAGCCTTTTAGGGGTACAAACAATAGTAATTGGGGCCTAGTGTGGTTGTGTACGTGTGATATACATACACTTTTTTTGGATCATATTTTCTATTCCGCTATTTAATCAAAAACCTTTGGGGATCAGTTAAATTGGGGGATAGTCTGTGTTGGTACGTGTGAGAGTGATCCACCTTTCCAAGTTGTTGGGGTTCATCTCATACTTCTGAAGGTTTGAGGGTGCTGCCTGTTCCATACCCCCCCTACTCCTCATCTAGCCTTTTAGGGGTACAAACAATAGTAATTGGGGCCTAGTGTGGTTGTGTACGTGTGATATACATACACTTTTTTTGGATCATATTTTCTATTCCGCTATTTAATCAAAAACCTTTGGGGATCAGTTAAATTGGGGGATAGTCTGTGTTGGTACGTGTGAGAGAGATCCACCTTTCCAAGTTGTTGGGGTTCATCTCATACTTCTGAAGGTTTGAGGGTGCTGCCTGTTCCATACTCCCCCTACTCCTCATCTAGCCTTTTAGGGGTACAAACAATAGTAATTGGGGCCCAGTGTGGTTGTGTACGTGTGATATACATACACTTTTTTTGGATCATATTTTCTATTCCGCTATTTAATCAAAAACCTTTGGGGATCAGTTAAATTGGGGGATAGTCTGTGTTGGTACGTGTGAGAGAGATCCACCTTTCCAAGTTGTTGGGGTTCATCTCATACTTCTGAAGGTTTGAGGGTGCTGCCTGTTCCATACTCCCCCTACTCCTAGCCTTTTAGGGGTACAAACAATAGTAATTGGGGCCTAGTGTGGTTGTGTACGTGTGATATACATACACTTTTTTTGGATCATATTTTCTATTCCGCTATTTAATCAAAAACCTTTGGGGATCAGTTAAATTGGGGGATAGTCTGTGTTGGTACGTGTGAGAGAGATCCACCTTTCCAAGTTTTTGGGGTTCATCTCATACTTCTGAAGATTTGAGGGTGCTGCCTGTTCCATACTCCTCCTCCTACTGCTCAACCATCCTTTTAGGGGTACAAACAATAGTAGTTGGGGCCTAGTGTGGTGGTGTACGTGCGAGATACATACACTTTCTTTTTGATCATATTTTCTATTCCGCTATTCAATTAAAACCTTTGGGGATCAATTCAATTGCGAGATAGTCTGTGTCGGTACGTGTGAGATCCACCTTTCCAAGTTGTTGGGGTTCATCTCATACTTCTGAAGATTTGAGGGTGCTGCCTGTTCCATACTCCTGCTCCTACTGCTCAACCATCCTTTTAGGGGTACAAACAATAGTAATTGGGGCCTAGTGTGGTTGTGTACGTGCGAGATACATACACTTTTTTTGATCATATTTCCTATTCCGCTATTCAATAAAAACCTTTGAGGATCAATTGAATTGCGGGATAGTCTGTGTCGGTACGTGTGAGATCCACCTTTCCAAGTTTTTGGGGTTCATCTCATACTTCTGAAGATTTGAGGGTGCTGCCTGTTCCATACTCCTCCTCCTACTCCTCATCCATCCTTTTAGGGGTACAAACAATAGTAATTGGGGCCTAGTGTGGTTGTGTACGTGCGAGATACATACACTTTTTTTGATCATATTTCCTATTCCGCTATTCAATAAAAACCTTTGAGGATCAATTGAATTGCGGGATAGTCTGTGTCGGTACGTGTGAGATCCACCTTTCCAAGTTTTTGGGGTTCATCTCATACTTCTGAAGATTTGAGGGTGCTGTCTGTTCCATACTCCTCCTACTCCTCATCCATCCTTTTAGGGGTAGAAACAATAGTAATTGGGGCCTAGTGTGGTTTTGTACGTGCGAGATACATACACTTTTTTGGATCATATTTCCTATTCCGCTATTCAATAAAAACCTTTCTAGGGCAAGATCTTAAATTACAGAAATATGAGGAGACCGTCAAATAAGGGCCGTGGCCTGGGTCGTGGTGCTGCTGGTAGAGCTCCTGTTGCAAGGAGAGGACGTGGTCGATCTGTGCCAGCTACACGCACAAGTGAAACACCTTCCTCAAGTGTGAGTAGGCGACAGAACCTGCATCAGTATTTGGTAGGGCATCAAACGCCCCTAGAAGTGATGAGGCCAGAACAAGTTGAGGCGATAGTAGATTGGTTTGCTGCTGACAGTGCCTCCAGTTCCTTCACATTGTCTCCCACCCAGTCTACTGCAGAAAGGTCAGAGTTGGCACCTGCAGCCAATGTCCAACCGTCTTTCACCTCACCCCCTTGCAAATCAGGCCAGCAGTCTGAGCCCCAAGCCATACAGCAGTCTCTTATTCTTTTTGAGGACTCTGTCAGCAGGGTTTCCCAGGGCCATCCACCTAGCCCTGCCCCAGAAGTGGAAGAGATTGAGTGCAGCGATGCCCAACCACTTATTTCTCAAGATGAGTACATGCAAGGATCATCGCAGCACGTCTCCGATGATGACGAAACGCAGGTGCCAACTGCTGCGGCGTTCAGCATTGTGGAGACCGACAAGGAGGGCAGGGGTGAAGACTGGGTGGAAGATGATGTGGAGGACGATGAGGTCCTCGACCCCACATGGAATGAACGTCATGCAGGTGACCTGAGTAGTTTGGAGGAAGAGGCGGTGGTCGCACAGAGCCACCAGCACAGCAGAAAAGGGAGCAGGGTGCAGAAGCGGAGCGGCCGTGCCCTAGACACTACGCCCGCTACTGCCCAACGCAGCAAGGGAACGAGCGCACCAAAGTCAGCTCAAAGGAGTTCTCTAGCGTGGAAGTTCTTTAGAAAATGTGCTGATGACAGGACACGAGTGGTTTGCACCCTGTGCAATCAGAGCTTGAAGCGAGGCATAAACCTTCTCAACCTGAGCACAACCTGCATGATCAGGCATCTAAGTGCAAAGCACGAGCTGCAGTGGAGTACACACCTTCAAAACCAAGAAACGTCTCTGGCTCATCCTGCTTCCTCTTCTGCTGCAGTCTCGGCCGCTCCAGCCACATCTGTAGTGATACCGGCACCTGCCACCCCGCAAACAGACGATCTGTCAGCAACACCACCACCTGGGTCACCAACAACCATCTCCACAATGTCCCGTGGAAGCGTTCAGCTTTCCATCTCCCAAACACTTGAGAGGAAGAGGAAGTACCCCCCTACCCACCCGCGATCCCTGGCCCTGAATGCCAGCATTTCAAAATTATTGGCCTTTGAAATGCTGTCATTCCGTCTGGTGGAGACGCACAGTTTTAAAAACCTTATGTCGGTGGCTGTCCCACAGTACGTCGTGCCCAGCCGCCACTACTTTTCCAGGCAAGCCATCCCTTCCCTGCACAACCAAGTGGGGGAAAATATCAGGTGTGCACTGCGCAACGCCATCTGTGCCAAGGTCCACCTAACTACGGATACGTGGACCAGTAAGCACGGTCAGGGGCGTTATATCTCCCTAACGGCACACTGGGTAAATGCAGTGGCGGATGGGCCTGAGGCGGATAGCAATTTGGCGCATGTCCTTCCACCACCGAGGATTGCAGGGCGCTTCAGTTTGCCTCCTGTTCCTAACTCCTCCTACTCCGCTTCCTCATCCTCTACCGCCTCCTCATCCGGACAGCGTAACACCTTCACCACCAACTTCAGCACGGCCAGGGGTAAACGACAGCAGGCAGTTTTACAACTTGCCTGTTTGGGGGACAAACCACACACCGCGCAGGAGTTGTGGAGGAGCATGGAACAGCAGACAAATGAGTGGTTGCTGCCAGCGAGCCTCAAGCCCGGCCTGGTGGTGTGCGATAACGGGCAAAATCTCATAGCAGCTCTGGGCCTAGCCGGTTTGACGCACATCCCTTGCCTGGCGCATGTGCTGAATTTGGTGGTGCAGAGGTTCCTTAAAAACTACCCCGATATGTCAGAGCTGCTGCAGAAAGTGCGGGCCGTTTGTGCGCACTTTCGGCGTTCTCACCCTGCTGCTGCTCGCCTGGCAGCGCTGCAGCGTAACTTCGGCCTTCCCGCTCACCGCCTCATATGTGACGTGCCCACAAGGTGGAACTCCACCTTGCACATGCTGGAAAGACTGTGCGAGCAGCAGCAGGCCATAGTGGAGTTTCAGCTGCAGCACGCACGCGTGAGTCGCTCTGCGGAACAGCACCACTTCACCACCAATAACTGGGCCTCCATGCGAGACCTGTGTGCCTTGTTGCGCTGTTTTGAGTACTCCACCAACATGGCCAGTGGCAATGACGCCGTTCTCAGCTTAACTATCCCACTTCTATGCCTCCTTGAAAAAACAATTCGGGCGATGATGGAAGAGGATGTGGCACAGGATGAGGAGGAGGAGGAGGATGAAGAGGTAACATTTCCAAGGCTTTCAGGGCAGTCATTCGCAAGGGGCTCCGAGGGTGGGTTCCTGCACACGCAAACGCCAGGGACGCAATTGTCCAGCAGGGGCACAGTTCTGGAGGATGAGGAGGATGAGGAGGAGCTGGAGGAGGAGATGGAACCATGTTCACAGCAGGGTGGCACCCAGGCCAGCTCATGGCCATCACTGGTGCGTGGCTGGGGGGATACAGAGGACACGGACGATACACCTCCCACAGAGGACAGCCTTTCGTTGCCTCTGGGCAGCCTGGCACACATGAGCGATTACATGCTGCAGTGTCTCCACAACGACCGCCGAGTTGCCCACATTCTAACTTGTGCTGATTACTGGGTGGCCACGCTGCTGGATCCCCGTTACAAGGACAACGTACCGTCCTTAATTCACTCACTGGAGCGCGATCGCAAGATGCGCGAGTACAAGCGCACGCTGGTAGACGCCATGCTGCTGGCATTCCCATCTGACAGCGGGGCCACAGTGGAAGCACAAGGCAGAGGAGGAGGAGGAGGAGGTCGCCAACGCAACCAGGGCACCGCCAGCACCTCAGAAGGCAGGGTTAGCATGGCCGAAATGTGGAAAAGCTTTGTCAGCACGCCACAACAAACAGCAGCACCAGCAGCTCAGATGGAACGTCTTAGCAGGAGGCAGCATTTTACCAACATGGTGGAGCAGTATGTGTGCACACGCCTACATGTAGTGAATGACGGGTCTGCCCCCTTCAACTTCTGGGTCTCCAAATTGGGCACATGGCCTGAGCTTGCCCTTTACGCCTTGGAGGTGCTGGCGTGCCCTGCAGCCAGTGTATTATCTGAACGGGTATTTAGCACGGCTGGGGGCGTTATAACAGACAAGCGCAGCCGCCTGTCCAGAGACAATGTGGACAAGCTCACGTTCATTAAAATGAACCAGGCATGGATCCCACGGGACTTTTCCGTACCTTATGCAGAATAGCAATGGATACCGACCTTACCCACCCATTGTTCCATTTTTGCTCTTTCTCACTCTTTTGGGGTGTACCCTCATTTAAAATTTTTGAAAAGAAGCAGTGTTGGCTACCTCGTCCTCCTCCTCAGGGCCAGATTAATGTAGGGGCTATTGGAGCTGCAGCTCCAGGCCCCTACCTTTTATATAGGCCCCGGGTTGGCCATATTCACTGTTACCGCTCTTCTGTCACTTGTAAACACAGAAGTCTGGCTTCTATGCTCGCTTCCCCAGGCAGCACCCTCAGAACCTCCCCACACAGCGTGAAGGCCGGACAAGGAGGGACAGTTGGCGATGCATGGATGTGTTTATGGGCTTCAGAGACAGCATCCCATGTTGAATTAGGCATGCATGGCTGCACCCTTCCTCCTCTGGGTGCATGGCAAGGCACGGCCCTTAAGGCCCTTCAAAATCCTCAGCACCAAGCCCATGATGCTGTTAATCCGGCCCTGGTCCTCCTCCACCGCCGCTTCCACCTACACCGCCCATAGGTGTGCGCAGCCTATTGCATTAAGGTGTGCACCCCAAAGTTGAAATACACATGCATGTGTTTGCCAGCAGGGAGAGTAATGTATCGGGGCCATGTACCTGTAGGCAAGGAGAAATAGAGCAGAGCAGGTCCCAGGGAGATCTTTCCCATCTCCTCACTGGCAATGCTATGTGCCCTAGGTGATTAGGGTGTGCCCAGGCACACCCAGCACACCCTGTGCGCACGCCTATGTCACCGCCACATCCACCACCACCTCAACCTCCCTCCTACTCCATATGGGCCTCGTCCTTCAGAGATGAAGAAGAACATTGTTTTATTTTTCTGTTTTTTTTTGTTGTTTTAAGTTATTTCCCTATCCACATTTGTTTGCAGAGCACTTGCCATGCTCTTAATTACGTTTTGCTGCCATTTGCAGCACTCTAGCCCTTTCCTTTGGTGTTTTAGAGCCATTTTAGTGCCTTAAAGTTCGGGTCCCCATTGACTTCAATGGGGTTCGGTGTCCGGGAAAAGTTCGGTAAAAGTCCGGGACACGGACCCGGACTTTTTTTTAAAGTTCGGCCGAACCCGTCGAACACGGACATCTAGGTGTCCGCTCAACCCTAGTAGGGACGGATTGCACCTAAATGGGGAGGGTGCAACCGTACTGGGTGAGAAGATGGCCAAAAAGTTAGAGGGGCTTTTAAACTAGGTGATGGGGGGAGGGTACAGATGTAGAATTAGCCAGTGGAAAGCAAGATTCAGAGGGCAGAAATGGGGGCATTAGCGGTAGGAGCTCCTAAACCAAGGGGGGGTATGGGGAAAAATCAAGAAAGCAGCCTAAAAACATCAAATGAGGATATATGTAACCGGTCAAAATTACAAGGCTTGTATACCAATGCCAGAAGCCTGGCCAACAAGATGGGAGAGCTTGAGCTGCTGATGTTTGAGGAGGACTTAGATTTTGTGGGGATAACTGAGACCTGGTCTGACAGCTCTCATGACTGGATGGCGACCATTCAGGGGTATTCCCTTTATCGCAGAGATAGAGAAGGTAAAAAAGGGGGAGGGGTATGTCTGTATATTAAGAACAGTATACAGGTAAATATGAGGGATGATATTAATAATGGAGCTATGGACGAGGCAGAATCCCTATGGGTGGAACTTCAAAGGGAAGGCACTGTGGGGAAGGTAATATTGGGCGTATGCTATAGGCCCCCCAGCCTGAGGGAGGAGGGGGAGGCGGACCTCCTTTTACAGATAGGATTGGCAGCAAGGATGGGAAATGTCATTATAATGGGGGACTTTAATTATCCAGATCTAGACTGGGCAGAAGGAACCGCGCAGTCAGCCAAGGCTCGGCAGTAGTTCCTAAATGTTTTGGAGGACAATTTCATGGGTCAGATGGTGAATGCACCGACAAGAAACAATGCAGTACTTGACCAACTGATTACCAATAATACAGACCTGCTCACGGATATAGAAATACGGGACAACTTAGGAAACAGTGATCATAGGTCAATTTGTTTCAGTATTAATCATAGTAACAGTAAACACAAGGGCAATATAAGGACACTGAATTTCAAAAGAGCCAATTTTCCAAAACTGTGCTCTCTGCTAGAAAATATCAAATGGGATAGAACCCTTGGAACAAAGGACACGGAGGAAAAATGGGAGTGCTTCAAAAGCATACTTAACAAAGGGATTGACCAGTGTATTCCAAAGGGAAATAAATTTAAAAGAGCAAAACTAAACCCTGGGTGGCTAAACTCCAACATAAAAATGCATATTAACGCTAAAGGAAAGGCCTTCAAAAAATACAAGACTGAGGGGTCATTGGCAGCATTCAAGCATTACAAAGAGTGTAATAAGAAATGTAAGGACGAAATCAGGGTAGCTGAAATAGAACACGAGAGACATATAGCGGAAGAGAGTAAAAAGAACCCTAAGAAATTGTTTAAGTATATAAACAGTAAGAAAGTGAGGCCAGAACACATTGGCCCCATAAAAGACGATAAGGGAGTTTTGGCCACAGAGGACAGGGAAAAGGCGCTAGTGTTAAATAATTTCTTCTCTTCAGTCTTCACAAAAGAATTGGGGGGCTACACTAACCCAGCTTGTAAGGCCAAACTAAACAACACACCTCAGGAAATACCGCCATGGCTAACAGAAGATAGACTTAGAACTAAACTAGAGAAACTTAACATAAATAAATCACCGGGACCGGATGGCTTGCACCCGAGGGTTCTTAAAGAGCTCAGCCAGGTGATTGCCAGACCATTATTCTTGATCTTTAAGGATAATTTACAGACGGGTATGGTGCCAGCTGATTGGAAAAAAGCCAACGTGGTACCAATATTTAAAAAGGGGCCGAGATATATCCCGGGTAACTATAGGCCGGTCAGCCTAACATCAGTAGTCTGCAAGATTTTGGAGAGGATGTTAAGGGACCACATACAAGACTTTAGTAATGAAAACGGTATTATTAGTAGTAATCAACATGGATTCATGAAAAATCGTTCTTGCCAAACCAATCTATTAACCTTCTATGATGAAGTGAGCTGCCACCTAGATAAAGGTAAGCCTGTGGATGTGGTGTACCTGGACTTCACAAAGGCCTTTGACACCGTTCCCCACAAACGCTTACTGTACAAACTAAGGAATGTAGGTATGGACCATAGGGTGAGTACCTGGATAGAGAACTGGCTCCAGGGGAGGTTGCAAAGGGTGGTGATTAATGGGGAGTACTCAGATTGGGCGGGTGTGGAAAGCGGGGTCCCCCAGGGTTCTGTCCTGGGGCTAACCCTGTTTAATTTATTCATAAATGATCTAGAGGAGGGGATATCGAGTAAAATCTCAGTATTTGCGGATGATACTAAACTAAGCATGCCAATATCTTCTGGGCAAGATGTGGAAACCTTACAAGTGGACCAGAACAAAATAATGGGGTAGGCAACTACGTGGCAGATGAGGTTTAATGTTGAAAAATGTAAAGTAATGCACCTGGGTGCCAGAAAACAGAAAGCATGCTACTCACTAGGGAGGGAACCTCTGGGTGAGTCTAGGATGGAAAAGGATCTGGGGGTACTGGTAGACAACAGGCTTGGCAGTGGCATGCAATGCCAAGCCGCTACAAGCAAAGCCAACAGAATATTGGGATGTATAAAAAAGGGGATTCACTCCAGAAATAAAGAGATTATTCTCCCACTCTACAAGACTCTGGTCCGGCCACATCTGGAGTATGCTGTCCAGTTCTGGGCACCGGTCCTCAGGAAGGATGTGCTGGAACTGGAGAAAGTCCAGAGAAGGGCAACAAAAATAATTAGGGGAATGAAGGACATCAGCTATGAGGAAAGACTTGAGGGGGGATATGATATCAATGTACAAATATTGTACTAGCAACCCTAGCATATGGAAAAACCTATTCAGAGAAAGGAAATACAATAAGACACGTGGCCACTCACTAAAACTAGAGGAAAGGCGGTTTAGCCTTAAAATACGCAGGGGGTTCTTCACTGTCAGAGCTGTAAGGATGTGGAATTCTCTTCCGCAAACAGTGGTATCAGCAGGGAGCATCGATAGTTTCAAAAAACTATTAGATGGGCACCTTAAAGACCACAACATACAGGGGTATACAATGTACGGTTAGCAGCAAACACACACACACACATCATAGGTTGAACTGGATGGACTGGTGTCTTTTTTCAACCTCACTAACTATGTAACTATGTCTGGGTATTTATCTTTCCCTCTCCATTTTTCAAATTAGAAACATGAGTAGGATTAGATTTGGACCCCACTACCTGGGCCAGCAACCTATCAGTTTCCTCCCCCTCAGCCCAAATCAACCTCCTCTGGATGAATTGTTTATTCCTGGCTCTAACCTCCAACAGCTAGTTTAACCTTCTCTGAGCAGATAGCTATTCAAGTTTGTTGTCTAGGGTAGAATCTAGAATATAATTGGATTCCATGATAGCAGTCTCCATCTTTGCGAGCTCCAGTTTCCGATGGGAAGCAGTTTTTTAATTTTTTTTAATTAGCAGGCCCCGAAGGAAAGCCTTTTAAGGTATCCCATACTACCTACCCTCAGTGAAGTAGAACCTACATTCTGGGAGAAAAAAAAACTCAACGGATAAGGGGACTCAATCTTCTGCAGGGAGGAGTTCCAGCCAGAAGGGATTCAATCGCGAAGGAATATTGGATTCCAGGTGCCCTGATATTATATAATAGAAAACAAAGGGGGCCAGGTCATTGAAGGAAGTTTTTAAAGCACATTTATTAATATAGCAATATAGAAATATTCCATTTTATCATACTCTAGATAAATCCAATCTATCAAAATCAGTTCTTAAACATTTACCCAAACAAAGTTGTAAAATGGCTAAACTGTTACATCATTATGACTTAATAGATACTTGGAGAGAAAACAACCCTTCAAATAGAGACTACACTCACTATTCAAATGTTCGAGGTACATACTCACCAATTGATCTTTTTTTTTCATAGGTTCTTACTCCCATTCATTACTTTGGTCAAAATTCAAACTACACCCTGGTCTGACCATTCCCTAGGAAAATTGACCCTTCTAATTTATGGACAAAACCTCCCTATTGCACATGGCGATTAAAGGCATCTATGCCTAATGACCCAGTTTTATATAAAGAAATCAAATTGGAATTACACAATTTCTTCCCTGAGCATTTATCTTCAGATATGTATCCTATCATTAATTGAGCAGTTCAAAGAACTACCATTCGAGGTAAACAAATTCAGATGGCTGCCAGAATAAATTGTCATCAAGAAAATACCAATAAAGGGTAACTCCTGTTTCATTGGGAAAAAAAGAGCAAATAAAGAAAAAACAATATAGCGTATACAATTGCGACACCAATCATATTGTAATTGAATGTAATTAAAAATCACCTTTTCTTTTCAATCTGAAGCTGTTGTAATTTTCTGAAAATGCAATGCAATATGGCTACCTGGAGTACAGAATGTGTACTGACCACCACAACCCAGAAACATAATTTCCTGCTTGTGTGATTGGCTCGCCAATTTTCCCAGAAGTTTGCCTAACATACAAGTCAGATTTCTGGCAACCCCTGCAACAAAAATTACATTTTTGGTGAGATACTCCCAATAAGAACACATTGAAAGTGAGGCAGGCCCAGCAGCTTTCCTCATTAGAGCCCTGCAGCTGCCACAGCCGATAAATAATTATCAAACCACTCCCATTTGATCCACTCAGCACAGAGGAACAAACAATGATTTCTTCAGAATAACAAAAGGAAGGAATCTGCAACAAAGTTTGTTAAAATCCCTGCAATGTACATCACCCAGAGGGGAATGTTTTTTTCTCAACAAAAGTGGAGTTACGCTTTAAACAACAGGAAACAGATCTAAATAATCTTTAGATGGAACAAGACATGAACCCCATAGTTGTTTTTAGACATAAAATTGATAAGGCTTGTAATGTTTTATATTGAAGTCTTACTTTTCAAGCAGAAAAATACTCGTGTTGGTCCAGACGTAGAAATTTTACATTAGCTGACAAACCTATTACGTTTCTTGCAAGGAAATAATTCCTTGTGTATTTACACCTACTTTACCTAAATGACACTTAAAAAATGGTCAGCTGACTCAAAATCCTCAATTAGTATTAAACAATTTTTATGAATTTTATTCAAATTCATACATTAACCACCTAAAGACCGGAAGGTTTTACCCCCTTAATCTCCCTTGCGGTATGATTATGTCCAGATTTCTGTGCTTAACCTTCCTAGCGGTATTCCCGAGTGTGACTCGGGGTTAGATTTTAGTGCCAAAAGCGGTAACCCCGAGTCACACTCGGGGTAGCGCTAAGAAGATCGCTGGATGCTGGAGGAGGTTTTACTTACCTTTTCTCCGGGATCCAGCGAAGACTGCGAGCGGTATGCGGCGGCGGAGCTCTCTCCCGATCGTCTGCGAGCCCCGTCTTCCGTCTCCGGCGACGTGACGTCCGCCGGGGGGTGGAACCGGCGGCAAATTCGAATGTAAAATGCACCAAACACACTGATACCATTCAAAATAAAATAAAATCACATTACATTACCCCCCAGTGCCCTTTCCTGCAGTTTTACTGTACTTTTTATGTAAATATATGTATATATATATATATATACATATATATACAGTATATATATATATATACGTATATATATACACATATATATATATATATATATATATACACACACACACACACATATTATATATATATATATATATATATATATATATATATATATATATATATATATATATACATATATATGTATATATATATATATATATATATATATATATATATATATATGTATATATATATATATATATATATATATATACACGTAATTCTTGTGAATGAGCAGCCCAAACCAACTGTATACATATATATATATATATATATATATATATATATACGTATATACGTATATATATATATAATATATATATATATATAATATATGTATACATACATATATGTATACATACATATATATATATATATATAATATGTATAATAAATGTATACAGTTGGTTTGGGCTGCTCATTCACAAGAATTACATGCTTTCAGCACCTAAAATAATGGTACCGCTTTCAGCACCTAAAATCCAAAAGAATCATACCGCCAGGGAGGTTAAAGCGTTACATTGTTTTGCACGGAAATCTGTTGTTTTACATTTTAAAACTCACCCTCCCCTGCGATCCTCCGTCGTCCTCCTCCTCTGTCCTCCCCCGCCGTCCTCCTGCTGTGTGCTCGGCTGATGCCGGCACCTGTTTTCCGGTTCCCTTCCCTGTGAGCATTGCGACGCAGGGGGGTGGAACCGGCGGCAATTTAAAAAATGTAAATACACTAAATGACATCATACAAAGTTGTGATCCTAACAGATTACACTGTATCATGCCATTTCACCACAGGATTTCACCTGGTGACTTTTCCGGGGGCCCTGCCTCTGCTTTTCCAGTTCTTTGTGCCTGGAAAATTGAGAACGACCATGGCGTCCAAAAAGCGTTCTTTTTGCGCAAAAGCGCTTTTAGACGAACTGGAAAACAGCGACAGTGAAACTGAGTTACTTGAAGAACTGAGCAATAGCGATTTGTGGGAAAATTCATAATCAGGTACAGAAAGTGATGACAGCAACGGTTCTGATGTCTCTTTCTGACACATTGCTCTGTTGGAAATTGTGAAGAATCATTTGATATACTTCCCAAATTCCACAAGCTATGTGCCAGAAAGAGACATCAGAATCGTTGCTGTTGTCACTTTCTGTACTTGATGACGTATTTTCCCACGACTCGCTATCGATCAGTTCTTCAAGTAACTTTGTTTCGCTGTCGCTGTTTTCCAGTTCGTCTAAAAGCGTTTTTGTGCAAAAAAAAAAGCTTTTTTGGACGCCATGGTCGTTCTCAATTTTCCAGGCACAAAGCACTGGAAAAGCATCGGCAGGGCACTGGAAAAGTATCTAGGTGCAATCCTGTGCTGAAATGGCATGATACAGTGCGATCTGTTAGGATCACAGCTTTTTATCATGACATTTAGTGTATTTACACTTTTGAATTTGCCACCGGTTCCACCCCTCTGCATCGCAACGCTCGCAGGGAGGGAACCGGAAGGCAAGTGCCAGCATTCTGCTGTGCACAGAGTGGGGAGAGACAGTGAGGATGCTGGGGAGGATGGCGGGGGAGCGCAGGGAAGGTGAGTAACGTTGCGGGGTAATCCCGAGTGTGGCTCGGGTTACCGATTTTGGCACTGAAAATTAACCCCAAGCCACACTAGGGAATACTGCCAAGGAGGTTAAAGATCAGGCCATTTTTTGTGATACGGCACCGCGTTATTTTAACTGATAATTGCGCGGTGGTGCAACGCTGTACCCAAATAAAATTGATGTCCTTTTTTTTCCCATAAATAGAGCTTTCTTTTGGTGGTATTTGATCACCTCTGCAGTTTTTATTTTTTGTGCTATAAACAAAAAAAAAAAAAGCGACACTTCTGAAAAAAGAAAGAAAACAATATTTTTTACTTTCTACTATAAAACATATCCAATAAAAACAAAATTAAAAAAATCTAATTGTTTCATTATTTTAGGCCAATATGTATTCTACCTGTATGCTACCTGTTTTTGGTAAAACAAATACCAATAAGTGTATATTGATTGGTTTGCACAAAATGTATCGCGTCTACAAACTAGGAAATAGATTTATGTAATTTTTATTTATTTTTTATTTTTTCACTAGTAATGGCAGCGATCAGCAATTTTTAGCGGGACTGCGACATTGCGGCAGACCAGACACCTAATTGACACTTTTGACACTTTTGAGGGGACCAGTGACAATAACTACAGTAATCAGTGCTAAAAATGTTCAATGTTACTGTACTAATGACACTGGCAGGGAAGGGGTTAACACCAGGGGAGATCAAAGGGTTAAGTGTGCTCCTAGGGAGTGCTTTCTAACTGTATGAGGGATTGACTCACAGATAACTGTGTTCCGATATAGTAGGAACACAGGATCCCTGTGTTCATCTGTGACAGAACGGCGGTCTGCCTTGTTTACATAGGCAGATCGCTGTTCTGTCTCCATGGGGAGCGATCGCAGGTAGCCAGCGGATATCACATCCACCAGACCCGCTGATTGGCTCCCTATCTGGCCAATCGGCCTCCACTGTCTATTACATGAAGCGTTGTACAGGTACATCGTTTCACGTAATAGAGCCGACCTGCCGCAGTAAAACTACGATGGCTGGTCGGCAAGTGGTTAAATCTCATTCTTTTTAGAAAGACCAGGCAGATAGATTTTTTTTCATAATATATCTTTACCTAAGTTACAAAAAAATCATATTTAACTAATAGAGAAAGAGTTCACAGAATCTGAAATCAAAATGGCAATTAAATGCCTAAATCTGTCTAATGCCCATGGTCCAGATGGCTTTTCTGGTCATTATTATAAAAAATGTCATGAAATTTTGACCCCCTCATATGTTCTTCCCTTCCCAATCAAATAAATTAAAGCATTCATTCATGTTATACCTAAACCAGGAAGAGACCATAGAGATTGTGCTAATTATCGATCAATTTCCCTAATTGATTTGGATCTGAAGATTATGACGAAAGTCATTGTGGAAAGGCCGATCCTGATCTAGGATGTTCTGTCCTAATTTGCCAAGCCTCCAATCTAACAAGGATAATTATAGACATTATCTCAGCAATCCACTCTAACTGGTCTAAAAGAGAAAATAGATGGGCAATGTTACTATCATTAGATGTACACAAAGCATTTGATTCCTTATCCTAAGATTACCTTTTTTTTTGTTATGGTTCACTATGGTTTTGGTCCACAATTTTATCAACATTACGAATACTCTATAGTTCTCCTACTGTTTCTAGTTCATCCATACTAGTTAAAGGATATTCCTCTAACCCTTTCAATATTCATGGGGGAACAAGACAGGGATACCCCCTCTCCCCACTCCTGTTTATTATAGCTATTGAACCTTTAACTTTGAAAATCTGAACCTATAGAAATATACAAGGCATTGGATGTGGAGACAGATAACATAAAGGTGCTCTATTCGCTGATGACATCGTAATGAAATTAAATTTAAAAAAAAAATTAAAAATAAAATCATTAAAAATCAGATTGAAGACTCCAAGGCTATTTCAATTTAAGAATTGCCCCTGGAGTGCAACAATTGGCGCACAGTACTTTTCAACCTTCAAACCTTTTTCTTTCTTATCTTTCTCTCTTTTCCCTTTCCTATTTATGATTATTCCTTTTGTCTTATAAGGTCCCTGTTTGACCTATCAAAATTTCTACTTACTACAATAAGATGACAAACCCATCCTTCTTTGAATAAAAGATATACAAGACACTTTTTCTAAAGGTTGATAGATTATTAGTTTCTATGTACTCACAGACTGTATTAATACATTTGAAGGTATTTTTCATTAATAGATTTTGGAACAATAATCTAAAAAACAATTTTTAAGGTTAACATATTATTATTTGTTACCAACGCAGATATTACGATTCTTCAAAGTTTTGGTTTATAGTTACCTTATTTTATATTTATAGAAGGTTTGTGAAAACTATAGAGCATTATACCATTGTTATGCTTTCAATGTATTTCATTATCTGTACATTCTTTCTTTGAAAATTCTGAATAAAAGCATTAAAACTGAAAAGATTTAACAGTCCACCAAAGTATCTTGTGCACACTCAAAGCCTTTTTAACAGCCTAGATTTTGTGAGGTTTCACATAGTGATGTGCAGGCAACTACACTGTAGTGGTGGACTACAAGGAAGCATGCCATCAGAGTAATGCTTTTGAGCAAAGCTATGCTGGATAGCATTACCTTTGCACAATAACTGGTATCACCTCCTAGCATGGCACAGACAATGTGGAGATTTCTGATAGAGGATCCAATCTCTTGCCATGAAAGATTGGGTTTTATACTGAGATGACACTACACCTTGGGTCTAGTTTTGTGTTTTCATGCAAAAGTCACCCAGCTTTCACCCATGACAAACACTATTTTCCAACTGGCCCAAATCTGGTGTGAAAATAGACCCCTTAATTAAGTGTTAAAATGCACATGTGTTAAAACATATTTTACATATGAAGATCAGTTTAAACTCCCCAAACCTTATATAATATAAGAAAAGAGCCTGGAGAAAAAAAAATGGTGTTAGTTGCGACATTTTGTGTAACATGATATTAGCACAACAATTCAACAGTTTATCAAACCTGTATTTCCAGTAAAAATACATGTGACGTCACATGACGTCAGAGGGGGTGGTGCCACTGGGTGATGTAGACAAGTGGCCCTGCCCCTTGCCTATATAAGACATGTTAAAGCTCAGAGCGGGCATACAGCGGGAGGCAGGCAAGAGCGTTTTTCATTTTTTTTATTTTTCGGGTCGGCGGGGGCATGATTGACAATGGATTTACATTAAAGGACTCTATTTTTTTTAACGGATTTTTCAAAAACTGTCTCTTGAGTTTATTACTTTTGTACACTTTTTTAGTAAATGGGTAGGGGTACTTTGTACCCAATACACATTCACATAGGTGGGGGGGCGAGATCTGGGGGAACCCTTGTTAAAAGGGGCTTCCAGATTCTGATAAGCCCCCCACCCACAGACCAAGAATACCACAGCCCAGGGTTCTTGGGAAGAGGCCCTTGTCCCCATCAACATGGTTGTCGGGAAGAGGCCCTTGAAAAGTAAAGGGTAGTTTCCATGCTATGGATCTAAAAATGTGTGTCACTGTAGCTGCTACCTCCACGAAGACAAATACCTAGGTAGATCTCAGTTTTGGAAAAAGAAAGGGTAAAGTGGATGTGGCGCTGCTTGTAATAAATATTGCTATATGTATTATAACAAAAACAAATGTCATTCAAAATATTGTAAAATGGTGAGGGATCAACATCCATAAAAGCTATGTTCTAGAAATAATAATAAAATAGAAGTGCAAAAGAATCCTGATTTTGCAAAAATTGTGTAAAGTGACATGTGTTTTATTTGGTGAATCAGTTGGTGATTCAACAAAAAGTGACAGGTGCTATAATTAAAAGAGCCCTTTGAAAGATATGGCAGAAAGATCTCATAAACATGAATTTAGTGCTGCAAAGGGTCACGTAACCATGCGGTGCATTAGTGCCTCCACTCTACCCACCAGGGAATGACCAGGATTCACAGTATCAGTGGCTGTGGCAATTCCTAAGCCAAGCAGATGTCCGTGTGTCCTTAAAGCGGAGTTCCACCCAAAAGTGGAACTTCCGCTTTAGGTAGTTCTAACCCCCTGACATGCCACATTTAGAATGTCATTTTTGGGGGAGGGGGGGAGCGGGTACCTAGTTTTGACATGTACCCGCTCCTACTTCCACTCGGAGCGCCGCGGCGCCCTGAGCAGAAGTTCTCCTCTCCCCCTCCCTCCCTGCAATCTTCTGGGACATGTCAGAGGTCCCAGAAGATTGCCGGCCAATCACGACGCGTAGCGCAACTCGCGCATGCGCAGTGCGTACCCGGCTGTGAATCCGCAAACTGTCACAGCCGGGTGCCCACACCAATGATGCCGGCGCCGCAGAGGAGAGAGGGAGAAGAGCGAGGCTTCAGACGGCCGCATCGCTGGACCGTTGGACAGGTGAGTGTGTTTAGGCTGGAACTCCGCTTTAATTTCCACTGCCCCAGCAGTCAGCAAAGCCCTAAGGTGAGGAAAACTCTTCTTTACCTCACTCTCTGGCGCCTCATGTGGCTGTCTCAACAATGTTAAAGGCCTCAACAGCCCTGCGAAACACAGTACATTATGAAAGGAGGCCAAAGCACTCC
This sequence comes from Pelophylax lessonae, assembly GCF_965119305.1. NCBI lineage: Eukaryota > Metazoa > Chordata > Amphibia > Anura > Ranidae > Pelophylax > Pelophylax lessonae. The sequence goes on along the minus strand of NC_138776.1, from coordinate 121,266,991 downwards.
AATATTATATCCTCCGCCTTCAGGAGACGTACTTTTGCCATAGAACCCTTACAATGCTACGACATAAGAACTTTTTTTTTTCCATCAAATTTTTATGGAATTTTCATAATGAAGAAGGTGCAGACGCAGCCGCTAGCGTGGTATGATATACAGACTGGACAAGCCTTGATGTAGGAAGTATATAGGGCAAGCAAGCAAACAAACAAACAAAAACAGGCAAAAATATTATTTGCAACTATAGTGCAGGAAGGGGACTAGTAGTGAGCATAGTATACAAAGGTAAGTGTACATTTAGGTCAAGAAGGGATAAGAATCAAAGTTCCTCATTGTTCATACCAGTCCATGGTTTCCAGGATTTATAAAAATTCAGTAGTGAACAAGAATGCATGGCCAAGGCTCGTTCATATGAGTAGTGTAGGTGAGTAGTACGCACAGCTTCTGAAGGATTGGGGCAAGATTGCTTTTCCAGTTACGAGTAATGAATGAGTAGTATGAATTGACATTTCTAAAGCAATCATTCACTATTAGTAATATAGAGGATATTGTTAAAACTTTACCACATAATAAATCCCTCAGTCCAGACAGTTACTCAGTTGAATATTATAAAGCTATTCTCCATCTACCCCTGTCTGGAAAAAAATCTTTAAGGCAGCTGTGTCCTTCGCATCCTTTTCTTCAGAAATGTTGTCAGCAACTATTGTGACACTCCCTACAATTGTAAAAAAGCCGGATTCCCCCCAAAACTTTTAACCAATTTTTCTACTTAATGTGGATTTAAAATTGTATGCTAAGGAGGGCGCACTTTGATTCGGGAATCCTGACCTGCTTCGGCCAAATAAACGCCTCCTTTCCAGCTACAATGAGTGACTCCCTTCCTCTCCACTAGCCTGATCCCCAGACACATCAGAGCATCCCCTCGCATGTCGGATGAGCAGCACAAGAGAGAGTTGTCACCGCCAGCTGAGCTTTAGCGAGCAGGCTCCAGGGACATCCAAGATGGCGGCTGCAGCTCCACCATGTGGCAAAACAGGGGACACAAACTCCATCACTGATCCTATGCCAGCTTCACAGGCCTCCTGCGGTCTCCCCTCCATGCCAGTGAGTTGCCATCCACCTCATGCTATCTCCCCTGCATCCACAGAATAACTCCTGGGTAGAACATTGGATGAGATACTGTGCACTCCTATAATGAACAGTCCTGGGGGCCTAGCTATTTCACATCAGCCTTCTCCCTCATCCCCTGGCCACCTCCCTGACATGGTCCTTATTCTTAATAGATTCTCTGAAATGCTAGCCAATGGTCTAGCCCATACAGCAACTCAAATTACTAATGCAATTAAGCCAGCTTTACAGAGCCTGGGGGCATGTATTGAAGCCATTGAGCAAAGTGTAGATTAGACTGTAGCCCGGGAAAACCAGAACACCTCCTGTATTACTACCTTACAAGATCAACTGGACACTGCTCTTTACAAAATTAATGATCTTGAGAACAGAAGACGTTAGAACTTTTGCATTAGGGGCCTACCTGAATCAATCTCAGATATCCAAGAACTGTTAAATCCTTCATCAAAGACCTTACTCCTGGCATTCCAGACCAGAGACTGAAGCTCAATAGAGTCCATAAAGCCTTACAACCCCCTCGTCAAGATGGTCTCCCCAGGGACATTGTGGTCAAACCACACTTCTATGCAGTAGAGGAGTAAGTCACGAAGAGGTGACGTGACTCTAAAAACCTCTCTATTCAAGGCCACTCGGTTAAAATATTTGCGGATCTATCTCTCACAACTATTCAGAGACGCAGATCCTTGAAACCTCTTTAGGCAGTTCTATCCTCAAAATCTGTGAAATACTAGTGGTCCTTTCCTTTTTACTTACAATTTCAGTACAAGAACAAATCCTTCAGCTTTTCGACTTTCCAAGATGGTGAACGCCTACTAATTTAACTAGGCTTCATATTGCAGGATCCCGCCTTTCCTTCTTCTACTGATCACCAAAACCCTTCAAAGTGACCTCCTCTGATTAACCCCTTGACTCCGGTCTGGCACAAGCGGAAACTAAAGAGACACAGAGACTCCAACCTCCCCTGATGGAATCGCCAGCCGACGTCTGTTCAGCTGATCCCTTATGGATCTTTCCTGGTTGAAAAGTATTTTTTCCTGGTTCCTGATAACTGTGTGATCCTTATGACCCCACACTCCCTCAGTGGGCTACCCAAAAATTTTAAATTCTTCCTTTCTTTTTTCCTTTTTTTTTTCTTTTGACCCTTTGGGCAAGCTCTTGAGGGGTTGTATAATGTTTTCAATGCTCATTTACAGTGATGGGGAGATAATCTAGCATGTGGCACAGGCTGAATCTCTTCCCCTTATTGCTTACTGTCCTGTGGTTCTACTTTAAAGATTTTTACTGTTAATGTTATTTTACACTGCTCTGTTCGAAATAGTCCAAGACCGTTGTTTGCTGATTTAAGGGCATTTTTTTCTGACTTATGGAGGCTTTAAGCCCGGAGCGGCTAACATGCCCCTCCATCTGGTTTGACTCAGAGATCCTATTTGTCTCTGGTGACAACAGGATAGTGACCGGATTGTTTCAGGTCGCACCTTTTTTCTCTCTTTTAGCGGGACTAGGCAGGCCTGGTCCTCTTTAAAGGGTCCTCAGAACAATCCCAGTTCTGGGCTCTCCTCTCCCTCCTCTCTCCTCCCCCCTCCTGTTTCTTCCTTCTTTTTGTGTTCTTATATCCTTTTTTCTTTTTCTGACACCTTTGCGGAAGCTTTAGCAACTTCTAGGAGACTTGAGAATCCAGCCTCTTTAAACCATTCTTTGTGTGGTCTTGCCTCAGGTTCCTTGGGTATGTGACCATCAACGGATGGTGCTTTCCTCCTTCCCTTTCCATAACTAACACTGTTTCAACAACTACACCTTTCCAAGTGAAATCTCACAATACACAGGGTTTTAATTCTCTGATTAAAAGACGCAAAGCTTTCCAGCATTATAACTCCCAGGGACTTGATGTTCTCTTATTACAGGAGACTCACTTCCCTGGAAAATATAGTTATTTATTTATCCACCATAAACTCCCAATTTTCTATTTAGCAAATGCGGATGATAAGAAACGATGAGTGGCCATATTCTTCTCTAAAAATATTTCCTTCTCTCATACTTGAATAAGGACCGGGAAGGCTGATACATACTAGTCAAGGGACATATTGATGGTAGCCCATACACCTTCATCTCCTATTACACCCCAAACCATGGTCAAGCCACCTTCTTCTCATCCACGCTCAACTCTCTTGCTCCACACTTTGAGGGTTGGGTAGTTATCAGAGGTGACTCCAATGTCGCTTTTGATCAGCTACTGCACAAATTGGGCAGTGGGTTACCCTGTCTAAAAAGACCTCCTAAACATAGTCTTCATATCGCCCGACTTCTGCACTCTTTAGATCTGATAGACATATGGAGAGAACTGAATCCCTCTTTTAGAGACTTTACACACTATTCGGTTCCACACAAAACACATGTTAGAATTGACCACATTTTCCTCCCTTCCTCAGATATACGCACAGCTTCCCAGGCCACTATACATAGTTGCATAGTTAGTCAGGTGGAAAAAAGACACAAGTCCATCTGGTTCAACCAACAAAAAAAACAAAAAAACCCCCACCAGTATTGAAAACCCAACCATACAATCCCATATACACAATCCTATACCCGCAGTTGTTCCAGAGGAAGGCAAAACAAACCAGCAAAGCATGATCCAATTTGCTACAGCAGGGGAACAAAAATTCCTTCCTGATCCCCCGAGAGGCAATCGGATATTACCTGGATCAACTTTACCTAAAAAAAAATGTAGTACCCACTTACTGTTTAATAAGTACACCCAGGAAAGAATCCATACCTTGTTTAAAGCAATCTAGTGAGCTAGCCAGAACCACCTCTGGAGGGAGTCTATTCCACATTTTTACAGCTCGTACGGTGAAGAAACCTTTCCGTATTTGGAGACAAAATCTGTTTTACTCTAGACGTAAAGAATGCCCCCTTGTTCTCTGTGTTGACCTTAAAGTTAACAACTCAACACCAAGTTCAATATATGGACCCCTTTGTAACGCTCCTGCGTTTCTTATATGGTGTGGATTTTCAGCTGCAGAAATAGTCCCACGTCAGTAGTCATGTAAGAGATATGCTGAGATACCATTCCCAACCTCAATGACTCATCATGTGTGGAAGGTCTTATTTCAGCCAGTAAATACACACAATTAGCAAGCTGGTTCCTAGAGTGACTTTATGTATGTGGTAACACAATGATGAAGGTTGAGGGATAGGTTGAGTGGAGGTGGTAGGTGATAGACACTTGAAGGTGAGACAGTAGCAGATGGATGCAGGAAGGTTTAGCAATGTTGTATGATAGCAGATGATAGAATAGCAGGTGGACATACAAAAGAGATCAACCCAGTGCAGAAAAGTAGCAGTAGTCTCAAGAGCTAGCAATCTAGTTATGCAGATGTGATAAACAGTCTTTACTATGCAGAGCTAGATAGTGTAAGCTTAGTATAAGTTTATAGAGAATTCCCCTGCGGGGTACTTAGCACTATTAGCGATACAGCCGAAGGGTGGTTCAGGAGAGGCGGATCATCCAGTAGCGGGATACAGGGATCAGCGCAGCGAGGTTCCGTCAGCGAAGTAAGCTTGCAAGCATGGAAGCTTCAAGCAAGGTTAGCATCCAGGTAAGGGTGTTTGAACGAACACATGTGAGTGAGAACCGGCGCTTTAAATAGCCATCTAGTCCGGCGCTGGGTGATGACAGCTCCAGTCTTAAAGGTGTATGCGCACCTTTCCAAAAGTAAATGGTGGGGCGCATACACTTGTGGAAAGTGTAATTTAGGGTACCAAAGGTACCGGAACATTACACCCTTATGTATTTATACATGTTGATCATATCCCCCCTTAATCTCCTCTTCTCAAGAGAGAATACATTCAGTTCCTCTAATCTTTTCTCTGAGCTCCTCCATGCCTCTTATACTATATACGGCGGCGGTCAGCCCCTCACAGGCAAAGTGAGGTACCGGTATGTCACTAGCCTGTGAGCCAATAGGGGGCAATCGCGCCCCTCCGGCCCCCGCTCATTCCCTAAGCAGCCCGCGCGTGTGACCGGCGGACCCGATGTCAGCCGGTCACTCGCGATCGTCGGGTGGAGAGGGAGAAAGGCAGGTGACTAATGTAAACACAGCCGCCTGTCATTCTCCCCTGTGTAAAAACACAGATCATACGGTCCTGCTATGTAGGACCATTGATCTCTGCTGTTACACACACAGCCACATCCAATCACAGTTAGAAGCACGCCCCTAGGGACACACTTATCCCCTCCCTCTCCAATAAAGTTAACCCCTTCCCTCCCAGTGTCATTTTTACAGTAACAGTGCATATGTATAGCACTGATTACTGTAGTAATGTCACTGGTACCCCCAAAAGTGTCAAAAATGTCAGTCAAGGGTCCGATCTGTCCGCCGCAATGTCGCAGTCCCGCAAAAAAAATCGCAGATCGCCGCCATTACTCGTTAAAAAAAAAAACAATAAAAATGACAAAAATCTTTCCCTTAGTTAGTAAACGCAATAACTTTTGCGCAAACCAATCAAAATACGATTTTTTTTTTACCAAACATATGTAGTAGAAAAAAAATTGGCCTAAAATGTTAAAAAAATTTTGATTTTTAAATTTTTTTGGGGAATTTCATATAAAAAATGTGAAAAATATTGTTATTTTTGCAAAATTGTCGCTCTTTTTTTGTTTATAGCGCATGATCAAAGAAATCGCACAGGTGATCAAATACCACCAAAAGAAAGCTCTGTTTGTGGGAAAAAAAGGACGTCAATTTAATTTGGGTACAACGTCGCACTTTTGTCCGTTAAAGTCACACAGTGCCGAATCGCAAAATAGGCCCTGGTCAGGAAGGGGGTAAAATCTTCCGGGGCTTAGGTGGTTAAGCTCCATAGGGCTTCCTTCCCTCCAGGCCCCCAATTATGGTGTCTCAATGAATCTCTTTTAGGCGACCCGGTCAGGTGTATGATGTTAGAGAAGGACCTGAGAGAATTTTTCCTGTTGAATGATGACATCTCCCTATTATCTTTATGGGCAGCTCATAAGGCAGTTATACGAGGAAGGCTCCTTCAGATGGCTTCCCAACTCAATTGTGAACACCAGATAGATATGGACAAGCTTGAAAAGGCATTTAATTATCTCAGCAAAGCTCACAAATGCAATCCTACCCCTGATTCATTAGCCAAACTTGATTCCGCTAGACTAGTGTTGAACTTAGCCTTAACCTCCGCATCTGAAAAAAGTCTAAGGTGGATGGGGACTCAATTTTATCTTCAGAAAGCTAGATATGGGTCTAAACTAGCAGCCAAACTGTCTCCTAAATTCTGAGTTACATACCTTCTCAAAATTTGGTCAGCGACAGGTACTCTCACTCAAATCCCATACGGATTATGGAATCATTTTACTCTTTTTTCTCCAAACTTTATAGTAGCAAAGATTCGGAGAGCCTTCTTCACCTTCCCCCTCCCTAAACTTAAGGACAGTCATATATCTCAGAGGTAGAGATCCCAAATGTAATTAAAGGACTCTGAAATGGATCGGCTCCGGGTCCTGATGGGTTTTCGACTTGTTACTATAAGACATTTGCCAGCCCTCTCTCTCCTTACATGGCCCATGGAACCTACTTCTAATCTCACTTACATTTCAGTTATACCCAAAGCAGGGAAAGACCTTAGCAACATTGGTAATTACAGACCAATTTCCCTGATCAATAACGATTTAAAAATCATGTCCAAAATTTTATCAAACTATTTAGCCTCTTTTATTGGAACCTACGTTCACAAAGACCAGGTTGGCTTCATCCCGGGTAGGCAGGGACCGGACCAGATAAGGAGGGCAATTGATGCGATTCCCTTTTGAAGTCAGGATGGGATGGAGGTCTCCCAGGAGGGATACTTCCTTTCTATAGACCTCCAGAAGGCCTTTGATATGGTCTCCAGGCAATACCTTTTTTCTACCCTTAAAAGGGGGGGCTTTGGCCATAATTTTCTAAGGGTTCTATAGAAGCATTCTATTCTTCCCCTACCGCTCAGGTTTGGATGCAGGGTTTCTATTCAAACCCCTTCCCCATAACAAGAGGGAAGAGACAGGGATGCCCCCTCTCCCCTTTAATCTTCGCTATAGCTATAGAAACCCTTGCTATTGCTATCAGACAACACCCAGACATTCACAGAGTTCGATGTGGCTTGTCCACTCACAAATGCGCACTTCTTGCCGATGATATACTCCTCTTTAAAACCTCTTCACTTATATCTACCCCTAATATTTTCCAATTGCTGAGTAAATTTGGCCAAGTCTCCAGCCTTCAAGTTAATGTCCAAATCCATGGCCCTCAATGTGTCGACCTCCCCTGCCTTGTTAGAAAACCTTCAAGAACATTTTTCTTTCACATGGCATCAATTGTCCATCACCTATCTGGGTAATAACCTAGCTTCATCAATTGACCAACTTTACACAGTCAACTATCCCCCAATCTTTGGGGGCATTATCAGGCTGCCCAACTCAGCTCATATTTCCATCATATACTCTAGGGAATCTAAACCAGACTGGGTTGCAATGGAAAGACATTCTGTTCCACACTTCACATTAGATTTTCTTATCTAAATCCCGCCCTCCCATACTTTCCCCTACCCTGTCTCACTCTGTAGCTTTTTGCGACTTGGTTCACAAATCCCTAATATTTGCCTCTTCGTGGCACCCATTTTCTTATATATTCCACAATTCTCTCTTTGCTCCTGGGAAAGATATAAAAGCTTTTCAATGGTGGCTAAACAAGGTACTTCTCTGGATAGGACATTTTTTTAATTCTAATGGTCCCCTGTCCTTTAGATATTGTGTTAGAAAATTGGAGATGCTCCTTGCATTCCTATTGGGTTGAGAAACCAAATCCTACAAAGGTTACACCATATGAGCATTGGTTTTCTAAAGTCATGGACTTGAAAGGTGGTATTTCTTTAATCCACTCAGCTCTGACACAGTCCAAGGTGAAGACTTCCTACATGCTAGGCTGGGATTGCGACCTCAAGATGGAGTGGGACCTAGATACTTAGCATCATCACATAACATGATCTTTCAAGGGGATAAACAATGTCTCACTGATTGAGGCTAACTTGAAAGTTGTGTCTCGCTGGTACCTGGTCCCAACCTGTCTCGCCAAATTAAATCCAGAAGCCTCCCCCTTATGCTTCAGAGGTTGTGGCCATATTGGTTCGATGCTACATACTTTTTGGCAATGTTCCAGAATTAGAGGGTTTTGGAACCAAATTTTCCACATGATCCCCAAAATTACTGGTATTTCGCTTTCCCAGACACCTGAGATTGCCCTCCGGAACCAACGTATACCTAAGATTCCCAAATCTACACAGGCCTTGGTCTTCTTCATTCTACTAGGAGCTAAAATCATGATTGCTCGTGTGTGGAAGTCTCCTTTGGTCTCCCTTACCCTGGCCAAATGCAAAATATCTTGGGTTATGTTCCAAGAAAAGATTGATAGCATATGTCAGAACACTAGAGAGAAATTTTAACTGATTTGGGAACCATGGGCTAACTATATGAAGGTACCCCACAAGTCTTAATGGATTGTCATTCTCTATCCACCTTGCATATTATAAGTGGTACTTCCACATGAGGTGTCTCCCCTCTTTTCTATAACTCTTTTGTCCTTCCTTTTTTCCCTCTGTTCTGTTCCTTATCCTTCCTCAGATGCCTTACCCCTCTTCCCCTCTTCTGTGTTTTTAGGATAGTTACTTCAGATACCCCAGTCATTCAGACATATATAGTCACATATGGGGTAAATATTTTTTTATGTCATGGGATTCCCCTCTGGGGGACAATTTTTCCGTACCCCCTGGGCACAGTGTTAGGTTTTTTCTTTGATGTACCCAAAATTTAGCTCCCCTTCATTTAACTTCTTTTTCATCACTTATTAATCTCCTGTATGGTGATCCTGACTTCTCCACTATGGAGTTCTTATGTGAAGATGTCTTTGTCGAGCTGCGAATACAGCTTGGAGCCACCTTCACCATCCCTTAATTAGGGGTTTATCATTACATAAGCCTAGACATATCGGCAACGGTTCCCAATGGAGTAACGCTGCTGGCTCGGAAATCATATCTTTGATTTGTCCACAGTATGTTGTACTTCAACTCCATTGGGCTTTGTTGCCTTAAAATGCTTCTTCTAACATATTACATATTCTGTTACGTACTTGGTTTTTCTTTTTAATTTGACTTGTATTCTGACACCCACGTTTTTATAACTCTTTATTATCTGACTTTTTTCAATAAAAAATATTGAAACATAAAATGTTATGCTACACTCATTTCCAGTAGAATTGCTTGATTTCTTCCTAGGCTGATCAAAGCAGACCAAAGTAGGCTTTATCCGAGTTAGACAAGCCCCAAACACACATTTTAAATCTTTTACACTACTCAGAAACGTTACATTGTATGCAGAGAAGGCTTTTGATAGGATACACTGGGGCTACCTATCACAGGTGCTTTTAAAAATTTGGTCTGTCTGGCAAAATACATGCAGCTATTTCTGCGTTATATAATCTGCCTTCAGCGTATGTTTTCACAGAAGGCATGTTTTCTAATGCTTTCCCTATCACTAACAGTAAAAGATAGGGCTGTCCCCTCTCACCCTTAATTTTTGCACTCCTTATGGAGCCATTAGCAGAAACTTTTTAAACAGATATGAAAATATCAGATATGAAAGTTTGCCACAGCACACATACGAACACATTGTTTACTGATGATGTCATATTATTGCTTACGAATCTTTTTTTTTTTTTTTTATTTTATTTATTTATGCCAGAGAAACCAAAGGGAACATTTCTTGTTACATTTTACAAATAATACAACATATTCCTTATACAATCACATTTACATTCATTATACATCAAATTTAGCCATATTTTTCTTCCTTCTTTCCCTTTCTCTTTTATTCTTGAATTGTAACCTTCCGTATTAATAAGCTACCTTAATTCCCTCTGTTTCTCCCATTTTTCTCCTTTTTACTCGCCTAAAGATATCTTATATCAAATAATTATAAAAAAAAAGGTAATTAAGTAAAAACACAAAAAAAAAAAAAAAAAAAAAAAAAGGAAAGAAATATAAAATAGAAATTATTTCCCCCCACTGGTTCACAAGCCCCAATTATTCCCTCTTCTGAGGTCACATCAATACCCCTTCTAGAGGGGTTTATTCGTTTCTGTTGTATATTCCCTGCTAATATTCCTCTATTCATCCTCGTAATGTTTTCCTCCTCATGAAGAAAATTTCACCCTATAAGGGGAGCACAAGCGGAGGGGAGTCCAAGGGGGTGGGAGATGAGGGGAGGGGTCGGAAGACAAAGAGAGGTAAAAAAAAAAAAAAAAATTCCTATTGTGTATATATGTGCCATAACCCCTCTTTATTAATTCCTGGGTGTCAAACTCTTTGTCGTGCTCCTCTTTCCCCAATCTTTCTTTCATTTTTCCAGTTTATTTTAATGCATCACCCCGTGAAAAAGAAAAAAAAAAATTCCTATTGTGTATATATGTGCCATAACCGCTCTTTATTAATTCCTGGGTGTCAAGCTCTTTGTCGTGCTCCTCTTTCCCCACTCTTTCTTTCATATTTCAAAAAAAAAAAAAAAAAATTCCTATTGTGTATATATATGCCATAACCGCTCTTTATTAATTCCTGGGTGTCAAGCTCTTTGTCGTGCTTCTCTTTCCCCACTCTTTCTTTCATATTTCAAAAAAAAAATTTGTGTTATCTGTGAATTTAAAAAAAAACTTTCTCTCCCCTCCCCCCTCCCTCCCCAAACCCCTCCCACCCCCACCCCTCTCCCCTCTGTCGCTCCATTTATACTGTTTCCTAATCGTCCATATTCAAGGTTTTCCCTTCCTCAGAGGCTATAAATTGATTCCACATGGTCCACTTTTTAATGTACAACTCCCTTTTACCTTGCCCACTTAATATCATATCCTCAAATTTGTTTATTTCCTCCACTTTATGTAACCACATACTAATAGTTGGTGGGTCTGGGTCTCGCCATTTTAAAGGGCGGGAAAGGAAAAATATAGGATCTTCTGGAATATCATATTCACAAAATTTCTGAATTATTTCCTTTATCTGGCTCCAGAACCTTTTTATCTTTGGGCATTGCCAGAATATATGAAAGAGATTCCCTTTTTCCTCCAGGCACCGCCAGCATCTATCCGAATTTTGTGCTGAAAATTTTTGTAGCCGAGTTGGTGTATAGTACCACCTTGATAGCAATTTGTAATTTGTTTCCTGTATTTTTGTACATACAGAGGACTTGAATGTAAATTTTATTATATGTTGTATTTGTTTTTGTGTAAATGTAATCCCTAGTTCTCTCTCCCAGCCTTTTAAATAGAACGGTCTAAATTTCAAGGGTGGTTCTATTATCAGGGAATATGTCTTTGAAAGTATGTGAGAGACTGCGCCCTTCCGTGTACATACACTCTCAAAAACAGTCATAGGTCTATCAAATTCCGCAGGGGGGGGAAGTGTTTGTAAGAAATGATTCAATTGTATCGCCCTCCAATGATCTAGGCCAAAATCCTCCTCTGGATCCTTCAAGACATTTACAGTTACCCAGGCGCCTGCCCTTATAAAATGGGATGCCTGATATTTCCCTTTTTCTCTCAGTTTATTAAATCGGGCATCCTGATAGCCAGGGGTGAATGCTGGATTCCCTAATATTGGGAATAAAGGTGTATTTTTTGAAGTTATAGCTGTGTTTCGAAATAACTTTTTGCATATCCTTATTGTAGTTCCTATTGTTGGATGCTGCATCATTTCCTTCGTTAATGATCCTGGGCACCATGGTGCTCTATTTAGCGGTATTACACTTTGGGTCTGCTCTATATTAGGCCATATTTTAGTCTCTGTGTGGCAGCACCAATCTATTAATCTTCCTAGATGTACGGCCTGGTAGTATTTTGATATATCCGGGACTGAAATTCCCCCATTCTTTTTAGGTAGATGTATTAACATTCTTTGGAGCCTAGGTCTTTTTTGGCACCAAATAAACTTTGCAAATTCTGATTGTATCTGTTTAAAGTATTTTGGTGGTATTGTAATTGGCATCGCCTGAAACAGATACAAAAATCTCGGAAGAATAGCCATTTTAAGAATGTTACATCTTCCAAACCATGAGCTTAGTCCGGTTTGCCACCCTCGTAATTGTTCCTTTACTTTATTCAGGAGTGGGAGGAAATTTAACGTATATACCCGAGACATCTCAAACGGCAGGAGTGTTCCCAGGTATTTCAGTGCCTCTCCCGTCCACTTCAGAGCAAAGTTTACACATAATTGAGATCTTAAATCATTAGTTAGTCCTATTCCCATCGCTTCAGATTTACCTAAATTGATTTTCAGGTTTGATAATGCTCCATACTGGCGAAATTCTTGTAGAAGATTAGGTAGAGAGATAATGGGGTTTGTTAGCGTAAATAACATATCATCTGCGTAAGCAGAGACTTTTTGTTGATTACCTGCTAAGTTTATTCCCTGTATATCCTGATTATTCCGTATCGTGCATAGAAAGGGCTCTAGCGTTAGCGTAAATAGTAATGGGGAGAGGGGACATCCCTGTCTTGTACCATTGGATATCTCTAATTCCTTTGATAGGATTCCATTTGCTTTGACCCGGGCAGTTCGATTTGTATACAATTGTTTGATCCAGTCTATCATCCTTTCTCCTATCCCCACATATTGTAGTACTTTAAACATAAATCTCCAACTGACCCGGTCAAATGCTTTTTCCGCATCAGTCCCTATGAATGTGCAGGCTTGATTAGAGTCGTGAGCTAATTGTAACAGATTGAGGGCTTTTACTGTGTTATCTCGTGCTTCTCTATTGGGCAAAAAGCCCACTTGGTCCAAATGTATCAGGGGAGGGAGGTGAGCCTGAAGTCTGCTTGCTACAACCTTGGAGAATAATTTTAAGTCTGTATTGAGTAATGATATAGGCCTATAGCTAGTACATGCTGTTGGGTCCTTTCCCTCTTTTGGTAGCACCGTTATATGTGCCCGTAACGTATCTTTATGTATTGGTGTTTGTACAGATGATCTATTGAATAGATCCAACATCTTTAAACCTAGTTTAGGAAAAAATATCTTGTAGTATTGTATTGGTAATCCATCTGGCCCTGGTGCCTTCCCTATTTTAGTATTTTTAATTGCTTTCTGAAGTTCTTCCAGTGTTATATCTGCAGACATCGACTCCCTCACCTCCTCTGATATTGCCGGCATACCCGATCTTTCTAAGTATTGAGTCATCTGTTCTGGCTCCTGCTTTTGTATTTCTAAATTATATAGTGACTCATAGTATTTCCGGAATTCTTCAGTTATTTCTTCTGGTTTCTCAATTCTCTCACCTTTTGATGTTATTAATTTAGGGATATATGCTCTTATTCTTGAATCCTGTATAGACCTGGCTAGCATTTTTCCACATTTGTCCCCTGACTCATATATTGTCTTCCTAATTCTTTGTAAGGCGGCTTTAGCCTTGTATTGAAGGATATCAGTTATCTGTTTACGTATGTTAGTTATTTCTTTAGTTAGCTCTTCATTGGTGGCGTGTTTGTGTCGAGATTCCAGTTCATGTAATTTCTGCAACAGTTGGTTCATTTGTTTTGTGCGTAATTTTTTAAGTCGTGCTCCATGTTTTATGAATATTCCCCGGATCACTGCTTTATGGGCCTCCCATACCACCCCTGGGCTTGTCTCCTCCCCTTCATTGTTTTTAAAATAAAGTTCTAGTTCTTTCTCCACCTCTGATATAACTGTTGTTTCCTGTAACAGGCTAAGATTTAAAGTCCATGTTTGTGATTTTACTAGAGGTGTTTCTTGTAGAGCATATGTAAGTATCAATGGAGCGTGATCTGACCATGTTATAGGGCCAATTTTTACCGATTTAATCGAGTGTAGTTGTGAGTGTGGTATAAAAAAATAGTCAATCCGAGAGTATAATGCATGTGGTCTAGAAAAAAAGGTAAAGTCTTTCTCTCCTGAATGTAATAATCGCCACGCATCAATCAAGTATGACCTATATGGATGCTTTGCGGCCCTTTTCTGTACTCTAGGTGGTATAGAAGATTTGCCTGTTGATGTATCTTCTGAGGGTATTAGGGGCATGTTCATGTCTCCTCCCAAGATAAGCAACCAATCCTGAAATTCTCGCAACTTCTCCAAACATTTTTTCAGGAAAACATCCTGTTGGATGTTTGGGGCGTATATTGAGGCAAGTGTTACTTTGATATTTCCTATGTTCCCCTTTACAAAGAGGTATCTGCCATCTACATCAGACATTATCTGTGAACATACCCATGGGATTTTTGCTGAGATCATTATAGAAACCCCTTTAGTTTTGTTGTTCGTGCTAGTTGAATGATATACTTGGGGGTAAAATCTATTTTTAAGTATCGGGGTTTTGGTGTCTTTGAAGTGGGTTTCTTGGACATATGCTATATCTATATCTGTTTTTTTCAGTTCAGTAAGTAAAATACTTATTTTCTCTGGTATATTTAGTCCTTTAGCATTTATCGTATATATTTTGAGTTTATTCATTATACCTAGTTATTAAGGCCTGGAACCAGTCGGGGGGAAAAAAAAAAAAAAATGGAGAGAATTTAGGGCTACTTTTAGCGGCCAATGGTCGAAGACCAAATATTTGGACGCGTGCCCTGTAGGGGTTTAGGTATGGAAGCTGCCACTTGGGCATCTCCAGGCTCCCACCGGTCGGTCCTTCTTTTATCTTATTTTGCATTCTTCCTTTTATCACCGGCAATATTTTATGTTAGTTTATGTGAATCTACCATCACCATATTTTCCCTTATATTAAGTGTTCCTTACTCCTAATCCCATTTACATATTTTTCTCAAGATGTAGCGAGGTAGGGGGCGGAGGACACACCAGGGGGCAAGGGGGGGGGAGGGCAAAGGGGAGGGGGGGGCAGGACGCAGACGAGGGGCGAAACAGCGGGGAAGGCACATAAACATAAAAGGCAATTACATCCATTGATCTCTGTTACGACTCTTTGTCGACATTTACCTATTGTTACCTTTGCCTCTATCATTTCTCGCAGTATTTCTACCCACCTCCCCCATGATCCCCTCACCCCCACCCCAGTCCCATCCCCTCCCCCCCCCCAAACCCCAGCCCCATCCCCAGCCCCCCTCAGCACACCCCCGCATCCCCCATTCCCTCCCCTCTCATCTATACAGTTATCTCATATATTTAATTTCTAAACCTCCCTGTACATTTCTTTTACACATTTTTTTCTTCCCTCCCCTCTTCTTTCCTCTTCCTCCCCCTTCCTAAAAAAAAAAAAAGGGGAGGAACAACAAAAGAAAGGGAAAAAAACTCCCTTGTCCCATGATGTCTCTTCATGGGTGATGAAATATAAGAAGAGAAAAAAAAAAAACATATTATAAAGGGAACATAAGTTTTCATAGTCCTCACTCGTCCCCACTCCTTCTCTGTGTAAAAAAAAAAAAAAAAAAAAGGGGTTTGTAGGCGCCGGGTATGGGGCCGTGGTACTTAGTTCTTAGTCTATCACTGTTAAATAGGGATAGTTGTAAGAAAGTTTTTACTCTTAGGTGCGTGCGACAAACATCATCTTGGTAATCCAATGTATATCATTAACCATTGTTCTTTCATGTCAGCATATAATTTATAACTCACGCTACCCGGCCGTCGTCTCCGTTGGTGGTCCCCTTCGCAGTCTGCCATCCGGTCGTGTTAGGTTAACCAACCAGTTCGAGACGTGTATAGGGGGTGTCTTCAAAAAAGTAAAAAGATCTGGTAGTTCCGAAGGGTGTCGCAGAGTAAATGCTAGTGCTTCTTTCCGGAAAGTCACTGCAAAAGGATATTTCCATCGATATGTATATCCCTTCTGGCGGGCGATTTCCAACACTGGGCGAAGTAGAGCTCTCCTCTTCAGTGTTGCCCTAGATAGATCTGGTAATATCTTGATAGCTGCACCTTCCAGGTCCACTGTTCCCAACTCCCATGCTTGTCTTATAATTTTTTCCTTTTGATTATAATAGTGCATCCTGCAGACTACGTCCCTCGGTATATCTGGGTCCATAGGTTTATAACCTGTGACCCGATGGACTCTGTCTAGTTCTATATGATCCGGTGGATTTAGTCCGAGGACTTTTTGAAAGAGGGACATTACTTTACTTCTTAAATCTTCCCCTCCCACCGTCTCCGGTATATTTCTGAGCCGCAGGTTATTCCTACGGCTTCTGTCCTGTAAGTCCTCCAAATGTAATTGAAACATAATAGTTGACCTTTCAGAGTCCTCTCGGATCTTTTCAAGTGTTGCTACCCGCACCTCCAGAGCGGTGACCATCTGCTCCCCTCTCTGAACGCTCTCCTTAACAGCCTGTACTTCCACCTTTATGGCTTGGGAGTCACGCTTATGTGTCTCCTCAATCCTCTGTACTAGAGACTCGATCTCTGTGCGTGTAGGGAGAGCTCTCAGCAAGGCACGGATCTCAAAGTCTGTCTGCGGGAAGACCGCTGGCTGCGGGGTGCCTAGCGCATCGAGTCCATGTGCTATCGCCGTGGACGCCGCCTGCGCCTCTCTCGGCTGTCCGGCCGCATCGCCAGCTTCCTCCTGCATGAGCTCTCCTTCCGCCGCACCTCCACTGGGTGCCAACACAGTAATAGGCTGTGGAGACCGTAGGTATTGAATTATCTCCTCGTTCTTCCTTCCTGGCGTTCGTGCGGCTGCATTAGCCCCTCGTTTTCTGCCCGGGGACATGCCATTATCTGTTTGCTGGGGATTACTCGGGCCGGCTGTGGAAGCCTGGAGCTTGGTGTTTTAGCGTGCTCTCATGCGGCCGCCTCCTGACCACGCCCCCCACCGCTTACGAATCTGTCTACGAAATTCTCCACAAATTAAGGGAAGTGCCTTTTAATAAAATCAATGCTGCTAAGTATCCTTGGTGCCAATATTGATTTAAAATTTAGGGCCTGCCTACAGAGTTCTCCATTTTCTGTGGGCTCAAGGGCCTCTTAAATACTTAAAGGCCTCAATATCACTTCACCTTTAACTAATCTATATGCAGCAAACTTTGTGTCTCTTATAGAAGCAGTGCATCGTGAAAAGGAGGGAATGAAAAAATGTTATCTTTTTTGGACAGGCAGACCTGCTGCCGTTTAAAATGACCCTCCTCCCTCAAATTCTTTTTACTCTACAACCTTGCCCTTACATATCCCCGAGATGTTCTACGTACATTACAAGCCAAATTCTCTTACTTTTTATGGCCAGGTAAAAAAGCAACATTCTCATGACACATAGAAAGGCAGATGGCATGGGGCTAACTAATCGTAAAGATTATCATACAGCTAATATTTTTATACGTTTTCTATCCCCTTTAGCAACACAGTGTCACACCCATTGAAAAGGTGGCTAAGAATAAATGGGAGGAATGCTGCTGGCTGTATTACAAATATCTAGTGGCAGAAAAGAAGTACAATGGTAACAGCTTCAGATTGAAGGTGGGTGTTACAGTTTAAAAATAAAAAATATATATATTATTTTATTAATCTAATATTTTTTGACTGGAGTTCTGCTTTAGGAAGAAAATGTTGTTTGTCATGGTGTCATAAGGTCAGATAACTTTATAATGGGACTGTAGACAGAACCAATCAGAAGAAAAACATATATCTAATATATAAATAAGAGACATAAATAAAAGAGACCAGACTTAGAATATGGATTGAAAATTGGCCACGGCCCTTTATTGATATAACCATTAAAACTTGTATATATATATATATATATATTATACATAAATATATATATATTTTATAACATATATAACATATAATAAACTATATTTATATTAACTCAGCATTAACCGCTCAAGTTAATTCACATAAACTTACAATATCCACAACCACAATATATATCATCAACTCAGCTATAACCACTCAAGTTGACATCAAAATATACAAGAAGTATCAAGTACAAAGATATCCAAAAAAGGACCGTGACATAGGGTAAATATAGGGGTGGGGAGGGCGGGACAACCTTCCTCTTCTGTCCCCGCCGTTAGATTAACTGCTGACGCAGTTATTACTTAGATAAGCTCAAAAACATGCAATAACCGTTATTACAGTTGTCTATAAAAGGACCAATCAGATTTAAATATGCAAATGAGCATATAATACCAAATTATTCTGTTATTGATTGGTCTGTCACAATCCCATAGGTATAGGTGGAGCAATGAATGCCCCCCCCAAACCTTTAAGGGACTGTAGACAGAACCAATCAGAAGAAAAACATATATCTAATATATAAATAAGAGACATAAATAAAAGAGACCAGACTTAGAATATGGATTGAAAATTGGCCACGGCCCTTTATTGATATAACCATTAAAACTTGTATATATATATTATACATAAATATATATATATTTTATAACATATATAACATATAATAAACTATATTTATATTAACTCAGCATTAACCGCTCAAGTTAATTCACATAAACTTACAATATCCACCAGCCAGGCTCAAACAACAAGAGCCTGGCACCCCACCAATTTAACCGTGGCCAACTCAATACTATTCTGAAGCCTCAAATTAAAAATATCCAATGCAATATTCGATAAATGAACATCGTCTGGACGATAGAAACCAGGTAAGTAACCTTCCAGGTCAATGTGTCTGTACGAAAAGCCATTAATCGAACGCAAAAATTTTTCTAAAGATCTATTAATACGTTTACGGATATTTTTACAGAATTTTAGCTCAGGAATTAAATGCCAACTGAGTCTGGGGACAATTTCCGAAAAAATTAAAACCGAATTTGGAAATAAAGAATGTAGTCTCAAAAATTGCAATCTAAGGGCAGAAATGATTTCTAAAGTCGTACGAGACCCAATATCATTACCGCCTAGATGTAAAATAATAACAGAAGGGGATGGCCAATGAGACAATAAAAATGGCAAAGAATTATCCAAATCCACACACATCATGCCCCTCCTACCCAACCACCAAACTTGAAATTCATCCATATCCAGACCAAGGTTTGAAACATAGCATCTCAGAGCTGCCCTACGAGAGGCCCAGAATATGAAGGAATGACCGAGAATCCAAATATGTTTTCGACAACCTGCAAGTTAAATGACAAAATTAGGTCTCACATAACTCCGAAAACAGTTCGAATCCCACCTCCCAATACGTTTAATCACTGGAGCAGGGAAACCTAATAATGCAGCTTCGGTGGCAGCACCGATACGAAAGGAGTGAGATGTAATGCGAAGATGATGAAGATTCGCATGTGCTAAACAACGTTTCAAAACCGAATTAAATTGGTAAATGGTAAGAGGAAGACCTGACATATGTAGAAGCAGAAAGGAGCCAGCAGGGCGTACCCTTAAATATTCGGACAGAAGAGAAACAATGCAAACCAAAGAACCATGCAAAGGACGAAGCGTGATCCAGCGGCCACGTCCAATTTGATCTGTCTTGCTGCGTTTTAAATAAATCTGTACAAAATCAGGACCAATCTTTAAGTCTGTGAACACAAGAAGAATTTTTTGGCAAAACTTCAGAAATTCAAAAAGCGCCAAAAAAACAAAGGCTAAACGCAACTTTAAATAGTAAAGCCTCAAATGGCGAAAAGCAAACAGAATCCGTAGCCTTGCAAATGGTCAGCAGTATGGAAGGAGATATGGGAAACCTAGAATCCGGTTTAACAAATTTTCTTCTGTATCCTTTCAACGTCTGTTGGACCGGAAAGAAGGACATACATGAAGGCATACCCGATAATTTAAAGAAAAAAGAAACACCACTAAGCATTTTTTGTATATGCGAATAAGAATATTCCTTAGAAATCAAAAAATTAAGAAAATCTAGAACGAGGTCCTCCAAAGAAATCTCCGGATTATTTCCCAGAGAATTTATATAACAGTCCCACATACGCCACGCGGCTAAATAGTGTGCCCACGTGGAGGGTGCCAACGAATTACGAACTGCTTGTTGCACCGGAGTCAAAGCAGATCCCACAAATGCTGAGGGCATAAATTGCCGTGAATGTCTGCATATGGAACTAATTCCCGAAACCGGTCCAGCTGAAGGTGAGAGAGAGAGTCAGCGATTAAATTCGACTTACCCGGTATATATTTTGCCTTAATTTAAACATTCAGTTCTAAACACATAAAAACCAAGTGACGCAATACAGCCAAGACAGGCAAAGATTTTGAAGTCAAACAATTAATGGCATAGACAACACCCATATTATCTGAATGAAACAACAAATTACGGTTACGGAAATTAGAACCCCACAACTCCAAGGAAACCAGTAAAGGAAAAATTTCCAAGAAAACTATATTCTTAGTCAAACCGGACAACTTCCAAGATTCAGGCCATAAGCCTACTGACCAGTGGCCTTGCCAGAAAGCCCCATACCCAATGGAACCTGAAGCATCAGTGTACAAATCCAAGGCCGACAAGGCGCAAAAAGGCTGTCTCCATAAACAACACCCATTATAATTTTTCAAAAATGTCTTCCATACAAGCAAATCATCACGTAAACTGCGGGTGAGACGAACAAAATGAAAGGGGGATGAAACACCAGAAATAGCTTTATATAAACGTCTCGAAAAAATTCTTCCAATGGGAATAACCCGAGACGCGAAGGCCAACAAACCCAAAACTGACTGTAAAGTCCTCAAAGTGACTTTCTTTTTTGACAAGACAAAATCAATTAGAGTATATAGCCTACAAATCTTATCAGGAGTCAAACGAAACTCCATTGCAGCGGTGTCAATAGTAATGCCCAGAAATTCCAAACACCTAGTAGGAAAAAACGATTTTTCGTGAGCTAAGGGAACTCCAAATTGGCGACATACAACAACAAATTCCGAAAAAAGAGAGAAACAGTCCGAAGTGCCGGCCTTTCCTACAAAGAGGAAGTCGTCTAAATAATGAACAACATTGAGAGACTTCGTGCAATAACAAACCATTCCAAGAATGAAGAAAACATCTCAAAATATTTGCAGGATAAAGAACAGCCCATGGGGAGGCATTTGCCGTAGAAATAAAAACCATCAAATCTAAAACCCAACGAATTGTAGGCACTAGGGTGAATGGGAAGTAGCCTAAACGCCGATTTAACATCAGCTTTAGCCAATAGGACCGAGTCACCAACATTGCGAATTATGCGCAAGGCATCGTCAAAAGAAGCATAGGAAACAGCACAAATGTCATGATCCAACTCGTCATTTAACGATAAGCCTTTTGGAAATGATAAGTGGTGTATAAGACGAAAAGAGCCTTGTTCTTTTTTTGGAATAATTCCCAACGGTGAAACCCGAAAATCAACAAATGGAGGCGCAACAAAAGGGCCTGCAATTCTGCCATCACGAAGCTCTTTTAAAATTTTTTCAGCAACTACAGCTTCATTTTTGGACAATGACTTCAAATTATCATGCACTATACATCCTGAACCTGCAAAGGAAGGCAGTAGAAAACCCACAGAGAAACCATCAAATAGGATGCGAGCTATCAGTCGGTTTGGCCATAATTGAAGCCACGGTCGCATTTCTGCTACCTTCACTGGTGTGACCACTTACGAAAAATATCAGGCTGAGGAATAGAAGATTGAGAAGCCAGCTTCTTAAAACATCTCGAGGCAGAATGAGCGCCCGCGCAGAAAGAACACTCATGTTTATATCTACACGTGCCTGGCCACTTGCATTGGCCTTCATTGAAGCTAAAGCACAAACATTTTTTAAAAGGAGCAGACGGGGTAACAGATACTGGCTTTGCAAAAGTACGCTGAGGTAAAAGAAGGTTCAGCCAAAGCCCAACATCTTTTGTCCCCCAACGCATAGATTTATGTATAGCAAGTTTTTGACGAAAAGATTATTAAAAGATCTGGCCGGTGTCCTGCGCCTATCCTCATCAGATTTCTCAGTATCCTTTTTATCAAACCTGTTATCTTTAGAAGAAGGCAGTAAAGACAATATATCCACAAATTCTTCTTTCCAGATTTTCTCTTTCATTACTAAATTCAAATGGTAGCCTAACGGCGAAAGTTCGCACGTCATAGCCTCCTTGTAACAGGTCTCAGGTATAGAAGAAGAGGATACCAGTAGAGGCACTTGTAAAGTGGAGACAGGTACAGAAGTCACAACAGAAGTAACATTAGATACAGGTAAATCAGTAACAGCACCGACATGATCACTCCAAACAGGTGCAACAGTATTAGCAGGTAATTTTTGTACATTAACAACCTGATTTACCAACACATTAAATGACCTTGCCAAATCTAATAACATTTGCAAATTGTCAGACTCACCACTTGGCACAGGAGCTGACACATTTGCAGGCAAATCTTGGGCATGTAGTACTTCATCTACACCAGAAGGTGGCTCCAAAGCAGCAACCTGTAAAGAATCAGAGCAAATAGGGGAGGGGGAGACAGAAACCTCAGGAGGAGGATCCACAGCATGCACATTTTTAATAATATGACAACTGTCCATAGAACGTCCACTCCTGCCCTTTTTGGAAGCAGCAGAGCTGCGAGGTGGCGATGGGGAACCGAATCTCCTCGGCCTCCTTCTAGGCCTGTTGTCCCTGACGGAGCTGTGTGCTGTGCAGGCGCCGGGGGGCCCGGCAAAGGCACAGGGAAAGGACGATCGTCGGCTGTGGCAGAAGGCGGAGACCGGGAGGGGCGGGCAGTGGAAGGAAGGTGGCGATTTACAACCCGGGTCTCAGGAAGAGGAGGAAGTCTGCCATGGAACTCAGCAGAGGAGGAGGGGGCCGCAAACATCCGGGAGTCTCCACCCGAAGGGACAGGACAGTCCGGCATGGCGAGACAGCGGCGGATCCAGGCTTCACCGTCGGCGGAACTCGCCCTCTCCAGGACCAATTGAAGCAGAGACTGCATAGTGTAGAAGGTCAGTGACCGGAGAAAGTACAGGCAGAGCAGGGTCTGTCACGAATGGTGAATCAGCAGCCACTCCGGAGCTCAGGACAGGCACAGAGGGTGGAGTCAAAACGGCAGCTCCTCAGCAAAGGCTATACAAGGCAGGGAGAAAAAGACGGGACAACCTTCCTCTTCTGTCCCCGCCGTTAGATTAACTGCTGACACAGTTATTACTTAGATAAGCTAAAAAACATGCAATAACCGTTATTACAGTTGTCTATAAAAGGACTAATCAGATTTAAATATGCAAATGAGCATATAATACCAAATTATTCTGTTATTGATTGGTCTGTCACAATCCCATAGGTATAGGTGGAGCAATGAATGCCCCCCCAAGCCTTAAACACTGTAAAATTGGAGCAATCTACCATGCCTGTAATATAACTTATAGTCTTCTTAAGACAGCTATTCAATGCATCAACTTCCCTCCATAAAAGATATTCAGTGTTAGGAGAATAGACCTTTTCAGCCTTGCATAGGATTAAAGTTCACAGGCAAGTTTGGACTTCTTTACTCGCTTTTACTTTTTTTCCTTGCATTACTAAATCACTTAGTATAAGTGCTGATTTTGATTTGAATTGATGGTTATATGTGCCTACCAGAAAAGAAAGAGAAATTTGTTGTTTACAAGAAAAAGGTTAATTAGGCATTGACATTTAAAATATCCTTTAAACTCTGTTGGTTATATAAAATCCTCTTTACTTTAGCTAATCATGTAAATGTAATTTGAGGTCACATTTCCCTCTGGCAGTAATTAGTGACTGTAAACCAAAAAGATTGAAAACAGAAAAAAATCACCAGGTTCATAATGGATCATTTCATTAGCTGCGGAATAACCATCAGATGTGACAAATACATGCAAGCTAATGAAAGCTTTAATAAAGAAAACAAAAAATGGACATAATTATTGATTCAAATAAATTATTATAATTGCCTACAGGACTTTCTATGTGGATTGTGAGAGGAAATTATGGACATCTGCTGTGGCAGAGTGCCCTTTGATTCACCATGTTTAGATGCAGGGGTAAGTTCCTTTTTCTCCTTTTTCCACAATCACTTGGGTCCCCACAAACCTCTGGATTCCCACAATCCCCTTGGCTCCTGGACATACAGTACCCAGTGAATACAAGCTTCCCAATTTCCCACCCTTTGGTGGCTCAAAGAGACACATCTGATGAGACAGAGGCGTTTGGACATGTGATTTGCCCCCAGGTGTGTGGTTCTTCTCTCTTAGTCCCAGCAAGAGGGCAACTGGGAAGGAGCCCAAAAGACCCAGCCACTGTAGAGAGTACTTCACTTCAACTGAGGGGGCCCTGTCACAGAGGCTAAGCACAAGCAGATGTTTATGTATTGTACTGTTTCCAGATACAGTTGTCATTCTCTAATATCCCAAGATGGTACTTAGACTAAATCTCCATTGGCACTTGATGCAGAAGCAGCATATTCATCCCTTTATACTTAGATAGTGCTTGGTCCACTCTCAAGCAATGTAAATCAATAAGGGTGGCATGGTATATGGTATGGCATGATTATTGCATTCAATGTTCACCAAAACCTTGACATACTCCCATTGGTCATTACAGCTGGTGTGGCAGTGTTGATGGAAAAAGAGGAGGAGAAGAGGAGGATGAGGATGAGAAGAGGGCAAAGGTACTGGATCCCTACAGTCATTACAAATTTAGAAGGCAGAGGACAGTTCTGGATCATGTATGAAAACTTACATGTTCATGAGGACAAGTTCTTCAATGCAACCAGATGTCCATGGCAAGGTGAGTAAACAGGGTTTGTGTGTCTACGTACATATGTTAGAAATGTTCTTTTTCCAAATGTGGATATTTACACTGACCATGTCTCCTTAACTTGTGTGTGTCCAGCTTCCATCTCTACCTGTGTATTGTCACTAACTACTCCTTTAGGTCAGAAATGTGTTGATTGAATTTGCATTTTTGGATTTAGCTAATGGCCATGTTATGTCTTTTTTTAACAGTTTTGACAAATTGCTAGGTTTACTCTGCATCCATCTACACCGGCAGAATTTCAAAAAGGTTATGTGGACATGACCAGGTAGATAATAGACAAAGCACAACATCCCAATTTTAGAAAAATTCAAAGGTAGAATGGGGATACGTTTTTTTCTAGGTGCACAAACACATTATACAAAATACTTTTTTTCATAAAAACAATACTGTTTATTTTGACATGGTTGAATTAAAATTAAAAAAATTGTACAAACATTTGGCTTCATTACTTAAATATACTGTATATAATATTTAATCCAACACCCTTATATTTCCAACATGTTTCACCGTATTCAGCTTCTTCAAAGGAAATTGTGATGGATTTTACGCTAATAGAGCAAAAACCAGAATCAATGATGAAAAGTATGCAGTACAATATACTCATATTTAATTGGTACAGAACATACATAAAAATGAAAATAGCAAAAACAAGCACAAAAAAACTGCACCTTTTAGACAGAATTAAATTCCCCCAAATAGGCTCCCTATCTCCAAATGTTGCACCTTGGGGTGAGGCTAAAATCAGAAGAAAATGAGAGGTGTCTGTCCACCTGGGTCACATGCACCCAGTGCCGGGACAAGGTCATTGAGCGTCCAGGGCAAAGATGCCAAACTGCGCCCCCTATTCCCTTAGGGTTAGGGTCAGGGTGCCCCTATCCCTGCAATAAACTATTGCGCCTAGGGCAGCCATCCCTCCTGCCCACCCCTTGTCCCAGCCCTGCATGCACCAACTGGCAGGGGAGATGCCCCAAAAGACCAGGTCTCCCACAAAGGGGGAGAGATGGCCCCAAAACAACCTGGTAATAAGCATACATCACAGAACACCAGCAGAAAAGTCCTTTTGTAGGAGTATCTTTCCTGCGGAGGGATTGACTAACACACTAAGGTAAGCTATCAATGACATTGCTATTTTCCATGTGCTTTGTGTCATTCACAACAACAGTACAGATACTGCACAGTACAGTAGCTGCACCAGATTTTTCACCATGGTTATTTGTTAAATACACCAATAGCATGCTATATATTACACAATATACCTCCTAAACAGAAA
This sequence comes from Pelophylax lessonae, assembly GCF_965119305.1. Classification (NCBI taxonomy): domain Eukaryota; kingdom Metazoa; phylum Chordata; class Amphibia; order Anura; family Ranidae; genus Pelophylax; species Pelophylax lessonae. Next base: position 121,240,853 of record NC_138776.1, on the reverse strand, counting down.
GAAATTAGCACATACAGTTCAACATTAATTATTTTTTATTTAAAAAAAAAAGTTTCCAAAACTTTACAAAATCACTATAAAACATGTAAAAAATATATATATATATATATATATATATATATATATATATATATATATAGATAGATAGATAGATAGATAGATAGATAGATAGATAGATAGATAGATAGATAGATAGATAGATAGATAGATATAGATATAGATAGATATATATAGATATGTATATAAGCAACATATATAAAATATTTATTTTGCAATATATTTGCATTGCCACATTACCCTCACATAAACAATAAAGACCAAAAAATGTAAACATATTAAAAAAAAATCAGATGTGATCATTTTAATTACTAGTTGCCTGAAATTTTGACAAATAATGATCATCTGTGTGCATATGACAACAATATCACAAAGTTACCACATATGTGGCTTGTATGGGAGGGTTTCAAGAAAAAAGACACTCCTTAACCACTTAAGCCCCGGAAGATTTTACCCCCATTCCGACCAGGGGGTATTTTGCGATTCGGCACTGCGTGACTTTAACGGACAATTGCGCGGTCGTGCGACGCTGTACCTAAACGAATTTGGCGTCCTTTTTTTCCCACAAACAGAGCTTTCTTTTGGTGGTATTTGATCACCTGTGCGATTTTTGATCACGCGCTATAAACAAAAAAAGAGCGTCAATTTTGCAAAAATAACAATATTTTTCTCATTTTTTTATATGAAATTGCCCCAAAAAAAAATGTAAAAATCAAAATTTTTTAACATTTTTGGCCAATTTGTTTTATGCTACCTATGTTTGGTAAAAAAAAATCGCAAAAAGCGTATTTTGATTGGTTTGCGCAAAAGTTATCGCGTTTACTAACAAAGGGAAAGATTTTTGTCATTTTTGTTGTTTTTTTTTTAACGTGTAATGGCGGCGATCTGCGATTTTTTTTGCAGTACTGCGACATTGCGGCGGACAGATCGGACCCTTGACTGACATTTTTGACACTTTTGGGGTTACCAGTGACATTTCTACAGTAATCAGTGCTATATATATGCACTGTTACTGTAAAAATACACTGGTAGTGAAGGGGTTAACTTTATTTGGGAGGGAGGGGCTGTGTGTGTCCCTAGGGGCGTGCTTTCTACTGTGATTGGCTGTGGCTTCAGCTGTAAGGACACTGATCAACGGATCTACATAGTAGATCCATGTGATCAGTGTCTTTGCAGCGAGGAGAATGACAGGCAGCTTGTTTACACAAGCTGCCTGACATTCTCCCTCTCCCCCGCCGATCGCCGAGTGGCCGGCGGACATCTGGTCCGCTGGTCACACGCGCGGGGGGGGTCCGTGACCACGCGGGAGCGGGAGCGCGCCTCCGGGGGCGCGCGCTCGCTCCCTAGACCCTCACAAGCAAGCAACGTAGCCCTACGTTAGTTTGCCTGTGAGGGGCTGACCGCCGACGTAGATAGTCGTGCGGCGGTCGGCAAGTGGTTAAGAAAGGCCAGATTTAGTTTTGCCAAAACACACCTCCAGAAGATTCTGAGGTCACATGAAAAAAGGTGTTATGGTCTGTTGTGACTAAAATTTTATTATTTGGCCTCAACACCAAAAGATATGTCTGATGTAAATCCAATACAGCTCATCATCCATATAACCCATTTCCTACAGTAAAGCATGGAGGTGGTAATATCCTGTTATGGGGATGTTTTTCCGCAGCAGGGACTGGAACACTTGTCAGAATAAACAGAAAAATGGATGGGGCAAAAAACAGTCCAATTCTTGTGGAAAATCTGCTGCCCTCTGCCAGAAAGTTGTCAATGGGAAGATGGGTAGGGTAGGTTTATCTAACAACATGACAATGATCAAAACACAGCCAAAATGACCACATAGTGGTTGAAGGAGAAAAAGGTGAATGTCCCGGCATGGCCTAGTCAAAGCCCAGACTTAAACCCCATTGAAAATCTGTGGAATGACTTGAAGACTGCAGTCCACAAATGGCCGCCATCAAATTTAACTGAACTTGAGCAGTTCTGCAAAAAAGAGTGGGCAAATATTGCAAAGTCTAGATGTGCAAAGTTAGTAGATACATATCCCGACAGACTAAAGGCTGTAATTAAATAAAAAGGTGTTTCAACAAAATACTGACATAAGGGGGTGATCCTATTTCCATTTTTTTTTTGTTTTTATTGTTTCCTGACATGTTGGTGTTGGATGTTTTATTGTGCACTGATAAAACAAAAAAAGTGTCTGTCTTCATTTCAGGCTGCAAAACAACAACATGTGAAGGGAGTGATTTTTTTCTATGCACATCATATTGTACCACGCTCCAGCAGCTGAAGCCAAAATTAACATTGTAAAAGTGGTCAGATAACTACGTGGTACAGCAGGCACATATCAGAAAAATGACATGTTGAGGTGACATTTGTCAGCCTACAGCTGGTGATGTGTTTTTGGATGAGAATGTTTATTTGTGCTTGATCCACTGCTGGTTGAGGGCCTTGGGGACTGGGTTTCATAAGGTTGGAAAGATGTGTTTGAAAAAGAAAGTGGCTGATACACCCTTTGAGTTATAGGGTACCAAGTATGGAGGACATTGGGGACGGAAAAGGATATTGGATTGGAGGATGTGATGTATCGAGGACATTTTCATAATTATCTGAGTAAGCTCATTTTGTGCAGGTATGTAGAGATAACAGCATACAGGAAGATGCCATGCACTGCCAATCTGTGGGAGGGACTACACTGCAGTGAATGCCTGGGTAATCCTCCTGTAATGTTAGATCCAAATCACATCAATATAGGTGAGGATCTAACTTGGACTCCCATAAAAGTCTATGAGCAGAAGTTGGAAGTCGCCTAGAAGTAGTATAGGAATCTTTTCTAAAGTCAGAGCAACTTCAGTAGTGCTAATTAAGACAGCTCTGATTGAATAACATGGGATTTCACATGTTGTGCTGTCATACCCATTAAGCAATAAAAAATTACCAACAAGCACCAATCCCCCGTATTGCCGGCAAGGCTTAACCAATATGTTCACTAATGATGTTTTGACTTTGTTCGACCTGATATATTGTTCATGTTTTTTTTTTTTTTTTTTTCCACCTATGTTAACAATTTGCAATTTTTGACACATCAACTGTTTGAACTTAATTCTCTTGCAAAATCTCAATAAAAATTTGGTTAAAAAAAAAAAAAAAAATTACAACGAGCAAATAAACGAATAAAAGTCCAAAAATGTTCAAAAACGTCATTGTGAAAAATCTTGATAAATCCAAAGTGCACCAACCGCCATGTGATAAAGTGAGGTCACTAATTAGATATTTAGACCCCACATTATAGGGGTCTAAAACAGTTTTTAATGTTTTTAATGTTCATATTGCTCTTTGTTTGTAATACCCTATTATTTGGTTTGCACAAATTGGTATACAGTACTTCACTATGGGATGCAATTATCCTTCTTTTGGTATGTACCTATGATGATACTGTAGCAGGTTTTCTAGGCCTTGAGCCTAAGGTGAGTCTGCCATTGTTACCGGTAACACTTTCAGCACATTTGAGCTGTGAACCCAGGTGTGAGAACTGAGACAAGGACCATTCCGGCATCTTTGGTTTGTTTGTTTTATTGGATTTAGGGGATGGGAGAAGGGAATAAGTGGGATACTCCTTTGGCTCAACTAGGTACACTTTGGGACACTCTGAGAAAAATGCCTGTTGGCGCTGTCTTGACGCCAGCTGAACGCCAACCAGCGCTTCCTGACCCTTTAAAGATACTGTAATACTGAAACTGTGCTGGAACCCTGCATTTAACTCAGAAGATCCAGGACTGTGAAATACTTGACTCCTGACACTACTTTAGCTCAAAAGTCACTGAACAGCTCCCTCCAGCCCTGCACTGGCTGAGGTAGCTCTGTGTAGATACTTATGCTGCTGCAACCCTTAACTTGTACACTTCACACTGTACACTGACTCTTCAGGGCCCAAACTTCACGCGCCCCCTTTACACTTCAGGGTCCTCTATCTAGGTACCCCCTTTACACAGCTATCTGACCTCTGGATCTCTAGAACCTTCTGCAGAGTGGTCCCCTCTGACACTAGGCAGACCCCCAGGGGCAGTCCACAGTACTCACGACCTTTGTAGGATTTCCTGGAACTTCGACCCCTCTCTCTCTCTGCTGGTTCTCGGAACACCAGATCCCTCTGCAGCTCAACTCAGCACTCTCTGGATTCTCAGGCAGCACCTAAGACATCCGCTTCCTCTGACAGGAGGGAAGACATCCGTCCTCTCCCTCCTGGGACTCTGCTTCCAGCCAAAGACGCTGAGTCATGCGCCCCTCTCAGACTCAGACTTATACCCCCTCCCAGAATCCTCTGCGGCAGAATCTGGGCCAGTGGGGTGACTCCCCTCTCAGCGGACACACTTGGGAGCCATGACAACCTGACTAACAAAAATAAATCATGGCCCTGCTGTTAAGCAGTCAAGGCCCACTATACTTTACCTAGCACCTACCTGTAGGGTGCTACAATACAATCAGATTTAATGAAAGGATTTGAACTCATCCTGTGCCTTAATATCAGTGTGAGGGGTATATGAGGTGTTGACAGCTGAAAGATCAAGATTTGCAACCATCCATCCATCCACTCATTCATGTGGGATTTTGGTTAATCTTAATGCACTGTTAGACCCCTATAATGGGGGGGGGGGGGGGCTAAACATCTGGTAAGTGGCCTCCTTTTATCACATGGTGATTTTGCGCACTTCGGGTTTATCAAGATTTTTTACAATGGACTTTTTTTTATCACTTTTGGACTTATTAGTTTTATTAGCTTGTTGTCATTTATTATTGCTGAATGTGTATGACAGTGTAACACTTATTCTCTATAGATTTGTGTAAATATTTGTGTGCAATTTTTGTGAGCGCTGCTGTCACAATTAATCAGCTAATTTTTTGGTTATTAAATTGGCTTGCACTACCAATTGCACCAGATGATTCACATAGAAGCTAACTATGACTCTACGTGAATCATCTGGTACACTGTATAGTACAAGTGCATTCTATTTGTGAGAATTTTAATTTTTTTAATAAATTTGAAAGTTCTTTTTGATACTGCACCATGAGCGTTTTCTCTATTTTTTTCCCCTCACTGAAATATGTATTCATTACAATGGTGAGCTTTCACCATTGTAATGAATACATATTTTAATTATCCTGAGGGTATCAGTGGATTACATTACCCAGTGTGCTAGGGCACGCATGTTTGGACCTTACCTTGTGTAGGTCTAAATTTGCGGTAAGAGGCCACTTTGGAAAGTGGAGGTGCACTGCGGTGGATTATAGTTATTTTCTGGAACACGAGTTGATGCACAGCTGGTTTTGAATGACATTATATATTGAAGCCCAAGGAAACATATAAAAATAATTTATTATATCATATTTGGTGACATGTATATGAAGTAACCATTTTTATTTGTTTTTCGTATGTAATCATTTATTTACACTGATGCAGATAAGTACTGGTAGTCATATGTATTAATATGTATGTGGTTGCGCTGCACTCTGTTGATTAATTTTTAATATTGTTATTAAAGATGGTTTATTTGCTTCTTGTAAGCATTTTATTATTTTCTTTTAAAGAGGATGAAAACACAGAACATAAGTCACCTGCTGCATCCTTAAGATATCTATGGTCAAATGTAAATATGCATTTATAATTAAACCTACATATGCATATGTTCAGGGGAACAAAAATAATGTCCTGGAGGTAAATCATAATGCAATAAAACAACAATTTATTAGTACATTAATGTCAACATTTGGTACATTAATGTACTTGGCCCAAAAAAAGAAAAACATGGAAATTATGTAACAGCATTTTACAATATGGTTAGAAGGGTCCTACTCAAAAGAGCTTACAATCTACAAGGGTAAGAAAAATAATTGCACACACCTTAACATTCACATTAAAAAACAGGAATAAAACCATGACAAACATTGTAGGAAAACAACATCAAAAGTTTAAGTGCAGTATAAGCAAAACAGACAAAATGAATACTAAATACAAAAATGAAGAGATGGAATAGATTACACATACATTTATGGTTAGGGTTAGCAGTAAGCTTCCTTTCCTTTTAAATCATAACATTAACTTGATTAACATTAGGCATTGTATGTAGAACATGTGAGGTTTATAAGTAACTAGAAGAAAATATGGGTCCACAGAGGCTCACAAACAGACACATGGTCAGACTTGACAAAGACACATAGTTTTGAAACCATGCCAATCTTTTGAGGGTCAAAATGAAAAACTATTCCATCAAACAATCATCAAATCACAGTCTTAGTGGGTGTGGGTCAGTTGTTATGCACACTATCTCTACCCCCCCCCCCCCCAAAGAAAAAAATCCCAATTTATAACAAATAACAAATAGTTAGTCTATTATTGTCAAAATCCTGATAGAGCTCCGACTGTCTTAAAGTGGTTGTAAAAAGGCAGAAGTTTTTTTTATCTTGATGGATTCTATGCATTAATATAAAAGGTCTTCTGTGTGCAATAGCCCCCCAATACTTACCTAAAACCTGAAACCCATCTAGATACAGCAAAGTTTAAGGAGTGTCTCGGCTGCCCTCTTCATTGGCTGAGATGGCAGCGCAGTGCCATTGGCTTCTACTGCTGTGAAAGTCAGTTAACCAATGAGGAGACAGGGAGGGGGTGGGGAAAAACTGTGGCTCCACATCTGAATGGACACACAGAGCAGAAGCTCGGCTTAGGTGCCCCCACAGCAAGCAGCTTGCTGTGGGGGTACTTGGCAGGAGGTAGGGGCCAGAAGCACCGGAGAGGGACCCGAGAAGAAGAGTATCTGGGCTGCTCAGTGCAAAACCACTACATAGAGCAGGTAAGTATAACCGGTTTGTTATTTTTAATGAAAAAAAAAAAAAAACAATGACTTTGGGATCACTTTAAAATGTGGGGCATCATAAACAGATCCTGGGAAGTCAGCAACAACATTTTAGATGAATGTATTTGCATCGCAAAACAACCTGGATATTAATTTATTTATAAAAGATGCAGTGCTATCCCTGTAAACAGTAATTATATCTATATTATGACTCCAAATGATAAAATCATCATATCCAAGAAAGTAGCAAAACAACATTTCACCCCATTAAAAATCAAAGAATCAGGCTGGCAGGCATGTAGTGAGTCTCTATATGGAGTGAATGATCACAAAATCCAGTTAGAAATGCAATCAATCCATGTACTCTTATGCAGGGTGATCCTTGTATGGGGAGTATATAGGTAGAAAGATCCTCCACCAGCACTGCCAGTTCAATTGTGCAAATTCTTCACAGCCAAATAGCACAGTATACCACATCCAGCCGAGTTAGGCAATCAATCCCCAGAGGTAGCCTCCACGATCATGTACAGCAGAGCTTGTATAACACTCCAGATCACCATATACCCAGCAAAAGAAAGAACTGCCTCCTCATGGTATACTGCATTTTTAAAGGCGCCAACAAGCTCTTTTAAGGAGCTTTCTTAGGTTATTGCAATACTTAACCACTTCAGCTCTGGAAGGTTTTACCCTCTTTTTGACCAGGCCTTTTGAGATAAAGCACTGCGTTGCTTTAACTGACAATTGCGTGGTCATGCGACACTGTACCCAAATGAAATTGATGTCCCCCCCACAAATAAAGCTTACCTTTTTGTGATATTTGATTACCTCTGTGGTTTTTATTTTTTGCTCTATAAACATTTTTTTTTTTCAATTTTGAAAAAAATAAAAAATGGATATATATTTTACTTTCTGCTATAAAACATAGCTAATAAAATAGCAAATGTCTTCATAAGTTTAGGCCCATATTTATTCTGCTACATTGGCCATTGGTGGAATTGCATGACTGTGTTGTGTAGTGGGCTCCTGAAAAGCTTGCAATACCCCAAACAGCACCATAATCTGCTCCTTGGACAGGCAAAATTCAGTCAGCACTTCTGCTTCTGTAAAATGATCAAGTAAGGTGTGCTAAATGAACACTGACACTTTATAACCACTCTTTTCCTCCTTTTAATGGCTTACATTTTCAACAAATTAGCCTCCTAAAGCTCCATTAGTGATGAAGGTGAGAGCAATGCTTTGTCCAGCTGCCAAATGGCAGTGAAGACTCGCCAACGGCTCATTAGATTGTGAATTGGTGCTTACCGTAATTTTTCTTTCCTGGCCTATCCTCACATCAGCACAATGGGTTAACGCCTCCTCTGGAGCCCACAGGACCACCTCTTCCTAACTAAATAAGACAGCCCCTCCCCCGCTGACATGTTCGATAACCTAGCCTATGACAGGCCATTAGGGCTGGAGTCCTGTGCTGGTGCCCGGATATGCCAGGAAAGGAAAATGATGGTAAATATTTGATAACAATTTTCCGTATTCCTGGCCCTACCTCACGTCAGCACACAATGGGATGTAACTAGCTGAAAAAAATGGGCAGGAGAGAACACATGAAAAGAAACATTGACAATCAAAAGAAAATCTGCCAAGAAAATTATATATTTTATATGTCTTGTCCCAAACTTTGCAGAACTTGCTGACTGCACGCCTAGTTTGTAAAGTCAAAATGAAGGGCTAGCCATCTCTCGTATATCCTTCACTAAAACCATGGCGTAACTGCCCCAAGGCTGCCACCCCTCTGGTCGAAGGAGCTTGCCTGTGTTCCTGAGCAAAAAGGCCCACTGCCTGCATGCCAATCTACTCACCCTAGTAAACCAAAAAGAAGATTACTCAAGAACCTGACGGCAAAAAAAAGATTGTCCACTTTCCTCACGTCTTTGACTGCCCCCGGGTTTTTCTGGTAACTGGATACCACTTGGAGATGGACATATCACTATTTCTGGTAAAAAGACACAAAAGGGATCTTTGCTGAAATTACCAACATCCTTCTGTCTGAAGCAACTGCTTGTCAGAGGAACTTGTTTTACCACTAGGAACTGCAATGGAAATAAAAGTATTGAAGCAAAGAATGTCTGTACCGGTGCTTTCAGAGCCAAGCTTAAGTCCCATGAAGGGAACAAGGATTTCCTTGGTGGTCGTATATGGATTACGACCTGAATGATGCATTTGTTCAATGGCTCTTCCACCCATCTGCAGCTTGAAAAAGAGGATAAAGGCAGAGAACTGTACTTTAATAGAGTTGTAAAAATGTCCAGGATATTGGCTAGAGCTGGGGACACAGGAGAGAAAATTTGTGGGCAAACAGAACAAACTTACTTCATATCCTCTCTTATGTAGCTTTCATGGTCTTGTGGTCTTCACCAAGCTTTGAACCACCTCATATGAGAATCCCTGCACCTCTAGTCTAACCCATTCAATATCCAGGCTATTAAGAGTCTCACTGGATTGGGGTGCTGCCATTGCCGTTGGCATTAAAGATCTTGTTTGACCGGAAATGGGATTGGTGGTGCAGATGACATCTGGGGAGCAATGAAAACTAAGGCCTCCTCGGCAGGTGGAAAGCACCTGTATAGCATAAACTTGTTCTGCCCAACTCTTAGAAAGAATCATGCTCATAATCAAGGACACTGGAGGAGCACAAACACCAACAAAAAAAAAACCCATGGCACTGTGAATCCACCTTCTATCAGTTCACCTTTGTACCTTGTTACAAATACCGGAAGCTGTGCGTTCAGTGGACTCTCTATTAGAACTACCATTGGACTACCCCATAGAGTCAATACTAGTTGAGGTACATATTGTTGGAAAATAATTTGCCTAACCAATTCCTTAGTGGATACTGCTTTCCCAATAGGTAGACTGCTGTTAACTTACTGTAAGTTTATGTTACAAAACGTAACAGAAAAAGACTGCCCACCAAGGGGGGGACTAAGTGTCTATGTAGGCTACTTCTGTCTTTTTGTCAATCATCAACTTCACTTGGGCCCCTTGGAGGAAGATCCTGAAAGGCTTGCAATGCTAAAAAAAATTGCCTTACATTTAAGACAGTAAGAGCATCTGCATTCCACTAGGCTCCAATGGCCTTGCACTCGTCTCCTCAGACTGGCATCCAATGTCAGAATTATTCCATCTCCTGGGCTAGGAGACACAAGAGGACACCGGTGTCCAAAACTCCAGTTCTTGCTAATTTGTGCAGACACAAATACCTTCTGATCCATAGGCAGCCCATTCCATTGACATAAGAAGGCAAATTGAAAAGCCCCCATGTGCCACCTGGCCCAATGCAGCAATGGAATGGCCACTGTAAAATGTCCCAATGGGGACAATGCAATCCCTCACTGACATGAATTCTGTCTCCATGACTCTCCGTACGCAGATTTTCAATTTGCAAATTTTGCAGTTTTGGAAAACCACTTGACTTATTCGGGCATGAAAAGCTACACCAAGATCCTTCATATATTAAGAAGGGGTTAACTGCTTTTTCTGTTTGTTCACTAGTCGACTGAACTTGGAAAAGGATTTCTAGGACAAGGATGTGATGCTTCGCCAGCCCCTGGCTTACACCTGTGACAATCAAAATGTCATGCAAGTAGTGGTATAGCCTTATCCCCAAAGACAAATTACTGCCAACAAAATGTTCAAAAAGTTTCTTGGTGCTGTGCCAATTCTAAAAATGTGTATGAACATCCGCGCATACAACACAAAGGCAGCTTGCAAAATGTATAGACACAGTTCTAGTGTAAAAGGTAAAAGGATCTGCAGCGCTCAGAGAAAATGTCACTTAGCTTTTAAACTGTTCACAGTAAAAAGTTGTATAAATCCTTCAGCAGTGTAGATAAGTATTATGCAGAGATGGGCGTGGCCGAACCGCGGATGTGATAGGACGTGTGCGCCGCTAGCTCCGCCGAGACTTCTGCAAACTATCCTGCTAACCGCCTGTCCGACACCCTACTTACCTCCGGTGGGCCCCGGGACTTACCTTAACCTCCGTATGAAACGCTGGTGAGTCATACTGATCCTCTCCGCTATGGCCAAAAGCTCAAAAGATGGGAAGGCTGCCCCCGCCATGCAGGCCCAAGATGGCGCTCCCCAGCAGTGCGCCTCCCAAAGGGAGAAATACATGGAGGCTGCACAAAAACTGTTTGCCACGCCGGCTCCCTGTGACAATCCCTCATCTACCGGGGCCTCACCGAGTGTCTACCCCGGCTCACATTCCGATGCAGATGACACGGTGCTACTGGGGGGAACTATCTGGGCTGCTCAATGACTGGGATATGGCCTGTGCAGACCAGGCCCGGCTGCAATTATCCCCCTCGCCTGACTCTGAACCCACCCTTAGGGATGTGATGGCTGCTGTGACCACCTGCAATACTTCAATTACGGCCCTGACAGCTGAATTAAAAAGGGTCAAGGCAGAAATTTCATTCATGCGCCATGATATTCAGAAGCTGAGGGAGAGAACATCAGCTGTGGAGGGTCGGGTCAGCTCCCTGGAGGACGACATGGCCCCCCTACAAAGGGAGGGCAAACATACTGCCCTGCTATCTGCACAACAGGCTGCCAGGTTGGATGACCTAGAGAATAGGATGAGAAGGAGTAACATCAGAGTGATTGGCATTCCAGAGAAAGCTGAGGGAAAGAACCCTGTTGCTTTCATTGAACATTGGCTCACCTTAACATTTGGGCAACATTCCTATGTTCTCCGTGGAGCGAGCTCACAGGGTACCCATGCGCCCTCTTCCTCCGCATGCCCCCCCTCGCACCTTTATCTTCAAGCTTCTCAACTACAAGGATAGAGACACTATCCTGTCCAAGGCTCGAGGTATGCAAGGGCAACTAGCCATTGATAATGCAAAAATGTCTCTATTCCCTGATTACTCTGCAGAAGTACAGAAACAACGGGCTAAATTAGTGGACGTGAAAAGAAGACTCAGGGATCTGAATCTCCAATATGCTATGCTGTATCCTTCCAAACTTAGAGTCGTTGCTAAAGATGAGGTCCTCTTTTTTGACAAATCTACTGCTGCTGCACAATGGCTGGATGCTAATGGTAGGGCACTGAGGGCGGCAGCTTCACCCAGGCACGGGGCCCCGTGAATGATCCTACATTGCTAATGGCGCTCCGAGCTGCTCCCTTACTGGGTCTGCGAAATTGCTTTGAAGAATGGACTGGTCGTTTCAGCTAAACTCCTGGGTAGGCGGACGCCACCCTGTAGCACCTACTGATATAAGTTTAGAACTGGTCTCTGTTCTTGAGGAGATTACTATGCCAACTGTAGTCCCTCACTGGTTTTCCCCTTCAAGTCCTGGTTCGATGAACCCCAATGACTTACCCTTGCCCCTTCACGTGGCAGAAGTGAATCCCCACTGTGCCCCTGCTTCCCTTCTACCCAAGTTTGACTTCACTGGCCTACTCCCATCCTGTATCGTGTGCCATTGCACTGCAACTTTCTGGCCGTCCATTTTGCTGGTTTTTGTGCCACTCCAATCATGGAGCAGGTCTGACCTCCTGGTTGTTCCTCACGACACAACCCCTTCACAGAACATGCGGTGGATGCCCGTATACTCTGATACCCGTCGGGTCTTTCTATGAGAATCCTACTGTGGAACTGTACCTACACCTAGACCATGGATGACACTGTGTGTATACTAACCTGCAGGAGACCCATATGCCTCTGACCATCATGCCTACCTTGGCGCCCAGTATGTTTAGCCTTCAGTATCATTCTGTCTATTCTAGCTATTCTAGAGGGGTTTGCATACTAGTCAGGAAAGGTGTTCAATTTATATGTTCCCATACTGTGCTTGATCTTGATGGTCGTTTTGTTGTTCTGCTCTGTCAGGTGGCAGGACTGACCCGCGTACTCGCTGCAGTCTATTTCCCACCCCCTTACTCAGTTGGGGTGCTCCAGCTTATTTTAGAACAGGTGGCCAAGTTCCCGGATGTCCCATTGCTGATGCTAGGAGATTATAATACAGTCCTGGATATCAGCCAGGATAGATTCGCCCCGCGTTCTGGGGATCCTCCCTGACACCCTTTGCCCACCTGATGGGGGAGCTCGGACTGACGGACGTATAGAGAATGGGACATCCAGGGGTGAGGCAGTTTTCTTGCTTCTCGGCCGCTCACTCTGGCTTATCCCAGATTAACATGGGGCTGGGCAATGGCCGTCTTTTGCCATTGGTGGTTTCGGCGGGCTACGAGCCGAGGTTGGTCTCTGACCATTCCCCGCTCTGGGTTCGCGTGGCGCTCCTCTGTGGAAACTTAATGCATTTTGGCTGATGCTCTTTCCTAGCCCTGATCCCTTACCGCCTCAGCTGTCCTCCGTTTTAGCACAGGATCTGCATACTACGGAGATTGGGGTGGTGTGGGATGCGGCTAAAAGCATTTATGAGAGGGCAATTTATTTGCATAATTAACAAGGTAAAAACTAACACGAAAGCCTGGGAAAACACGGTACTGGCAGAAGTAATTAGGACGGAGGCTGCTTATATTGGTAGACCATCCAAGGATACTTGGAGGTCCTGGCTGGCTGCGCAGACCCTATCCCATACAGTTTCGCTCCAGCGGGCGGAAAATAAGCGGTTCTTTCAGCAGCAGAGGTACTTCGAGGAGGGGGAGAATACCGGACACATGTTGGCTATGATGGTGCGGGCCAAACAGCCAGCACCTTTCATTCCCATGATTACGACTCTTAGGGAGTGCAATGGCATGCCACGCCTGACATAGGGAGAGTGTTATGTGAATTTTTTACAGACCTATACTCTTTCAAGGTTTTGGCAGATATCCATAAGATCGAGAATTTCCTGGATGACTGTGAGCTGCCTACTCTCCCGGCCTCGGATGTGGCTTTGCTTAGTGCTCCCCTGATTAACCACTTGCCGACTGCCTAACGCAGTCAGCCCCTCACAGGCAAAGTGACGTAGGGCTACGACACTAGCTTGTGAGGGTCTAGGGAGCGAGCGCGCGCCCCCGGAGGCGCGCTCCCGCGTGGTCACGGGCCCCCCCGCGCGTGTGACCGGCGGACCCGATGTCCGCCGGTCACTCTGCGATCGGCGGGGGAGAGGGAGAAAGTCAGGCGGCTTGTGTAAACAAGCTGCCTGTCATTCTCCCCTGTGTATGAAGGATGATCATATGGTTCTACTATGTAGAACTGTTGATCACTCTTCATACATCTGAAGCCACAGCCAATCACAGTAGAAAGCATGCCCCTAGGGACACACATAGCCCCTCCCTTTCAAAAAAAGTTAACCCCTTTACTGCCAGTGTATTTTTACAGTAACAGTGCATATGTATAGCACTGATTACTGTAGAAATGTCACTGGTAACCCCAAAAGTGTCAAAAATGTCAGTCAAGGGTTCGATCTGTCCGCCGCAATGTCGCAGTACCGCAAAAAAAATCGCAGATCGCCGCCATTACGCGTTAAAAAAAAAAAACAACAAAAATTACAAAAATCTTTCCCTTTGTTAGTAAACGCGATAACTTTTGCGCAAACCAATCAAAATACGCTTTTTGCAATTTTTTTTTACCAAACATAGGTAGCATAAAACAAATTGGCCGAAAATGTTAAAAAATTTTGATTTTTAAATTTTTTTGGGGGGAATTTCATATTGCTATTTTTGCAAAATTTACGCTCTTTTTTTGTTTATAGCGCGTGATCAAAAAATCGCACAGGTGATCAAATACCACCAAAAGAAAGCTCTGTTTGTGGGGAAAAAAGGACGCCAAATTAGCTTAGATACAGCGTCGCACGACCGCGCAATTGTCTGTTAAAGTCACGCAGTGCCAAATCGCAAAATGCCCCCTGGTCAGGAAGGGGGTAAAATCTTCCGGGGCTTAAGTGGTTAAGGACGACATACACACTGCTCTGAAATCCACTCAGAACGGTAAATCTCCGGGGGCAGATGGCATTCCCTCAGAGGTTTATCAACGTTATGCAGAGCAATTAGTACCCATGTTGCTCCAGGTCTATAACATGGCATTTCAGAAGGGGAGGTTACCCACATCTATGTCTGAGGCTATTATTGTCCTTATTCTGAAACCTGACAAAGACCCGACTTTGGCTGACTTCTACAGACCCATTTCCCTTCTCACGGCGGATGTTAAAATCTTAGCCAAAATTCTGGCGTCTAGGCTTTCCCAAGTCATACACAAGATTATACACAGAGACCAGTCGGGCTTTATCCCTGCTCGATCGACGGCACTGAACCTCAGACAACTGTTTCTAAATCTTCAGGTACTGGTAGATAACCCAGGTAATAGAGCGATTTTTTCATTGGATGCTGCTAAGGCATTCAACAGTGTCGAATGGAAATACCTCTAGGCAGTGCTTCGTCGCTTCAGGGTCGGTGAAACCTTTCTTACGTGGGTGAAAGTACTTTACACTAGCCCGACGGCTAGATTGCGATTCAACGGTGAGCTGTCTGAACCCTTCTGTTTGCATAGAGGTACCTGTCAGCGCTACCCACTATCTCCATTGCTATTCGCCATGGCTCTGGAGCCCCTAGTGGTGCAGGTCCGTGCCTCTCCTGGGATTGTGGGCTTCAGACGGGGCACCCGTATGGATGTTATCTCATTGTACGTGGATGACACCCTGCTTTATTTAGGTGACACTCAGGACTCCCTACGTGCAGTAATGTCCCTTATAGATTACTTTGGCTCGTTCTCGGGATTCTCCATCAACTGGGACAAATCGGTGCTGATGCCCTTGGAACCTCTCGCTGCCCCTCTCTCCGTCCCTGCATGTGCTTCATCGGTGAGAGTGGTGAACAGAATAAAATATTTAGGGATACAGGTGTCCCCAGACCCTATCAGTTATCTAGAATTGAACCTGGTACCTCTGCTGCAGAGATTCCGCTCCAAATGCACAAGTTGGTGCAAACTACCATTGTCCATCGCTGGTCGAATCCACCTAATTAAAATAGTGTGGGCACTTCAGCTCTTATACGTCTTCCACAATGCTCCTGTGTGGATACCTAGGAGGTGGTTCCATCGAATTGAGTCTCAGTTTCGAGAGCTAATATGGTGTAGAAAAGTGGCCAGAATTAAACTTAATACCCTTCAACTGGGAAAAGATAGTGGCGGGCTGGCGGTGCTGGATCCCCGGGTATATTTCCTGGCCTCTCAGGTCCAACACATGGGAGGCTGGGGGAAACTGGACCCATCTGATCCTATTGGAGCCTTATTGGTTCAGGTGGATTCCCCTCACCCAGTGCTTGTCCATCTGGAGGCAGGATTCTCACATATTCAGGCAGGTATCCCGACGATTGCCCTGCTCCAGATTGTGTGGCGCTGTGTCAAGGGGATGCTCCAGGTGAGGGGCTTCCTTCCGGAGACCCCAATCTGGCACAATCAGAATTACAGGGAGTTGTGTCGTCTGGAAGGTACGGATGTATGGATAATGTCAGGGGTATGCTTCAGTTTTGAAATCATTCCAGGAATTACAAAGGGACTTTAATATCCCCAGACAACATTTCTTTAGGTATTTGCAGTTAAGACATGCCATCTCAGCCCAGGCTAGGATCTCTACACTGCAACTCACCCCCCACAGACTACTAGGAGATGTATTTCAGGCCTCTGATAAGAAGGGTATGATTTCTGATATATATGCCACCTTATTGAGCTCCATACAAGACCTGGCCGGCCACAGCAGACTGGGAGGGTGATCTTGGTCCCATTGTTGAAGAGACATGCAAACTGTGTCTTTCCTCAATTCCTTTAGTCTCAGTTTCGGCCTCACAGAAGGTTTTGCATCTCTTTCTGTTCCATAGAGCGTATAGAACACCCGTTCGACTGTACCGCTGGGGCCGTAGACCCAGCCCCCTTTGTCCGAAATGTGAGAGAGAACAGGGAACACTGATACATATGCTGTGGCGATGTCCCAAATTGTTCAGATACTGGTCGATGGTTATAGACACAATATCCAGAGTATATAACTTTCAGTTGTTACGAGACCCTGTAGTCAGCTTGCTTGGTGCCCTGGAGGTGGAATCCTTGACTCCTAATGCCCATGTAGCTATTCTTAGGTTGCTGTACATTGCACGTAAGTTTATTGCTAGATACTGGACCTCCCCCTGAGTTCCAAATGTAAGACAATGGATTGCACAGGTTAATAATTCCTTAATTAGAGAAAAATTAACATATCAGCATAGGAAGGCCCACAAGAAGTTTTTCTTACTCTGGCAACCCTGGCTGGACGACCCAACTCTGGCTCCCCCCGCAATTGGTAATGAATAGGCTTCTAGAAGGTTGAAATGGGCACAGAGTGTTGTAGATGGTAATATGCAGTGAAGTGTCCTTCTTTTCCCCCTCTTTTCTTTTCTTTTCTTTTCTTTTCTTTTCTTTTCTTTTCTTTTCTTTTCTTTTCTTTTCTTTTCTTTCTTCTAACCCTTCCCCTTTCCCTCTCTTATCTGCCTTTATTTTACCCGTACCCCAACATTTTCTACTATGTTTCTAAATATTTCAGAAGTTTTCTCAAGTTATAGATTATAGCAATGAGCCTGCAGTGAATGTTGATCTGACAAGTATATTGACTCCTGGATGTAGTATCCCTTTCGATGATAAACCTTTTCACTGCTGTAGAATGCACATGGTACAACTTCTGAGTTTTGGCTGGTTTAAATTATTTTTTCTGTGGATTATTATACGTTCATTGTATTAATGTATAAAGCAAGAGTTTTGTATTGTTTATGTGATGATTGTACAATGTTCTGCTTACTCTCAATAAAAATTTTATTTTTCTTGAAAAAAAAAAAAAAGTATTATGCAGGTAACCCATACAGGTAAAAGGATCCTCCAGCAGTCTGGCACCCGTAAAGCATGAAAAAAAACATAAGAAGAGCAACATAGCGTGATTCTGCTACAATCAAATATACATAGCCATAAGGGGAGGGCTACCTACCCGTGGTAGGAGATGGATAAAACTGGTGAAAGTGCTGATACACAGAAGCTCGCTGCTTCTCCTATGCAATGAGCACTCATCAGCTCCAAACTCTCAGCCAGCATGAGGTAATGAGATAAGCAGCATAACGATCTTCCTTCCACAGTAAAGCCACTCACAAATCAGCTGATAGTAAGCAACCCGTCTTATGCCTTGTACACACGCAACGATTATCGGCCGACCGATCGGCCGACTTTTGTCCAGTGTTGTTGTGTTGGTTGAAATGTGCTCTAGACTGCACACGGATTTTCTCGGCCAACAAAAATCTACTTCAGAAGTGATGTCATGTGATGGTTTACTTTCCGTGTGATTTTTCATCTCTGAGCATGCCCAGTCTTGCTCATCAGATTTTTGTCTGCCGAAATCTGTACTGACTGACAGAAAATCAGCCGTTGTGGTGATGGCCAACAAAAATTTTATAGCCTGCACACCAGATTTTTTTTGGCCGAAAAGTCGGAGTCGGTTGTCAGAAGTATCATACTAACAAGCCGAAAATCGGCTGATCGGACGTTAACCGAAAATTCACTATCGACGCGTGTGTACGGGGCATTAGGGATCCCTAGCCAGCTCTGCTTCCTCTCCTTTCACAGTGGTTATTGTGCACAGAGATCAGATTTTTTTTTTTATTGTTTTAAGGCACAGTGAAAAAAAAATGGGAAGAAATATTTTTTTTTTTTTTAATTGCCCCCACCCCTGTGTGCTCATGCAACAAAGAACACACATATGTAAGTCGCACCCGCAAATGTAAACGGAGTTCAAACCACATGTGTGAGGTATCGCCGCGATTGCCAGAGAGAGAGAGAGCAATAATTCTAGCAAAATACCGCCTCTGTAACCTTAAACTGGTAACCATTAAAGTTTTTTAAACTTCGCTTATGGAAATTTTTAGGTACTATAGTTTGTCGCCATTTCCACGAGTGTGCCCATTTTTTTAAACATAACATGTTGGGTATCTACTCGCGTGGCATCATCTTAAACAATATACAAAAAAAATTGTGCTAACTTTACTGTTTCATTATTTTTTTCAAATTAATTGAATTTCTTTTTTTTTCTAAAACAATTGCGTTTGAAAGACTGCTGCGCAAATACCGTGTGACATAAAATATTGCAACAACTGCCATTTTATTTTTCAGAGCCTTTGCTAAAAAAAAAAAATGTAATGTTTGGGGGATTCAAAATTTTCCAGCAAAAAAAATACTGATTTTAACTTGTAAATAACATATGTCAGAAATAGGCTTGGTCCAAAAGTGGTTAAACATGCATCAGCCACCTTTATTGGATAAAGATTGGAGACCTTTACTGTAAACTGGTCTTCTTATCAGATCTCTCCCAGATTTTAACTCTCTGTCATTATGGGAAAAGAAAGCCCTTCCTTTTTCTTATTTGGAAAGATCTACATGCTTTCTGTGATGGTTGGGCCTGCGTCTTGCCTGTGGCATGGATGTTTGCTGCATACTTTCTGATACAGCCTCTAGGCTTTAAAATGTGTGCATCTGCTTCCTTATCCATTATAATTTGAGGCAATCAATGCAAAATAATTTTCATCACTGCAGACTGCATGCAGGTGCAACATGCAACCAGGTCCTTGAGAACGTTTTAAAAAATATGTTCACGATCCAAAAAAAAAAATCATAATTCTCTCATCAAGAAAAAACGGGTACCCTGTCCCTTTAAAGCGAAGTTCCGGCCACATACACATTTTTGCGCTATAAATACCCCCCTAATCCTAAGCTATCACCAATTACCCTAACACTAACCCCACATTACAGTTAGAAAATAAAGATAAATTCTTATCTTTAAAATTGATTGCAGAGTGCGGCCATCTCCGGTGTGGGCATCTGAAGCTGTGGTGTCCCCCGCTGTGTCCCTCTTCCTGTTTCTGGGCTACCCATAATGCCGATCGCAATCTCGCGCATGTGCTGTTGATTGCGATCGGCAATCAGAGTAGCGGCCGGCCGTTCACATGGCATCCTGGGATTGATGACGCTCATCTCCCAGGACGCAATGCAAAGGAGGAAGTGACGTTGGGGGCAGCGACCGCACAAGGAAGAAGAGGAAGGAAGGTAAGTTTATTTTCATTAAAAACAAGGTAAGTGAAACAAAAAAAAAATATGAATTATCCAATTCTTTTTCAGGTTTTTTTAAGCTAAATGATGCTGCAAAGTTTATTTTTAGGGTGGAACTCTGCTTTAAGGCCCATCTGCTTTCATCTACTTACTTCAGAAGCAGCAGCAGGTAAAGTCAGGCAGCCCTTCCAGAGGCAGACAGGAGACACAGAATCTGAGACAAAAACCAGTCAGACTGTCTAACCTCTGGGAACACAGCATAACAGGGGAGCAAACAGCAACAAATCTTTACTGCACAAGAGAAAACTGGCAGGACTGCAGAGAGAGTAGAGAAACCAGTTCCAAGACTGTTGAAGCTGCTGCTTGGTGACTGGTGGTCACTATCCCTCGCCGCTGCTTCTCCCCACCCTCTGTGACATCATCCACCGCCGCTCTCTGACTGAGGACAAAGCCAGGAGAGTGGTGCTGCACACTTCCTATCCAATACAGGAAAATGTCCAATGGTGACATTGCAGATTTTAGTAATACCACATCTGTAAAATACTCGTGCTATCTAAGCCTCATTTGCCCGCCGCCTGGCACAAAGGGCACCCAGTTTTTAGGAGGGTTTACAATCCAAAATTCGGGTCTTCCAACTCCATGAGAGGCTGAACATGGAGGGGTAGGTTTGGCAGGGGGAGATATACTTGCAGCAACCAAAGTACTTAGCGACTGCAATCCACAGCTGGCCTGGAGGGAAAAAAAAAGAACACCTCAGTTGGGGAGGGGCTGTCTTTTATTGAGCTAGGAAGAGGTGTTCCTGTGGGCTCCGGAGGAGGTATTAACCCATTGTGGGTATTGCGCTCAGCAATTAAACTCACAATAAGGTGCTATAGTGCGTTAAAGTGATAATGAACCACATTAATAAGCAACCTAAAAAGTTCATTGATAATAAATGAGTCCTTGCAATGGTGAATAAATAAACAAATAGTGTCCTTAAAGTGCTCAGTGCAGACTAGTTGTCTTAGCAGCAGACTTGGACTTGATAAGAAGTGCCTTCACCAATCAACATCCACCCAGTGCTCAGATCACCCCTGATGACGTCAGCACGCCTGACGAAACGTGCGTCAGGGGCGTGAGACCGTAGAGTTCCGGTGTGGTGGAGCGCAGATGCGGAAGCGGCGTACCATCCACCTGAGTAGCCGAATGTTTTGTACTTTCAAGGCGTTTACCCTACCGCTATGGAGTAAGTGCAATCTTTTATAATTAAACCTTTAAACCTGACGTTATTACACTATTGGAGTTTCCTTTATTTTGCATTATGTTATCTGGAGCCCCGGAGCTGCCTATGATAACTGGCTTATTTTACACTTAATGTGGAGACAGTGCTGAGGACAACCCGGAGCTTCTGTGGAGACATATGCTGTTTGTGACCCCCTGTAATTTAAGGGGTCAACTTCTTCTGGTAAGAAGTATTTAATCTGAGCACTGGGTGGATGTTGATTGGTGAAGGCACTTCTTATCAAGTCCAAGTCTGCTGCTAAGACAACTAGTCTGCACTGAGCACTTTAAGGACACTATTTGTTTATTTATTCACCTTTGCAAGGACTCATTTATTATCAATGAACTTTTAATGCCCCGTTCACATAGCAGCGACGCTACTTCCCGGGGCGACCTCCGAGGTCGCGGTGCGAGCAGCGCGCCGTGACCTCGGAGCGGCCGGCACAGACTTCATAACATTGAAGTCTATGACGGTCGCTCCAGGTCGCCCCAAAGAAGCTCCAGACCCTTTTTATAAGTCGGAGCGACTTGTGTCGCTCCTATTAGAACGGGTCCGCAGCTTCTCTATGGAAGGCGACCTACGGCGACCTGTGAGGCGACCAGGTCGCCTCACAGGTCGCCCCAGTGTGAATGGGGACTTAGGTTGCTTATTAATGTGGTTCATTATCACTTTAACGCACTATAGCACCTTATTGTGAGTTTAATTGCTGAGCGCAATACCCACCCTATATCACATATCAATACGTTTTTACGTTTTTATTGCTGCTCGCAGGTGGAAGAAATTCCCTTATTAGTTACTTATTTAACCTTGTTGATTCTCACATATAATTTAATTTTAAGTTGTCAAATATCACTCTGTTTGCGCAGTTCCCTTTTTTTGGTTTGCACCAAATTATTATTTCATTAACCCATTGTGAGCTGACGGGAGGTAGGGCCAGGAAACACTTCCATGCCCTGCCCATTGAGGTATGATGGCTCTTTAACAAACCAAAATCACCCATTCCTTAAATACCACATGCCTGGACCACTACTTTTTTACCACAAGCATTAATTGATTAATTCATTAATTTATTTATTTATGTCCTTCTGTGAATCGACTTTAACACCATTTTATGTGGTACTTGCCGAGCGTTTTTGGATTTTGAGGTAAATACTGCACAAAGGGATGGTGAATTGACATTTTCAGAGTTGCATGCGATATTTGTTAAAAATGTGTCAAATCACCTAAATATGCTTAAGTGAATTATCTTTGTGTTATTGAGGTGGTGAGAATTTGGTTTTAAAGACTTCTGGGGTTGAATTACTTAAACTGGAGAGTGTTAAATCTGGCATAGCTCTGCATAGAAACCAATCAGCTTCCAGGTTTTTTTGTCAAAGTTTAATTGAACAAACTGACAAACAGATTTTGCACACTCCAGTTTAGTAAATTAACCCCTGAATTATTATTCCTAGTCATAATAATCTATGTTAGTGCACGTAAGATTTCCATTAGCTGCATTGTAATGTTTTGGAATTCCATGTTATCCTGATAGTAGAACATTTATGATGAGTTGAATCGTCTTTATTTTTGTATCTAGAATAAGTATCAAATTGGTTTATTATTTTAGTAATCATCATTATCATACAGAAACTGTATCAAAGACATTCACTTCAATATATTACTAAAAAGCCCAAAATATTCACAAATATTGGGTAGAAACTCTACATTGGTGGCAGTCAGATGGTTAATATTAATAGCTAAAATACATTAGAGTTCAGCGGATCCTTTATCAGCTGGAAATCACTGCAGAGTAGAGTCTTAAAATAATAATTGACATTGGTGAGTCGCTAATTCCTTAATTTAAATAATCTTTAAATTGATATAATTAATGTGTGCTTAAAATGCAGTAGAGGAAAAGAGTAATTGTTTCCTTGCTGCTTTCCCATGCCTACTTTTAATAATCACCTTCACCATTAGCTAAGCTGGAAATCATAAGAACATTTAATACAGGTTGCATTGGTAATTGTATAAATGATGTTCTATGTAAACTCATTAAACAAATATTAATTTCCACAGCGTGGCAACTGTACCTACAGCAACATTGTACAGTACAAAGCAAACTAATACACTGCAAAAATGTAACTAAGATGAACATAGACTGAACAAATGCAAACTAGGATCTTTACAACAATAGTAAGGAAGGATTTATTAACTGATTGATTGATTATACTTATCAGGCTATGCATGCTGTTCATTATAGAAGTAATACTCAGATTATAGCAGATCAGCTGGCCACACATTATACAATTTTCTTCTATAGCTTTCCTTTAGATTCACCAAAACCATATAATATGCGGTCAAACCTAAACACTTTCAATTCATATGCAATCAGGCATGCCATTTCACTACATAGTTGAAGGTAAATATAAAGGAAATTGAATAAGAAAATTGTATAATGTATGGCCAACCTTAAAGGTGCAATGTAGTTTCTAGTTTTGCACCATCAAATGTAACCTTGACTGCACCCCTTGGGTCCACTGTAGGGCAATGGGTGACCCCCTATATGCAAGTCTCGCAAATACATATATTGATCCCAGCTGGAAAAGCAGATGATTTGAAGCCACTTTACACCTAAAAAGATGTGTATGATGCATGACAGCACCCCAATATACCACAAGTACATTAATACATTAAATATGTTGATGGCCTAACAAAAGAATATCATCTTTTTATCCATACAGCAATTATGTAATTTGTGACAAGGCAATATCAAATGCACTCTGGCATTTTCTATGCAAAGACAATATCACTAATGATAGAAAACAAGCCTGAAACAGATACAATATACTGTATGTAGCTTGGAATAAATAGCTCTATAAAATTTGGTTGTATTTGAGCTGTAAACCAGCAGCTGTGGATATACAAGTAGTCCAGGAAGTCAAGAGAAATCTCCTCAGAAGGACGCAGACAACATAAATTGAACTGAAAAGGTATTTTAACCCTTTCATACATTATTAAAAATGAAAAAAAAGTTTTCGGTTTGCATACACTTTAACCCTTTTATTGCCAGTGACATTTGTTGGATGCTGGGAAGATTTTTACACACACTCCTAGTGGCTGCAGCCACTGGGCTGTGTGTAAATCTGACAAGCCGATTGTTGGCTGTCAAAAGGAAGTGATCTGCAGCTGTGCAGATCACTTCCATGCAGCCCGGTAATGACTGCCTCCCTTCATGTTTCCTGGGTCCTGCATGCCCATCATCTGGCCCAAGTCAGCATGGAAGGTGCCACTGTGTAGAGACGAGGGAAGTCAGTGAAAGTATGTTTGCCAGTCTCCCCTTCCTTTTACTGACCTAGAAGGCTGGGGAAGAAACTAATTAGTGTGATCTGCACTGCATTCGTTTAATAGGAGGGCAAGTGAATCATCGGGGGCTTTTGGACCCTCATATCTCATCAAAGAGAATTTGTCACCAAAAACATTCATCACACGTGATAAAAAAAAGTTTAATAAAAAAAATTAAATTTATACCTAAACACTTAAAATTCCCCTCAAGCTTTTTGAGCCCCCCCTCCCACCCTCCTATACACACATGTACAAATGTAAATACAAATGTCTGGGGTGCCTATGCATGAAAATATTGATTGAACTACAAATGCTACATACTGTATGCTTACATGATGGAGCGAGAGTAATTATAAACTGATGACTTGTAGTAGCTTTTAAAGCACAGCCTATAGAAAATATACAGTACCAAAGTTTGTTGCTATTTTGCGAGTGCACACAATTTTAAAGTGGTTGTTAAGCCACTTATATAAAATTATCTAATCCCCTCTGTAATAGAACAATTTGTGTCCATGTGCCTGTCTTATAGAACAAAAATATGTAGATCTATACCGAAATCAGAGTGGATGCCGGCACTCAGCAGACCCCTCGGCTCTCTTCTCTACCCGGCTGATCGCTCCAATGTATGGGGCCGAGCACTGCGCCTGACATCAGCCAGGGAAAAGGAGAAGGGAGGAGAGAGAGAGAGAGAGAGAGTGGAGCGGTCAGGTGATCGCCAGGAGCCGCTCTGGTTTAGGTAAAGATCACATATTTTTTCTATAACATAGACACGTGAGGCACTTATTATTCTATTACTATTTCCATTATTATTTTATCCACTTCTGGACTGGAAGGTTTTGCCCCCTTAATGACCAGGTCATTTTTTGCAACTTGGCACTGCGTAACTTTAACTGGTAATTGTGCAGTCATGCAATGCCGTACCCAAAGGAAATTATATCCTTTTTTCCCACAAATCAAGCTTTCTTTTGGAGGTATTTGATCACCTCTGCAGTTATTATTTTTTGCAATATAAACAAAAAAAGACCACAAACTTTTGTAAAAATAATCACATTTTCTACATTTTCTTATAAAAATGTCCAATAAACTAAATTTTTGTCATACATTTAGGCCAAAATGTATTTAACTGCACGTCTTAGATATAAAAAAAATCTCAATAAGCATATATTTATTGGTTTGCGCAAAAGTTATACCGTCTATAAACTATGGTGTATATACTGGAATTTACGCAGCTTTTACTTTCTGACTGCCTATCTCAATTCTTGAAGTGCTTAAATGGCAGGACAGTACAAAATCCCCTTTAATTACCCAATTTTGGAAAGTAGACACACCAAAGAATTTCCTGAGAGGCATGTTGAGCCATTTAAATATTTAATTTTTTTTCTCACAAGTGTTTGAAAAATGACAAAAAAACCAAAAATGTTTACACAAAGTTGTCATTGAAATTATATATTGCTCATGCATGCCTTGGGTATATGTGGAATTACACCCCAAAGTACAATCTGCTGCTTCTCCGGAGTATGGGAATACCCCATGTATGAGACTTTTTGGCAGTCTAGTCATGTACAGGACCCTGAAAACCAATCACCGCCTTCAGGTTTTCTAAGGGTGTAAATTGTTGATTTCACTCCTCACTACCTATCACAGTTTTGGAGGCCATGAAATGCCAAGACAACACAAAACGTTGACACCCTAAGCTATTTGCTGAGAGTAACGTTGAGTATTTTGCAGATCTCACATAGTTACATAGTTACATAGTTTGTGAGGTTAAAAAAAGACATCAGTCCATCCAGGTCAACCTTTGATGTGTGTGTGTGTGTTTGCTGTTAACCGTAAATTGTATACCCCTGTATGTTGTGGTCTTTAAGGTGCCCATCTAATAGTTTTTTGAAAATATTGATGCTCCCTGCTGATACGCCTGCTTGTGCAAGCGAATTCCACATCCTTACTGCTCTGACAGTGAAGAATCCCTTACGTATTTTAAGGTTAAACCGTTTTTCCTCTAGTTTTAGTGAGTGGCCACGTGTCTTATTGTATTCCCTTTCTCTGAAAAGTTTGTTCCTTATGCTAGGGTTGCCAGTATAGTATTTTTACATTGATATCATATCCCCCCTCAAGCGTCTCTTCTCCAGAGAGAATAAGTTCAGTGCTTGTAATCTTTCCTCATAGCTGATGTCCTCCATTCCCCTAATTATTCCCCTAATTATTTTAGTTGCCCTTCTCTGGGACTCTCTCTAGTTCCAGCACATCACTTTTTGTCACAAGGTTTTGAAAATTGAAAAAAAACAAAATCCATTTTCATTTGTTTTCTTCATTTCCCAAAACAAATGTGAGATGCAAAATACTCACTATGCCTCTTAGCAAATACCTTGGGGTGTCTACTTTCCAAAAGGGTCATTTGGGGGGGGGGGGGGTTGTGCTATCTTGGCATTTCCTGGCCTCCAAAACTGTGATAGGTAGTAAGGAGTGAAATCAACAATTTACATAGAGAACCTACCAGATTCCTCCATTCGCATGGCTTGATGTGGATGAAGAAATCTCTGCCAAGAAAAGTGTTAAAAAATATATGGTGAAGCATAGAGGAGATCCTCCCTCTGTGTCTACCCCATCTCCTATTCTTCGCCATACTGTATATGCTCTTTTTTTTCACTGCGGTGGTGAAATCACCTCCTACAGCGCTGCCATCATTGATTTACGTATATGCTGAGAGTAAACGCTGTTGCTGTCAGAATAAAAAAATCAGTGCGGCAGCTGATGGGCATACTTGCAAATCAAACAATGGTTAACAATGAAAACACAGTACAGGCAGTCCCCGGGTTAAAGCATCCGACTTACAAAAGACTCCTACTTACAAACGGAGGGAGAGGAAATCTACCCCTAGGAAGGGAAATTCACTCCTGTAAGAGTTCTCAAGGGAAAAAGGTGTATTCACTAAAGCTTTATCACCAATCCTTGTTTCCACAACAACCCAAAATTTTCAAAATCCAGTTGTCATAGGGACAGAAAGTTAGGTGAAATCTTCTGAACAGGGGCACAGACAGCAAAAATAGCATAGCATATAGCATATGCTATCCAAAAAAAATAAAATAAAAACTATTCTTTTGGCTGGGGCTACACTTAAAAAATGTACCTGTTCCGACTTTCAAACAAATTTGACTTAAGAACAAACCTACAGACCCTATCTTGTTTGTAACCCGGGAACCGCCTATAATAATAAAACATTACATTCTAATAGCATATAGTACAGTGGAATGGTGGTATCTGAAAAGCAAAATATGGTTAACAATGAAAAACAGTAACAATAAAAAAATTACAGTATAACTGTATATTATAAAGTACAGTAACAGGTATAAAGAGTACAAAGGTAGAGTAAGAACAGAAAATTAACTCAATAAAACAAAAACTATTTTTGGCTTTTTTTTTAATTTTTATTTTAATTTAAATTTTTTTTTATACGTTTTTTTTTTTTTTGCACTTTGTTTGTAACTTTAAAACCTTCCAGGTTAGAGTCTCTTAAAATGCGATCGCCATCCAACATCTTTCGAGACCCTGTGTAAAAGTGTGCCCTAGACTGTGCCATGTTGTACCCTATACTAATACTCTACAAGTGTGTGGTAGCGACGGAAGCAGTCCCTGATGCAGAGGCCAGGTTGTCCAGGACAGGAGGGACAAAAATAACGTGTGTCATGCCTATATCCACATTTTCTACAGACACGACATCTTCTTTGGGGGGGTCTTTGGGTAGGGGTACCAGGGAAGACTTCCAAAAAATGCCTCTCATGCAGCCGGCTCACTGCATCTGGATTGTGAATTTTGGCCACAGCACCTTCTGAATACAGAAGGGCTGTAATGATCTCTTACTGGAATTTTAAGAAGGATCCATTTCTTCCTGATGCTTTGTACAGCACATAAGCATTCAGCAGAGCCAATTGGAATAAGTGTACAGACACTTTTTTGTACCAGCGTCTGGCCTTATGGGCAATTGAGTACGGCGCCATAATCTGGTCAGTTAAGTCCACCCCTCCCTTGTTAAGGTTGTATTGGTGGACATAGAGGGGCTTTCCAACAACACCAGTAATTTGGACTTTCGTATCTGCGTGAATTTAAGACAGAACGAAAACATTCCGTGTGTCCCTCCACTTCACTGCAAGCAATTTTTTTAAACTTCAAGCAGGCTCTCTCCACCCTCTAAGTTGGGAATCTGCAAGCTGTTAGGGGAAGTCCTGGCGATTAGGTCGCACAGTGCCACATGTGCCAATTCCAAATTTAAAAAGGTGAATAAAAAGTGTCACGCTTGTGTAATAATTGTCCACGTATAAATGGTACCCCTTTCCAAATAAGGGTGACACCAAGTCCCAAACAATCTGAAAAACTGCAGCTCAGTTTCAGGGTCTTGGCAATCTTCTTATAGCCTAGGCCATCTTTATGTAGAGCAACAATTCTTTTTTTTTAGATCCTCAGAGAGTTCTTTGCTATGAGGTGCCATGGTGAACTTCCAGTGACCAATATGAAAGAGTGAGAGCGATAACACCAAATTTAACACACCTGCTCCCCATTCACACCAGAGACCTTGTAACACTAACGAGTCACATGACCCTGGGGAGGGAAAATGGCTAATTGGCCCCAATGTGGACATTTCCACATAGGGGTGTACTCAATTTTTGTTGCCAGCAGTTTAGACATAAATGGCTGTGTGTTGAGTTATTTTGAGGGGACAGAAAATTGACACTGTTATACAGGGGTGTACTTTTGTGAGATACTGTACATTTCAAGTTTAAGTTGCTAATGGAGATTACTCATAAACTCCTCATAAGGTAACACACCCCTGCATTTTAGCCTATGTGTCCAAGCACACATAAGTGTTTAGTTGAGTTTAGAGGCAGGGGGGAGGGGTTAGTGTCAGACAAAAAACACACTGCCAGAGCATCCAGGAGCAGCTGTGTTGTGGCACAAAAAAACTCTCGACGTGTGTTAATGCTAGTGGCATTTAGCCTTAAGGAGTCAATTATTTCAATGGCCAGAATAAATTATTATTCTGACCAGTAAATTAACTAAGCCCCAGAAACTTTATTTGCCTAAACAATTATATATGTTTGCATCTGTCAAGCGTTTTTTAAGCCAATATGCTGCTGCCAGGAGAAAAGGCATTTACAAGATCTAGCAAAATATGCAGTGTGCATTAGGCCATACTCACATAATGGAACTTATCTGCACAAAATGATGGCCTTTATTTACAAAAACTGCAAATTACATTCTAATAGCATAAAAAATTGCTTTACAGCCAAAAAAGTTACTGCAGCTGTAAAGAACGAAGTCCTAGTAATAGTATAAATTGAAGCTGAAATATAACCAGAAATGCATGATGTCCAATTTTATGGGCAAATGATTCGCTGTAATTTCCACCCACGATAAAATCAATACTAGTAAAATTGAATTACAATATGTTTCTTTATGTGTTACTTGATGTAACTATATATTTTTTACCTCCAAGGAAGTACAGTAAAACCTTGGATTGCGAGCATAATTTGTTCTGGAAATGTGCTTGTAATCCAAAGCACTCTTGTGTCAAAGCAAATTTCCCATAAGAAATAATGGAAACTCAAATGATTTGTTCCACAACCATTTATTCATAAGTCCTTCAATTTATAGTCCATCCAAAAAGATTATAGCAATGTGATAGGTTGTGTAACCATAAAATGTCCATCCACAAATGACAGCATCCACAAGGGAATTAGAAGCACAATCCAGCCGGAGCTATAGAGCATAAAAGAGAAGAGAGGTGCCTCTAAGTGTAGCAATATAGTTACATTTAATGAAGGTACAGCATTTAGCAACTCACATGGTTGATGAATAAAACCGGCACATCTAAGTATGCAAGCATCCGGGGTAAAGCTGTCCACATAGACCATCCTCCACTGTGCAAGATTTCTCTGCTGTCAGTCTGCAGTCACAACCGGGAAGACTATCCTGCAGTAGAGCGATCTGAAAGCGAGGCTTAAAGTGCTCGTGGAGCACAGCGTTGAAGGGTTTGATGACGATGTTGGTGCGGAGGATGGTCTATGTGGACAGCTTTACTCCGGATGCTTGCATACTTAGATGTGCCTCTGAAACACATTGTCATGGCAACATGACATGCCTCTGCATTCCTTCCCTTAGGTACGATTTCCTGACTACCCAGCGAGACACTCGGCTGGTCAGAGCGCATGTTCAGTAGCATTGGCACGCCAAGACCATGGTCTATCCAGCTGTCTGCAGGCTCTATTGAAGAGCTCCATTACACCCGAACCTTACAGCAACCATCGAGGTGAGTTGCGGTCATAAAAGACATGCCTGTTTTACCTGCTACCATGTAGGTGCATTATTCTACAGATTTTATCTTTATAATAAATTGGATTATACTAGGGCAGTTGTGCGCTCTTCTTTTTTTGTTTTGTTATACACAAGAAAACCACTTTTAAATAGCTGTCCACTGTAGTGATTACTTTGCATGAAAGGATTACCATGCTGGGCATTTATTTACTTGGCATAACCTTTTCTTTTATATTTTACCAAAAAATGTGGTAGTATATTGCGTTTGTGTGCCTTAAAATGAACTATAGCGTTTTTACTACTGAAAATGTCAGTCCTAAAATTACTTTTTTTATGCATGTGGGCAATAAATACAAAAAAAAGCTCTGCCAGCAAAAGGGTTAAACTATATCTCCCAACGTTCTGAGATGGGAACGAGGGACACCTATAAGCAAAAGTATATAGGCATAGGACACACCCTTTGCCACGTCCCGTTAAAGGAGAAATTCACAAAACAAATGATTAGTTAAACCCACAAGTGCTTTTTTTGTTTACCACTTCTATTCCTTTTATACTGGCTTTTGAAATTTACACATGCAGCAATTTAAAAATTGGATGAAAGGTTTAATGCTGGGAAACACTTTTTGAAAGATATAAAAGTGCATTTTTTATACAACTATTTGGATCAGACCAAAATGAATGACAAATGAGGAAAAAAGAGGGACTTTGTTTCAAATCAGAGTCATTCCCTCAAAATCAGGGACAGTTGGGAGCTATAGTTAAACCCTTTAAACCCAACTCTCCTTCATTTTGAGTGACTGTCCTTTTTGGAAAAAAATTTGTGTCTCTTTCCCTCTTTCCTCCTTAGTTGTCTCTGTTTTTCGTCTTATGTATAGATCTTTAAAAAAAAAAATTAAAATTTAACTAGCATTATTACACTAAACATTTCATCCAATCTCTATGACATCATTTTTTTTTTAAAGAAAGAAAAAAGGAAAAGTGAAAAACTGTATTTTTACTGTATTTTAATTATTCCTGGTTCACGTAACTGTTGGCATGGCATGAGTGTGTGATTTGTCTCTAAACTAACTGTTAAAAGGAGTACATCTTTCTTATGCAAGAAAGTTGAGAGGTATTACTTTTCTATTTCCTGCACATGTATGGCCTAACTAGTAATGAGAAAAACACAGATGCCCATGGTAACCAGATTCAAATTGTTAAAATATGAAATTTACCAGTGGTAGTATGAAAGAAACAGATTTATCTTTCTCATTTAATAAACTAACCTCTAAACTATTAACCATTACAGCACTTGACAACCTATGATATGAACAGAATAACCAAAATTCATGAAGTGTTCAGAAAGCTGAACATGCTATGCAAATATAAAATTCTGGCAATCAAATTCCCACCTTTTCTTAGAATGGTCACACTTTTACTTGTATAGGAGGAATGCTAATCATATCCTAGTGCTTTGAACGTCACCAATATATGCTGGTCATATTTAAACCCAATGAAATAAAATAAACCTGAAAAAGCAGAAAAATAAATCAGTGAGAAGATACTATCAGAAGGTAATTTAAGCAAGAGACCTTAATAATCTTAATACTTTAAAATTAATTAGAAGTGTCCAATATATTCAAGGAAAATAAAACCGAAATTCTGCAGTCAATGAGGCATAGTTCAAACAAATTATACAAGAAGGATTCATTATTCCTCACAGCTTGTGAAGCCACAAAATTCCCAAAGGTTGCAAATGTATGCATAATTTAATTTACATAGCACTAAGTCTCTGAAGATACTTAACAGAATCACCATACACATGCAACGGGAAATATTTTTCAATATTTTGAAAAACTCTTAATTGGTATTCTGCGATTAGCATGCTAGGCCTCATTCACATCTCCTGGCCCACACTATGGTGCTGGTGGGCAAGTACTTACTTTTTCCTTATTTTTAAAAATATATTCAGCTTTAGACTCCATTTAACTATATGTACAATAGCTTGTTGCAATATGTTACAGTGCAACACAATGCACAGAACGTCACAAAATTGCAGCATGTCCCACTTTTCAGAGCACAATAACACAGCAACCTAGCACAGAAATAACACAGTCCCAAGAGGAATGCTGTGAACAAGCCCCTAAATAAAATACTAACTTGTCTTTTATATGACAGCTCTTTAGGGTTGGAGATCGCACTGGACTGACTCACTCAGTTAAGAGTCTGTGACTAGGTGATGTTTGGGGTGAGTGAGGAGAGTTCACTCCTTGTGGTTCTAGCCAGAAGGTTGGCAGTGAGCCCTTTTGGGGTGCTTGGGCTGCTACCTCTGGGTACGGCCTTGGGGGTCATTACCGCATATATTTGTAAAGGTAGTTGGAAGAAGTGCCTGATATACAATGAGAAGCAGAGTGGAGATGATTTTATAGTAGTTTTATTGAAAGAAACAACAAAAAGCCAAAGCGTTTCGGGGGAACGGAGACTCCCCCTTTTTCAGGGCTATCAGAGAAAAATAAGAGCATATAGAAACGTATAACTTTTATTTATATATACAGTATATATATATATATATATATATATATATATATGTATATGTATATATATATACATATATATATATATATATATATATATATATATATATATATATATATATATATATAAATTCGTTATTTTTGCTAGTGTTACTGAACCCTTCCTCTGGCTTGCGACCGGTTTGTTGGGGGTTTTCTTACCTGACGACAAGAGGGCTGGCCGGTGGGCTCGCTCCCTGTTTTACCACTTCATCTACTTGCGTGAATTACCAACTCTTGTTTGGTCCTTTATTTCTTATCTTCTTTTCCTTTTTCACTCTTAACGCCTACTGCTGTTTCCCTTTTCTCATCCTAAGTTCTCTTCTTTTCTGTACCCACAGTGGTAGAGGATCCCAAGTTTTTAAACTGCAAGCTGTATCAGTTTCTATCACCCCATGGCAACTATAAACCTTGTTTCATAATATGTTCTTGGCCTACATGCTGCAGGTAAAAGGCACCAATTACTGCGTGAGTTACAATGCCTTTTCTGTGATATAGCATTTCTACAGGAAACCCACCTTACGCACTCTAATTCTGTTAGTATAACCTCTAATACATACCCCACTTGGTATAATAGTTTTTTGGATGTTCATAAAGTGAATGGAGTTTCCATTGTGTTTCACAGAAATGTCAGCTTTCAATTAGAGGAAATGGTGGCGGAACCTCAAGGTAGATTTCTGCTTTTGAAGGGACCCATTGGAAATACACTTTGCACCTTGGTAACTGTCTATTTAGCCAATCAACAGCAAGTTGGATTTCCACTTTTCCTCAGGGTTTACTTGTTTTAGCTGGGGACCTTAATCACTTGCCACCCAGGCCGATTCTGACACTTTTCTCCTACGTGTTTAGAATCATCATTTTTTTGTTAAAAAATTACCCAGAACCCCCAAACATTATATATTTTTTTTTAGAAGAGACTCTAGGGAATAAAATGGTGGTTGTTTTAACTTCTTATGTCGCACGGTATCTGTGCAGCAATTTTTAAACACGCGTTTTTTGGGTTGAAAAAACAGTTTCACAAATTAAAAAACAAAACACTAAAGTTAGCCCGATTTTTTTGCAGAATGTCAAAGATGATGTTACGCCGAGTAAATAGATACCTAACATGTCATGCTTTAAAATTGTGCACACTCGTGGAATGGCAACAACCTTCAGTAGTTAAAAATCTCCATAGAAAAAGCTTTAACATTTTTTACAGGTTACCTGTTTAGAGTTACAGAGAAGGTCTTGGGTTAAAATTATTTCTCTCGCTCTAAGGTTCATGGGGATATCTCATATGTGTAGTTTAAATGCTGTTTACATATGTGGGCATGAGGTACATATGCATTTGCTTATGCGTGCGAGCACGCAGGGACGGGGGCGATTTAAATGTTTTTTTGTTTGTTATTGTTTATTTTACTTTTATTTTTACATTTTGAAACTTTCCCTTTTACATTTTTTTTTAAACTTTCATTTCTATTACCAGATTTGTAAACATCCCTTTTATTAGGAATAGGGCATGACAGGTCCTCTTTACAGAGATCTATAGAGGTCTATAATTCCCCAAATCTTGCCTCTAAACTGGACAGCATAAAATCCAAAAAATTAAAAAATGATCTCAGCTTCCCACCTGAGTCAACGGCAGTAGAGGCACCAGAGGGTAGCGGAAGGGGGGGATGTTCCCTCCCTCCGCCTGTAAAAACATTCAAGCAGCTTAACAGCCACTATGATTGTTTTTATGGTGCAGAAAAAGAAGATATCTGAATGAAGCTTGTAGCTGCAGGCATCATTCAGATATCCCCACTCAAAGACCATGATGTCATAGGATGTCATAGGGTGGAAAGTGGTTAATGTAGCTCTCAACCCTCATATTGACACATCCTGAGGCTCCTTCCACCTCATTCACAAAAAAGTTGGCTTACTTACATAAACACATACATAAACACCAACTAATTGACACCTGGCGGACGTTGGACCCGACGGGGTGGGATTACTCATACTTTTCTTCTTTACATTCCACCTATTCAAGAATTGATTACATCTGTGTGGACTATCATCACCTGGAATGGCTCCGAACGACTGCTATAGACGTGGTTACTTTCTCTAATCATGCCCCATTAATACACAGTTTTGCATGGGAACATTACGTCTAAACAAACTAATTGGAAACTCAGTGACTCTCTCCTCTCCAATCCTGGTGACGTCTCTACACTTACCATACAGCTCCAACAGTATTTCACAGACAATGACACTGAGGATATCTCTCCATCAATTTGTTGGGATGCACATGAAGCCTTCAGGTAAGGTAAATTGATGAAGCTGGGATTGCGTATAAAAAAAAAAAAAAAAAAGGAGCACTCTACTCTGCTTAAGGAGACGTTATGACAGGTTGGGGAGCTAAAGAGTATCCATAAATGCACTAATCACCCCTCTCTCCTTTCCCAACTTACAAAAAATAGCTTACAACTTACAACCTTCTTGCTGTCAAGGATGTTGATTGAATGCCTTTCATGCTCAAACTTGGTGGTCTTGTCCCATCTTACTGGATGGAAATCAGATCTCTTGTTTTACACATCTCTGGATTCTCATTACCTGATGACCTTTGGGTCATACTCTTCCATTGCTCCCAAGAATCTGTTGGGACCTTTAAAGGTTCTATTACTCGCAACCTTCTAAATGCAGCTAAGTCCCTGATTCCTTTATACTGGAAGAAGCAACTTATCCCCCCCATTGAACTTGTGGTGCCAGACCGTAGACCATGTCTGTGCAATGGAAGACCTTACTTATTAATTCCGCAATGCAAAATCATCTTTCACCAAGATCTTGGGATGTTGGCTAGAATTTAAGTCCACTCCTCACTGTGCCGAAAAAATTTCCATTGAGTAGAGTCACTTATGCATTGATTCTATCTATGTTATTGCAATAGATGGATATGATTTAATATTGCTGATAGCTTTTTCCCACTTTTCTCTCATGTTTAATGATCTACTATACATCTGTTTGGGATTCTGATGGAACAGTATTACGCTCTCCCCTTTTCCTTGCCTTCTTTTCGGTTCTATCCTTTTTCCTCTCTTCTCTTCTTTCTCTCCCTGTGTCCTCTCACCTCTAATTTCTGTCATAGAGTAAAAATACTCAAGATGACTTGTTATAATTTTTGTCATAGTGACCGACTTGTCTGTGGACTGTTGTACCACTTTTTGTGGAAAATTATTTGTATGTCATATCTGCTCATCTCAATAAATAGTAAATAGTACAATACAACATTTAAATGTGCGATTGATTCAGGTAATTCACATATGCAAAAGTTTGAGCTGCACAATCTATTATCCATGTCATCAATTTTAGTTAAAGCGTGTACAAGTTGTTGTAGGAGTTCAGTGATGCGTTTAGTATTTTGGTTAGATTTAGCAATGGTTAATCAATTCAATTATTTTCATACAAGTGACTATATTCTGAATGTCAGCTTTCAGTGGAGATTATCTTAGGGAGCTTTATTAAAAACTTCCTTTAATAACTTGAAAATTTTCAAGAGAGTAATGCTGTCATTTTGTGACAAAGCTTGATCTGAAGAGAAGCATTCTGCTTGCAATTTTCATAGTCTCTTCAAAGAGAGAGGCAAAGGAAAGAGGGGAGCCACATCCTGGTAAATATAGTGAGTAGAGTTCATCTTTTGTCTAAACTTATTGTGCTACCTCTAGGGTTGTTAGGGAAATGATGAAGCAGTTTTACCATTTTAGTAACTTCAACCAGAGCGTGTGATTTCTTTTACTGCCTTGTATAACCTTGTTTAGGGCCCTTTATGGTCCCATGCCTATCCTTTTTATCCATTTTTTTCCCTTAAAATACTATAAATTCAAATTTTTAGATTTTAGATTGTGCTCCTAGCTAAATGGAAAAAGTGCAACTGTTGTGAAAACAGCAAGGCCCAAAAAGTCACCTGGTGAGTTTATTGTAGTTTTCAATTAAAATCTATCCTTTATGCAGTTGGGCAGCACTATTTTGCTTGCAGCTGACACAAATTACAAACAGATTAGGTTTACTCAAGAATAACTAAAGGTCTCCATTTTCAGGCCATACAGAACAATCAGAACGCCTACTGGTGGAACTGTGGTCCTTGGGCTACATTGGGGTAAATCTAGTATTCCCCAACAACCTTTGCCTTTTAGCCTGAGGTTACTGTTTGTGCATATTAGGCTTGTAGTTGATTATTTGTTCCATTTGCACAGTTTGGTTATCAGTTTTGTGTTATGTATGTTATGTACATGTATGTTTACTAATAAATTGCATTGCATCTTCATTAAACAGTAGCAGAGGTGAGGACACAAATTAGCAGAAGGACCAGTGTAGCAGGCTGTGCCAGCTGGTATTTGCAGGATGCAGATAACTGTGGTTTACCAGGCAGCAACCAGAAACAGGAACACAGTAACACTTCATTGGCAGACAGAAGTGTAGTCAGGAGTCAAGCCAGAAGGTCATTAACAGCCGGGTAGCTAGGTACAGTAACAATAGGCAAAGGCAGAGTTAGGACACAAGCCAGAATCAATACACAGCCAGGCAGCAAGGTACAGAAACATAGAACAGGAGCAGAGTCAGTGTACAAGGCGAGGTTACAACAAGCAGGCAGAGATCCAGAAGCATGTCAGGAGCCAGCCAGGATAATGCTTGAGCAGGCCACGATGTAGGTAAAGCAGGATCTAGCTGAAGACAACTCAGAAATCAGAAACATTTTATAGTCAAGCTTAAATAGGCCATGTGGCACCAAACCTATGCTGGGCATGTGCGCAGGTGTGCACGTTCTGTTTTGTTTGCACGCTAATACGTTTGCGTATGGGTACTAATGCCCATTTTGCAGTAAGCCTTTGCTCAGAATTTTGAGCTTGTACAGCATTCTGTATCTCAACAGATGAAGCACTGAGACGCAAGCTGAGCACTCCAGCATGCATCTGCTTCTGATCAGAATGAAATAGAAGGATAAAAGATTGGCAGGGCTAGCAGATATTTTTTGTTAGACCTGACCAATACAAATTTAAACAAGCTAGAAAGACATTAAACAAAATGTAATCACAGGCCCATATACTGTATATGATGAACCAACATGGAGTAACGTATACTCTAAAGAATAGGTTCAGCTTTAGCAACATTACATCCATATTTAGGGTGTAATATGTAACAGTCCAGTGTTCTGGGGATAACACCTTTATGTTTTTCTGTTACTTTACTCCATTACGTGTGTCAAATCCGGCAAATCTAGCAGTGGCTTACATACAATGATACGCTAGAATTTCTGTTTAACAAATTAGCAGCACAACAGCACAGAAGATGGTCAAAGTATTGTTTTAGAAAGTAAATTAGTAAAAGTCAGTAGCATTTAAATACAGGAACAGAGCACTGAGCCAGAAGACGTGACTTTCTACGCAAGGTATGAAGCTTCAAAATCTCCTTAACTGATAATATTGGTAAAAAAAAAAGACCAAAAAAATGACCCCCCAAGACCCATTCAAAGACCGTATATACACTGCTCAAAAAAAAAGAAAGGAACACTTTGAAAAAACATTTCAGATCTCAATGGGGAAAAATATGCTGGATATCTATACTGATATGGACTGGGTAATGTGTTAGGAATGAAATAATGCCACATTGTTTAATGGAAATGAAAATTATCAACCTAGAGAGGGCTGAATTCAAAGACAACCCAGAAATCAAAGTGAAAAAATGATGCAGCAGGCTAGTCCATTTTGCTGAAATTTCATTGCAGCATCTCAAAATGGTACTCATTAGTTTATATGGCCCCCATGTGTATGCAACGTCGGGGCATGCTCCTAATG
The DNA here is from genome assembly GCF_965119305.1 of Pelophylax lessonae. Lineage (NCBI taxonomy): Eukaryota > Metazoa > Chordata > Amphibia > Anura > Ranidae > Pelophylax > Pelophylax lessonae. Next base: position 121,201,652 of record NC_138776.1, on the reverse strand, counting down.
AGATGACGGATGGTGTCCCGGGGTATTCTCTCCCAAATCTCGACAAGGGCATCACTGAGCTCTTGAACCATCTGAAGTGCAACCTGGCAGTGTCGGATGGACTTAAACATAATGTCCCAGAGGTGTTCTATTGGATTTAGGTCAATTGAGCATGGGGCCATTCAAAGGTATCAATTCCTTCATCCTCCAGGAACTGGCTGCATACTCTCACCACAGGAGGCCGGGAATTGTCGTGCACCAGGAGGAACACAGAATCCACTGCACTAGCGTAGGGTCTGACAATGGGTCTAAGGATTTCATTCCGATGCCTAATGGCAGTCAAGATGAAATTTCCTAGCCTGTAGAGATCTGTGCAACCCTCCATTGATTTGCCTTCCCAGACCATCACTGACCCACCACAAAACCGTTCATGCTTAACGATGTTACAGGCAGCATAATGTTCTCCATGGCTTCTCCAGACCCTTCCAAGTCTGTCACATGTGCTCAGAGTGAACTTGCTCTAATCTGTGAAAAGCCCAGGGCGCCAGTGGCGGACCTGCCAATTCTGGTGTTCAATGGCAAATGCCAATTGAGTTCCATGGTGCCGGGCAGTGAGCACAGGGTCCACTAGAGGATGTCAGGGACTTAGGCCACCCTCATGAAGTCTGTTTGTGATTGTCTGGTCAGAGACATTCACACCAGTGGCCTGCTGGAGGTCATTTGGTAGGGCTATGACAGTGCTCATCCTGTTCCTCCTTGCACAAAGGAGCAGATACCGGTTCTACTGATGGGTTAAGGACCTTCTACGGTCATGTTCATCCCTCCTAGAGTAACTGCCTGTCTCCTGGAATCTCCTCCATGCTCTTGAGACTATGTTGGGAGGCACAGCAAACCTTCTTGCAATGGCATGAATTGATGTGCCATCCTGGAGGAGTTGGACTGCCTTTGCAAACTCTGTAGGGTCCAGGTATCGCCTCATGCTACCAGTAGTGACACTGACCCTAGAAAAATGCAAAACTAGTGAAAAACTGTCAGAAAAGATGAGTAGGGGGAAAAAATGTAGTGACCTCCACCTGTAAAACCATTGCTATTTTGGAGGTTGTCTCATTGTTGCCCATCTAGTGCACCTGTTGTTAATTTCATTAACACCAAAGCAGCTGAAACTGATTAACAACCCCCCTGCTACTTAACTGACCAGATCAATATCCTAATAGTTTAATTGATTGTATGCTATACTCTTATTAAAAAGTGTTCATTTCATTTGTTTGAGCAGTGTATTTTCATCTGGTTAGCTTTCTAGATGTCTATTCAAGTAATACAATAATGTATGAAAATTCAAGAGAAATTGTTTTTTTTTATCTTTCTTGTTTTTCTATTAAAATACCCCGTACTGTATGTACAAGAATACATTTAAAGCATATCAAATTATATTACTTATATTTAGGTTGGGGACACATTATCATTTTTTCACTGCTGATCACATTACACAGGTTACAACAATTGTAATATCCACATTAACTTGCTAAGAACTGAGAATGAAAATCTCCCTGACAACTGTACAGAAAGAATACTCCCAGAGGTGATCTTCAGATGTTTTGTTCAAAGGGCACTTGACAAGGTTATGTACTCCTTATGCTCATAGGTCATAAAACCTGCTAGTTAATATTCATATAAATAGCAATGATATAATTTTATTGAAATAGGCTTTTACTGTTCTGAAATGTTTCCATGGAACTGCAAATGATAAAACATGACACAAAATACTTGCTTGCAATAAAAGACATGGACTTATTGGCTACATGTATGATGAATTTTATTTGCTACCAAATTGATAATCAATTAAAAAATGTTTGAATTTACTATTTAGAACAGGTATACATTTATAAAAGTTTTGGAGTGTAGCAGGAAATTAATGCAAACCTGTGCTTTCCCCATTCAGGGGCAAACTGCACTAGAATCTGAACTGTCCCATTCTGCCATACAGGTAGTGCCTGCCCTACCTACTCTCCAGTCTTATTCAAGCCTCCGGCATTCCCTCTTAAAAAAATCATATCTTTTTTTTAGATTTACTGGGTTTGCAGGGTAGTTAGTCAATGGCTGAGCAGGCTTAAAGTGGCACTAAACTCTGGTTTAAAAAAAAAAAAAATATTCTATGTATTCTTATTCTTAACTCTAAAAAGAACCTTTCTATTGCTCTTAGGGCCTTCCAATTCTCTATATTTATTTCTTATTTTTTTCCTGGGATTCAACTTCTTGTTAAAGGGGAGCTAGATTTGTTCTCCATTGTCCCGCTGTAAGCAGTAACATAGCCACGCTCTCTTGCTTGCTCCTAAAATGGACTAAGGACTATGAACTATGGGGTTCAATTCCACACCGCTTCAGGTGGAAACTCTTTTTAACTGCTTTGTTTCTCCAATGCTCCGTAAAGGTGCCAGCTTGGCTTGTCTGCCACGCATCAAAATAATGAAACATCAATCTGGATAGTTGCGCTCTTAACTGGCTTTATTATAAAATTGCAGATAAGACCATCACATGGTGGGGAAACAGCAGCAAATTGACCTGTTTATAGATTTTTTTACCTTAATGCAGAGGGGGAGGAGCCAGGCCCGCCAGCAGGGGACTGAAAAACAAGAGGATCAGGGCAATGGTTTTGCACATAGCAGGTACATATCACTCGTTTATTTTTAAAAAAAATACAACCTTTAGAATTCAATTTTGAGACTGATGTTTGTGCCAATTATTACCCTTGGCCTCTGTCTTCCCTGGATTTTTCCAGCTGGGAGTATAGGGTATAGAGTATAGGGTTGGATAGGGTATAGAGTATAGGGTTGTAACATTATATGTATGTTTACAAACTAGGGGCAGCTAGGACTTGTGGGAAAGTAATTTTATGTGTGGTTTCTGTTTTTGTCTTTTTTTTTTTCTTATAAATGGGAAGCACACCTGATTGATGAACTCACTGTAGCTGTGGCCTGTAGGGTTTTTGTAGTTTCATATATATTGTGGCTTGCTGGAGTGCCTCAACAGGTTATGACTAAGTGCTTGTTTAGCACAAAACGTATCACTTTACTGCTGTTTCCCCACCATGTGAGGGTCTTATCTGCACTTTAAAGCAGAGTTCTGCCCCCCCCCCCCCTCTTCAAAAATTAAAAGTCCACAGCTACACATACTGCAGCTGCTGACTTTTAATATTAGGACACTAACTTGTGCTGGAATCCAACAATGTCGGCACCCCAGCTGATGTTTCCATTGGCTGTCGGGTGCTGCCGCCGCCATTGCTGTTAGGGCTTTACAGCTTGTTTCCTACTGCACATGTGCGAAGCGCGCTGCACTCTCTTACTGGCCTGTCAGCAGGGAAAGGAGGAGGGCCAAACTGCTGATGTACCGTGGCGAGGTCCAACGGAAGTGGGGACAGAGTGCCAAAAGGTGCCAAATGTGGCACCGGAGGAGGGGAGGAATCAAATAAGCTTATGTTCCAGTTTTGGGTGGAACTCTCGCTTTAACAATACAGCTATTTGGATTGACGTTTCATTACTAACTATGAATTATGGGATTTGTAGTGTGTAACCAACAGTGCAAAATACCACAACTAACATGCACTGCTCATTCCATACAAATGGAATTGAGGGAAGAAATAAAAAGGAGAGGTTCAGGAGCTCATAATGGATGTTATAAGGAGGCAGAAAAATTCAGTAAGTAACCGTTTAATGAAAAATAGATTATTGGGCCAATAAGTAGTGGATATGTATGCATTATTTTTGGAAAATAGGAATATTATTTAATGTTGCTTCAAATTAAATTTGTGTGAAGTAGTGGTAAAGCAGATTTGTTCCAGATTGGTTAATTTGGACTACCCATCTGGGTTAGTTATTGTGTGACATGTGCTATTTTAAAAGCAAATTTTTAAAAAGGTGGAGATACAGTATGCAAACAACGTGAACCCACATTGGAAAGAGGCACAGGATTTGTTTTATTGAAAACATGTAGTGCTTACTCCTAAAGGAGCCGCTTGATGTATTGAGTGCCATGACTTAGCAAGTGGTTTGGTGCTCGCTGATAAAACTGGCTAGGCTGAGGATATAGCTGCAGACACCTGGGTGTATATACAGTATAATAGTGAATCAATCAGAAAGAGGTATTATAATATATTAGCTCACAGCTTAAAGAAATAACCACAACATTTTAAACAAATGTGAGAAAAGGTGGGTATACTTGCAGTAGAAGGGGTATGTGGAGAGGAGAGGTGGGTATAGGGGTAGTAAAAGTTTTAGGCTGTTGGTGGGGGGGAGAGCACTTAAGGATTATCTGTCTATAGGCTCCTGAGATGTAAATCCGGCCCTGCTCCTGTCCCTGCCCTTTAATGCCTCTGTAGTGGGAAACTGTCGTTTTTCAAGTCCCTCCAGTGAAATAAACTTCCCACAACCCATCACATTTCTTCAGAGTCTCTTGCATTTAGGGTTGCCATCCAATCCCTTTAAACCAGGTCACACAATAATTACACAGGTTTTGTGGCTTTCCCCATGCATCTCTATGGGGGAAATCGGATGGGAACGGACCGTCAGTCCGTTCTCATCTGTTCCCATCCGATCCGATCCGCTGGACGGATGGAAAATAGGGTTTCCATCTGTCCAGATTTGACGGATCGGATTGGATGTCAGCGGACATGTCTCCGCTGACATCCGATCCCCCATAGAGATGCATGGGGAGACCGTTCAGATCCGCCAAAAAAATGGACAGGCGGATCTGAACGGTTCGCCTGTGTGAAAGGGGCCTTATGTGTAATAAATTAGCCTCAGCACCTGTGTAATTCATGTGTCCTGATTTAAAGGGATGAGGTGGCAACCCTACTTGCGATCCATGTGTCTGTGGGTGCCCTCGAAGTGGATGGAGGCAAGCTTGCATTGGCTGTTGCAGTTTTATAGTAAACGTCTCTGATAAGGTTGTGTCTGCATAGAAGTCTATTTAGGGCACACACACAGAGGCAGGAGCAGATAAAAGAGGGCTCCAACTGCTTCTTTTCTGCCAGTAAAGTACCAGGCTGCCAACAATAACCTCTTCTTGCAAATAAAAAGCCTAAAACAGTGGCAATCAATTGCATATATCATTCACATAAAACAGCACTAAAATGTTTATGTAACATCTCATGTTTTCTGCTCTAACCTTTGCATTTTATTCAACAGCTGCAGTGACATTGGATCAATTTTCTTACAAAAAGATCATTGATTACCTATTGACTACAAATGTTATACTTGCTTTTATTTACACATTTTGAAAAGAAAAAGTTGAAAAAAAAATTACCAAATGCGATAGCCTATCACTTGCAAAGAGGACAGTGAGCTGGCTTAGCACAATGCAATGCCTCAATTAGAATGCTTCTTAACTTCTGTAGGCTGCTCAAACAATTGTTTTGAGTTATAGGCAGCTCATAGAAGCCTAGGGAGCATTTGTACTTCACTCAGTACAGTGCTCAGTGCTAAGTAAGACCAAAGCTGTCACACTGGTTTGCTAAAAGCTGCAAACTAACAAAGTATATATTCTTACTAGGTGTGAGTATTGGGGAGGGGAAGGGCAATTGGGTTTGAAAAAATCTATTACATTTAGTTCCCTTGTAAAATACTATTGGAGCTCTATTTTTAATTTTATAGTAGGCTTTCATTGTGTATCTTAAAAAAAGTATATATTTATTTTTTACTGTGCCATATGAGTTTGTGAATTTATGATGTACATAACTGTGAGCAACAAAAAACAAATTGATTTATTTATGTATGAAGCTTTGACTAATATGCCCTGAACAAATTAAAGTATAACTAACTAAAGGCACACTTTTTTTTTTAGTTTTGGATAGAGTGGAAAGGGATTAGAACACCTGTCAGTTTTTGAATTGCTGTCTGTGGTTCCCCCCCCCCCCCCCCCCCGTTAAGGAAGGAGATTCATCCTCTGTTTGTCCTGTTTACAATAATCATTAAACGTAAAAGAAAACCCCAAATTTTGGGTTGTCCCCAGAAAAGTAATATAGGGGATATCTCCCAATGGAGACACTAGTTCTGATGACCTGAGAGTCCCCAAGGAATTCCCTTAATTTGTAGGGATTCCCTCTCACTTTCCTGTTTGGGAATGGGACAGAAGTGAAGGGAAATTGGTAAATCTCTGCAATGGGACACAGATGGCGGGAAAAAATAAAATAAAAATATGACAGAAAGACAGAAAAAAATATGACAAAATGTAAAAAAAAAGTTTTGACTATAGTTCTACTTTAACCACTTTACCACCGGAGGATTTTCCTGCTAAAAGACCAGGGGGTTTTTTGCGATTTTTTTACTGCGTGACTTTAACGGACAATTGCGCGGTCGTGCGACGCTGTACCTAAACGAATTTCACGTCCTTTTTTTCCCACAAACAGAGCTTTCTTTTGGTGGTATTTGATCACCTGTGCGATTTTTTGATCACGCGCTATAAACAAAAAAAAGAGCGTAATTTTTGCAAAAATAACAATATTTTTCACTTTTTTTTATATGAAATTCCCCCCAAAAAAAATGTAAAAATCAAAATTTTTTAACATTTTCTGCCAATTTGTTTTACGCTACCTATGTTTGGTAAAAAAAAAAAATCGCAAAAAGCGTATTTTGATTGGTTTGCGCAAAAGTTATCGCCTTTACTAACAAAGGGAAAGATTTTTGTCATTTTTGGTGGTTTTTTTTTTAACGAGTAATGGCGGCGATCTGCGATTTTTTTTGCGGTACTGCGACATTGTGGCGGACAGATCGGACCCTTGACTGACATTTTTGACACTTTTGGGGCTACGAGTGGCATTACTGCAGTAATCAATGCTATATATATGCACTGTTACTGCAAAAATGACACTGGCAGGGAAGGGGTTAACAGTATTGGACAGGGAGGGGTTAAGTGTGTCCTAGGGGCGTGCTTCTAACTGTAGTGGGACATGGCTATTGGTGTAAAAACAAAGATCACCGGTTCTACATAGTAGAACCGTCTGATCTTCATTTTTACACAGGGAGAACAGACAGGCGGCTTGTTTACATAAGCTGCTCTGTCTTTCTCTCGCTGTACCGGCGATCGTAGTGTGACCGGCGGACATCGGGTCCACCAGTCACACTCCCGCACTCCTCCGTGAATGAGTCGAGGCGGGCGCGCGCCTCGGCGGGCGCGCGCTCGCCCGCTATTGGCTCTAGAAGGAGTGACAGGCGAGTGACGTAGATCTAAATATACTGTGCGCAGTCGGCAAGTGGTTAAGTAATAGAACAATTGATACTTTATGTGAGAAGCAGACAGTGCAGTGGCTCCATGCCCATGTAAAATACAGTAGCCAAGTGTCCATTATCACATGTTAGCACAGTGGTTTCTCAAACCCACCTTTTTTAGTAAAAAACACACAAAAGATAATTTTAGTGTGCATAAACACACAATATATTACCTCAATTTTTTGTTAAAAAATATAAAAGATGAAGCACAAGTAAATTGTGCATGCCTTTGAAATGGTCCCAAACTTTGGTACCTACAATTCTCAATAGATGACACGTTAAACGCACTTAGAGGACATCATTTTAGAGTTAACAATAAATTAGGACCCTAGAACCATTGCTCTCACTCCATGATCAATCAATGCTTTCACACCTGTTGCATGTGTTTACAATGTGTGTGTGGAATGCAATGGCTGTGCATCTACACTCACTGGCCACTTTATTAGGTACACCTGATAAATTGCTTGGTAACACAAATTGCTAATCAGCCAATCACATGGCAGCCACCTAATGCATTTAGGCATCTAGACATGGTGAAGATGACTTGTTAAAGTTTCGAACTAAGCATCAGAATGGGAAAGAAAGGGGATGTAAGTGATTTTGAATGTGGCATGGTTGTTGGTGCCAAATGGGCTGGTATGAGTATTTCAAAAACTGCAGATCCACAGGGATTTTCACACACAACCATTTCTCAAAAGATAAAATATCCAGTTAGCAGCAGCAGTTGTGTGGAAAAAAAATGCCTTGTTGATGTCAGAGGAGAATGGGCAGGGTTTGAGATGATATAAAGCCAACAGTAACTCAAATAATCACTCGTTACAATCAAGGTATGCAAAATGCCATCTCTGAATGCACAACATATTGAACCTTGACATAGATAGGCTACAGCAGCAGAAGACAACACCGGGGGCCACTTGGGTCCGCTAAGAACAGGAAATTGAGGATACAATTCACACAGGCTCACCAAAATTGGACAACAGAAGATTGGAAAAGCATTGCCTGTTCTGATGAGTCTTGATTTCAGATGTGACATTCCGATGATAGGGTCAGAATTTGGTGTAAACAAGATGAATGCATGGATCCATCCTGCCTTGTATCAATGGGTCAGGCTGGGGGGGGGGGGGGGGGGAGGCTGTAATGCTGTAAAGGATATTTTCTTAGGACACTTTGAGCCCCTTAGTGGCAATTAAGCATTGTTTAAATGCCACAGCCTGCATGAGTATTGTTGCTGACCATGTTCATCACGTTATGATTATACTGTACCCATTTTAATATTTCCAGCAGGATAATGCACCATGTCACAAAACTCAAATCATCTCAAACTGGTTTCTTGAACATGAGATTTCACTGTACTCCAGTGGCCTCCACAGTCACCAGATCTTAATCCAATAGAGCCCCTTTGGGATTTGGTGGAACGGGAGAGTCGCATCATAGATGTGCAGCTGACAAATCTGCAGTAACTGCATGATATTATCATGTCAATATGGACCAAAATCTCTGAGGAATATTTCCAACTCCTTGATAAATCTATGCCACGAAGAATTAAGGAAGTTCTGTAGGCAAAAGGTGGTCCAACCCAGTACTAGAAAGATGTACCTAATAAAGTGGCTGTTCAGTGTATATGTTTGTTGACTACAGTGGCTGTTAAGAGAATGCACAGGGTAAAGGTTATACGAATGGGGATGAGTACGGGCAACATAATTATTATGATGATTGTTGTAGTCATGATTTTGCCATATATTTATGACAGTGCAGAATATTCTAACACTGTTGGTGAAAATTACAATGTTGGAACATATTATCATGAGGCTAGTAGTGTGGGATATTGCAAAAACAATATTTACATTGGGTCAAATCCAGAGTCTGCTGCAGGACACTATACAAGTTGCTATTTGACTGCTGTCCCAGTGTGTTGTGGGGCTTTTTCTCTCTTTCAGGAGGAATTCATTCAGACATCAATCCAATGGTGTACCTAGCACATTTGGAAGCCAGGTAAGATATTTTTCAAACCCCTCCCCCTCACAAAATGGTCTGAAAAAATAAGGTGAAGCATGCAGGGGCTTAAAAGGATATGGTTAAATAACCTCCCCTTTATTCACTAGGAAAGAACTATGGCGCTGCTGTACCCAGACCAGAAATACAGTGGGGTGGATGTGAGGGATGAAAGGTGAATAAACAGTTCAAAAGATCATCACTCAGAGGAAAGAGGCAGCTCCCCTATGTAGATCCAGAGTTAACCCAATATATGAGAACAGAAAAAAATAGAGGGCACCTCAATCTAAGTGTAGAGTGTTGGAAACAGCTATAAGGTAATGAATAATTTTCACACTCACATGTAATGGAGGAAAAGTCAGCTTTTCATCTGTGAAGGTCTTGACATCTCTAGCAGCGATTGGCAGGCAAATGGCTGTTTTTTTGCAGAGATAAGCTAGGAAGCTGTTGAGGGGTGAGAGAGAAGTGGAGAAGCCAGCATATGGTTGTCCTTGGCTTGCTTGGCACTCTCCTGATATGCAGAGTTCAACCAGGAATCTGCTGGGCATTTGCAGACAGGATTTATTTAAGACATTAAATAAATACTCAAAGAGCACTATACCCTGATTCTGCAATCTAGTCAGCATGTTTCAGTGTCGTAAAATCAAATGTCTTACCTGCCCCTTCATAAAACACAGACAGACGACAGACATCTTTCACAGCCAATCAAAGTTTTTACCCCATTTCCAATGTCTTTACATGCATTACCGAGTATAGTATTTATTGCCTAAAATGTCCTTGCGGCCTACTATATGTTGGATGCACCGTCAGGGCCATCGAGCAAGGAAGCCCAGACTACAGTGTTCCCAGACATTTTTTTTTTTTTTAATACCAACACTTTTATTGAGGAATAAAAATCATAACAAAGAACCAGTAAATAGGATTCAGTACATACATTAAGGTAAAAAGTACAACGAAATTATAAAAGGCAGTATTTATAACAATTAGAGACTATAAAATATGTTTGAATACAGTCCGGTGTTATAAGTAAGAAGCAGATTGTATATCTGAGATATATTACCGACCCGCACTTGGGTTCAGAAAGGGCAGCAGTATCAAGGATAGGTACATCCTGGTTGCCGGGTTCAGGAAGTGAATAACCAAACTGAGTAGGCTTAAAGATAAAGAGGTCACATTAAACAAAAAAAAAACCTAAAAGGGTGGGAAATAAGTAATTAACTGTGTAAAAATATATCTTGTGTCACCAAGGGTAATGTTGTAACATAATTATCAATTTCTCAAATAGCTACTATATGATTCCCAGCTTGCCCAGTTGGGGTCAAAGATGTGCATAGCATCAAGAATGGTGTGATGTATATGCTCCATCAAATTTATAGCCTCCATTCTTTGAAGCACCTGGGTCCAGTGCACTGCAGGAGAGGGCCAGTTTAACGTAATAGCCCAAATAATCAAGCAGAAAAGCGTGTGGGCTAAATTTTTGGTTGGGGCTGAGACCTCTAGAAGTGCCGCAAAGAGGAGGTACAAAGTTAGGGTAACGAGAGACCCGGTCATGTGGGCTACTCTAGAGGCAGCCTGATGTAACGCTCCTGCGTTTCTTATATGGTGTGGATTTTCAGCTGCAGAAATAGTTCATAGAGAATTCCCCTAAGTTTATAGAGAATTCCCCTGCGGGGTACTTAGCACTATTAGCGATACAGCCGAAGGGTGGTTCAGGAGAGGCGGATGATCCAGTAGCGGGATACAGGGATCAGCGCAGCGAGGTTCCGTCAGCGAAGTAAGCTTGCAAGCATGGAAGCTTCAAGCAAGGTTAGCATCCAGGTAAGGGTGTTTGAACGAACACATGTGAGTGAGAACCGGCGCTTTAAATAGCCATCTAGTCCGGCGCTGGGTGATGACAGCTCCAGTCTTAAAGGTGTATGCGCACCTTTCCAAAAGTAAATGGTGGGGCGCATACACTTGTGGAAAGTGTAATTTAGGGTACCAAAGGTACCGGAACATTACAATACCCCCCCCCTTAAGGCCTGCTCCTGAAGGCCTCTGGAGCTGGTTTGTCTGGGTATCTCGCATGAAAATTGCGGATTAATCTAGGGGCATGTATGTCAGAGGTGTTTAGCCAGGTGTCGTCTTGGGGCCCATAGTTCTTCCATCTAACCAAGTACTGAAGTCTTCTTCTGTAGATACGAGAATCCAGAATCTCTTTTATCTCGTATTCTTCTCCACCTTCAACTTGTACAGGAGGGGGAGGTGGAATATTAGGCCTTATTCCTTGGTCCAGAACATGGGGTTTTAGTAGCGACACATGGAAAATGGGATGGATTTTTAGGTCCATTGGCAATGTAAGCTGCACTGCAGCTTTTCCAATAAGTTTCTTGATTGGGAAAGGTCCCAAGAACAGAGGTCCAAGCTTTTTGCTAGGGATCTTCAGTCTCAAGTTTTTTGTTGAGAGCCAAACGAGGTCCCCGATAGTATACTGTGGAGAAGGTCTTCTACGAAGATCATAGTACTTCTTTTGTTGACTGTGAGCGTGTGCAATGGTAGTATTTAGTAAACCCAGAGAATCCTTTATTTGGGTAAGATAGTCTGAGGCTACTGGGTTATTTGAAGGAAGGATGCGTGGAGGGAGAATAGAGGGATGGAACCCATAGTTCAAGTAGAACGGACTCTGCTTGGTTGTACTGTGAGTTGCGTTGTTGTAGGCAAATTCTGCCAGGGGGGAGAAGATCCAACCAATCATCCTGTTGGTAAGAAGTGTAACAATGTAAATACTGCTCGATGCATTGGTTGACTCTTTCAGTCTGTCCGTTGGTCTGCGGATGGTAAGGAGAAGTGAGCTTCCGCTCAATCCGTAGTATGTGACATAGTTCTTGCCAGAATTTAGAAATAAATTGGGATCCACGGTCAGACAGAAGAGTTTTTGGGATACCATGTAATCTGAAGACATGTTTCATCAGGAGTTCTGCCGTTTGTTTGGACGAAGGTAGTCTGCGAATAGCAATGAAATGTGCCATCTTTGTCAGATGGTCCACTGACACCAAGATGGTATTAAATCCTTTGGAAGGAGGCAATTCTACGATGAAGTCCAATGACAAAACCTCCCATGGAGTTTGGGGTATTGGTAGACTGCATAGTAGACCGGATGGTCTCGTAGTGTAAATTTTGGACCTGGCACAGACATTGCATGAAGAGACGAATTTTTGTATAGATGTTTTCATGTCAGGCCACCAGAATTGTCGAGAAATCAAATTGAAAGTCTTTGTCATACCCATATGTCCTGCCATAGGCACATCATGCGATAATTCCAAGATCTTGGTGCGTAGGGTAGGTGGTATGTAAAGTTTGTCGTTGTAGTAGAGGAAGCCTTCTGCATCAGTATTTAGTTGTGGTGGGGGTGAATCCAAACTTATACCATGCAGAACCTCTTCCTTTAAGGAACGGACAACTCCAATAATGCGTTTGTGAGGTATTATAGGAACGGAAGGGATTTCAAAGTAGTTTTCTTCAGTTAGTCGTGATAGTGCATCCGCCTTTTTGTTCTTATCTGCAGGTGTGTAGGTCACTAGGAAGTTAAACCTTAGAAAGAATAGTGACCATCGTACCTGTCGATGCGAGAGAGTTTTGCTAGTCTGAAGATATTGGAGGTTTTTATGGTCCGTGTATATAATTATTGGTAGTTGGGTGCCTTCGAGTAAATGTCGCCAATTCTCCAGAGCCAATTTTATAGCAAGCAGTTCCTTTTCACCCACGGGGTAATTTATCTCGGGACTGCTCAGGGATTTAGAAAAAAAAGCGACTGGATGAAGTGGTGAAGTGTGGGTAGGTCGTTGGGAGAGTATTGCTCCTACTGCCATGTTTGACGCATCTACCTCCAGAATGTATTGGAGGGATGGGTCTGGATGGCGTAATATGGGAGCGGAAGTAAACCTTGTCTTTAACAAGTGGAAAGCCTTATTTGCTTCTTCTGACCATTTAAATGGTATTTTTATGCTAGTGAGCTGTGTGAGGGGTCTCACAATAGCAGAAAAGTTTTTTATGAACTTCCTGTAGAAATTTGAAAATCCCAGGAATCGCTGTAGCGCCTTGCGTGTAGTTGGTGTAGGCCAATCCTGAATGCAGGATATTTTACTCATGTCCATCTCGATTCCTGTTTTGGATATGATGTAGCCTAGAAAGAGTACCTCATCTTTATGGAACAAGCATTTCTTCAGCTTCACATAAAGATTATGTGCAAGCAATCTCGATAATACAAGTCTTACATGTCTTATGTGTTCAGACAGGGTCCGTGAATATATAAGTATATCGTCCAGATATACCACAACACAGACATCTAGTAAGTCTTTAAAAATATCGTTTATAAATCGTTGGAAAACTGCAGGGGCATTGCATAGGCCAAATGGCATCACAAGATATTCGAACAATCCGTATCTAGTTCTGAATGCAGTCTTCCACTCGTGTCCATCACGGATTCGAATGAGATTGTATGCTCCTTTCAGGTCTAATTTTGAAAAATAGGTAGCTCCACGCACCTGCTCAATGAGCTCAGGGATAAGCGGTAGAGGATAGCGATCTTTTATTGTGATAGCATTCAATTTCCTGTAGTCGATGATAGGTCTGAGACTTGAATCTTTATTGCGAACAAAAAAGAGTCCTGCTGCTGTGGAAGAAGTGGAAGGTCTAATAAAACCTTTTTCCAAGTTCTCATCCAAATAGGTTTTGAGATGGGCAAGTTCATCCTGTGAAAGAGGATAAACATGACCGAACGGCAATTTGCTATTTGGGAGTAGATCAATGCTACAATCATAGTCTCGATGAGGAGGTAATGCTTGAGCATTTTTCTCAAGAAAAACCTCAGAAAGATCCTGATAACATAGTGGTGCAATCTCATCTGTCACCACAGACAGAATCTTCCCGGAAAACGGGAGGTTACACGTTTCCTCGCAATAACAAGAAGGGAAGGTCAAGGACCGTTTCTTCCAATCTATGGTTGGTTGGTGTGTGTGCAACCAGGGAAGTCCCAACACAATGGGAAAGTGGGGTGATGGTATTAAATCGAAGGTAGAAGTCTCCCTATGAGACTCGTTAATAGTGACTAGAAGTGCTTGTGTCTGATCGGTGATCGGACCAGAGGATAACGGAACACCGGTAATAAGACTTACTGAGACAGGTTTGAGTTTAGAAATAATAGGAATTTTATTTAAAGCAGCAAAACATATATCCATATAATTTCCACAAGATCCTGTGTCAATCATGGCCTTAGTAGTAATCCTGTTCTGGTCCCACTGTAATGTCAAAAAAACAGAAATGTAGGGGTTAGTGAATGAAGTTGTCAATCATCCTAGGGAGACATGTGAACACTCACCCTTCTTTTTGTTGACTAGGGGACAGACGTTTATCTTTTGATCCGGGGATGCACAGTACAAGCAGAGATTTTCATTTCGTCTTTTGGCTTTTTCCATAGTTGATAGCGGTGGGCGTATGGTTCCTACCTCCATAGGAACGGCCAGACTCCGAGAGGAAACGGATAATGGCATTCCCATCTTTTCAGCCTTTCTTTCTCGTAGTCTTCTATCTATGGTAATACTGAGTTGTATTAATGCATCCAGGGTTTTTGGCAGATCCGCTCGGGCGAGCTCGTCCTTAACGGCTTCTGATAGGCCAAGCCTAAATTGGGTTTTCAGAGATGCATCATTCCATTCTGAATCAAGGGTCCATCTCTTGAACTCTGTGACAAAGTCTTCTACAGGCCTCCTTCCTTGTTTCAAGGATCTTAACTGAAGATCAGCAGTACTCTGCCTATTGGGGTCATCATATAGGCTAGTGAGCTCTGCCAGGAACAAGGCATAGGAGTTGAGAAGCTGGTCGTTTTTCTCAAAAAGAGAATCTGCCCAGGCTCGAGGATCGCTTGATAGGTAAGAAATAATAGTACAAACCTTAATGTGATCAGTAAGGTAGGTACGAGGTTTTAGCAAAAAAAGTAACTCACATGCGTTTTTAAATTCGCAAAATTTTTTGCGATCGCCTGTAAGTACCAAAGGGGGATTTATCTTGGGTTCAGGGGACTGAGCAGAGGTAAGTTGTGTCAGTCTAATTACCTGCTGCGACAGAGCCTGATTGTCTTCTTTTAATTCAGCAAGTGCGTGTATTAACGCAGATACTTGCTGTTTTAATTGTGTCACCTGAGTGGTTATTTCTGCTGAATCCATTTTTTGGTTCGTTCAATCTGTAACGCTCCTGCGTTTCTTATATGGTGTGGATTTTCAGCTGCAGAAATAGTTCCACGTCAGTAGTCATGTAAGAGATATGCTGATATACCATTCCCAACCTCAATGACTCATCATGTGTGGAAGGTCTTATTTCAGCCAGTAAATACACACAATTAGCAAGCTGGTTCCTAGAGTGACTTTATATATGTGGTAACACAATGATGAAGGTTGAGGGATAGGTTGAGTGGAGGTGGTAGGTGATAGACACTTGAAGGTGAGACAGTAGCAGATGGATGCAGGAAGGTTTAGCAATGTTGTATGATAGCAGATGATAGAATAGCAGGTGGACATACAAAAGAGATCAACCCAGTGCAGAAAATACTCCAGATTAATTTATTTACAGTCTTTGGATTTGCTCGATGGTCATATGAGAGACTGGGACAGGCAAGGCTATAAAAAACAAAAGTAGCTTTGGCAAGATAGACATCTTGATAGACGTTACTCTTCCAATGAGGGAGATAGGGAAGGTACTCTCGAAACAGGTTGTGGATAGTTTGTGTTGTACATAGCCCATAGTGAGGGAGCCAGGCATACCCCCAGATACTGAAGAGTGCTATCTGTCATGGAAAAGCCAAAATATTCTTTGATGTTAGCTATATTATTGTGGGGAATGTTTATTGGTAGAGCAGAGCATTTTGTCAGATTAACTCCTAAACCGGACAGTTTGTGGGGCCCCTGCAAAATAGATGCCAAGTTTGGGAGAGACATCACCGGGTCTGGTAAAAACATGAGTATTTCATCAGCATACATACTTAATTTAAATTCCTCTTCACCCTTCTGATAGCCTTTAATATTTGGGTCAGCCTTGATTGCTCTAGTCAAGGGCTCTATGGCTAAGGAAATAATTAAAGGCGATAAGGGGCAACTCTGCCTTGTACCTCTTCCCAGGTAAAAAAAAATCAGAGGAACAGCCAGAAAACTTGATATGAGCACGGGGGTTATGTTCCCAGACATTTTAAAGATAAACATGGCCAGTCCGCAAAAAATCTCTGTGTCTGGATCATTGAAAGCATCTCATCCAAATACACAAGGGCAGAACGCGTTAAAAGGCTCTGTGGGAGAGAACATTTTTGGATTTTCTCTCTCAACACCCTAGTTCCACATGGCTTCAACAAAGAGCTAGAACTAAACACACTTATCTGATCCCCTTTATTAGAACTGTGTCTCTGCGGTTCCCCTACCATTTATTATTATTATTTATTTATTATTTTTTCTTGAATGTCAATATATTTTCTCCTTCACAGACCCATGACTTTCTGTTTTTAAATACCTCATCATCATCTTTTTTTTTAGCATCCATATTCATTTTTTATTACATCCAACCATGCATTTATTTTCATATTTGCCAACATATTATGCTCTCCATATATCTCACAGAGGACAGTTACTGCTATGTAGATTGATCCAGTGGAGGGAAGCATGTCTTAGTACATGCTTTCATGTTCAATACACCAACACATATTTTTTTGTTGTTTCATTTTTTTATTTTTAGTATATTTTTCAACCTCTCTCTCTTTTTTTCTCTCTCTTAACCATTTTTTTAAATGAACACTATAATTTATGGAGATTACATATAACAGTGTTTTTTGCTCAGCCTCCTTTGCGGTGCTTTTTTCATACAGGCCCTGTTTTGTTTTATACTTTTATTGATGTTTTTGAACCTTTGATGTTTTGACTTGTCAGTTTTTAAGCATGCATTACAACCTATCTACCCACATTTCTCATTTAGCTTGGTTCCATGAGATATCAACTAATTTAACTATGAGCGAGGAGCCACCGCCCACACTTTCGCCCATCTTCACTATAAAATCAGGCATTAGAAAGCACTCACCCTTTCCTTATGGTTTGACAAAGGGGTGGAGCCCAGAAATGCATAACCACGCCTCTTTTGTAGTGACATCTTCCCCTCATCCCATCTGAGATTGCCAAGCCGGCCTAGGACACCGAAAAAGCTGCTGTTCTACCGTGTTGTACACGATTCAGCTTCCCAAACCCCATCGCTCCTGTCTGCAAGTGCCCAGCAGCTTCCTGGCCGAACTCTGCAATTCAGAAAAGTGCCAAGCAAGCCAAGAGCACCCAGATGCCGATACACACCCCCGCCGCTGGCATCTTCACTCTATGAACCTTCTCTCTTATCACCCAGCAGCTTCCAGACTGGTCTCTGCACAACACCAGCCGCTTGCCTGCCAATCTCAGCCAGATATTTCAAGACCTCCACAGATGACAAGCTGGCAATAATTATTCATCACCTAATAGCTGTTTTCAACACTTTACACTCATATAGAAGCACCCTCTATTTTATGGAACCCCCTCTTTTTATCCAGCAGTCCTTTGACTCACAAACAATGTTTATTGACTGCCACAAGCTAAAGTGCAATATACATGTACAAACATCAGAACACATATTTTCTTTAAATAAAACAATTCCACTACATATGATTTTCTACAGACAGCCTTTCTTAAAGTGATACAAAAGCTCATTATTATCTTAATTTTTTGTTGCGTTAAAATGAAAAAAGCTGTTATACTTATTTGCTCAGTGCCATGATAATGCACAGAGTTGAACCTCACTTCCTCTAATAGAGTTCCCTAACGACTCCTTCCCTCCTCCTTGTTCTGGGTGTCCCCCCAACATGCCACATGCCAAGGGGGTCACTAATGAAGCCACACTTCTGAATGTAGTTCAATTCTCCTGCGCTCAAGTGCAGTATATGGGAAGAGAGAGGAAAGTTTCCAATGGGTTTGGATGGGTATGACTAAGGTTGCTGCCACGTCAGGACCAAGGGTATCCGATGCAAACTGTAAAAGATAACAAAAAGAGGGGTGCATCGACCTAGCATGGAGCTGCTGTGGCTAGGCTGACGCGTTTTGAGGGCGAACCCCCTTCTTCAGAGCCAAAAAATGCTGCTCTTGGCTCTGAGGAAGGGGGTTCGCCCTCAAAATGCGTCAGCCTAGCCACAGCAGCTCCATGCGGTTCGCTGCATGCCATTCAGCATTGCGCAGTGCCTGGCTACCTTGAAGACTTTATATTGATTATGTAGATGTGTGTATCATTCACACTTGTTTTGTGAGTATATTTTACACATTTTACAATTTTAATAAATGGTTTTAGTGGTAATGCACTAGGTCGGTGCACCCCTCTTTTTGTTATCTTTTCCAGCCACGCTTCTGAGCTAGGCTGTGTAAGTTCATGGACACGCACAGCATTGTAAGCCATGACCCCACTCCCTCTTCACTGAATTTGTTTGTCAAAAGCAGGAGCTAAGGTATTGCACCTGTGTTTGCAGTATGGTAATAGGTGTCACATAAATGTGAGGAAAGTAGGGATGCGTACATCCTTATAGTATTCATTCCCAAAGCCATCAGGGCCAGGGGTCCTGTGGAGAGGAAGGGAAGATATAGCTTTCCCTCCTCCTGCACGGTGAAGGAGACAGAGATGTCCTGCATATTCTGGGGATATTGAGGGGAGGTGTATTACTGAGGTTTTGTATTACTGAGGTTTTTGCCATTGTCATTTAGAATGTAAGGGATCCTAAAATTGGCAAATTTTCTTTTAAATTGCTTGGCTAGGAAAGAACCCAGTTTGTTATGTTGAGAATACCACATGAGACACACTCTTTTAAAACAGAAACCTAAGCTAAGGCTTAAGGTTTCTCATAGTTCCTGCCTAGTAGTACATAATTTGAAGCAGTTTAGTAGGAGGGGTTAGTTTTTTTGTGGCCCTTCGAGTTGAAGTGACTTTGAATTTGGTGACGCCGTGGTGAGCGTCTGTCATTATATGGGGTGCCTAGGCAGTGGGCTTGTTCAACCAAGCAGGGTGCAGAAGTGCCTAGCGCTTGTGGGATGTGTGAAGCGTAGATATCCTGCAGAGAGTCAGAATTATAGGATTCAGGAAGACCGATAATCCGCAGGTTATTACGGTGTGAGCGGTTTTCCAAATCGTCCAGTTTGTCTAGGATGTATTCTTGGCCTGTTGTTCAAAAGTGAAGGAGTTTTGTAATTCATCCTCAATGTCAGACATTCTGTGTTCCAGCTCTGCTAGGTATTTGTTTTGTTCTCCAAGCTCTTCCCCGAGCTGGAACATGCCTGCAGCGATTGCTCTATCCACCGCTGCTGTGTTGGTGGGTGAGAGAAGGGCTGCCACAGCTTGGGCTAGCCCGGATAGCTGTTCCTACGATGGAGTTAGGGATACAGCTGAAGATGTCATGGGAGAGCTGAGCACAGCTGGGGGAGAGACAGTAGTCACAGATTCTGGTGCCTGTGAGGAGGAGATGAGACAGGCTGTTGTTTCCCCGCGCTGTCCCCAGTCTCCGCCATGTTGGCCATGAGGTGCTCGGGTCCTGTATGCATGGAGCGCTGCGGGTCAGTGTGGCTGGCCGCGCTGTGTAGGAGGTATCTCTCCATATCCCTGGCGATGCAGGGGGAGTGGGCGGCGGGCTCAGGGGAGCGATCGCGGGTGTGTGGCTCTGATATTGGGGTTTTACAAGCCGGTCAGCCTGGAGCCACTGTTCTTCCCGTCCCTCACATCAGGCACCGGAACCGAAAGAATGAGGTTCGTTTTTTTTAAGTCGTTCTAAAGTTTTAATCTGCTGTAAGAGAAATGGGTAATCTGGGCACTGTGGGTTTTTTTCTAGCACGCTCCTATCTTAATGAGCAAATCTCAGAGGGAAGCTTTGTGAGCATTTCAAAGCTAGTGGGGATTACCTATAGAACCTAATAAAGGGATCAAGCTATGAGGGAAGAATAAAGTCTCAAAAGTTTCCCAGTGGTGAAATTGGAAGTAGTGAATAGATTTAGGGTAATTGAAGCATGATCTGGCCATGTGATCATGCCAATTTTAGTGTCTACGATCGTTTTGAGAGTGGAGGAACCAATTCGGAGTAGGCCAATCCATGAGTAAGACCCATGTGTGCTGGAGTAGTAAATATAATAATCATGGTGGCATCTTCAGGGATCATAAAGTTTCTCTAAGTCCTTCAATGAGAAGAGGTCTAGGAGCCTCTTCTGGATGGGTTGGAGATGTCCAAGGTGGGATCAACTATGTCATCAAAATCCCCACAAATGACTAAGCGAGACTGACGAAGGGAATGGATCTTATTCATAAGAGCACTATAAAACCTCATTTCTTTTTGTACATCACGGGACACAGAGCCATAAAAGATGATGCTATATACCCTGATCAAAGATCACTGAATCTAAGGGGTTAGCTATCAGATCCATCCTAAACAGTCAATGGACTAAAAAGATGGTACCTGAGCCTCGGGATGCAGATACGAGGTTTTGCCTGCAATGCTGTCCTTTTTAGGCACTGGACCCTGGGATCCGGACCTTGAAATACCAAACCCCATAGGCGCATTGTGCAGGCTGCACTACAGGTCCAAGGCCCTGGCCCCTCTAAAACAAGGGATCCCAGTCCTTGAATGTCACCATGACAAATCCTGCGGCTGGACTGGTGGGTCCATTTTAAAATATTTACTGATTCAGTAAGCCTCAAAGGTAAAAAATGCTGGCTAATATGCATATTGTAAATATTTTATGCACTGTTCCTTTCAAAAGATATCAGGGACCATGTGCCATATGTATCCCTCCATGAGACTAGACTTACAAGTTATAGGCTTGTTAAGCAGTTGTAGGATTGTTGATTTAAATCATTATTTCCTTGCCTATTGTTTCACATTGTGTGTACCCTGTGTTGATTACCTCAACAGTAACAGCTGTGACAAACAAGATTCAGCCTAAGCTGCTCTTACCCCATTTGTTTGTTGTGTTCGCCCTGGTGCATAAGCGTCCGCATGTTCGCCTCTGCCCTGATCACATGTCCATAACGTGGCCTATTCGTGTGCGCAGAAATCTTTGCCTATACAGTGCCTAGCGAAAGTATTCGGCCCCCTTGAACTTTGCAACCTTTTGCCACATTTCTCGGCTTCAAACATAAAGATATAAAACTGTAATTTTATGTGAAGAATCAACAACAAGTGGGACACAGTCATGAAGAGGAACGAAATTTATTGGATATTTCAAACTTTTTTAACAAATAAAAAACTGAAAAATTTGGCATGCAAAATGATTCAGCCCCTTTACTTTCAGTGCAGCAAACTCTCTCCAGAAGTTCAGTGAGGATCTCTGAATGATCCAATGTTGACCTAAATGACTAATGATGATAAATAGAATCCACCTGTGGTTTCTCTTGGTACGACCCACATATTGGAAATTGCAAGGACATTGTAAGAAATAGACAGCACCTTCTGTTCTGCATGAAATTAATTCCTTGATAGTATATTTCTTGCGTGTAACTGTGGATTCAAATTCAGTGCATTTTTTCTTAGAAAATTTGGTGCGTTTGCAGGCATGACAACCCTTACAGGGGAAAAAAACTTTTCCCTCAAAGAAACTAAACTGCTGTCTATCTCTTACAATGTCCTTGCAATTTCCAATATGTGGGTCGTACCAAGAGACCACTGTGGGAACGCCTTAGCGAACACGTCCAGAATATTCAAAAGGGCTATCCGAAACATAGTGTTTCTAAACATTTTCTGGACTACCATCAAAAAGACCCTTCTTCTCTATTCTTCTGTGGCATAGAAAAATATAAACCCCACTGGAGGGGCAGTAATAAAATTAATACCCTCAGTAAAGCCGAATCAAGATGGATTTTTGAAATCCAGTCTTTTACACCGTCTGGTTTGAACATTGAGTTTGATCTCAATTGTTTTATTTCTGACTTTTAATATACTTTTTAGCCCTCATTTTTCCTGCTTCTTTTCTTCATGTTCATGAGGTCTATTTTTAGTCTGCTCTGGGGATTGTTTTCATCACTATTTTATCACTTTATCTGTTCCATTTTTAAATATTTCTATTGATCTACATTTCATTCTAATTAATTTTAACACTATACCTTTTTCCCAATATTTATGAGTGGTCACCATTAATTTATATTGGTCTTTTTATGGAATTTTTATATTCAATGACCCATTCATTTTACTTTTACAATGGACTATTTTTTATAAGTAGAAGTATTATCATGGTTTGTTAATATAGTGTGCTTTTTATTATTTATAGTTTAGAAGTGTTCATATTATCTTTCTCAGCTTTTAAAGTATTGATTGTGATGTAATTTGCATCCGCTATGCTGATCTGCTCCATTTCCATTATGTTTACTATATGCTGCTACGATCTGTGTACCTTTGGAGCTCCATCTGGTGGTGGCTGAGCATATTACAGTTGTTTTCAGCGGTCGCCATAGTGACCGCTGGCTATTTAATCAAGTACGTCAGCCGTGCTTCTCATCCCTTGAGAAAGTCACGTTCTTGCTGTGATGCAACGCATCGGGAGAAGCGTCTGCCGTCACTTCTGGTCTCCGGCTGAGACCGAAAGTTCCTGGATTCCACTGCCTTGCCGCTGCCACGCTACTTTATATGCTGTTTATATCTCATATGAAATGTGAGTGCATTACTTTTACCTATTCAAATAAATGCTTGTTATTTAACGTACTACACCATGAAGTGCCTCCTTTTATCGTGGGTTTGAGCTCCAAACCTTACTTAGGATTTTACCCTTTGATGTTGACGCTGGCTTTCCAATAAGGACCAGAGGAGCCTGCTTTAAAAAGGAACCATCACTGGACCCCTATTCCCACAGTGGAGATCTTGTTACCCTTGGTACAAACGCTCATCTTGAGTGTTCTGGAGGTGAGCGGCCATTTCACTCATTTAAGGATTTCTAGCTCACAACCACAGTGTAAATTGGTTTCCCGCACCATAACGAGTTTCCCGCAACTTCTGGAATTTTTTTCCTCACCAGCACTTTCTTTATGAACTTTGATGTTCTTTATGAACTGATGAACTTTTCTCTACATTTATTATTTTTATTGTCATTTATTTCACATATTTTTTCATTTACCCAATTTTTATTTGGGTGTCTTTGTTATTTATGTTGACTATTTCATGTCATTTCTTCACCACTGTGACCATTTATATAGTGCACTATATCACTTTTCTAGTGGGGTCAGTCCTACTCTACTTGCTTCGCATTGGAATCGACCGTTTTTGAAGCACGGTGCACTTTATTTATTTATTTACTTATTTATTTATTCTCATCACTTTTTCTTCAAAGTGAACACCTCTACCTTTTTATCATGTTATATTTGTGTTACCATACACATTTCCCTATGCACTTTATGACATTGTGATATTATTTCACTCCCTATACATTTTATCGTTTTATCATCTATTTATTGCAATATTTGCACGTTATTTATCACATTTACTGTTTACTATTGTGCATTTTTTGCAGTTGCTTTGCTTGGTTTTTAGAGTTATTACTATTTATTTCTGTGATTTTATATATTAGGGGTGATTGAGCGCCGGTTTTATTCTATTATTTAATCAACAATTAATACCCCTTACCCTTAATATCGGAACTGTTTGACAGATTGAAAGGTGCCTCCATTTTTACTAGGTTGGATCTTAGGGGTACATACAATCTGATCCAGATACAGGAAGGTGATGAATTGAAAATGGCATTGAACACCAGAGATGGACATTACAAATACTTGGTTATGCCCTTTGGTCTGTGTAATGCCCCAGCTGTGTTCCAAAGTTTGTCAGCTAAATCTTCATGGATCTGCTCCTGTTCTGGTTCCCATTTTTGTTTGAGAAATCTTCTGCCTCCATGGGGTTCCTTCCCATATTGTTTCTGACAGGGTTGTTCAATTCACATCTCGCTTTTGGAAAGCCTTTTGCAAACTCCTTAATATTATTTTGGATTTTTCCTCTTCTTACCACACTCAATCCAATGGACAGACTGAGAGGGTTAATCAGGAGTTAGAGGTCTTTCTCCGCACTTTAGTCTCTGCTCATCATGATGATTGGTCCTCTCTACTCCCATGGGCAGAATTCCCTCACAATAATCATGTTAACAACAGTTCTCAGAAGACATTGTTTCTCACAGTTTATGGAAGACACCCTCAGCTAACTCTTCCTATGACCTTTTCTCCATTCCAGCTTTGGCTACAGTTCAATAATCATTTATTTCTATTTGAGCTTATGTTCACGATTCCCTCCAGCCAGCTGCCGACAAATTCAAAGGTTTTGCCACCCGTCGCAGGTGTAAGCCGCCTTCTTCACAGCCAGGAGACTAAGTCTGGCTTTCTACCAGGAACATCAAGCTTCAAGTTCCTTCTCTGAAATTTGCCCCAAGATTCATTGGCGCGTTCACTATCATTTCTAAGCTAAATCCTGTATGTTTTAAACGTCAGATTTCTAAAAACCTCAAGATATCGAAAACTCCTTTCATTTTACCCTTCTGAAGCCTTTAGTCCTCAATAAGTTCTCTTGTCCTCTCCCTACCCCGGTTCTGGTCTCTGAGGATAATCAGGAGTATGAGGTTAGTCAAATTCTGGATTACCAGCTCTGTATAGGCATTCTTCAGTACCTCGTGCATTGGAAAGGTTTTGGTCCTGGTGAGAGGTCTTCGATCCCTGCATCGAATGTCTTTGTGCCACGTATTTTGAGGAGGTTTCATTTGAGGTTCCCCTCCAAGCTTGGGCCCAAGCAGGGGAGAGGGAGGCCTCGTAAGAAGGGGGGTACTGTCATGAATCTACAGTAATGTTTCATAACCTGATTTTCTGCTTACTTCTCTGGTCTGTGTATCGGCTTTAGGGACCGTGCTATCACACCTGTGTGTTTAAGTAATCTTCTCTCAGCATGGCTCCATTCCAGCCTCCAACAGGACACTGTCGGGGTTATTGGGGGTTGATTAAAATAATAATAGGTAAAAAGAAAAGTGATTTTAAAAGCCATGTATTCATATTATGCATAAGAGATTCTGAATGGTGCTGCATGGCGTCCATCTTGTTTTTAAGGTGAAATAGAGTTCATTATGTACTTGTTAAACAAAATGTCTCTTACAGGCTTACAATAGGGTCCTATACTTTCAGCATTTATATTTTCTTTTGTCATAAATAAGCTTATACATTGACATCTCTATCAGATAACAGATGTTAAGGGGATGGTAGTGTCAGTCTGTCTATAAGTATTTAACAATAGACAATGGCTCAGTGTTTTTCATCAGACATTTAAAGATGAACCATATAAGTTTTTATAGATACATTATCATATGTGAGAAGATATTAGCCATAATTATATCATTATATTATGTAAGGCATATACATATATATTTAGGAACATTGTATCACGTTTTAGGTTTATATTCTCATAGTAGTATCTTACTTAGACTTAAAACTAAAGTGAAAACGAATTACTTCATGTTAAGGCATGTGGTAGGAGTGTTTATATAAGAATTGCTTTGGACTAGTCTAAGTGCTCAAGGTGTTGTAAATCCTACAGGCCAGACATCTTAATTGACAGTGTAAGACATGGTCAAAGAATTAATGGCTATTCACTAGCCAGAGGTCAGAGAGGTCATCAGATAAGGACATGGTGGTAAAAGTGTTAAATACAAAATCTAATGAATGGTACGACACTGCCCTCTGCAGGCAAAATACCAGGTGAAGTCTTGAGATAATTTGAGATATTCCCATATAAAAATATTATATTGTGTTAAATAATATAATTATTGAAATGGCATTACTTGCCAAGATACAGGTGGACATTTATGTATGTACTGGAAGTCTGGACAAAGTTTTATGTTGTGTTATATGATTAATCTTACATATAGAGAAATCATTTAACTTTATTATCCAAGTAAGGGGTTAATTATCAAAAGAGGTGTCTATGATCTCACCAGTTTAGCTATAGAATATCCCAACCAATTGGGATAATGTTTCATCCCTCTGGGTTTTACTTATGGTAATTTTTATAGCTCTTTGTTCTTACCATATAAAAGACCAACCCAGATGAGAGAGAGAGACACTTTACACTACTGACAACACACCTCACACTTACACCACACACGCTATTACATTTTTCAATAGACTCATCCAGACATACTCCCTGATCCACATCATTCATCTGAAACTTGGAGGAAACTCCTCCCTCACTGGCATCCATCTTAGGACTCTGGTAACACCATCTTAAGTGTGGTAATTATGCCTTGCTATGTTATTTGATTTTATTCAACAATTGTTTATTCCTTTCTTATATGTTTTATATTGCATATTTAAGGGTAATAAGATTATAATCCCAGCCGTATAAGCCATGGTAGATTTTTCTCTAAAAAGCTGATTTTTGTTTTTATACATTTTTATTAATATCAGATTAAGTGCATTATTTGCAATTTTAAGTCTTCCGTTTTGCACGGCTTATTCTCATTCCTTCTGCAGTGGAATGACTTTGGGCCCTGTGATTCGCAGACCATTGTAGTCTGTTTATATAGAACATTAATTTATGGCTTATACTATACCTGGGAAGAAATGGTAATCTTGCTTTCATTTTGTTTTGGTTTCACTTTGTTTTACTTTCACTTTCATTATTGAGCTAAACATCACATTGCATTGATTGTTTGAAGTTAGTATTTTTTTTTGTAGAGTTATCTTTTTGTGTCACTTCTTGTTTGATCATATATCGTGTTTGCATGTCTTGAGAATAAATATTTTTATATATATTCCACACTGTAGACTGTACTCACTAAGATTGGTATATGCTTTTAAAAAGAAATTAATCAATTAAAAAGAATTCACGACATTGATTTATGGCAATAGGTGAAGACTCTCCTTTTTCACAGATCTTTGCTTATTAACCATAAATAAATACACTGCTATATTCAGAGCAGTATAAATATTCTGACATAAGTACGAGCGCGAGATATTTATTATTAAATATTCTTACAACACACTATATTAACTTACGCAATGCAAGCCATCTTTGTCCGAGCTACAATTGTGTGAAGGCTTACCTGTGTGTTTCTTGCTGTGTGCACTACATCTGATCTCTGTGTTCTGACTTTGGCTTGTTCACCTGACCATCCCTGTCTGCTTGTTGCCCGACCATCGGCTTGTCCTTCTGACCATCCCTGTCTGCTTGTTGCTTCAACCTCTGGCTTGTTCTCCTGACTATTCCTTGTGGCCATGTACTGCTGCCTTCTCTCCATCCACCAGAGCCAGCCATGAGCGCGAGCTGGGAGACCCTGGGTCTTGCGACCTGGAGTCAGCTGGAGTCAAGTCCATCCTCTCCATCAGGGGCTCTGGTGAAAACCTGCTGGCTCTTAGATTCTGTGCCTTGGGGAATCTAGCTCCCTGTCCAGGACTGTGGCTGTGACCCTGCATAGCTGCTTTGACCCTCTGCAGTCAGTCATTGGGTTCACTTGCTCCCGCCGGTGACGCTGGCACGTTGCAGATAAAATGACCTCTTTTCTAAAGAACCTCGTTAATTATGCAAATCATTATAACATAAATATTTTGAGTTACAAATATCTTTTTAGTGTACAAATGGAAGTATGTGTATCTATATTTAAATGTGACAGTTTCAGGTAAACATAGAATTTTGTTGTTCTCACAATTCCCACATAAATTTGAAAACGTCAGTTATTTTACAATGAATACTTCCACAGCCTGCATAGATAGAAAGAAATAAAAATACACACTATTTAGATCACAAATTATTTAAAAGTCATTAATACGCTTACTAACTAGCCTAAAGTTTTTTTTTTTTTTACAATATCAAATACACTGCATTTTAAAGTTACATTTTAAAATTATTTACTTATATTAGCAGAGTAATGTCATCATGTAAAAAATAATGTCTGAAAATGGTCAAATGTTCCTATCATCCATGGTTCGTTTTGGCACAGAGACACTAGCTGCAGCAGATTGTCATTAGTGAGCATTAGTATGGCCATATCAGTGATTTAAAGAAAGGTACAATTATAAAGCACAGTGGTAATTTTTAAATATTCCCTTCACTTTTTTTCGTTTCTGGACTTTGTAAGGTCTCCTTTCATCATGGAGTGTTCTTTGCCATGTTATGCAACAACAAACCCATAGGACAATGCAGGCTCCACAATACATTTCTGAAGAAGTTTGCTGATTGGGCAAACGAAACGCGTCATCATTTGACGTCAGAAGTTCCCAGGTGATGAGCCTGATTGCCCTGTGTTCCACCTGAGTTCTTTTTGGCCTGTTTGTACAGCAGAGAAAGATTACCCGCATTGCTTCGTTGGGATCCGCTGGATGCAATACTTTCAGGCTACTCTTTCAAGGGCTAATACTGGTTGCTGTTATTTTCTATCAATCCATACAATTGCCCCTTCACAGGAGGCTCCCGATTTCGGGACAGTTTATCCATGCCAGGAGGATTGGAGTGGAAATTTCAGTGAATGGATGGACGCTATCTATCAGTCTATGAGGGTTGAAAAATGGTCTCCAAGCAGTGAGTAACAAACTCCCAAATTGCAATTTCATGTTTTGGTGAATCCTTCTGGGGTTCCTGCAAAGTACTTACACCCTCTCCTGCATTCACTGGTATACAACGGACTGTATTATGTACCTGACCAATGTGAATGTTACATACGTTTTTTTTACAAGTAAATCTCTGGATGAATCATAGCAGTAACTGAAAATAACAGTAGACTCGATCCTGAGATTGACTTTTAATTGGATCAGTCCCTCACCTGTTACATTCACAATCCAAACTGCATCAATTTGTCTATTGGAGTTGTTGGTAGGATTAATCCTGCACCTTGCCAAACAGCTGCATTTACATCTTTCGGTGGGAAAATCCAGCGTCTTTCTATGGGACCAAAGGAACTATATGATTTATATGTCCCATTATAACATTATTTGGGTCTCCCTGAGACTGATCATATATCTATTCATCCGTGCTGATCCCCATTTGGCTTACACTTGGAAAACCTTTCCTATCTGATCTATAACATCTATGATGAATATTGATCTTTAGCATCTTTTCATATGGATCACACATTGCTATTTTTGATACTTACTGACTTTTTTTCGTCCACTTGATTGCATGGATCGGATCGGCTTCCAGATTTGTACATTACCTGTAATGGTTTCAACGGTTGAAAGTGAGGCCATCTAGTGGTCAAATTCAGTTTGATCACATATACAGCATGGTAACATTTCACGATTAGTATTGTTACACTCATTTAGTTGGGCATATATCCTAAATTGGTTATTGATCAGTCCGCTGTTTATAATATCTGGCTCACCACCTTGGGGTATTTTAATAATTGTTTGTATGTCTTTGGTTTTGACTTATTGCCGTTATATGTGTCATTTTTTACTTCTTTTTTCTATTTTTTCCTCCCCTACTTTTTCTGCATAGCATTTTTGCTATTGGTTTTTTTGTTACTGGCTCCACAACACACCCTGCAATTTATGAATGACTCTTAAAATGCAGACATGGGAGTTGATTTATCAAAGATAAACAGGCTGTTCACTTTTCAAGCGAAGTTGCACTTTTCAATGGAATTTGTCCTAGAGCTTATTGACCATGGTAAAGCTCTGCTGACTTCCATCATCCAGTCATGTACATGCACAATTTCTGTTTTTTCACTTTCCTTGAAGGTGATG
Organism: Pelophylax lessonae; assembly: GCF_965119305.1. Lineage (NCBI taxonomy): Eukaryota > Metazoa > Chordata > Amphibia > Anura > Ranidae > Pelophylax > Pelophylax lessonae. The sequence continues at coordinate 121,171,674 of NC_138776.1, read as the reverse complement.
TGATGTTCTTTGCAAAGGGAAACCCACCGTGTATTTATGTTGGTACTTTGACGTTAAATACCAGGGTTATGGCAGCAGATAGCTGCCATAACCCCGGTATTTCTTTAACTGGGGGGCGGTCCACTTTAACATAAGGGTTGTCCCAGCTGCAAATTCACTGCAGGATCACCTTTATGGGCGGTGGGAGAGGTGCACCCCCCTCCTTTCCTGCTGCTTCCTGGTTGTTTTTCCCGCTTACTGGAGCTGTCGGTAGCTTGGAAAATGATCTGGTTCGCTCTCCTCTGAGACAGGGAGTCGAGTGAGGGCAAGATGGCCCTCATTTGACTCTATGGCCTTGGAGGACCGGAGCAATGTCATACGTCGCTTCCTAGCAATGGCTTTAAAGAGCCCATTTTTTCATCTTCTTTTTTAGTGTAGATGTGAGATCTGAGGTCTCAAATTAAAGATGTCCTGTCATGTTTATTTCTATTATAAGAGATGTTTACATTCCTTGTAATAGGAATAAAAGTGATCAATTTAAAAAAAAAAAAAAAAAAAAAAAAGCGTAAAAATAAATAATAAAAGATAAAATAAATAGAAAAATAAAAAATAAAACAATTAAAAGTGCCCGTCCCCATTAGCTCACGCACAGAAGAGAACGCATATGCAAGTTGCGCCCACATATGTAAACGGTGTTCAAACCATACATGTGAGGTATCACCGCAATCTTTAGAGTGAGAGCATAAATTTGTGCCCTAGACCTCCTCTGTAATTCTGAACTGGTAACCAGTAGAAATTTTTAAAATGTCACCTATGGGGCGTGCGCAATTTTGAAGCATGAAATTTTTCATATCTATTTACTCGCTGTAACTTTATCTTTTACATTATAGAAACAAATTGGGCTAACTTTACTGTTTTTCTATTTTTTATTCAAAAAAGTGTATTTTTTTCCCCAAAAGTTTGGTATGATACAAAATATTGCAACAATCTGCATTTTATTCTCTAGGCTCTCTGCTAAAAAAATATATATATACAAGGTTTGTCATTTCTAAGTTATTTTCTAGCAAAAAATACTGATATTAACTTGTAAACAACAAGTATCAGAAAAATGCCCGGTCCAGAAGTAGTTAAAGTGGAGTTCCACCCTCATTTTATATTTACCTCCATCTTCTCGCTCCGGGTCACCTGAAAAAGAAATGGCTAATCGCATTTTTTTTTTACTTACCTCGTAGCGAAGAAAATATGCTTACCTTACTTCCTTCTTCCTCGGCCGCAGCCCGTCGTCACTTCCTGGCTCTGCAATGATTCCTGGGAGCTGAACGTCATAGCTCCCAGGAATCATTGTGCCTGCACTGGCCCCGACGTCAGTTCCGGGCCGCGCGCGTCATCCCCTTCTAAACAGCTTCTGGGCATGCCCAGAAGCTGTGGAGGGATGACGCGCGCGACCCGGAAGTGACGACGGGGCCGGCGCAGGGCATCGTGGGACCTAAGAAGGCAGAAGAGGACGCTGAAGAGGATCTCGCTGGCTTCAAGCTGCCTACACCTGAGATGGCAGCGCTGGACAAGATGTTTTCAAGGTAAGTATTTGTCCTAGCAGGTAAGTGCAACCCGGGACAGATCAGAGGCTAGCCATTGTGGAATGCACTAGCCCTGACTGTCCCGGGGGTATTTTAAAAAAAAAAAAAATTCCAGGGTGGAACTCCGCTTTAAGCTCCTGGACAAATCCCCTTGCAACTGCTTACACTAATCCATGTTAATAGGAGGTAACAGTCAAATCCAACTTTTGTACCAAACACACAAAAAGGCTGTGTTACTAAAGTTGAAAATTGTCACAATTAATTGATAAAGTGCAAAAAAACCATTAGCACACAAAACAGACCATGTCTGCAATCCCCCCCCCCCCCTTTACATACATACAACCCCACCGGGTCAAAGCTATTCCCAACAATAAATAGAGGGGAGCAAGAGATGGCACTCCTCCCCTCCCTCATCCTTCCCCTCCCTTAAGATAAGGTAAGTGAAAATACTCCCCCCCCCCTTTTTTTCATCTCCTCTTTCCCTTTTTTACCTCTCTGGCCAACCTGCTCTAGCTTGGACACCACATGAGTTCCACAACCAAATCCTATCTTCCCTGAGACATATGGTACATATAGACTTAGAACATTTGCTCCTACAATTATCTGCTTCCTGTGTATAACGGATATTATTTACCCTTATGCCTACATTAGTAAGCATATAAGGGACTCTCCCACTGCTACCACTTTCTTTGATAGCGGATTTTGCAAGCCATAGGTCCATCCAGTCCCTCACTTTAACATCCAGGTCCTTGAATGCCTATTTTAACCCAGGAGAATTTACTTTATTCATGTTTCAGATTTCTTATTGAATGATATGTGCTCATTCTAAGTGTAATGATTAAGGCAGGACTAACCTACATTCACATGATGCCGTGCCATGGACTTCTTTGTAATTTATTGTAAGACTAATGTCTATACATTCTATTTCTTTTCAAATAAAATGTTTTGAAAAAAAAACAAAAAAACAAACCTCAGCTATTACACTCCCTTAAAAAAATAAAATAAATTGAATACAAATAAAAAGGTCAAAGAGCAGCTACAACTCCACAGTGCAATCACCACACTAGTCTCAATAAATGTATACCCAGTAACGGTAAAGCGCTTATTCATAAAACAATTACCAAATGTTGACTCAGAATGTGTATATACACAACAAAGCTCATAAATGATGTAATCCATCATATATCATGTAAACTAAAAAATAATGGTGCGCTGTTCCCTAAAAAATGTAAACAAATATAATTAAGGGATACAATAACAGAATTATTAAAATCAATCCAGCTGAATTGAGAAAATCACACAGCTTACAAATAGGGATGGGCCAAACACCCCCCTGTTCGGTTTGCACCAGAACTTCTCGAACAGGAAAAAAGTTCTAGCAAACATGCAAACTCCATTAAAGTCTATAGGACACGAACATGAAAAAGCAAAAGTCCTCATTTTAAAGGCTTATATGCAAGTTATTGCCATAAAAAGTGTATGAGGACCTGGGTATTGCACTGGGGGACATGTATCAATGCAATACATTTTTTTAAAAACAATTAAACAATTGTTTTTAACCACCTCCCACCCGGGCCATAGTACATATACGGCCGGGTGGGAGTCTCGTCCTTCTGAATAGACGTTCCGGAACGTCCTTCAGAAGGAGAGAGATTGCGCCGCCGCGGGCACGCGCAGCGGCGCGATCTCGATGTGCCTGTGTCCCTAGGACACAGAGCAACAAGACTCGGCAGGAGGGCCCTGTGATTGGCCCTCCTGATCACATGTCAGCTGTGACCAATCACAGCCATCATGTAATGTCAATACAGCCGTTGTAACGGCTTTGATCTCTTCTCCTCCTGACAGATCCTGTCAGTGAGAAGATCAGAGGATCGATTCTGCAGCCGGGGTGATCAGTGAGTATTTCTAATTACTCACTGATCACAGGGGGGGTCTGTGCTGGTAATCAGATGATTGATTACCAGTGCAGCCCTGGGGGGAGAGGATGCCACTAGAGCCACCAGGGATGCCCACCCATGACCACCAGGGATGCCCACCATGACCACCAGGGATGGCAAACAGGGCTCAGAGAGCCTGCCAGTGGTGCCCCCCTATCAGTGCTGCCCACCAATGCCATCTATCAGTGCTGCCCACCAGTGCCCGTTATTGCCATCTATCAGTGCCGCCCACCAGTGCCCATTATTGCCCACCAGTGCTGCCTATCAGTGCCCATCAGTGCCCCCCATCAGTGCCGCCCATCAGTGCCACCCATCAGTGCCGCCTATCAGTGCCCATCAGTGCCCATCAGTGCTGCCTATCAGTGCCCATCAGCGCTGCCTATCAGTGCCCACCAATGCTGCATATCAGTGCTATCTATCAGTGCCACATATCAGTGCCCATCAGTGCTGCATATCAGTGCTACCTATCAGTGCTGCACATCAGTGCCACCCCATCAGTGCCACCCCATCAGTGTCTCCTCATCAGTGCCTGTCAGTGCGGCGTCATCAGTGCAGGAAAAAACGTATCTATTTACAAAATTTTATAACCTAAACAAAAAACCTTTTTTTTTTTCAAACTTTTTGGTCTTTTTTTATTTGTGCACCAAAAAAGAAAAACCTGGCGGTGATCAAATACCACCAAAAGAAAGCTCTATTTGTGGGGAAAAAATGACATAAATTTGGTTTAGGTACAGTGTTGCATGACCGCGCAATTGTCATTCAAAATGCAAATGCGCTAAAAGCTGAAAATTGGTCTGGGAAGGAAGGGGGTTTAAGTGCCCAGTATTGAGATAGTTAAAGGAGCAATGATTTTAATTTAGCTTAACCACTTTACCACCGGAGGATTTTGCTGTCTTACGTCTGGGCCACTTTTTGCGATTCGGCACTGTGCAACTTTAACTGACAATTGCGCGGTCATGCAATGCCGTACCCAAACGAAATTTACGTCCTTTTTTTCCCACAAACAGAGCTTTCTTTTGGTGGTATTTGATCATCTCTGCAATTTTTATTTTTTTGCGATATTAATAAAAAAATGACAATTTTGAAAAAATAACAATATTTTTCTACTTTGACAGTTAAAAAATATCCAATATATTAAATTTTTGTCATATATTTAAGCCAAAATGTATTTAGCTACATGTCTTTGACAAAAAAATTCTCAATGAGCGTATTTTTAACCGCTTTAAGACCGGAAGATTTTACCCCATTCCTGACCAGGCCATATTTTGTGATTCGGCACTGCGTTAATTTAACGGACAATTGCGCGGTCGTGCGACACTGTACCCATATTAAATTGAGGTCCTTTTTTTCCCCACAAATAGAGCTTTCTTTTGGTGATATTTGATCACCTGTGCAATTTTTACTTTTTGCGCTATAAACAAAAAAATAGCAACAATTTTGAAAAAATAACAATATTTTTATATGAAATCCCCCCCCCCCCCCCCCCAAAAAAAAAAAAAAGTAAAAATCTAAATTTTTTAACATTTCAGGCCAATTTGTTTTCTGCTACATATTTTTGGTAAAAAAAAAATCGTATTTTGATTGGTTTGCGCAAAAGTTATTGCGTTTACCAACTAAGGGAAAGATTTCTGTCATTTTGGTGTTTTTTTTTTAAACGAGTAATGGCGGCGATCTGCAATTTTTTTTGCGGTACTGCGACATTGCGGCGGACAGATCGGACCCTTGACTGACATTTTTGACACTTTTGGGGGTACCAGTGATATTACTACAGTAATCAATGCTATACATATGCGCTGTTACTGTAAAAATGACAGTGGCAGGGAAGGGGTTAATTTTTATTGGAGAGGGAGGGGTTAATGTATGCCTGGTGCTTACTGACGTGTGTGGGGGGAGGTGACTGAGTGACACAGGGACAGATCGCAGGTTCAGCTATGCTGAGCCCTGCAATCTGACCCTGCCTGTCACTTAGGAGATCCGCCCGCTTGTGTAAACAAAATTTCCACACTAGATCCCCGACGATCCCCGACGATCGGGGAAGAGCACGCCGCCGAGAGAGGGGAATGTCTGGTGACGTAGGTCTACGTCGCCAGACGATATTGAGCCACTGTGCCGCAGTAGCAGCACAGTGAGCAGTGGTAAAGAGGTTAAAGTGAAACAATCAAAATGAAAAATTCCTTTATATATCGTGCCTGGGGGGGTCCCCTTAATGTGCCTGTAAAGTGGCACATTTGTACTATGTATGGAGCCTGCTGCAGCAATACTGACATTTCTAAAGGAAAAAATGTAATTTAAACTTGCTCGTGGCTGTCATGTATTGTTGGCTCCCGGCAATACAGATTTAAAAAAAAATGAAAAAGACAGCATAGGGTCGACTCCCCCCACCGCCCCCCACCCCCCCAGTCCATACCAGGCCCTTCATATCTGGTATGGATTTTATGGGGAACCCACAAAAAAATGGCGTGGAGGCTCCCCAAAATATATACCAGACCTTTAGCCGAGCAAGCAGCCTGGCAGGTCAGAAAAGGGGGGGGGGGAGCGAGCACCCCCCTCCAGAACCATACCAGGCCACATGCCCTCAACATGGGGGGGTGGGTGCTTTGAGGAAGGGGGGGGCAGCCTGTAGTGAGTGTACCTGTTGTGTACCTCCCACAGCTCTGCTCTCTGCACAGGATATTTGCAGCACAAGGATGATTTCACCACTACATGTATACAGTAATAACTGGGTTTGCAAAGGCATTTGGTACACACAAAGGGGATTTATATCTTTTGTGACTACTTGGAAATATATTTAAATGCCAGTTTTGCTGCTCAGACTTCAGCTTTCAAGAAGAGTAGAAATCTTCTTTTAATTTTTTAGTTTTAATGTAAACTTAGTCTGTAAACAAATCTGAAGTGTTAGTTTAAACGTATTCATAGTACACAGTTAGGAACCTCTAGTATATTATAATTTGTAATGTGTCAGCCCTGATCACTACATTTTTTGTTTCTGCTGGTATCCATTGTTGTGTAAGTTCTTTAGTTTTAAGTGACACCTTCTCTAGTTTCGACTGAGAAAAACTACACAGCATATACATTGCAGTTAATTGCATTAGGGTGTAATGTCTCACTGGAGCACTCAGAACCTGGTGCAGCTGTGCATGGCAGCCAATGAGCTTATAATATCAGCTTGTTCAATAAAAGCTTTGACAATAAAACCTGGAAGCTGATAGGTTTCTGTCCAGAGGTGGACCCGATTTTGTGCTCTCCAGTTTTAGTAAATCTACCCCACAGAGACACTGTGAAAAAAATATTTACTTGTTACCAAAATTGCCCTATAAAGGAATCATTTACTGAGAAACATGGAGGTTGCCATTGCTGATTTCATATTCTTTAAATTCTAATTGTCTGGCTGCAATTCTGACTCTCTTGCCTTAATATTTTAGGCGACTAACACAGAACCAGAAAGCCTATAAGGACTTCTGATTTTACTTGAACTTTCCTTACATTCCTACTTTTTCCACCCTGGTGGCTCAGAAAATATTGAACCCAATAGGTCAGATAAGCAACATTTTCCAAAATATTTCAGGAATAAAAGCCCTTTTAATCTACTCAGAAACAGTTTACTTTAAAACTCTGTACTCTTTTGTGGACATGCAAGCATGAAACAAAATACATATTCTTTCTAGTTATATGTTCTATATTTGCAGCCCTGGGGCCCCTTAAGCAAAAGAAACTGATCTCTGAGATATAGCAATATAGATAGAGAAACATGCCCTTCCTTATTTTCACTATTATTACAAAACTTGTCACTACATGTTTCTTAGTCTTCAGCCAAAATGTTATATTAGATAATGGGCACCCAAGTGAATAAATTACTCTGTTTTATTAAAATGAATGAAGAAATTAAAACATCACAAACTTTCTCTATTAAAAAGTAATTGCCCTCTAGTGAAATTAACCCACTTATGGAAATAAGTAGAGTCAGCTAATTGAACCCATTCAGGCTTGATTCCAGCCACTCATGCCCAGTATAAAACACCACTTATTTAAGCGTTTTCCATCAGAATGAAGTTGCTAGCAATAGAAAACATTTTGAATTAAAGTGAATATTTTGGTCTGCCGACATTTCTTTAGAAACACAGCATAAAACCATCAATGAAATCCCTTTTAATCTTCACAAATCTTGCCTAAAAAATATAAAATGCATACATTTCCTTTTATTAAGAAGCAAGTCAGGCTTTTGAATGTACTATGAAGCATAGATTATGAAATGGCAAATTTCTGGATAGCATGGCTTTGATTACTTCTAGTCTTGAGGAGCATTGTAAGAAAAATGTGATTCATCGAGGGACACAGCACTCCATAAATCACAACTTATGGGTTATATTGCCTCCTCCAGGAGTAGGACTAAGCAGAACAAAAAATGCCTGGCTACGCCCATGGGCCATCCTCAGCTTGGTATATAACCCCCTCTCTGATCTAGGTTATCAGTTTAGTAGCAAGCAGTATTAGAAGTATCAGAACTCCACAGAGGGGTGGGTGCTGTGTCCGTCGATGAACTCGATTTTACGGTAAGTACAAAAATCGCATTTTCTCCGAGTTCATTGATGGACACAGCGATCCATAAATTATAACTACTGGGACATCCAAAAGCAGTGCCAAAAGGAAAATGAGGGGTGAGGAAAATAACCCAAGGTTAACATAAGAGCCCTTAACCAGGACATGGGAGCCTTAACGGGTCACAGGAACCCCGTCTGAAAAATAAAGGTTTAAAGAAAAACACCCCTCAAGAGGAAACGTCCCCTCTTAAACAGCAGCCTGCAAAACTTTGCAGCCAAAAGCAGCATCCACAGATGCCAAAGTATCTACCCTATAGACCTTTGTGAAGGTATGCACCGACGACCAAGTAGCCACCTTGCAAACTTGCGGTATTGATGCCTGATGATGGAAGGCCAAAGAAGCACTCAGCGCCCGAGTAGAATGCACCGTGATAGGGAAAGGAGGAACCTGACCTTTAATGGAATAGGGCTGGGTCACCGTCTGCCTGATCTATCTGGAAATGTAAACCAAAGAAGCGACCAGCCCTTTTCTTGGTAACCTTTTCTTGGTAACCTTGGTAACCGTTGTGGTTCTCTGTAACCACAAAAAAGCAAGTCTGACCTCCGAAAGCACTTAGTAGCTGCCAGATACACCAAAATCGCACAAACCCCATCCAAGGAATGCTAAACAAATTCCTTGGGATGACTTGGCTTGGGACACAAGGAAGGCAACACAATGTCCTCATTCAAATGGAAGTCAGAGACAACTTTGGGCAGGAATGATGGACAGGGACGAAAAACCACTTTATCCCTATGGACCACCAAATGGGGACTGCGACAGGATAATGCCACCAATTCCGATACCCTGCGGGCCGAGGTAATAGCTACCAAGAATCGCCTTCTGTGATAACGTAGGCAAGGGAATCTCCCAAATATTCTGAAATTTAGGTTTCTGGAGAACCGAAAGTACTACATTTAAATCCCAATGGCGGCAAAAGAGGACCATACAGGTGGAACCACATGTCAAACCCCCTGAATGAAGGCACGAACTAAAGAGTGCGTGGCTACAGGTCACTGAAAGAAGAATGCCAGGGCAGACACCTGGCCCTTGATGGTACTCAAGGCCAACTTCTGATCAATGCCCAGTTGAAAAAAGGTTAATATTTGAGTCACAGAAAAGGATCGAGGATGAGCGCCAATCGACTCACACCAAGAAATGTACGCTTTCCACGTACGATGGTATATCTCACCTTCACCATAGTAGGGATAACTGATCCAGACAGACCGCTATACCTCAGTACCTTGCTTTCAATAGCTAAACCATTAAAACCAGCGACTTCATAGCAGGATGGTAGATCAGCCCTTGGGACAACTAGTCTTCTCTGAGAGGAAGCCCCCAAGGGACGTTTATGGCCACCAGACTCATTGGAAGATTCTTGCCCTTGATTCCTAGCAGGAATTGCAGAAGAAGGCTGAGCCAAGGATGATACTGGCCTTACCGTGGCCCTTGCACTCCTACGGCATTTGCCAGAGGAACCTGTGATCTCTCCACAAACCTCGGTATCCCCCTGTGGAGCCGAACCTGCTAAAGGAGCTGCATGTAGGACTGTGCAAACAGAACTGTCTTGAAGGTGGATACCACCAGACTCAGAACCTGTATGCAAAATGGGAGAGAACTATCTGTGTGACAGCAGCCACTGAATATCAGCCTGTGATTCCTGAAGTTTGTGGAGAGGAAGGACCACCCTGGTCAGAATTAGAATCAGACCTAGGTAAATCAATTCCCTGGACAGGGATAGGGGGGACCTTAGGTCGTTCAGACATGACCTAAACCTTTGCAGGAATTAAATCCACACAAGGAGACTCAGGACCGAAAAAACCTGAAAAGGTCAAGCTTTGTCCCACTTTCAGGGTACCCCCCAAAAGAATCATTTCATGGATCCCCTTAGCGCTCATGAAGGAGGTCCACAAGGCCGGAAAAGAGCGAAGATGTCCCCCCACCCCAATAATGGGTGAGGGCAGACCTTCATGCTGAAAGGGGTCTTGTCTCCGGGCCTGGAGTGGCTAGCTCTAGGCTTACCAGACCAAGGATGCTCGGAACCTCCTGGAGAAGATTTGAAAGATCTATTTCCCTTATTCTCCATCCCAGCAGCACAAAATAATTTTCTATGTGCTGAGAAGGAGAGCCTCCGTCTGCCACAAGGCTCCTTCCCTTTCCCAGACTATGGCAGGAAGGCACTCTCCCCCCCCCCCATGATACCCTTAATGATGTCATCCAGGGTAGCCCCAAAGAGGCGATTGCCTTGAAAGGGCAAATCAATGAGAGCTTTCCTAGAGGCTTGGTCTGCGGACCAATTCTTAAACCACAGCATGATCACCACTGCTGAAACAGAAAGTTTGGACAGCACAGGAGCTGTATCTAAAGCTCCATCACAAATGAACTGAAGCCCATGGACCAACTGGTCCGCTAAATCAACATAAGCAGTGGGAGACCTGCTCAGCACCCAGGCCCTGGTGCAAAAGCTTGGCCCATTCAGTTAGGTCCTGAGACACCAGGGCTGAGCCAAGGGCTGGCCGCAATGGCGAACCAGCTATAGTAAACATGATGGGTGACACAACCTCCACTTTCCTGTCAGCTGGGTCATTAAAGGACAAGGATTCCTTTACTGGGATCATGGTAGCTTTGTTCAAAGTGGAAACAGGAGGTTCCACCACTGATGGACTAGTCCACTTTTTAAAAAGTAACTCCTCAAAAAGGGTAAGGTATAGCAAAACGTTTGGGGACTACAAAGGGTAATTTTGGTTGTTCCCATTCCTCACAGGAAAACCTGTCAAAATAAGGCACATAAGGAAACACCTTCAGAGTGTGAGGTGACTTATGCGTACCAAATGACACAGCCATGTCCATGGCTACATCAGCCGCATCCTCCATTTTTAAAGTCTCATGCAATGCAGTGATAAGTGTGTCTACCATTGCTTTTAAATTCACTGCTGCGACCATGGAGGAATCATCCTCACTATTGGATGGATCTGATGTGTGGTATCGGTAGGGTGGGATTTTTAGCCCCCCCCCTGGATGGCTGCATCCATGGCGGGATCAGGCTCAGAATCAGTTGAAACAGACTGAGCAGGGAAAGGCGGGGGATACTTCCTCCTGGGCCTTTGCCCACATTCTACTTCCACTCGGGACACTAAGGACTGCAGGACCACAGTCAGTGCAACCATGGGAAGCTGGGGTTCCGATGGGTGTCATTGGGGGAGACCCTGAGGCCTCATAAGGAAAGGAAGGCCTTGCAGTACAAAACAATCTTTTGGCACAACTAAAGGATCCCTTCAAGGCCCAGGGTACCTATCAGCAGAGAGAGGGATAACAGGGACCCCCAAGGACTTACCCTACCAATCATAGGAGTGCTGAGAATTCAGACCCAGCCTCACCATGGATGCCATCCCTGTTCACATGTCCCGGGCAAAGGGAGAGGAAACTGAGGAGGATGAGGAGGAGGAGGAGGAGGAGCTTCCGCATCACCACAAGGCTTCATTCATCTCCAGTGTCTCCCGGACTAAGGGAAAATGGCCCCTGTGACATCATTGGGCTACACAAACATGGCCACCAGCTGGAGACCATCCAGACTAAGGGAAAATGGCCCCGTGACATCATTGGGCTACACCAGCGGTCTTCAAACTATGGCCCTCCAGTTGTTCAGGAACTACAATTCCCATCATGCCTAGTCATGTCTGTGAATGTCAGAGTTTTACAATGCCTCATGGAATGTGTAGTTCTGCAACAGCTGGAGGGCCGTAGTTTGAGGATCCCTGGGCTACACAAACATGGATGCCAACTGGAGACCAACCAGACTAAGGGAAAATGGCCCAGTGATATCATCGGGCTACACAAACATGGCTGCCAACCGGAGACCAACCAGACTAAGGGAAAATGGCCCTGTGACATCATCGGGCTACACAAATATGGCCGCCAACCAGAGAACAGCCAGACTAAGGGAAAATGGCCACCATCAGCTACAGCATGCTGCCAGGATCTTCCCTGTGCCCTCTGCAACACTGCACCCTCTGCAAGGGACCCCTCCTGAAGGTAGGACACACGTTAGGGAGACTCCGCTGTGCACTCTGCACTGGGACCCCCCTGCACTATACCCACACTGCAAACAGTGGGGCATGCAACTAAGGGTCTCTTACACTGGGACCCCTCCAGACTACCAGGGCAGGACACACTATCCCAGGACGCTTACAGAGTGGGGATAGCAGGGGAGAACCCAGAGGTCTACGCTGCATCCTCTGCCCTGGGACCCCCACCAGACTCCAGGTCCAGACAGGGGGGAAAGGGAGTGGGGGAAGGCCAGCTCACTGAGGCATTTTTAAGGATGGGAGGAGGGAACCTGCAGGCAGGTCTGACCATCCCTGGAGGTTACCTGCATCCACCCCAAAAAAACAGCCAAAAGGGGAGAGGGGGGACTGTACTTACCCTTCCATGGTGTGTGTAATGCTCCAGACAGAATCCTTGCCACCTAAGTAGGGGAACTGTCAGCCAAGGAACCATCGCTCACTGGCTGGGCTGGGGGGACCACTGGATCTAGATTATCCAGCCCGTCGTCCAGCCCGGCACGTGTTTGTAGATCTCCTGAGAGAAAAAACAAAAAGGAAGGAGAAAAAAATTGCTAGGACCAGAGATCCCAGCCAGGAGCCTAGGTCCTTACTCCTGACTAGACAGAATAAAACTGATTACCCAGAGCAGAGAGGGGGGTTATATACTAAACTGAGGACAGCTCATATTTCTACTCCTGGAGGAGGCAATATAGCCCAGTATTTATGATTTATGGAGCGCTGTGTCAGTCGAAAGAGAAAACATACTAACATGGTTATATAGGTTAGTTAGAGCAGAGGTACATTGTTCCCTCCTTACCTAAAGGAATAATGAATTCTGCTATATTATATATACTGTATATTAAAATTTTGTAAATCAGTAAGGGGAAGTGTTATTAGGCTATTTGCTATCACATTGGTGGGCCTCCCTATAATCCCCAGGAATCCATGAAACAGCTTGCCTATCTCTTGCAGCAGCCAATCAACAGGAGTGAATTACATTTTTATTGACCCAGTCTTTACATTTGTGTGAAAATCCAACCTAACAAGTCACAAGTCATTTATGTCAGCATTGTGACATAAAGCCAATGAACTTCAAAGTCTTCCTTCTCAAGTTATACAAACAGACTTTGTTAGCCAGTATATGTTGTTCATCTCTTCTCTTTGGTTTCCCTATGGCAAAAAAGTCTGCATCAAACTTTAGTTAGTCTTAAACTGGAGTCATATATCCTTCCATATACAGCGTCCTGTACACATACTGGCCAATACTGGTGGTGAAGCTTATATAAAACTTTGTGCAGGGTGGGTAAACGGAACGTATCTGGACAATCAAGTTAACCCAATCAAGATGAATTTGATTTGGACTATGAAAAATTGGATAATCCCTGGTAAAAAAAAGTGTTGTGAAAGTAAAGTTGAAGAGATAGTGAAAGTCAAGATGGGGGATTAAGAGTATGATGGTATGACAGAGCTGGTGATTGAATGTGGATTCTAAACCTTTCAGCTTTTTCCTCTATGTTTTTAGAGATGTAATTTACTATAATGATTTTGTCATATTTTCAAGACTTTGCAACCTAGCAACTGGCGATTGTGATTTCTCAAGGGGCTGTTTGCATACCCATAGGCATAGTCTCCTCCTGAACTTCCCACATAAAACTGCCCTTGGGAGAGGGTGTTATTCTAAACTTCATATAATAGAATTGTTAAACATATGGGATGATATTGGGAGTTCTAAGTTGAAAAATCCTACAGCAATATATACAGGTCACTGCCTGTTGTTTGTTAACTTACCAGAAGTCTAATAGTTGATTTAGTAAATTCACTAGCTAATGGGTAAAACTAAACACTTATGTATGCTAGCTGCTTAAAAAACTTGGGACATGATTGAAATCTTCTCAAGATCATAGTCTATAATAAACATAAAATGTACCTATTCTAGCGGCAATATACCTGCAATTAAAATGGTTAAATAATGAGAGTTAAGAATACACGGTCATAGAGATGTTGAAACTACGGTCACAAACAGCTGCAGTGAATCTGTATTCTGCACTGTGCCTTTGTGCTTTATATTTTTTCATTTATCAAAGAGTAAATGCAAGCTTCTTTTATTTTCCTCTCAGAATGCTATGTATTGTATGTGCAGGTAAGATTAGGGAACTAATTTGATTTCAAAAGTAGTTTTAAGTAAAGGGACCATTTAATCTCTGCTCTGCAAGACAGACCTGCAAACACCTTGCATTACAAATAACTTTGACTTCCAGAACAAATAGAGCTTTTATTTGAGATTTTCACTCATAGTAAAGTAACAGGGTCATTTAAAGCGGTAGTAAAGTTAAATCTTAAAAATAAAAAAGCTGATCCCCCTGTAGGTTTAAGTCTTAATGTTTTAGTATGCCCCACATACTAGCACATTATGACAGACTTACTTGCAAACGGAGACCTCCAGTGCAGTGTTGTCATGGCTCTCCTGATGCTTCCATCTTTGCCCAGTGTTCTTGTATCTTCGGTTGCCTAAATGACCGGGTTGTGGTGACATCACTCCTGTGCATATGCACAGGAGTCACATCGCTGCTGCGCACAGTGGCCCTAATGGGATCTGAGCTGCACATGTGTGGCTCAGATCACATTATCCATTGACTGGCTAGGGGGACATTTATGACAGCAGAGACCACTAGGGTCTCTTCTGTTATAAAAAACCCTGCTTGTCAGTGGATTTTATATTTCATTACTTTACTACCACTTTAAGTTCACCCATTTCTTACAGCAAATACTAACTTTTTTGTGTAAGCACCAAACCAATTTGTTGAAGCTTACATTGGGTTAAGGACTTCCCCCCTGTCCATATGTGAAAGTGTTGGGTCAAATTACAAAACACCAACACTGTCACAAGAGAAAGAGGAGTGCTTCACATGCTCCCCCACACCTAGAAGTGACAAGTATTTCACTCCACTCCTGGGGGCTGTGGTGAGCAGCTGTGGAGTATAAGAAAAGGGGAATATGTGATGCTGGGGAAGAGGAAAATTAAAGAAGAACTAAAGCAACCAAACGCTACTTTCATTCCAGAGATGAGAGGTCTGCAATCTCCTACATATTCCTGGGTCATCTAGTGGGTTGGGCTTTTTTAGTACTCTTGATTAGCTGGCTGGAATGTTGTGACTCCCAAACATTTACTTACTATGCCTCTTCTACAAAAAACAAAAAACCTACAAGCTGACAGAATTTATTTGGCTGTTCATTGACAATTTTTGGGCAAAGTTTAATTTGATTTTTATACTTACCTGTTAAATCCATTTCTTGGAGTACATCATGGGACATAGAACAGGCTATTATCATAGCCATCTGGGGTTAAAGGTCAATAGACACTGGCAGACCAAACTGATATATATATTCCCTCCCACACAGGAAGCACTTTTGTTTTGTAGCAAGCAATGAACCCAATGAAATGGATTTTACAGTTAAATACAAAAAAATAAAATTTTCCTTTTCGTACATCATGGGACACAACATCTGGATGTCCCAAAGCAATGTGCCTGAGAGAAGGGGACAGAGAGATAACACTATTAAGCCCAAAGAAACTATTTTGCAGCCCACAACACCATGCTACCAAGCACATTATCCTCTGTGGCTCTTACATCCACTTGGTAAAACCTTGTGAAAGTATGTACTGAAGACCAGGTTGCAACCTTTTAGACCTGAGGCACTGATACTGGATAGCCCAAGAGTCTCCCACAGTCCTAGTGGAATGTGCCCTCACCTGAAAAGGTGGAGTCATAAACTGGCAGATCCACCACAAAATTGTCGATTTAGATGCCACCTGTCCATTTCTAGGACCCTCTGGCAGAACAAACAACAGGTTTGACTGCCTGACTGCTGCAGTTAACCTTCAAGAGACCCCGATAGCCCGAACTACATCCAGAGTGCATGTGAAGAGCTTTTTCTTCTGACGACTGAGGGCTAGAAAAAAATGAGTGTAAGACAATATTCTGATTCAAATGAAAACCTGAAACCGCTTTTGGTAAAAAAAGAAGGATGAGGATGTAACATCACTTTGTCATGGTGAAGAACCAAAAATGGCTCACTACAAAAAAGAGCCGCCAATTCTGACACTCTTCTTGCTGAAGTAATTTAAAAAAAAACACCTAAAAATAAAATTCACCTGCTTTTCACTATTTTCTTATAAGCTTAACATTATCCTTTATTAGGAAACCATTACATTACATTACATTAATGGCAAAATTTCATGGCACAATAACTATTCAAAATTACAAATAAAAAAAAAATGTGCAAATTCAACTGAACTACAAGACCTGTGTGGCCACAAATGATGAGTTCTTTCTGAATGTATTAGCCATTAAATTGTATGCACTTACAATTCTTTTTGTTTTATTACCAAGAAACTGATCTCTGAATAACACACTACAACTATTTTCTATCTTTTTCATTATCTTAAAAACCTGAAAGTGAAATATCATCCTTCAGTTATAAAAGGAATATAGCAGTAAATAAAGGGTTATGCGTGATGGTAACTGAAGGACAAGAACAATATAAAATTTACTTTTTTACTCATGTCATGGATGTTTCTTATAATTCACTAGTATACAAATCTGTATCCTGTGCAATATTGCCTTCTGTTTCAATTACATGGTTGACTTCTTCTGGTTTTCCATCACAAAAAATGGGACTACAATACAAGGCTCATGAGTCTGATTCTAATCATGTTTTGGAACTCAGATATTTCAAACATGCATTTACACACTTTTTGGAAAACAAAGTCAAAAGCTTATTCTGCAAAGGGAAATTTCCTCAAAGACCTACACTTGTTCTTTACTTATATTCCCAGGATGATACAATTATAAAAATATAAACATATTCTCTCATCCATTGCATTGTCCTATACAGTAAAAGACATACTTCTAGCAAGAACCAAATTTAAAATCCAGGTGCTTGATCCTACAACTCAAAAATGCTGAATGGGAAGAAGTTTTCTCAATACTGAAGAGCTGTTATGTAACAGAATCTGCATTCTTAAAACAAAAATTCCCAGTGTTGTGAGGTTATGTGAAAAAACATAAAATTATATAAAACTGATTATATGAAAAAATACTGTATGTGTGTATAAATATATGCAAACATAAGCAACAGTGCTACTACCCATACAACTCACTGATGAAAAAGCTCCCGGGTGCCCAATCCACAACCGTTTCACTGAATGCATATATAGAAAGATAATCCGCACACCGGTAGTTGCAATTAAAAAAATCTTTATCTTTATTCAAAAACCACAGAACACAACTGCTGATAAGATCAGTTGAAGCGTTTCGGCCTATAAGGCCTTAGTCATAACTACATTTAGACATAAAACTTTGAAATTTATAGTGGCTCTACATATCACAGACTCCACCCATTAGTTGTCCTAATCGGTTGTTGACAATTGACAAAAGGCAAAATCAATTGTAGTATGTGCTAGGGAGACCCATGTATGTGCCACTAATGTTTACAAACTATACAATGATAGAATACATAGAGAAAAATCAAAAAATATAAAGTTAATAATAGTAATTAAAAAGTTATAAAGAGACCAGGAGAGGGGAGAGATACTGGAGAGAGACAATTTAATGTAGGGGCAGATCTAGATCCCATCTCAGGTTTAACCCAAGGTAACTGAATGACCCAAGCGCTCACTCCAATGGGAATTTTTGGCGTGCTGCTCTCCTCAGATGGGGAAACTCCAAAGACTGAAAACATAAAAGAAAGGAGGCATAAGCACCTAATGCATTACCCTTGGAAACCTTTAAAATTTATTTAGAATGCCAAATATATACTCACAAACATAAAGAGTAGAAATTGCATAGAATAAGTCCACCTCAATGTGGGAAGGGCATATCCCTATGGAAGGAGAGCTGACGCATTTCGGGAGACATGCTCCCTTCCTCAGAGCTCTGGTGTCTTTGGTGTCATCACTTTGAAAATAAAGGCTATTGGAATTTCTGGATGTGCGGCCGTTTCTTTCTTTACAAGTTTTTATGGAGGCGGGCCGTGCTGGCACTCTATGAGACATTCCACCTCAATTTATCACCATACACCTGGAGCAGCGTTTTCTTCTCTTAGTAGGTGAGTTGGCAATATACTAGGTGATAAAGAATTTCCTAATGTGGGTGTTCTTTGACTGGAAAAGTGACAGCCTGCTTGCAATATTCCATTTAAACATTTGTCTGTATAAAGTTTCCTTTTTTTAGTTATTTGATGATATTCTTGAGAAAATATGGTTACAAAAGGTAACGGGTTGGCCTGTTACATTGTTTCTGAAAGTATGAGGTTTACCTCTATTACCTTTTCTATTCCTGGACATGTCTACTAGTAATTCCTCTCTATTCTTCAACACAACAAATTGATGGGATTGTGAGTGCTCCCCAAAACAATAACAGGTGGGCACTGGGGTCACAGATAAAACTCATGATGAATAGTCACAAATAATAGGTGTCACATTTATTAAAAACTGGTAAAAATACTGTTGAGCAGGATCCATCCAAACAGTGAGGCAGTACCTGTTGTGGGAGCCAGGGGGGTGGATGAACACATCTCTCCAGCCTCTCAGATGGTGAAGGAGCCTGAGGGGCAGCCGCACAAGGGGAGTAGCAGAGAGGGGCAAATGCAGCCTGAGGGTCGTGGGGGGGGAGACACAACCCCATGTGGACCGAACCGGCCGCAGGTCCGCAGCACGCTGGCGTCTCCTCGCCTCAGCTGTCCTGAGCGGCGCCGGCGGATGACCTCATTGGCAGATGACGATTAGCTCCCAAGAGTCCGTTCCTGGCTGCAATGCAGATGGTAAAGAAAGCCTCACAGTGCAGGACGTAGCATACACCACAACAGCGGTCGCTTCCAGGAGATGGGGGGAAGATTAAACGCCACAAGGGGGGGGGGTGTTTCTGGAGATGATGAAGATTACATGTTTCGGGCCAAGCCCTTCGCCAGATCTCCAGTGGTATTGTGAAAAGGAATTTAAATAGAGGGGGAAGGAGGAGAAAGGAGAGATGTCACCACCCCCCCTGGCTCCCCCTTCAAACAGCTGTGGCTGATATAAACACAGGCATACCCACAAATACATAAATATACATGAATATACATGGAACAGTAAATGTATGCATTTGTCAGAACAAAAAATAAAAGAAATGAAAAAGACAAAAGGGCTATGAGGAATGAAAGACAATAAGCAAATGCAATGTGTGCTTTCACTAGTGGAAAACAAGGATCTGTGTTTCTGCTTTACAGAAACACAGGATCCATGTCTTCTGTACTGACAGAATGACAATCTACCTTGTTTACATAAGGAACTGCTGATCAGCTTCTGCTGTGTAAAATCACAGTGGGAGCGAGCCGGCGGCAGTGCGCATATGCGCCCAGAACCTGGAAGTGCAGAATCATATACTGTATACACGTGATTCTGCACATCACAGCCACCCTGCAGCATTAAATCTGCCATGGCGACCTGCAAAACATAATATAATAAAGATTAAACATAAACACCTTTAAAAAAACACCTTTATATTTAAACAATACCTGTCATGTCTCACAGCCAAAAGGGAAGATAAAAAAGGGGGTAGGGAGAGGGTGAAGGGGTAGAGTCTTTTCCTAAAGGGGGGAGTCTTTTCCTATCTTTTCTCTTTCATGCTTGAGTAAGGCTCAATCTGAGGGGGGAAGGGTGGGCATGACGACAAAGTTGTTGCACGACTACAGTTGATTTATTGTCAAGTTGGTGACAAAAGGTATTGAAGGCATGTCCCATCAGGGAGGTAGATATAATGTGTCCCAACAACAAAATTGGGCATTACTGGATATACAACAATTAAGGCACAATATTGTGAAATCCTCAAAGGGGTAATATCATAATTATGAATCGATCACAATATGTGAGGATGTGTGACAAAATTCTGAATAACAAGGCCTGGTATAGAAAAGTGGATGATGGGATTCTTAAAATAAACAAAGTCAAACTTTTTCAATTACTGTAACTGAAATGAGGCATATACACAGGGAGTTATTTGAAATGGAAAAGCAAACACAAGAGCGCACCGGCCTAGTGCATTATCTTTCACAAAGATTGTATTTGTTAAAAGGTATAAAAATACTCACAAACAAGTTCTTGGTACAAGCATATAAAATGGATGTGTTGCCATCAGCATCACAACCAAAGGGTGTATCGTCCTCTGGAGCTTGAAAGCTTATGCGTTTCGAGGCTTAGCCCCTTCCTCATAGGCTCTGATGGCAACACATCCATTTGATATGCTTGTACCAAGAACTTGTTTGTGAGTATTTTTATACCATTTGACAAATAAAATCTTTGTGGAGGATAATGCACTAGGCTGGTGCGCCCTTGTGTTTGTTTTTCGATTTTAGTGGTCTCAGACTACCCTGGTCTTGTAAGGGGCTGCAAGGCCAAAGCATCCAAGAGCAGCCAAGTAGAAGGTCTTCGGTAGCCGCAGGTGTCTGGCTGGATGTGGTTAGAAGATTACCTGGAGCACCAGGTAATCTTTTTTAGTTGAAATGATCTAAGAGACTTCATAAAATGTAAAGACCCTATGACTAACTATGTATGCGCTACCTAAATTGCATACAAATATGACTAATCTTCTTAGGTGACCAACTGTGTCACAGTCAGGGGTCAGGCTTGGATATCAGTAACTATAGCAGTAGAGAGGCTCCCACTGACCAGCAGGATAAGCATACAAGAAAATCACCCTGGCAGATGATATGGGCTCACCAGATGTGCGTGGTCTAAGAACTAACCAGTATTCACCAGAGCTCCTGATGGTGGAAATGGGTTTTGCTGCATGTTAGTAACAGGTCCTCAGGATCGCCTCACTAGGAGGTAAGCAAGCTGGAGTCCAGTAGTAGATATAGCAGGTAGGGATATAGCAGGTAGGGATCAAGCAGAAGTGCGGTCAGTAAACAAGCCAAAGGTAGGTAGCAATTGGTTGTAGGTTGGAATAAAGCGGAAGCGTAGTCAAGGAAAAGGCCAAACGTGGGTAACAAGTGGCAGCAAATAAAGTGACAGGAGCGAGATATTGGCTGGAGAGAGCACAATAATCTGGCAAATAGGAAGTGTAAAAGCAGGGCTAAAATAGGAAGTTTATGGAAGGGGCAAAGAGTTCAAGGTTCCCCAGAAACAAGTTTCAAGAAAAAATTGTCTAAACAATTGTCAAGGGAGCAGCATCTCAGATGGCTCAGCAAGAAAAGATACTGCCAGACACAGCAGAGAATGCACGTTCAGATCTGGGTGCTAACAGATTGTTTCCAGTTTTAACTGTCTTACACAGAATACCAAGGTCAACACTGACAATTATTAAAGACCTTGTCAGGACCTGGATCACCTGCTGGTAACGCTATGGTTCCCAGAGTAGAAGGTTGTTGTTCCGGTGTCTCCCAGCAGCCAGCAGATCCTAGTAATAAGTTTCCACCTGATACTGACTCCTGGGAGGGTATTTAGTTCCTTCTCTACTCAGTGTTTTTTTCCCTGCTAGCCAGATACTGCTTGCCAATTGATTCTGAGCCTGCTCTTGTCAGTACATATACCCTTTACCTGCCCATTCTAATTCCTGATCCCATTCTTGGTTCCCTCTACCTGACTTTGCTTTACACCTCTAGTTTTACCATGTTGATCTGTGTTCCTCATTTCGTATATATTGTAAGGTACCTGTTGAAAGGTTTAATTCAGAGTGGATCTTTGACTGGGGGTTGAGGCATTAGCATAGTCAGGCAGGCCGCGTGAGAAATTAATCAGCAGCAAAGTATAGAGTCAGAATCCAGAAGCATTGTCTGGAACAGGCAGGGTCATACAGTCTGGTAGAATAGTTTAGAATTATCAGGCAAAGAGAGTAATCCAGGAAACAGGCAGAGGTCGAAGTCCAGAAGTTTAGTAACTCAGCATTATGTCACACACCCAGGAAAATAGATCCAACAATTGGGCATAGTCCACAGAAAGTACTGAAATTTAAGCTGATCTGATTGTGGATTGATTGCAGCTGGAAGACAGGTGGGGCTAGAGAGTACTAGGAGCAGAGGTACTATGGAAGGTGTATACTGCACAATTCAGATTCCCTAGTGGCAGAGGGAACAGAGCCACAGCCCAAGGACAGCAGGGCCCAGGTTATATTCCAGGCACACAACATATGTTGTATTATAGCTAGATTGTTAGCCAGGTATTTTGTCACTATGCTTATGGTTCACTTATATCTTTACATTTGCTGTTTTTTTTTTTTTACAAAATATTTTTATTGAATAAAATGAAAAAGTCATACAGCAGTTATAAGAAATATATCAAACAGTAAATATAAAATCTTAAAACGTATAAGATAGAGTATAACAATTGCATAACAGAGTTGAATTGTCGTATCCAACATACAATGGTAATCCTGAAGGTGGGAGTCAAACAACTTTAAGGAACTCAAAAGCAATTTGAAATAAGTAAATCGAACGTTATGTATGGAAACCCGAGGTTGCATAAACGAGTGAACATATGCAGAGAATCATAAAAAGGAATATTATAACTGGGATAGTTGAGTAAGAATTAAAGCGAGTTGTCCAGTACAAACCGCCAAACCAGGAGAAAAACGGTTTGTTCCACTTTTGAATATCTTCTTTAATAGCTTTTAGTGCTGGGGAGAAGAAGTTTTTGGTGAAGAGGTCTGATAATTTGGAGGGGAGGTAAATGCCTAAATATTTTATGGAATCACGCTGCCACTGGAAGGGGAAGTTATCTTTACATTGGGTAACTCTCTTTGTAGGTAGTGATATATTGAGAGCATGTGATTTAGAAAAATTTATTTTGAAGTTAGAAATAGTTTGGAAGAATTTGAATTGAGATAAGAGGGTAGGGATAGAGAGAAGAGGTCTACCTAAAGAGAGCAGGATGTCGTCCGCAAAGGTGGCTATTTTATAGGTGCGGGTCCCAATTTTGACACCATATATATATATCTGGATTGGAGTCAAGAGAACTGAGAAATGGTTCCAGGGTGAGGATAAATAGAATGGGGGAAAGGGGGCATCCCTGTCTAGTCCTGTTGCTAATGGCATCCGACAGGTGACCGTTGACCTTGATTTTAGCTGTGGGTTTCGAATAAAGAGACATAATGAAATTAAACATCTTGTCAGGAAGACCCAGGTGCTTCAACACACTAGCCATATAGGTCCAGTCAAGCCTGTCGAACGCCTTCTCAGCATCTAGGGATAACATGAACCCTTCAAATTTAGAGGATGAAATCCAATTGTGAATGTTAAAAGCCTTGATAGTGTTGTCCCTTGCCTCACGGCCCGGGACAAAACCGACTTGGTTTTTGTTGATTAAACTGAACTGGGGATGATAGGCAATAGCCTATTTGCGAGAATTTTAGCAAATAATTTAATGTCCACATTTAAGAGAGAGATTGGCCTGTAATTTGTTACCGAAGTGGCGTCTTTACCTTCCTTGTCGATGACAGTTACATGGGCTTCTAACAGTCTGTTAGGTGGAACATGGAGGGATGATAATGAGTTAAAGGCTTTTAGCATCGGGATAGAAAGTAGGTCCATAAATTTCTTGCAGTATGGGGCTGTAAATCCGTCCGGGCCTGGGCTTTTTCCAACTTTAAGTTGTTTGATTGCAATAAGGAGTTCATACTAGGAAAAGGGTTTGTTTAGTTTTTGTGCTTCCTCTTGAGTGATAGGGGCCGGGCAATGTTTTCGAAGAAAGTCACGTATAAGGGAATCTTTGTCTGCAGCTGGGGGAAGTAGAGGAGAGGTTGTAGAGATTAGAGTAATACTGTTGAAATTGGGTGGCAATATCTAAGGTGTTGACAAAAGTGTGTCCCTGATTATTTTTAATAGTGTGCACAGAGGAGGCAGCTTTCTTCGCCTGAAGGGCCCTTGCAAGATACCTGCCACTTTTGTTACTGTATTCAGAGAAAAGCTTCTGTCGAAGTATGAATTTGCGTTTGACCTTAATATGTAATTCATCAAGGAGAAGCTGCTGGTGACGAACGAGTTTGTCATAGGTGTCAAGAGCTTGTGTGCGTTTGTGTAAGGATTCAAGTGACTTGATTTTATAGATAAGTGAATGGGTTTTCGCTTGATGTTCTTTTTTCTTGGACGTTTTGAGAGCTATCAGAATACCCCTCAAAACGCATTTATGCGTTTCCCAGACATTAATAGGAGATGTCTCAGATGTATCATTATGCAAGAAGAAATCAGATATTGCTGTCCTAATATGCTGTATATCCGGCGTCTTGGTAAGACAGAGGTTCTAGTGGACGATTTTGTCACCTATATGCGATTGAGGGAGAGTGAAGTAAGAGACCAAGCAAATCCCAGGGATTGGGGTGTCAAGTAAAGAGGAGGAGGATGAAGGGGAAGGAGGGGAGGAAGGGAGGAGGGGGGAGGGGTATAAAGGGGGGAAGAAACCAAGACTAGGGAGAGAATAGGGAGCTCTCCCTAGTTATGAATTTACAATTCAGAAGGGGGCGACGTGGAAAGGAAGGATCCCAATCCAGTCTCTTGGGCGCAATTAGCGCTTGGGTCGGAGAGGTATCCCGTGAGGATATCCCGGCCAATCCAAAGATATGAGGTTTTAAGCTATAACGATTCTCATCCAGTGGATATATATAGAGAAAAGAGGAGAAGATTAGTTAAGGGAGAGGAAATGCCAGGGGTTAATGTGCGGGGAGAGGGGTGTGGAAAAGGGAACCACGAGAAGAAGAGAAGGACACTTCGGGATAAGGCAATAGGATATTAGCATCTGGAGTGATTTATGGTATTGTCTAGTGAAGATCTTTTGGTTGCTACGGGGGAAAGTAGTAAGAGAAGGGTATGGAGAGACCTTTTCAGCGGAGTATCTGCCGTATGTTTATGATAGTATAGAGTGGTTAAGGGTTTTGAGTCTTATAGGTAGAAGAGCTAGTTTAGGTGTGAAAGGAAGGGCGGTGAATTGGGGGTATTTGTAGGGGGGTCGATCCATGTTTCTGCTATGAGAGGTGTATATGGGGGGTGGGATTAGACTGGGGTGCATAACAAGATAAATTGAAAGCCCCTCACGAGGATCGACATTCCAGGATTCCCTAGAAGGAGAGCTGAATAATGTCTTGAGACTAGACCACTTGAATACTATATCTGGTCTCGAGGTATAGACCTCAGTATGAAAGCAACGGTAATTTGGTGGAGTATAGAGTGGTGGAAAAAAAATATATATGTGGGTCTCGAAGGAGTCGAGGTCTAGTGGATGGTTTTGGGGGGATAGGAATCCTGAAGGGCCGGTCCACATAAGCATACCAATGCATCATAATAAACCTTATTACGACCTAGTCACTTGTGGAATTAAGAGAAATGATTGTGCCTTCTTGGAGGTTAGACTTTTCTTTGACTGCCTCAATCCTCCCTGTGATGTGCTGGATGTCTCTCTTCAGGTCTGCCACTGCTACTGCCAGGGAGGCCTTAATTTCATCTGCTATTGTTCCCAGATCTTGACGGTTTAGCAGAGGAGCAGTCATATTAGCAATGGGGTTGAAATCTGGGGTGGGATTTGAGGAGGCAGAATAATCTGTAATTCCTGGGCAGAGCTCGCAGCGGGTGGTGAGCGTGCGGCGTCCGCGTAGGCCCGAGTTGAAGCCGGGGCCTCGTGTGGGAGCTGCTGCTGGCGGAAGAGGTCCGGTATGCTCCTGCTCGTTTGGATGGCTGGATCGCGGGGTGAGCGGGATCAGGAGGGAGAGGAGTGAGCTGACGACTTCCCCATGCTGGTCTTTGTCCTGATTAGTGGATGGAAACTCTGATTTTCGGGCTGAAATCCCTGGATCGGCCGGGAGCTGGGAGATTAGGCAGCCATCTCAGACCAGCGCCAAGCCACGCCCCTCATTTGTTGTTTGATTGTATTTGGATGGATTTTGTTTCACTGTAAATAAATCTTACATATAAAGTCTGGCTTCAGTTCCCTAAGTGTAGCTACACAGATCTGGCCATCCCTGCTGCTGGATACCTGCTCGATGTATCCTTGACAGACCTCATGCAGAAAGCTCCCCCTCTTATTTATAGGACACATTACATGAACTTATCATGCTGAGTGGAATTGATATTACATTAGACACCATACTAGTATCAATAGTGGAATCTCTATATTTAAATATATCACATAAGGAAGGTATAGCTATGAATGCGCGTTCTTAAATGAACGTGGTATAGAACAATGTGAGTGCAATGCTTTCACCTTTTGTATTTGTTTTAACACTCGTTTTTGTTTTCAACGGCTCCCACTACCTCCAGGTGCAGAGCGTGGCAATGGGGAATAATTTGCCCCATCATATGACAACCTGTACCTGAGGGTGGGAGCGTTGGCTTTTTTCTTTGGATGGTATGTCGATGTACCTTCACCATGTGGACTTATAAATTATATTTTTGTCTTTATTTTTGTAAAGATTGTATTCTTCTGGCAGCAAAAAATGTGCCCTTTTTTCCGGAACCATATACTCACTTGGCTATATTCTCTGATATATCAGCTGCCACTGTGCAGAAATGGAGGGAGTTTTCTCATATCACTAAAATTCTACAGGAATAACACATTTCCTATAGATGGGGCTTTCCAATTAAACTCATGGTGACCTACCAGGGCAAAGATACAATAATTCTCCACCTGAACATATGGATGCAGTTTTGTCCAAGTTTGGCTTTTCCAGGCAGATTCTATCAGCTATCCATACTCTCTACACATTTCCTAGTGTCAGGGTATGGACCTCAGGATTTTTATCTTCCTCTGTTCCTATCACCAACTGTACTTGACAGGGGTGTCCCCTCTCCCCAATAAACTTTTCACTAATTATGGACCCTTTTGCTAAATATGTCAGAGCCCAACCTTCAATATTTGGCTTAACCATAAATTCAGTTAAACACAAGGTTTATATGCAGATGACATCCTCCTCCTTCTCTTCCTAACCAATCCAAAACAATCCCTACCATCATTATGCATTCTGCTTGATCATTTTGGACTAATCTCAATCTCTGTACAAACGTAATCATTCCAAATCCCATATGTTATCCTTTGGCCTAGATGCTCCCACTAAACACCAGGTCTCATGGCATGTCTCCTTTCTTATGGGCTCCATTTTCCTCCTTGCAATACCTAGGTGTACAACTTACTTCCCCCAGATCCAGGATTCTACATATCAGCTACTCCATACTTATCACCAAGCTCACCTCTCTATGTACAAAACTCCTTACTGGACTCACTTCAATGGGCAGGACGCATATCATTGGAGTATTCTTAGCAATACACCAGGCCTGAAAGATATTGTGGGCCTACGCCCCAATATGGTAACACGCCACGCTAAAAACCTAGGTGACATCCTTATGAAAACAGAATTTACAAAAAAGTCTGAACGAACATGGCTATCACAATTCCCTAGGAGCAAAGGCATGTTCCCATGCTGCCGTTGCCAATTATGCCCATATGTTGACAGATCGGACACATTCTTTGAAAAATAATTTAAGATCTACAACTTGATCAATTGTTCCACCACCAGTTGTCTATATGATAACATGCCCTTGCAACAAGATTTATATAGGCAAGACAAAATGCCAGTTAAAAATCCGTTTGGGACAAAAATATGTGGGAGATCAGGGAAAAAAAACCCTGACAAACCACTTGTCAAACATTTTACACAACATCATGCAGGTAGCTTAGAAGGGATGAAAGTGAAGGGTATATATGAGCTAAAGTTATCTCCAAGAAGAGGCGATTTTAATCGCATATTGCTGCAGAAGGAAAAATGGTGGATCTATAACTTAAATTGTTTGATTCCCTTAAGGGTTAAACACCGAGATGAACTTTCAAGTATTTTTTAAACAATAGACAGAGCACCTTCCCCCTTCTGTAGCAATAGATACCGATGCAGTGTTAATGAGTTTGGGAATCTGATGGATATCTCAATGAGATTAATAGAAATTAACAAAAATCATGGGATACTGGGCACCAACACCAACATAATATTCCATTTAATTAAGGTACCTTTCTAAAAACAAAATTACATGATCCTCTATGTTGTTTATATATGCCTCCTTTGATATAATCTTCCCCCCCAATCAAACAGAAGCTCCAGACATCACAATGTATACCTATCTGCACATTTGAGTGTAATACTGTTCTCCTGTTTCTTGTCTGTTAGTCTGTCCACTATATCATTGACCCACATGTTCCTCTATGTACAGTAGTGACTATAACTTAGCAGTTATATTTAACTGTTACCATCTCCGAGAATAACCCCTAACAGGATTTCCAAGCACCAAGTTCAAATCTTCCCTCATTTCAATGAACTTGCATAATAGTATGCTTTAAATAGTATATCATCAGCCTCTGAACGCACTGACTTTAAGTAAAATGTATCGTGTATTGCCAGAACACCACTGACTGATCACATGAAAGTGTTAACAGTAGAGTTGAGCGGACACCTGGATGTCCGTGTTCGGTGGGTTCGGCCGAACTTTAAAAAAAAGTCCGGGTCCGTGTCCCGGACTTTTGCCGAACTTTTCCCGGACACCGAACCCCATTGAAGTCAATGGGGACCCGAACTTTCAGGCACTAAAATGGCTCTAAAACACCAAAGGAAAGGGCTAGAGTGCTGCAAATGGCAGCAAAACGTAATTAAGAGCATGGCAAGTGCTCTGCAAACAAATGTGGATAGGGAAATAACTTAAAACAACAAAAAAAAAACAGAAAAATAAAACAATGTTCTTCATCTCTGAAGGACGAAGCCCATATGGAGTAGGAGGGAGGTTGAGGTGGTGGTGGTGGATGTGGCGGTCTCATAGGCGTGCGCACAGGGTGTGCCGGATGTGCCTGGGCACACCCTAATCACCTAGGGCACATAGCATTATCACTCTGTTTGCCAGTGAGGAGATGGGAAAGATCTCCTTCGGACCTGCTCTGCTCCATTTCTCTTTGCCAGCAGGGAGAGTAATGTATCGGGGCCATGTACATGTAGGCAAACACATGCATGTGTATTTCAACTTTGGGGTGCACACCCTAATGCAATAGGCTGCGCACACCTATGGGCGGTGTAGGTGGAAGCGGCGGTGGAGGAGGACCAGGGCCGGATTAAGAGCATCATGGGCTTGGTGCTGAGGTGCTGAAGATTTTGAAGGGCCTTAAGGGCCGTGCCTTGGCATGCACCCAGAGGAGGAAGGGTGCAGCCATGCATGCATAATTCAACATTGGATGCTGTCTCTGAAGCCCATAAACACATCCATGCATCGGCAACTGTCCATCCTTGTCCAGCCTTCGTGCTGTGTGGGGAGGTTCTGAGGGAGCTGCCTGGGGAAGCAAGCATAGAAGCCAGACTTCTGTGTTTACAAGTGACAGAAGAGCGGTTACAGTGAATATGGCCAACCCGGGGCCTATATAAAAAGGTAGGGGCCTGGAGCTGCAGCTCCAATAGCCCCTACATTAATCTGGCCCTGAGGAGGAGGACAAGGTAGCCAACACGGCTTCTTTTCACACATTTTAAATGAGGGTACACCCCAAAAGAGTGAGAAAGAGCAAAAATGGAACAATGGGTGGGTAAGGTCGGTATCCATCGCTATTCTGCACAAGGTACGGAAAGTCCCGTGGGATCCATGCCTGGTTCATTTTAATGAACGTGAGCTTGTCCACATTGTCTCTGGACAGGCGCCTGCGCTTGTCTGTTATAACGCCCCCAGCCGTGCTAAATACCCGTTCAGATAATACACTGGCTGCAGGGCACGCCAGCACCTCCAAGGCATAAAGGGCAAGCTCAGGCCATGTGCCCAATTTGGAGACCCAGAAGTTGAAGGGGGCAGACCCGTCATTCACTACATGTAGGCCTGTGCACACATACTGCTCCACCATGTTGGTAAAATGCTGCCTCCTGCTAAGACGTTCCATATGAGCTGCTGGTGCTGCTGTTTGTTGTGGCGTGCTGACAAAGCTTTTCCACATTTCAGCCATGCTAACCCTGCCTTCTGAGGTGCTGGCGGTGCCCTGGTTGCGTTGGCGACCTCTTCCTCCTCCTCCTCCTCCTCCGCCTTGTGCTTCCACTGTGGCCCCGCTGTCAGGTGGGAATGCCAGCAGCATGGCGTCTACCAGCGTGCGCTTGTACTCGCGCATCTTGCGATCACGCTCCAGTGAGTGAATTAAGGACGGTACGTTGTCCTTGTAATGGGGATCCAGCAGCGTGGCCACCCAGTAATCAGCACAAGTTAGAATGTGGGCAACTCGGCGGTCGTTGTGGAGACACTGCAGCATGTAATCGCTCATGTGTGCCAGGCTGCCCAGAGGCAACGAAAGGCTGTCCTCTGTGGGAGGTGTATCGTCCGTGTCCTCTGTATCCCCCCAGCCACGCACCAGTGATGGCCATGAGCTGGCCTGGGTGCCACCCTGCTGTGAACATGGTTCCATCTCCTCCTCCAGCTCCTCCTCCTCATCCTCCTCATCCTCCAGAACTGTGCCCCTGCTGGACAATTGTGTCCCTGGCGTTTGTGTGTGCAGGAACCCACCCTCGGAGCCCCTTGCGAATGACTGCCCTGAAAGCCTTGGAAATGTTACCTCTTCATCCTCCTCCTCCTCCTCCTCCTCCTCATCCTGTGCCACATCCTCTTCCATCATCGCCCAAATTGTTTTTTCAAGGAGGCATAGAAGTGGGATAGTTAAGCTGAGAACAGCGTCATCGCCACTGGCCATGTTGGTGGAGTACTCAAAACAGCGCAACAAGGCACACAGGTCTCGCATGGAGGCCCAGTTATTGATGGTGAAGTGGTGCTGTTCCGCAGAGCGACTCACGCGTGCGTGCTGCAGCTGAAACTCAACTATGGCCTGCTGCTGCTTGCACAGTCTTTGCAGCATGTGCAAGGTGGAGTTCCACCTTGTGGGCACGTCACATATGAGGCGGTGAGCGGGAAGGCCGAAGTTACGCTGCAGCGCTGACAGGCGATCAGCAGCAGGGTGAGAACACCGAAAGTGCGCACAGACGGCCCGCACTTTCTGCAGCAGCTCTGACATATCGGGGTAGTTTTTAAGGAACCTCTGCACCACCAAATTCAGCACATGCGCCAGTCAAGGGATGTGCATCAAACCGGCTAGGCCCAGAGCTGCTATGAGATTTCGCCCGTTATCGCACACCACCAGGCCGGGCTTGAGGCTCGCTGGCAGCAACCACTCATTTGTCTGCTGTTCCATGCTCCTCCACAACTCCTGCGCGGTGTGTGGTTTGTCCCCCAAACAGGCAAGTTGTAAAACTGCCTGCTGTCGATTACCCCTGGCCGTGCTGAAGTTGGTGGTGAAGGTGTTACGCTGTCCAGGTGAGGAGGCGGTAGAGGATGAGGAAGCGGAGTAGGAGGAGTTAGGAACAGGAGGCAAACTGAAGCGCCCTGCAATCCTCGGTGGTGGAAGGACATGCGCCAAATTGCTATCCGCCTCAGGCCCATCCGCCACTGCATTTACCCAGTGTGCCGTTAGGGAGATATAACGCCCCTGACCGTGCTTACTGGTCCACGTATCGGTAGTTAGGTGGACCTTGGCACAGATGGCGTTGCGCAGTGCACACCTGATTTTTTACCCCACTTGGTTGTGCAGGGAAGGGATGGCTTGCCTGGAAAAGTAGTGGCGGCTGGGCACGACGTACTGTGGGATAGTGTAATGTTCTGGTACCTCTGGTACCCTTATTTCACTTTCCAAGTCAGTGTATGCGTCCCACCATTCTCTTCTGGTAGGTGCGCATACACCTTTAAGACCGATGCTGTCATCACTGAGCGCCGCAGAGCGGCTATTTCAACCGCCGGCGTTCTCACTCACATGTTCGTTCAACCGTCATGGTTGGATCGTCCCTGACTGAAGTCGGCATGCCAGATGTTACTCGCTCCTGTATCTCGCTACCTGAACTTGTTCATATCTGATCCTGTGTCTCGCCACCCGATCACTCCTGGCATGCTGCTTTCACCCTTCACTCTTCAGCCTGCCTTGAAGCTCATATGCTTACAAGCGTAGCTCGCTGTCGGAACCTCGCTGCTGATCCCTGTATCCCGCTACCGGATCACTCGCTCATACCGAACCTCTCTACTACTGCTTGCTATTAGTGATAAGTACCCCGCAGGGGAATCCTCCATAACCTACCTACTAAGCTTACACTATCTAGCTCTGCATATTAAGGACTGTTACTATCATCTGCACTGTTTAGATTTCTAGCTCTTGAGCCTACTAACATCTATCCTTGCACTGGGTTAGTCTCTCCTGTATGTCATCTGCTATCCTACCACCTACTACCATACATGATTGCTAACCTATCTGCATCCTACCTGTTACCATCTATACTCTCATGAACATTTCTCTCAAGTGCTGTTCACCTATTGTCACTGTTCATACCTGTCTCTTTAGCTCATCACCACTATACTGCTATATACATCTATCACTCCAGGAACATCTTGTTGAGTGTGTATATTTGTATGCTGAATCAGACAGACCACAGTGATGAGTCTTGGGAGTTGGAATTGGTATTTCAACGTATCGCTACATGACTACTGAGTGGAGTTTTTCTGCAGCTGCAAATCCATCTTGTTTCAGAAAACGCAGGAGCGTTACAGATTGAACGAACCTAAAATGGATTCAGCAGATTTACCCACTCAAGTGACACAATTAAAACAACAAGTGACTGCATTAATACACGCTCTTACTGAATTAAAAGAAGACAATCAGGCTCTGAAGCAGCAGGTAACCCGTCTATCACAACTTGCCGCTGCTCAGCCCCCTGAACCCAAAATAAATCCTCCTCTAGTGTTTACAGGTGATCGCAAAAAATTTAGTGAATTCAAAAACGCCTGTCAGTTACTTTTCTTGCTAAAACCTCGTACCTACCTTACTGATCATATCAAAGTCTGTACTATTATTTCATACCTAACGGGTGATCCACGGGCCTGGGCAGACTCTCTCTTTGAGAAAAATGATCAGCTTCTCAACTCCTATGCTTTATTCCTAGCGGAACTCGCTAGTCTATATGATGACCCCAATAGGCAGAGTACTGCCGATATTCAATTGAGGTCCTTGAAACAAGGTAGGAGACCTGTAGAAGACTTTGTAGCAGAGTTCAAAAGATGGACCCTTGATTCAGGGTGGAATGATACATCTCTGAGAACTCAATTTAGACTCGGCCTATCAGAAGCCAATAAAGACGAGCTCGCCCGAGCGGATTTACCGGACACCCTGGATGCTTTGATACAACTCAGTATCAACATAGACAGGAGGCTGCGAGAAAGAAAGGCTGAAAAAATGGGAATGGCATTGTCCAGTCCTTCTCGGATTTCGGCCGTTGACCCTACTCCTATGGAGGTAGGAACCATACGCCCACCTTTATCAACTACTGAAAGAGCCAGGAGACGATCCAGTAATCTTTGCTTGTACTGCGCATCCCCGAATCACATGATAAGCGTCTGTCCCCTTGTCCGCAAAAAAGAGGGTGAGTGTTCACATGTCCTCCTAGGGGGATTGACAACTTCATTTACTAACCCTTATCTTTTTGTTCGTTTGACATTGCAGTGGGACCAGACTAGGATTACCACTAAGGCCATGATCGACACAGGATCTTGCGGAAATTATATCGATATACGTTTTGCTACTTTAAATAAAGTACCTATTATTTCAAAACCTAAGCCTGTCTCTGTGAGTCTTATTAACGGTATTCCGTTATCTTCTGGCCCAATCACTAATCAGACACAAGCACTCCTAGTCACCACTAACGAGTATCATACGGAGACCACTACCTTCGACCTATTATCTTCGCCCCACTTTCCCATTGTTTTGGGACTTCCCTGGTTACACACACATCAACCAACCATAGATTGGAAGAAAAACGGACCCTAACCTTCCTCTTACTATTGCGAGAGTACGTGCAACCTCCCGTCTTATGGAAATATCCTGTCTGTGGTGTCAGATGAGATTGCACCACTATGCTATCAGGATCTGTCCGAAGTTTTTCTTGAGAAAAATGCTCAAGTACTGCCTCCCCATAGGGATTATGATTGCACTATTGATCTACTCCCAAATAGTAAACTGCCTTTTGGTCATGTTTATCCTCTTTCGCAGGATGAACTTTCCCATCTCAAGGAATACTTGGATGAGAATTTGACAAAAGGTTTTATTAGACTTTCCACTTCTTCCACAGCTGCAGGACTTTTTTTTGTCCGCAATAAAGACTCAAGTCTCAGGCCTATTATCGACTATAGGCAATTGAACGCCATTACAGTAAAAGATCGCTATCCTTTGCCACTTATCCCTGAACTCATTGAACAAGTGCGTGGAGCTACCTACTTTACAAAATTGGACCTGAAAGGGGCATACAATCTAATCCGAATCCGTGATGGAGATGAGTGGAAGACAGCATTCAGAACCAGATACGGATTGTTCAAATATCTTGTAATGCCATTTGGGCTATGTAACGCTCCCGCAGCTTTCCAACGATTCATAAACGATATCTTTAGAGACTTACTTGATGTCTGTGTTGTGGTATATCTGGACGATATACTTATTTATTCACGATCCTTGTCTGAACATATAAAACATGTAAGACTTGTGTTATCCAGATTACTCACACACAATCTATACGTGAAACTAAAAAAATGCTTATTTCATAAAGAAGAAGTATTATTCCTAGGATACATCATATCCAAAACAGGAATCAAGATGGATATGAGTAAGATATCCTGCATTCAGGATTGGCCTATACCAACCACCCGCAAAGCACTACAGCGATTCCTTGGATTTTCAAACTTCTATAGGAAGTTCATCAAGAACTTCTCTGCCATTGTGAGACCTCTCAAACAACTCACAAGTATTAAGAAACCATTTAAATGGTCAGATGAAGCAAATGAAGCTTTTCGCTTGTTAAAAACAAACTTTACCTCTGCTCCCATACTACGCCATCCAGACCCATCCCTCCAATACATTCTGGAAGTAGATGCGTCAAATATGGCAGTAGGAGCAGTACTCTCCCAACGACCAACGAATACTTCACCACTCCATCCAATCACCTTCTTCTCTAAATCTCTAAGCAGCCCAGAGGTGAATTACCCAGTGGGTGAAAAGGAACTGCTTGCTATAAAACTGGCTCTGGAGAATTGGCGACATCTACTTGAAGGCACCCGATTAACAATACTCATATATACAGATCATAAAAATCTTCAATATCTTCAGACTAACAAAACCCTCTCCCACCGGCAGGTACGATGGTCACTATTCTTCCTAAGATTTAACTTCCTAGTGACCTACACACCTGCAGACAATAAAAAAGCGGATGCGCTATCACGATTAACTGAAGATAATTGCTCCGAAATCCCTTCCGTTCCTATAATACCCTACAAGCGTATTATTGGGGTTGTCCGTTCCTTGAAGGAAGAGATTCTGCACGGTATAGGTTTGGATTCACCTCCACCACAACTAAGTGCTGATGCAGAAGGCTTCCTCTACTACAACGACAAACTCTACATACCCCCTACTATGCGCACCAAGATCTTGGAATTGTCACATGATGTGCCTATGGCAGGACATATGGGTATGACAAAGACCCTTAATTTGCTTACCAGGCAGTTTTGGTGGCCTGATATGAAGACATCTATACAAAAATTTGTCTCTTCATGCAACGTCTGTGCCAGGTCCAAAATTGACACTACAAAACCATCCGGTCTACTATGCAGTCTACCAATACCCCAGACTCCATGGGAAGTTGTGTCCTTGGACTTTATAGTAGAATTACCCCCTTCCAAAGGATTTAATACCATTTTAGTGTCAGTGGACCATCTGACAAAGATGGCACATTTCGTTGCTATTCGCAGACTACCTTCGTCCAAACAAACAGCGGAACTACTGATGAAACATGTCTTTAAGTTACATGGAATTCCAAAAACTCTTTTGTCTGACCGTGGATCACAATTCATCTCCAAGTTTTGGCAAGAACTATGTCACATACTACGAATTGAGCGAAAGCTCACTTCTCCCTACCATCCTCAGACCAACGGACAGACTGAAAGAGTCAACCAGTGCATCAAGCAATATTTAAGTTGCTACACATCATACCTACAGGATGATTGGGTGGGTCTCCTCCCTCTGGCAGAATTTGCCTACAACAACGCAACCCACAGTACGACCAAACAGAGTCCGTTCTACTTGAACTATGGGTTTCATCCCACTATTCTTCCACCACGCATCCTTCCATCAAGTAACCCAGTAGCCTCAGACTATCTTACCCAAATAAAAGACTCTCTGGGTTTACTTAATACTACCATCTCACACGCTCATAGTCAACAAAAAAAGTACTATGACCTTCGTAGAAGACCTTCTCCTCAGTATGCTATTGGGGACCTCGTTTGGCTATCAACAAAAAACTTAAGATTAAAGATCCCTAGCAAAAAGCTTGGGCCTCTATTTTTGGGACCCTTCCCAATCAGGAAACTTATTGGAAAAGCTGCAGTACAGCTCACATTACCAGCAGACCTCAAGATACATCCCATCTTCCATGTGTCGCTACTGAAGCCCCATGTTCCTGACCAAGGAATAAGGCCTACCATCCCACCTCCACCTCCTGTACAAGCTGAAGGCGGAGAAGAATATGAGATAAAGGAGATTCTGGATTCTCGTATCCACAGAAGAAGACTCCAATATCTAGTACGATGGAAGAACTATGGGCCCCAAGACGACACCTGGCTGGATACCTCTGATATACATGCCCCTAGACTGATTCGCAATTTTCATGCGAAATACCCGGAAAAACCAGCTCTAGGGGCCTTCAGGAGCCGGCCTTAAGGGGGGGGTACTGTAATGTTCTGGTACCTCTGGTACCCTTATTCCACTTTCCAAGTCAGTGTATGCGTCCCACCATTCTCTTCTGGTAGGTGAGCATACACCTTTAAGACCGATGCTGTCATCACTGAGCGCCGCAGAGCGGCTATTTCAACCGCCGGCGTTCTCACTCACATGTTCGTTCAACCGTCATGGTTGGATCGTCCCTGACTGAAGTCGGCATGCCAGATGTTACTCGCTCCTGTATCTCGCTACCTGAACTTGTTCATATCTGATCCTGTGTCTCGCCACCCGATCACTCCCGGCATGCTGCTTTCACCCTTCACTCTTCAGCCTGCCTTGAAGCTCATATGCTTACAAGCGTACCTCGCTGTCGGAACCTCGCTGCTGATCCCTGTATCCCGCTACCGGATCACTCGCTCATACCGAACCTCTCTACTACTGCTTGCTATTAGTGATAAGTACCCCGCAGGGGAATCCTCCATAACCTACCTACTAAGCTTACACTATCTAGCTCTGCATATTAAGGACTGTTACTATCATCTGCACTGTTGTTTAGATTGCTAGCTCTTGAGCCTACTAACATCTATCCTTGCACTGGGTTAGTCTCTCCTGTATGTCATCTGCTATCCTATCACCTACTACCATACATGATTGCTAACCTATCTGCATCCTACCTGTTACCATCTATACTCTCATGAACATTTCTCTCAAGTGCTGTTCACCTATTGTCACTGTTCATACCTGTCTCTTTAGCTCATCACCACTATACTGCTATATACATCTATCACTCCAGGAACATCTTGTTGAGTGTGTATATTTGTATGCTGAATCAGACAGACCACAGTGATGAGTCTTGGGAGTTGGAATTGGTATTTCAACGTATCTCTACATGACTACTGAGTGGAGTTTTTCTGCAGCTGCAAATCCATCTTGTTTCAGAAAACGCAGGAGCGTTACAGACAGCCACCGATATAAGGTTTTTAAAACTGTGCATCTCCACCAGACGGAATGACAGCATTTCAAAGGCCAATAATTTTGAAATGCTGGCATTCAGGGCCAGGGATCGCGGGTGGGTAGGGGGGTACTTCCTCTTCCTCTCAAGTGTTTGGGAGATGGAAAGCTGAACGCTTCCACGGGACATTGTGGAGATGGTTGGTGACCCAGGTGGTGGTGTTGCTGACAGATCGTTTGTTTGCGGGGTGGCAGGTGCCGGTATCACTACAGATGTGGCTGGAGTGGCCGAGACTGCAGCAGAAGAGGAAGCAGGATGAGCCAGAGACGTTTCTTGGTTTTGAAGGTGTGTACTCCACTGCAGCTCGTGCTTTGCACTTAGATGCCTGATCATGCAGGTTGTGCTCAGGTTGAGAAGGTTTATGCCTCGCTTCAGGCTCTGATTGCACAGGGTGCAAACCACTCGTGTCCTGTCATCAGCACATTTTCTAAAGAACTTCCACGCTAGAGAACTCCTTTGAGCTGACTTTGGTGCGCTCGTTCCCTTGCTGCGTTGGGCAGTAGCAGGCGTAGTGTCTAGGGCACGGCCGCTCCGCTTTTGTACCCTGCTCCCTCTTCTGCTGTGCTGGTGGCTCTGTGCGACCACCGCCTCTTCCTCCAAACTACTCAGGTCACCTGCATGACGTTCATTCCATGTGGGGTCGAGGACCTCATCGTCCTCCACATCATCTTCCACCCAGTCTTCACCCCTGCCCTCCTGTCGGTCTCCACAATGCTGAACGCCGCAGCAGTTGGCACCTGCGTTTCGTCATAATCGGAGACGTGCTGCGATGGTCCTTGCATGTACTCATCTTGAGAAATAAGTGGTTGGGCATCGCTGCACTCAATCTCTTCCACTTCTGGGGCAGGGCTAGGTGGATGGCCCTGGAAAACCCTGCTGACAGAGTCCTCAAAAAGAAGAAGAGACTGCTATATGGCTTGGGGCTCAGACTGCTTGCCTGATTTGCAAGGGGGTGAGGTGAAAGACGGTTGGACATCGGCTGCAGGTGCCAACTCTGACCTTTCTGCAGTAGACTGGGTGGGAGACAATGTGAAGGAACTGGAGGCACTGTCAGCAGCAAACCAATCTACTATCGCCTCTCTGTGTTCTGGCCTCATCACTTCTAGAGGCGTATGATGCCCTACCAAATATTGATGCAGGTTCTGTCGCCTACTCACACTTGAGGAAGGTGTTTCACTTGTGCGTGTAGCTGGCACAGATCGACCACGTCCTCTCCTTGCAACAGGAGCTCTACCAGCAGCACCACAACCCAGGCCACGGCCCCTATTTGACGGTCTCCTCATATTTCTGTAATTTAAGATCTTGCCCTAGAAAGGTGTTTATTGAATAGCGGAACAAAAGAACAACAGTATCGCACGGGTGTATCTCACAGTCAAATATGCAAACTATGCCGCAATTTAAAGTTTTTTACACCAAAAGGGTGTATATTGAATAGCGGAATAGGATAAAAAACTGTGTATCTCACACGTACAAACACAGACTAGGCCCGATTAAATTTTTTTGTACCCTAAAGGGAGGATGAGGAAGAGGAGTAGGAGGAGTTGGGAACAGGAGGCAAACTGAAGCGCCCTGCAATCCTTGGGGGGGGGGAAGGAGATGCGCCAAACTAATTTAAAAGGTGTATCTCACACGTACCGATACAGACTATGCCATAATTTAATTTTTTACACTCCAAAAGGGTGTATATTGAATAGCGGAATAGGAAAAATTTTATAATACGGTGTATCTCACATGTACAAACACAGACTAGGCCCTGATTACAATTTTTTGTACCCTAAAGGCAGTATGAGGAAGAGGAGTAGGAGGAGTTGGGAACAGGAGACAAACTGAAGCGCCCTGCAATCCTCGGCGGTAGAAGGAGATGCGCCAAACAAATTTAAAAAGGTGTATCTCACATGTACCGATACAGACTATCCCGCCATTTAATTTTTTACACTCAAAGAGGGTGTATATTGA
Source organism: Pelophylax lessonae (assembly GCF_965119305.1). Lineage (NCBI taxonomy): Eukaryota > Metazoa > Chordata > Amphibia > Anura > Ranidae > Pelophylax > Pelophylax lessonae. The sequence goes on along the minus strand of NC_138776.1, from coordinate 121,131,790 downwards.
ATAGCGGAATAGGACAAATTTTACAAAACAGTGTATCTCACACGTACAAACACAAACTAGGCCCCGATTACAATTTTTTGTACCCTAAAGGCAGGATGAGGAAGAGGAGTAGGAGGAGCAGGCAGGAGGCAGACTGAAGCACCCTCAAATCCTCGGCAGTATGAGATGCGCCCCAAAAATTGGAAAGGTGTATCTCACACGTACCGACAGACTATCACGCAATTTAATTGTTTATACCCAAAGGTTTTGATTAAATAGCGGAATAGAAAATATGATAAAAAAAAGTGTATGTATATCACATGTACACAACCACACTAGGCCCCAATTACTATTGTTTGTACCCCTAAAGGCAGGATGAGGAGTAGGAGGAGTATGGAACAGGCAGCACCCTCAAATCTTCAGAAGTATGGGATGAACCCCAAAAACTTGGAAAGGTGGATCTCACACGTACCAACACAAACTATCCCGCAATTTAATTGATCCCCAAAGGTTTTTGATTAAATAGCGGAATAGGAAATATGATCCAAAAAAGTGTATGTATCTCACACGTACACAACCACACTAGGCCCCAATTACTATTGTTTGTACCCCTAAAAGGATGGATGAGGAGTAGGAGTAGTATGGAACAGGCAGCACCCTCAAATCTTCAGAAGTATGAGATGAACCCCAAAAACTTGGAAAGGTGGATCTCACATGTACCAACACAGACTATCCCGCAATTTAATTGATCCCCAAAGGTTTTTATTGAATAGCGGAATAGGAAATATGATCAAAAAAAGTGTATGCATCTCACACATACAGAAGCACACTAGGCCCCAATTACTATTGTTTGTACCCCTAAAAGGATGGATGAGGAGTAGGAGGAGTATGGAACAGGCAGCACCCTCAAATCTTCAGAAGTATGAGATGAACCCCAAAAACTTGGAAAGGTGGATCTCACACGTACCAACACAGACTATCCCCCAATTTAACTGATCCCCAAAGGTTTTTGATTAAATAGCGGAATAGAAAATATGATCCAAAAAAGTGTATGTATATCACACGCACACAACCACACTAGGCCCCAATTACTATTGTTTGTACCCCTAAAAGGCTGGATAAGGAGTAGGGGGAGTATGGAACAGGCAGCAACCTCAAATCTTCAGAAGTATGAGATTGTGTTCACTGTACCCCACAAAGATTGTGTTCACTGCACCCCAAAAAGATTGTGTTCACTGCACCCCACAAAGATTGTGTTCACTGTACCCCACATAGATTGTGTTCACTGTACCCCACATAGATTGTGTTCACTGCACCCCAAAAAGATTGTGTTCACTGCAGCCCACACACAGCAAAATGGATGTGGATCACTGACACCTGCCTATCTCCTATCCCACACCACACAGCAATATCGATTGTAGTTTGTAGAACACACTTTCCCTAAAAATCAGCAGACTCTCTCCCTAACAGGATTTATAAGATCGTAGATCGGGACTGCAGACCCCACCCCACACAGCAATATCAATTGTAGTTTGTAGAACACACTTTCCCTAAAAATTAGCAGACTCTCTCCCTAACAGGATTGATAAGAGATCGTAGATCGGGTGACTGCAAACCCCACCCCACACAGCAGACTCTCTCTCTAAAATGCCTACAACTCGCCCTGCCTAACACACTCTGACCTGTCCCTCAATTCTATCCGGACACAAATGTTTTTTTTTTCCTGTCTGTCCCTAATCAGCAGCCAGCACGTTGATGTGTGCTCTCTCCCTGATCTAAGCAGCAGAATGACGCCGCAGCGGCGCTGCCTCGAACTTATAAAGACTTGGTCACATGCTTCAGACGGCCAATCACAGCTACTGATACATTTGTAGGCATGGCTGGGATGGCTTAGGCACACCAGTTAAACGCTTGTTGATTGGCTGTTGAAAGCCCGCCATGAAAAGCACGCCAAAGCATGCAAAACCCGGAAATAAAATGACCGAACACGGATTTTTACCCGAATATACAGTAAAGTGTTCGTGTCCGTGTTCGGGTAACAAAAATCCAATTATTCGGTACGAACACGAATAATAATACAATCCGTGTTCGCTCAACCCTAGTTAACAGCATTTGAAGCTTCCCTTCAATTTAATTATGTCCGATGCCCAAGCAGCTGAAGAGACATATACTTAAGGGATAAGCTGCCGGTCATACAGCGTCCAGACGAAGCTACGTCATCAAAGGTGGTGTTTTGTCTCTTACTCCCGATGGACGGCGAACCAAATGTGAAGTCCTGGTAACTGCATCAGCATACGAAGGTCCTTTGGGCTTATCACATAAACTGATTCACCAAGATCCAACACACTCCACTCTGAATTAAGGGATCTACTCTCTGCATAAGAAACAAGATATAGGGGCGAACGGACTGAATTTATAGCAGCAAGGTAAGAGAGCATCGTGTCAATTAATTGACTAATTATGTACATGATCAGAAAGAAACTACACTCATGATCTTGCCGCATTAAACATCAAGGCATCTTTATACTGCTCTTAGCCGTTTCCTGTTCCCCCTATCTTCAAAACCCTAAGAAAGCAACATAGTTGCAGCAGCATATCACTGCGGAACCTAGTATCCCTTAATAGGACACATTATCGCAGGGTAGACACTGGAGATTCTTAAAACATTAACCTTCAAGCCATGAACTTATCAGAAAACCATCTCTGACCTCCTACACCAACTAATTCCCGGCTTCAATAGATATGTGGAATTAAAACGAGCATTTACATTCCATCACCTCGCAGCTATTTTTAAATTTTCCTTAAGGCAACATAGTTGCACCATTTACACAGTGCATTGCGAGACCGCCTTTAAACAATGTAACAGCTCAACAGGACACCAAGCAACTCTCACTTCAGGATGGCATGTTCCTACTCGTGTCCATGTACACATCACTCCACTCATTTTTTCTTGTAAGCTGGTAATGTTACTCTGTTCTTTGCTATTCACATACACTCCGATGAGTGTTGGGACTTCTTTTTTGTGATTCGAGCTTCTGAGGGAATTTGTTGTGGTAATTTCTTTACCACAAGATTTAATACAGCAGCAGCTGTGGAATTCCTTTGCCCCTGACAATCGTCCATTAATCACACCAGCCAGTTGTTGTTATTTCTGTTTTATGTATGTATAGTCTAGGCCTCTATGTTTCCTGTCACTTTCTTATTAAAGTATACAATTTATGCTTTATACCTGCATGTTATTGTATTTGTACATGTTTTCATTATAATCATTAAATTTACAGATACTACCCAATTGGTCTCTCTGCCCATACCGTGAACCAACCATATTACCTCTTTTTTTCCACGCTCTCTGTGGAACAGTTTTTGTAGAGCATTATTCAAACCTTTATCTGGAATTCCAGAAAACCTAGGATAAGAACAACTGTTTTTCCCCTACCTACAATACATGCAGGAATGGGTGCACCTAAAATCACCTGGTACTATAAAGCCGCAATCTTGTCCCAAATTAGAGCTTGGTGGAACCCAGAAATAAGTCTTCCTTATTTCTGCTGCCTTGAAATTCCATCCTATCTCCTTCTAGGTGCAGCATGGCTTCAGAAAATATTCTCTCTTGTAACATTACAACTCTTGCCATTAAGATCTTTGGAGCCGGTCATTAACGATCTTTCCCTGACAGATTGGGATCATGCTGGAATAACCTCCTTGGCACATCTATACATTGGCTCTGTTCTGCAGTCCTTCAAGGAATTATGCAGCAGCTATTTAAAAAAAACCTCCTCATTCTACAAATATCTTCAAGTGCGGCATGCCCTGCACCATTTACTACTGATAGAAATCTGTTCTCTACCAGAATATTTGCTCAAACTCATTAATACTCCACCGAATCACCACCTGGGAACTATTTATAGCAGCCAGGCTGACCCTTGCAAGACCATGGAAACAAATTACTCCCCCTGATAGATCAAATACCATAAGAATACTAAATGAACATGCTCTCTTCGAATATATGTTTGCCAAAGCTTTCTTATCAACTGGTCCCACTGGATCCGACACCCTTGCTCCACCTTGTCACTTTAATTCATATCTAATACTGTATTGATAATTACGTCTGCCATGGAATCCATCCTTCTCTCATGGGCACATCTAATACCATCTAATATCTTCACCATTTTCTTTCATTTACTTTTTAAGGTGTCATGCCTACCTAACACCCTTCCTCCCATTTTCTTTTCCTATTTCCCCACCTCTTTCTATTTGTTTCTTCTGTTCTTGATATATACCTTTTGTACTCAAGTATGATAACAAGTTATATCTAGTGTTGAGTGAACACGTGTCATGGTCTTACCTTCTTGCTGTTCTCCTTCGTTTGACATGTGCTGGCGGCCATCTTGGTTTCTGGGTTTCTTGTAGCCTCCCACCCTGCGGCTCCTCCTTCCCACTGGGAGGAGCTGGATGCCTAGCTCATATATATAGGAGGTCTGTGGCTTCAGTTCCCTGCTTGGTCCTCCTGTGTTCACATGCTACTAAGACTGCTGCTACTTCTGGTTCCTGTTCCTGGCTTCGTCTGACTACCCTGTTGGTTCCTGATCCTGGCTTCGTCTGACTACCCTGTTGGTTCCTGATCCTGGCTTCGTCTGACTACCCTGCTGGTTCCTGACCCCTGGCTTCGCAAAGACTCTGCATCGGTTTCGCCATCCGTTTGGACTTTTGCTTTATAGCTTGTTTTTCAATAAAGCTGTCTTATTTTCACTTATCTGTTGTTGTACGTCTGGTTCATGGTTCCGTGACATTAGGACCAAGCCATGAATTCTGACGGTACAGGGCCATCCTCGCTACCCACGCTGGTTGCCAGACTTGATCAGCAGGATCACCTGTTGGGTCGGTTCGCCGTGGCGTTGCAAACCCTGCTTGAATGCACGGTACCACAGGCCACGAATTCTGACGGTACAGGGCCATCCTCACTACCCACGCTGGTTGCCAGACTTGATCAGCAGGATCACCTGTTGGGTCAGTTCGCCGTGGCGTTGCAAACCCTGCTTGAATGCACGGTTCATTTCGCTCCCGTTGCCGATGGGTCGGTTGTCGCTCCTGGGTCCGCTCCTACTGCCGCTCCGGTTGTTGCGCCAGAGTCTACCCCGACACCTGTTGTTGCGCCCGCGGTGTTTCGGGGTATGTCCGGTTCTGCCCCCCTTCCACAGCGCTTTGGGGGAGAGCCAACTCAGTGCCGAGGTTTCCTTAACCAGGTGGGCATTTATTTCGAGTTGCTGCCACATGCCTTTCCTACTGAGAGATCAAAGGTGGGCTTCTTAATCTCGCTGCTCTCGGACAAGGCCTTGGCCTGGGCCAGCCCTTTATGGGAGAACAACAATCCGGTGGTTGCCGAGTTTTCCGGTTTTGTTGCTTCTCTTCGGAAGGTATTCGATGTGCCGGCTCGTGCTGCCTCTGCTGCGAAGCTCCTTATGTCCATCAGACAGGGTTCACGATCCGTAGCTGAATACGCCATTGAGTTTCGTACCCTGGCAGCAGAGGTGGGCTGGAATAATGAGGCTCTGGTCGCTGCTTTCTCTCATGGTCTCTCGGATGCCTTGAAGGATGAGGTTGCAGCTAAGGACCTACCAGTGGAGCTCGAGTCTCTTATTTCTTTCCTGATTTTGATTGACACCAGACTCAGGGAGAGACCTTCCTTTAAGGAGAGTCTGCGGAGGCCTCCTAACAGATTGGCGCCTACCTTTGTTGTCCCACCCGTGCCTCCCTCTCCTCCCACGCCTCCTGGGGATGACTTGTCTGGGGGTGAACCCATGCAGCTGGGGTTTGCTCGCCTGTCCGAGGGGGAGAGGGTACTCCGGAGACGCGAGGGCCGATGCATGTACTGTGGTCTCGGTGGGCATTTTCGGTTGGCATGTCCGAACCGTCCAGGGAAACGCTCGCACCTGAGATCCTGTCGGGGGCAGATCTTGGGTGGAGTCTCCTCGTCCCCGGTTTCCCGTGTTGACAAACCACTGATCACTGTTGTCCTTTCCTGGGTCGGGGGCTCGGTGACGACCCAGGCGTTGGTGGACTCTGGTGCTGGGGGTTTGTTCATTGATAGTGTGTTCGCTGCCGCCAATTCCATTCCTCTGCAGGCTTGAGGTTCTCCTCTGGCTCTTGAGGCGATAGACGGCAGACCCCTTCTGCCGCCACACGTGACTCATGAGACCCTTCCAGTGGGGTTAGCCATTGGTGCCGTCCACAGAGAGTCGGTCTGCTTCCAGGTTATTTCGTCTCCACACTACTCGGTGGTCTTGGGGTACCCCTGGCTCCAGAAGCATAATCCGATTTTCGATTGGAGATCAGCCGAGATCCTCTCGTGGTCACCGCAGTGTGGGACTAGTTGCATCCATGGGCCTGTCAAGTTGCTGTGTACTTCCTCGGACTCTCTGTTGCCCCCTGAATACGAGGAGTACCGGGATGTATTCGATAAGGTGCGCGCGGTTGCCCTACCTCCGCACCGCCCATACGATTGTGCCATCGAGTTACAATCTGGTGCCGTTCCTCCTCGTGGCAAAGTCTATCCACTGTCGGTAGCGGAGAATGAGGCCATGGAGGAGTACGTGAGGGAGGCGCTTTCACGTGGACACATTCGCAAATCCTCGTCCCCGGCAGGGGCTGGATTTTTCTTTGTGAAAAAGAAGGGCGGTGAGTTGAGGCCTTGCATCGATTACAGGGGTCTCAATCGCATCACGATCAAGAACGCTTACCCGATACCCTTGATTTCCGAGCTGTTCGATCGCCTTAAAGGGGCCACGGTCTTTACCAAACTCGACCTGAGGGCGGCATATAACCTCGTAAGGATCAAGGCGGGCGATGAGTGGAAGACCGCGTTTAACACCAGGACCGGTCATTATGAATCCTTGGTTATGCCCTTTGGGCTGTGCAATGCGCCCGCAGTCTTTCAGGAATTCATCAACGATGTTTTCCGTGACCTGTTGCAGCAGTGTGTGGTGGTCTACCTGGATGACATCTTGGTATATTCTGAGTCCATGGAGACCCACATTCTGGATGTCAAACGAGTGTTGCAACGGTTACGAGAGAACAAGCTGTTCGGTAAGCTTGAGAAATGCGAATTTCACCGATCCCAGGTAACCTTCTTAGGTTACATCATTTCCGCTGAGGGGTTCTCCATGGATCCTGAGAAGGTTTCGGCTGTCTTACAGTGGCCCCAGCCCAGTGGTCTTCGCTCCCTGCAGCGCTTTTTGGGCTTCGCCAATTATTATCGGAAGTTCATCAGGGACTTTTCCATGCTAGCCAAGCCTCTCACGGATCTGACCAGGAAGGGCAGTAATTCCCAGGTCTGGCCGCTCGAGGCCATCCGAGCTTTTGAGGCTCTAAAGTCCGCCTTTGTGTCGGCTCCGATTCTGTCGCATCCCAACCCTGGGTTGCCCTTTGTCCTCGAGGTGGACGCGTCTGAGACGGGAGTAGGCGCCCTTCTGTCTCAGCGTAGAACACCAGAGGGTCCTCTGCTTCCTTGTGGGTTTTACTCCCGGAAACTGTCTTCCGCAGAGTGCAACTACCAGATTGGTGACAGGGAGTTATTGGCCATCGTGCAGGCTCTTAAAGAATGGAGGCACTTGCTCGAGGGTTCGGTGGTTCCGGTCCTCATCCTGACGGACCACAAGAATCTGACCTACCTCTCTGAGGCCAAGAGATTGACACCACGTCAGGCCAGATGGGCTCTGTTCTTGTCACGTTTTAATTACGTGGTCTCCTACCTACCCGGTTCCAAGAACATCAGGGCTGATGCCTTATCACGGCAGTACTCCGACCTGTCCAGGGAGGAGTCGATTCCGACTTCGGTCATACCTCCGAATCAGATCCTGGCTGCCATTCGCACCAGCCTGACCTCTCCCCTGGGTGAGCAGATTTTGGCGGCTCAATCTGGTGCTCCCTCTGGGAGACCCAACGGCAGATGTTTTGTGCCTGAGGAGTTGCGCACTCGGTTGTTGCGAACCTACCATAACTCCAAGACCGCGTGGCATCCTGGAAAGAATCAGCTGTCCTGGGCTGTTTCACGTCTGTTCTGGTGGCCTTCCCTACGTTCCGACATCGCCGCATATGTAGCGGCATGCTCCGTTTGTGCCCAGAGTAAGTCCCCTCGGCACCTTCCGTTGGGCCTTCTGCAACCCTTAGCCACCGGGGAGCGCCCATGGTCACACCTGGGGATGGATTTCATTGTGGACCTCCCTGCATCCCGAGGCCATACGGTCATTCTCATGATTGTGGATCGGTTTTCCAAAATGTGTCACTGTGTTCCTCTCAAGAAGTTACCCTCTGCACAGGAGTTGGCCACGATTTTTGCCAGGGAGGTCTTCCGGTTGCACGGTTTGCCCGAGGAGATTGTGTCGGATCGGGGGAGTCAGTTTGTGTCCAGGTTCTGGCGCGCCTTTTGCTCCCAGTTGGGGATTCATCTCTCCTTCTCCTCGGCCTACCACCCTCAGTCCAATGGGGCCGCAGAACGATCCAATCAGGCCTTGGAGCAATTCCTTCGTTGCTATGTCTCCGATCACCAAGACAATTGGGTTGACCTCCTGCCTTGGGCTGAGTTTGCCAGGAACACGGCGGTGAACTCTTCCTCTGGGACGTCTCCCTTCATGGCCAACTATGGGTTCCAACCTGCCGTGTTACCGGAGGTATTCTCTCCCCAGGATATTCCGGCTGTGGAGGGTCACCTTTCCGTCCTACGTGCTTCTTGGGTACAGATCCAGAAGTCCCTTGAGGTCTCTGCGCAGCGCCAGAGACTCCAGGCTGATCGCAGACGAGCGCCTGCTCCTTCCTACCAGGCCGGAGACCATGTATGGTTGTCCACCCGCAACCTCAACCTTCGAGTGCCCACTCCCAAGCTGGCGCCTCGCTTTGTTGGTCCCTTCCGAGTGCTACGCAGGGTAAACCCGGTAGCCTATGCCCTTGCGCTTCCTCCTGGCATGCGGATCTCCAACGTGTTTCATGTCTCCCTGTTGAAGCCTCTGGTGTGTAATCGTTTCACTTCCTCGGTTCCTCGGCCTCGTCCGGTCCAAGTGGGCAATCGTGAGGAGTATGAGGTGAGCAATATCCTGGACTCACGCCTGGTCCGCGGTCGGGTGCAGTTTTTGGTTCATTGGCGTGGTTATGGTCCAGAGGAGCGTTCCTGGGTTCCCTCCGCAGATGTCCATGCTCCTGCCTTGCTCCGAGCCTTCCACGCACGCTTCCCTCAGAAACCGTTCTTTACTCCGCGGAGGAGGGGCCCTTGAGGGGGAGGTACTGTCATGGTCTTACCTTCTTGCTGTTCTCCTTCGTTTGACATGTGCTGGCGGCTATCTTGGTTTCTTGTAGCCTCCCACCCTGCGGCTCCTCCTTCCCACTGGGAGGAGCTGGATGCCTAGCTCATATATATAGGAGGTCTGTGGCTTCAGTTCCCTGCTTGGTCCTCCTGTGTTCACATGCTACTAAGACTGCTGCTACTTCTGGTTCCTGTTCCTGGCTTCGTCTGACTACCCTGTTGGTTCCTGATCCTGGCTTCGTCTGACTACCCTGTTGGTTCCTGATCCTGGCTTCGTCTGACTACCCTGCTGGTTCCTGACCCCTGGCTTCGCAAAGACTCTGCATCGGTTTCGCCATCCGTTTGGACTTTTGCTTTATAGCTTGTTTTTCAATAAAGCTGTCTTATTTTCACTTATCTGTTGTTGTACGTCTGGTTCATGGTTCCGTGACAACACGGACTGTATTGTTCGGGTCCGTACCGGATAATTGGATTTTTGTTACCCGGACCCTGACCCGAAAACTTTACTGTATGTTCGGGTTTAAAATCCGTGTTCAGTAATTTTATTTCCTGTATGTAATGGCGCGGTTTTAATGTCAGGCTTTCAACAGCCAATCAACAAGCGTTTAACTGGTGTGCCATAGAAGCCATCACAGCCATGCCTACTAATGGCATGGCTGTGATTGGCCAGCTGAAGCATGTGACCCAGGTCTTTATAAGCTAGAGACACAGCGCGCTGTGCGTCAGTCTGCTGTAGTGTAGGGAGAGAGCACACAACGGTGCTGGCTGCTGCTGATTAGGGACAGACAGGGAAAAACAACATTGTGCCCGAAAAGAATGCAGGGACAGGTCAGAATGTAGGCAGGGAAAGATATTTGAGCATTTTAGGGACAGGCTGGAGAGAGTAGGCAGGGAGAGATTAGGAGACACAGGACAGAACAATCGTCCGTTAGCGATCTACATCAATTTTGCTGTGTGGGGGGTGGTGCAGTGAACAATCTTTTTGCCCTCACTTGAGCCCACTGAGGAGGAGGAGGGAGAAAAAAAATATTTTTATCAGTCTGTTAACATTACTAGAGCAGGCATCTGGGGATTAGGGAACTGAGGAACAAAGGGTTTAGGTTCATAGCAGAATGTTATGGCAATTTTGTGTTGTCTGGGTGAGTTATAGGGCTGATGTCCAAATGACATAGGAACAATGTCAGGGTAAAAAAAAAAAAATGACAGAGCGGTTATGAGCAGCTATCAACATTGTCTTTAATCTTGATCTTTATTGTTTTGCAGATATTAAAGTGATTGTAAAGTCTCAATTTTTTCATATAAAAATAAAAAACATATTATACTTACCTGCTCTGTGCAATTGGTTTTGCACAGAGTGGCCTGAATCCTCCTCCTCTTGGGTCCCTCGTCTGTAATCCTGGCCCCTTCCTCCTGTTCAGTGCCCCCACAGCAAGCAGTTTGCTATGGGGGTAGCCGAGCCAAGTCACAGCTCCCTCTCTCTCCTGATTGGCTAGCTGACTTTGAATGATAGCAGAGGCAGCCAATGGCAGCGCTGCTGTGTCTCAGCCAATCAGGAGGGAGAATCTCGGACATTATAAGCACTTGTAGACATCACTGGACAAAGAGGGACCTCAGGTAAACATAAGGGGGGCAGAGGGAGGCTGCTGCACACAGGATTTTTATCTTAATGCTGTAATGTTTGGGGGATTGTAGCAGCACAGGACTGAGTGCAAAACCGTTAAACTTCAAACAAAAAGGCTTTTATTCAGCATGTAACAAAAAAATAGGCTTCCAGCAGCACACAAAAAAATTACAAAATAAAGTCTGCTTATCTTCAGCGCAAAAGTAAAAGCAAAACACATACAGTTTGTAGTTGGGTCTCCGCCCCAAGGTTTAACAGTCCTTGTTAAGTCCTGTTTCTTGCAGCCTCCAGCCAAACTCACAGCTCTCCAAACAGGTGCATACACCAACTCCTCCTCACCACCACACCTATCACTACTTCCTGTCTTTTAAGAGCTGCTTCCTGGAGGTTCTTAACCCTGTGTGTGCTGGAATCCTCATAGTCAGAGGTGGAGACCCCTTCCCACCCCAATATATCGCTTCAGGGTCTCCGAAATCCCGGGTCCCAAATACTTCTCTATTAAACCAGAGAGAACTGCGAGTCAGTCCTCTCCTGTTTCAGGCTATTCCCGGGAATTCCTCACCCGTCCTGGGTGACCCCCTGAGTACTTCTACACTTAAAGGGACCATAACCCAAAAATCGGTGCTATATAGCACCCGTCCAGGACCCAACCTTGGCGTCCTGTACACATCCCCCCCCCCCTCTGCCTCAACGCGGAGGTGTTGGAGGCACCATTTGACACCATGTAATGGACTCGGGAGAGGGCATCAGCATTTTGATGTTGTCTCCGGGTCTGAGCTCTACTACAAAATTTAACTCCTGGAGAGAAAGAAACCATCTTGTCACCCTGGCATTGGTGTGTTTGTTCTGCCTCATCCAGGTTAGCGGAGCATGGTCTGACACCAAGCGGAACTTTCTGCCCAGGAGAAAATACCTTAGAAAATCCAAGGCCCAGTTAATGGCCAGACACTCCCGCTCCACCACAGCGTAGTTTTTCTCCGCTGACGTCAGCTTCCTACTCAGGAAAACTACGGGGTGCTCTTCCCCATTGATCTCTTGAGAAAGGACTACCCCCAACCCTTCACTTGAAGCATCTGTCTGCACTATGAAATCTCTAGCAATGTCCGGAGCTACAAGTACCGGATGTTGGCACAACGCAGTCTTAAGCTTCCGAAAGGCCTCTTCGGCCTCAGAATTCCATTTTATCATGACTGACTTTTTGCCTTTGGTCAAGTCAGTCAACGGTGCAGCCACGGTGGCAAAGTTGGGCACAAACCTCCGATAGTAGCCAACTATGCCCAAAAATGCTCTGACTTGTTTTTGCTTAAGGGACGGGGCCAGTCCTGTATGGCTTCTACCTTACTCTTTTGAGGCTTCACCAGCCCTCTACCCACAATGTACCCTAGGTACATGGCTTCCTCCATCCCGATTGCACACTTCTCTGGGTTGATGGTGAACCCTGCTCTTCTCAAGGAGTCTACCACTGCCTGAACCCGGGGAAGAAGAGACTCCCAATCCGTACAGAAGATGACTGTCATCTAGATAGACGGAAGCATATCGTAGATGTGGGTGCAAAGTTTTATCCATGGCGTGTTGGAATGTGGCGGGGGCTGAGTGAAGACCAAATGGCATCCTCTTGTACTGGAAGTGGCCTTTTAGGGTAGAAAAGGCTGTTTTATCCCTGGCCTCCTTGGTTAGGGGAATCTGCCAGTACCGTTTTGTAAGGTCCAGCGTGGTGATATACCTGGCTGGGCCCAATCACTCAATTAGCTCGTCCACCCGGGGCATGGGAAAAGCATCGAACTTGGAGACTTCATTAAGTTTCCTAAAGTCATTACAAAAGCGAAGCGTGCCATTGGGTTTAGGTACCAACACGATTGGACTCGACCACTCGCTCTGCGACTCTTCAATGACCCCAAGTTCAAGCATCCTTTTCACCTCCTCTGATACTGCCACTCTGTGAGCTTCTGGAATACGATAAGGCTTTAACCGGATTTTTACCTTGGGCTCGGTTACAATGTCATGCTCGAAGACATTGGTGAGACCAGGCAACCCTGAAAACATGTTCCTATTTCTTTGCAGAAACTCTTTTGCTTGTTGGGATTCTGAACTCAACAGGGTAGCAGCAGCCTGCACCAGGTCAATCCCTGTAGGGTCCCCTGACTGGACACCTACCATGGCAGATACCTGTTCTCTGTCTCTCCACAGTTTTAACAAGTTTATGTGGTAGATCTGGTATGGTTTTCTTTTCCCGGGCTGGTGTACCTTGTAGTTCACCTCCCCCACTTTTTCTACTACCTCATACGGACCCTGCCATTTGGCCAAGAACTTGCTCTCCACCGTGGGTATGAGAACAGCCACCCGGTCCCCTATTTGAAACTGTCTGACTTTTGCCGACCGGTTGTATACCCTTTTTTGGGCATCCTGAGCCTTCTGCAGGCGCTCCCTTAGTAGTGGCATCACCTTAGCCACCCTCTCCCGCATTTGGGAGATATGTTCTACCACAGTTTTGTGTGGTGAGGACTCACTTTCCCAGGTTTCCTTTACCAGATCGAGCAACCCCCGGGGCCTTTGCCAATACACTAGCTCAAATGGCGAGAAGCCAGTGGATGCTTGTGGAACCTCCCGGATGGCAAATAACAGGGCAGGGAGTAACATATCCCAATCCCTCCTGTCTTTCTGGACCACTCTTTTTCACATGGACTTTCAACTAGGCCATCAGTCTGTGGGTGATAGACGGACGTCCACAACTGCTTAATCTGAAATAGCTTGCACAAGTCCCCCATCACCTTTGACATGAAAGGGGTGCCCTGGTCCGTCAATATCTCTTTAGGAAAACCCTGTTCGTGAAAACATTTGAAATAATTCTCGAGCAATGGCCTTAGAGGAGGTTTTTCTTAAAGGGACTGCTTCTGGATACCTAGTTGCGTAATCTAGGATGACCAATATATATTGGTGCCCCCTTGCTGACTTCACCAGGGGACCTACGAGATCCATGGCAATCCGCTCAAATGGCACCTCAATGATTGGTAAGGGTACCAGGGGATTTCTGTAGTGGGATAATGGGGCAGTTAACTGGCAAGTGGGACAAGATTCACAATATCTTTTAACCTCGGCCTTCACCCCTGGCCAGAAGAACCTGACGTTTATCCTGGCTTCTGTTTTTTCCGCCCCCAGGTGTCCTCCCAGTGCGTCGTTGTGGGCTAGGTCAAGGAGCATCCGCCTATATGGCTGGGGAACCAGCAACTGCTCTACAGTTTCCCCTCGGCTTTCAGCCACTCGATAAACCAAGTCCCCCTTCAACGCAAAATGAGGAAACCTTTGGTCTGCCCCATCAATAACGGAAACCTGCTCTCGAGCATTGACCAAGGTAGGGTCCCGTAATTGGGCGGTGCCAAAACGCACACCTGGATACATCCAGGCCTGGGTGCACCGGCCTTGAGGATGTTTCCCCTTCAACCTCCTCAACCGGGAACTGCAACGGGGAGAGTTTCTCGGCATCCTACCTCAACAAAACCTGTAATGGGGAGACTTCCCCCTCCTCAGAGGCCAGCTCGGTGTTGCCCCCTGGAGCATTATCACCATTCTCTATTAAGTCCCGATCAGGGATAGGCATTTCGACATTAGAGAGGTGTATTGAGGGGGATTTCAGGCCCAGACCCCTCAGACTCTGTCCTTTCGAGGCCGAGTGTCCCCAGTCCCCTTGGCTGTCCAGGCAGTTCACACTGTACCCGGTTCCATAGTTCAAAAAACAGTGGACAGTCCCACCCCACTAGGATGTCATGGATCAGGCTTCTTACCACCCCAACTTCTTGTGTCACTGAGGTATGGCCATAGACAACAGTCACCGGCACCAGGGGGTACTCCCTGGTGTCCCCATGGATACACACTGCCCGTAGAGTTTTACTTACTGGGCCAAGTCTCTCAATCACCCTGGCATGTACCAGTGTCACCATGCTACCAGAATCCAGTAGCGCCTTGGCCGGAAGGTGGTTCACCCACACTTCACACTCAAACTGTCCTGCAGCCAGATCCAGATGAGTGGCACATGCCCTTTGCACATAGAAGGAGCTTCTCCGACCAGTCCCACAATCAATTAACTCCTCCTGAAGTGGGCAATGGGCCCAGGTATGCCCCCAGGACCGACATCGCCAACACTGTATGTCCCCCATCCTTGGGATGGGAACCAACCTCCGTGGGTCTGCGGAAGGTGATGCAGGTTTGTAGGTTCCACCATCTGGCAGGGCTTCTCTCCTAGGTGCTGTGGCTGGTCTGGTTGCCCTTGATGTGGGTTCCCGATGCTTGGCAGGTCCGAGCAGGTCCTCCACCATGGTGTACCTTTCAACCAACTCTACCAGCTGGTCAGCGCTTGCAGGGTCTCCATGGCTTACCCAGCACTGTAGGTCCTCTGGCAGGGACCGCAGATACCAGTCCATCACCACCTGTTCTACCATTTGTGGGCCTGTTAACTTTTCTGGTTGCAGCCATTTTTTGACCAGCTGTACCAGTTCGTGCATTTGGGAACGGGTGGTTGGCTAGGTTTGTACCTCCAGCGGTGCACCCGCTGAGCCCGGACAGCCGTGGTGGCTCCCAGATGGGCCAGGATCTCTGCCTTTAGCCGCTCATAGTCTCTGATGTGCTCTGATGGGAGGTCAAAATAGGCCTTTTGCGGGTCACCAGTGAGGAAAGGGGAGATAATGCCAGCCCATTGGTCACGGGGCCACCCCTCTCTCTCTGCTATCCTCTCAAAGGTGGTGAGAAAAGCCTCCACATCATCGCTGAGTGTCAGTTTTTGCAAAAAATGGCTGGCTCTCACGGATACCTGGTTGCTAGCGGCGATTACCACTTGCTCTCGTCCCTGAGCCAAACGCTGTACTGCCTCCTGCAAGGCAGCCACCTGTGCTTGAGTGGACTCCTGCTGGGCAGTAAACTGAGCAGCTAGCAACCGTGTGCTTTCCTGTTGTGCAGCTATAGCCTGTGCCAGGGCTTGCTGCTGCTGGGCCATCGCTTCCTCATGGCGACGGTTTGCCTCTGCTGAGGCTTGCTGCTGGGTGACGGTGGCTTGCTGCTGGGTGACGGTGGCTTGCGCCAAAGCTTTGATGACCTCCTCTATGCTTTTTCCTGCTGTTTGCAGTGTCTGAGCTGATTTCACCCAAGACATGCTATAAGTACACTGTCTCTTTAAATGTCAGTTTTAGGTTTTAAACGGCTTTTGCGGCTGCAAATGCACTCTGCCCGCATCCGAAACAGTTGTAATGTTTGGGGGGTTGTAGCAGCACATTACCGAGTGCAAAACCGTTAAACTTCAAACAAAAAGGCTTTTATTCAGCATGTAACACAAAAAATTAGGCTTCCAGCAGCACACAAAAAAATTACAAAATAAAGTCCGCTTAAGTTCAGCACAAAAGTAAAAGCAAAACACATACGGTTTGTAGTTGGGTCTTCGCCCCAAGGTTTAACAGTTCTTGTTAAGTCCTGTTTCTTGCAGCCTCCAGCCAAACTCACAGCTCTCCAAACAGGTGCATACACCAACTCCTCCTCACCACCACACCTATCACTACTTCCTGTCTTTTAAGAGCTGCTTCCTGGAGGTTCTTAACCCTGTGTGTGCTGGAATCCTCATAGTCAGAGGTGGAGACCCCTTCCCACCCAAATATCACTTCAGGGTCTCCGAAATCCCGGGTCCCAAATACTTCTCTATTAAACCAGAGAGAACTGCAAGTCAGTCCTCTCCTGTTTCAGGCTATTCCCGGGAATTCCTCACCCATCCTGGGTGACCCCCTGAGTACTTCCACACTTAAAGGGACCATAACCCAAAAATCGGTGCTATATAGCACCCATCCAGGACCCAACCTTGGCGTCCTGTACAATGCATAGAATGCATTAGGATAAAAAACATTCTGACTTTACAACCCCTTTAAACTTATGATGGCTACATTGCAATTTCAGTAGCAGAATGCCTACTACACTGTTTTTATTTGAATTATAATTAGTTTTAAAGCTAATAGAGAAAGCTTGATCTCTATAATGAACGTCAACATCTATTTAAAAATTGGTTACGTTCTATCATTTATCAGAAATGGCAGCAAAGTGTTGAGTTTTAATGATTTACTGTAACACTTAACTCTTGTGAATATTATAAAACTAAAATCACCATTTGATTTGCATTTGAAATGCACCAATTTACTACATATAACTAATCCAGATCTTCTATTCATCATATGCATTCCTTGACTAAAAATTTAGCTTTGAAGGTCATCACATGATAAACGGTGTAATTGCACTTTTCTTATTTAACATTTGAAATCATGACATACAACATCAATTAAAACAATATTTCTCAATAATAAGAAATTATGAATGCAGTCCTTGTACTTGTCCTTTTACTTTATAATGTGTATAAGACTTTAGAATTGATGTATTATAAACCAGATGCAGTTCAAATTAAGAAAGATGTGTCCTGAATTTCAACAGACCATCCACATTACAAAAAATATTTTTAAACTGGGACATGAAATGGTTGAAGGTCTCTCCAGCAAACACACATGTAATAATGAAAATTTAGACAAGATTAGATCTCATTCTCTTGTACTTGAACCTAAAAATTGGCTTTTGCTGGAGTTTTACTATAAGTGTACTGTATGTAGGCTCAGTATTAGATACTAGATTTTAGCTCTCTCTTTTCTGGTCTATAAAAAAAAAAAAAGAATAACTAGCTGCATTGCTAAACCAAGATTGCAGATACATGGAATGCTGTATATGGAATAGATGTTTCCCTAGTTCTTTCTTACAATAAGGTTTTGAAATGTATAACATAGCCAAATCTTGCTTAACCATTTCTGGACAGGAAGGATTTGCCCCCTTAATCACCAGGCCATTTTTTGTGATTCGGCACTGCGTTAGTTTAACGGACAATTGTCGTGTGATGCTGTATCTAAATAAAATTGATGTCCTTTTTTTCCTCACAAATAGAGCTTTCTTTTGGTGGTATTTGATCACCTCTGCAATTTTTTTTTTTTTTTTTGTGCTATAAACAAAAATAGAGCAACAATTCTGAAAAGAAAAAAACTATATTTTTCACATTCTGTTATATAACATTCCGCAAAAAAAAAAAAAAAAAAAAAAAAATTTTTAACATTTTAGGCCAATTTGTAATTTACTTCATATTTTGGTAAAAAAATTTTCAGTAAGTGTATTTTGATTGGTTTGCGCAAAAGTTATCGAGTCTACTAACTACGGGAAAGATTTATGTCACTTTTATTGTTTTTTTTTTTACTAGTAATGGCAGTGATCTGCAATTTTTAGCGGGACTGTGACATTGCGGTGGACAGATCAGACCTCTAAATTACATTTTTTACACTTTTGAGGGGACCAGTGACATTACTACGGTAATCAGTGCTAGAAATATGCACTGTTACTGTAATAATGACACTGGCAGGGAAGGGGTTAACAAAGTGGGTGATCAAGGAGTTAAATATGTACCTAGGGGAGTGTTTATAACTGTATGGGGGTTGGTCTTTTGAAATGATCACAGAGAACTGTGATCCTATATAGAAGGATCACAGGGGCTCTGTGATCATTCCAGAGAGAACGGTCAACTGTGTTACAACAGCTGACCGTCCTTCTCTCTCAGCGGGAAGCGATTGCAGTTGGCAGGTGGCAATCAGAGCCGCCTGCCCCATGCATCGGAGTCGCCCCCTAGCTGCATGCACACAAGCGACGTAGAGCTACGTCGGTTCGTGCAGGAGGCGGTCGGTAAGAAGTTAACAGATATTTAGGACATGTGGGAATATAAATTCTTATCTGGTTTATCAATTGGGATGGGCCTGGCACTGATACTACTGATTGGAAGTACTAGCAAAACCAGTTTAGTGATGACAGAGAAGCTGACTCAAAATTTAACACTTTCTCAAATTTTGGAAATTAAGCAGCAGACCATAAAAGATATCCTGCCTATTTCATCATCCAACTGCTGCAAATTAGCAGATAATAGTGGAACTGACCTTGAAGGCTAAAGAGCAAATATTGATTTAACTGTTCATAAAATGTCAGCAAGATGGGAACTCCCAATTTCGCTAACTGAGGTGAAATTTGCTTGAATAAAAATGAACTTTTCTTTATATCTTTATTCAGAGAAGATAATTTTTCTTCTTACTGGCATTCTTTTTGCAAAAGGTAAAAAGCTAGAAAAACTAAATAGGATGCGCAACACTGTCAGATCATTTTGATCAGTGTGTGTATATACTGTGTATATGTATTTGTTTGTGTATATATATATATATATATATATATATATATATATATATATATATATATGTATATTATATATGTGTGTGTGTGTATGTGTGTCATGTATACAAATATCATCTTCTTTAGATGGATAAAGTGGGGAAGGGAGTAGAAACCCTTGTCAGGCATATATTGTTACCTGTGTCCCCACTGGGAAGATTTTCCCTCCTTACAGTTAGGGAGAGGTTATAATCTTCTTTAGGTTGTTATTACTGTCTGTGTCCCTTCTCAAAGTGAGAGCCAGTCCCCTTATTTTTGTTAGACAGTAACAGGAATAGAAAGTGAGAAGAAATCTCTCCAATTAGGTCACATAGCTGGAGCTGTGCTATAAGATCTTTCTACATTAACTCTAGCTGCAAAGTAAATATATTATACTTGTTAACCACTTAAGCCCCGGAGGATTTTCCTGCTCAAAGACCAGGGCCTATTTTGCGATTCGGCACTGCGTGATTTTAACGGACAATTGCGTGGTCCTGCGGCGCTCTACCCAAACAAAATTGATGTCCTTTTTTCCCACAAACAGAGCTTTCTTTTGGTGGTATTTGATCACCTGTGCGATTTTTATTTTTTGCGCTATTAACAAAAAAAATGTGTAAATTTTGGAAAAATAACCAAATTTTTCACATTTTTTTTATATGAAATTCCCCCCCCCCAAAAAAAAATGTAAAAAATCAAAATTGCTTAACATTTTAGGCCAATTTGTTTTCTGCTACATATTTTTGGTAAAAGAAAATCGCTATAAGCGTATTTTGATTGGTTTGCGCAAACGTTATTGTGTTTACTAACTAAGGGAAAGATTTACGTCATTTTTATTGTTTTTTTTTAATTAGTAATGGCGGCGATCTGCGACAGATCGGACCCTTGACTGACATTTTTGACACTTTTATAAATATGCACTGTTACTGTAAAAATGAAACTGGCAGGGAAGGGGTTAACTCTGTGGCCAGTTCACACTGATGCAAATCACTGATGCGATCACAGAGTTCGCATGTAATTCGGAGCGCACTGCTTCTAAAATTACATGCGATGTCTGTACGGTGCAAATTCAGCCATACAGTTTGTATGGCTGAATTCTCACCTCAATCGCAGTGAACACACACAGGACCTTTTTTTGGTCCGCATCAGAATCGGATTGCATGATGGTTCACACCAGCATGATCCGATTCTGTGCGAACTGTCTGATCGCACTGCGATATGCGATCGGAGCTGGGGGTTAACTTTGAATTGACACCCCCAGCCTATCGCATAGTGCCGGTTCACACTGATGCGATCACAGAGATCGCATGTAATTCGGAGCGCACTGCTCTTAAAATTACATGCGATGTCTGTGCCATGAAAATTCAGTCATACAGTTTGTATGGCTGAATTTGCACCGCAATCGCAGTGAACATGCACAGGACCATTTTTTTGGTCCGCAGCAGAATCGAATTGCATGGTGGTTCACACCAGTGCGATACGATTCTGTGCGATCTGTCAGATCGCACTGCGATATGTGATCTGAGCTGGGGGTTTCGTTAACTCTGAATTGACACCCCCAGCTTATCGCATATGGCAGTGTGAACTGCCTGTGCTGTGGATGCAATGCGGGAACGCGCAGATATATTCGCGGTTTTCCCGCATCGCATAAGTGTGAACCGGCACTAAAAGGACTGGTATAGGTGTACTATTGTTTGGTGTGCAGTATATAGGGGTGTAATACACTTATAATATACTTTCTAATATAGAAAGCATATTATAGTGTATTTGGGTACTGCAGAAATTTTGCCTGTTTCACTGCGTTAACCCTGCTACACACACAGTGACAAAAGTTACTAGAAAATATTTTTCATAACTGGTGTGATAAACCAGTGGCCCCCCAAAATGAGAGATTGAAGCAGGGTGTTATACTTTCATAATAGTGTATTTGGGTACTGCAGAAATTTTGCCTCTTTCACTGCGTTAACTCTGCTACACACAGTGACAAAAGTTACTAGAAAATATTTTTCATAACTGGTGTGATAAACCAGGGGCCCCCCAAAATGACAGATTGAAGCGGGGTGTTATATACCTTCTTCCACATATCCTGCGCTTCTCTAGAGACTTTTGTCACAGGGTCATTTAAAAAATGACAGGCAGAGGAACAGGCAGGCCCTTCCGCAGGTGTGGTAGGGGTAGGGCAGGAGCACCAGGCCGGAGCCAAAGTGAGAAGTTGCAGAAGGTGCGTTTGAGTATGTCAAAGGATGCACCAGACTTGGTTGAGTGGCTCACTCAGCCGTCCTCTTCTGCACCCTCCTCATCCTCTCTATCTGCACCCTCCTCACTCTCTGCTGTGTGCACCCCCCAAAGACACCATCACCAACACCACCATATACCCTCTGCTTGAGTCACAGGAATTATTTTCCGATCCATCACAAGACATTTATGATGGGCAGCCATTCCTGGCATCGGATCAGGAAGAGGAGGTAGCAATAGCCGCCACTCAGCAGTCTGACGACAGTACCCAGATCAGACCTAGGAGGTTGGTCCCCGCTGTTGCTGCCTACTCCGAGATCTCTAATGTTAGTGGTGACGTTGATGATGCAGAGGCAAAATTTCTGCAGTACCCAAATACACTATTATGAAAGTATATTGTTATATAACACGCCCACTTCAATCTGTCATTTTCGGGGGCCATTGGTCTATCACACCAGTTATAATACTTTTTTCTAATTGCATTTGTCACTTAACAGTCACAATGCTGCACAACACAAATCCACTATAATATGCTTTCTATATTCATCCAGCATTGCGACTTCCTCATCTTACTTCTCCTGCTCCTCGACGGCTTGATCAATGACACGACACAATGCACACTCCAGAAAGAAGGCGTAAGGTACGATGTCACTGATGGCACCTTGGCTGCGACTGACCAGTTTGGTGATCTCATCAAATGGCCACAGAAGTCTGCATGCATCGCACATGAGCAGCCACTGGCGTGGTGAAATAAACCCAAGCTCCCCAGAACCTGTCCTGCCGCAGAGTTCGTACAGGTAGTGGTTGGCTGTGTAAGATCTTCTGAAATGGGCCGAGATTTTCCTGGCCTGCCGCAAGACGTCCTGGACCCCAGGGTATTTGACAACGAATCGTTGCACGACCAAGTTCAGGACGTGTGCCATGCATGGCACGTGTGTCATTTTGCCCTGTTTCAGCGTGCTCAGCAGATTGGCACCGTTGTCGCACACCACTTTACCAACTGTCAAATTGAGCGGTGTTAGCCACTGATCTGCCTGTGAATGCAAAGCTGAAAGGAGTGCAGGACCAGTGTGGCTCTTGACTTCCAGGCACAACTGACGCAGCACAGCATGGCAACGTCTCACCTAGCATGTCGAATAGGTTCTGAGGATCTTGGGCCGCGCAGCAGAAGAGATGGTAGCAGCAGAAAAGGAGGAGTCAGCTGAGGAGGGGAGGGAGGATGGAGTAGGAGGAGGAGAAGAAGAGGCAGGTCTGCATGCAATCTGTGGTGGTAAAACCAAATCTACACGGGTGCCACGGGTTACATGCTTGATGGCCGTCAGAAGGTTCACCCAGTGGGCAGTAAAAGTTATATACCTTCCCTGTCCGTGTTTGCTAGACCACGTGTCTGTGGTCAGATGTATCTTGGTACTGACACTGTGTGCCAGAGATACATTCACTTGCCGCTGAACATGGCCAAATAGATCTGGGATGCTCTTCTGCGAGAAATATTTCCTTCTTGTGACCTTCCATAGTGGTGTTCCAATGGCCACAAATTTCCGAAAGGCCTCCAAGTCCACCAGTTTATTTGGCAGTAGTTGGTGGGCTATCAGTTCCGACAAGCCAGCGGTCAACCTTTGGACAACAGGGTTATCTGGCGTCATCATTTTTTTACCCTTGAACATTTGGGCCACGGAAGCCTGCCTTTTTCTAGGAAAAACGTGAGGACGGCATGATGGAAGGTGGAGTGGAGGACAATTGTGAGGGGAGAGGAGAAGGAGGAGAGGCTGGATGGAGACATGTCCGCTGACATCTGATCCGATCCATCAAATCTGGACAGATGGAAACCCTATTTTCCATCCGTCCAGTGGATCGTCCCTAGGTGAGTGTTGGGCTTAACGCGACTTATGCGTTGACTGCAAAGGCTCCAGCATCAGGGAACTCATAGACTGACAGGTGTCCGACTACACCGGGTTAATGGCCGATGTGGGCACTCTGAGAAGTGATGAACCCCTGTATTACTGGGTGGGCAGGCTTGACATCTGGCCAGAGCTTGCACATTTTGCAATGGAACTGTTGGCTTGCCCCTCGTCCAGTGTCCTGTCCGAAAGGACATTCAGCGCAGCAGGGGGGATCATGACCGATAAGCTCACTTGCCTAGCTCACGACATTGTTGACTACCTCACATTTCTAAAAATGAATGAGGCATGGATCTCGGAGGAGTTCAACACATGTGACCAGTAGACCATGTTTGATTCAAATTCCTCATGACAGGCCACAAATATCCGCCAGCACCCATAACAATTCATGGTCCCTGTCTTAGGTAAATACAGTACAGCAGCATAAAAGGCCTTTTATGTCCGTTGAATGCCTAATTGCTACAGTCTGTCCCAGCTCCACACAGCAACCTCTCCCTACACTGACAAAAGACTTTTGTGGACCTATTAGCTAGCGACTTGTGTCACTATACAGTCTGTCCCTGCTCAACACAGCAACCTCCAGCCACAAAATACAAAGTTCTTTGCTGTCAGATGAACGCCTGTTGGCTAATTTTTGGGGCCTGTACTGGCTGATACTTACTTCTGTATCCTGTGAATGCCTAATGTACCTCCAGCCACCAAATACAAAGTTCTTTGCTGTCAGGTGAACCCATGTGGGCTATTTATTGGGGCCTGTACTGGCCGACACTTACTTCTGTATCCTGTGAATTCCTAATGTACCTCAAGCCACCGAATACAAAGTTCTTTGCTGTCAGGTGAATGCCTGTGGGCTAATTTTTGGGGCCTGTACTGACCAACACTTACTTCTGTATCCTGTGAATGCTTAATGTACCTCCAGCCACCGAATACAAAGTTCTTTGCTGTCAGGTGAATGCCTGTGGGCTAATTGTTGGGGCCTGTACTGGCTGACACTTACTTCTTTATCCTGTGAATGCCTAATTTTTCAGACTGGAATTGAAAAGCAATGGGTCTGTAAACTAAATTGTGGAATGGATGCAAACCCATTTTACAGACGTGTGAATGGACCCTATATGTATTTGACATGTATTTACCGGCTGCTGTCAGTCCTGGCTGATTTAGAAAAAAAAAATAAAAAATTTTGGGCTGGAAAATTTTTTTTTTTTATGGCAACTTTTCCAATAGCAATACTTCTGGTATGTCAGTGTCCATGTTGTGGGACTATGTGTGCACAGCTAGTATTTTGTGGCTTCAAATATGACCTGCCATTTAATGTTCGCCTGCCATTAAAGTAAATGGGGTCTGCCGCAAACTTGTGGTTTGCGAACATTTGAGAAAGTTTGAGGATGGCGTTCGCGAACCGCTCTTCGTCCATCACTATTTATTATTCCCCCCCCCTCTCATTTGACAATGCTGCTATCCTAAAGCAGGCCATAGACAAGTCAAACATCAAATAAAAATTCTTTATTGGAAAAAAAAAAGAAAATTCTTGTTGATCATTCAGGTCATTTGGTTTTTGCATCATCAGCTTGACAGCTGCGACGCATGGTTTTTGTGCCGCAATTGAATATGCCTGATCCAACATGCTGGATTTCTTGTAGAAAAATAAAACAAATGATGGCACAATAGTATGCACCATTTTTGTTTTTCACAACAAACAATTGCTTTTGACTCATCTATGGCCGGCCTAAGGGTGCTACAATGTTACCAGATGAAAATAAAGGAAACAAAGTCTAGAAAAAGGAAACAAATGCAGCCACTACAATTAAGGATTGGAAAGCTGTAATATATTCAATTTTTGTTTTGGGGTTTTGTGACGGTACTAACCGTCACTATGAGTGAAAGACAGATAAGTAATGGTTTGGATTGCTTCAATATTTGTCAGCAAAATCTTCATATAGAAATCTGAAGATTTAATACCACCTTACACAGTGTTAGATAAGTGAAAAAATAGGTGATGGTAATCAGGTAATCAGGCACCTTACACAGTGTATTCCATGCTTGGCTGTGAGAGAGACACAAAGACTGTCATTCGCAGACTTCCCTATTGTTTGTGTATTGGAAGGGAATGTGTATTGTGTTAAAGTTTACCTGTCTGTTCCATTGCTAAATGTTAATGACCTCACATTGTTTTGTCCAGATGGCTAGATAATTAGTTTAGTTACTGTATACACTTTCATCTGCATATGCTACTGTAATCAGCCAGAGGGGAGGGATTGTGTACACTGTATGGGAGTGTAAAACCCTGTTCCTATTGGATTGTGAATGTCACGTCCAATCTTCAACAAGGTCCAGGTCCTGGGTGGTAACCTTGTGGGTGAAAACTGTATATAAGTCTGTTTCTTGTTCAATAAAGTTGTTCTAGAGTTACTTCACCCTCAATCTAGAGTCCTGTCTCTTATTGGGGGAATATGCTACAAGGGATTGATATGGTCTTCCATACTCCCTTAGATAATCACTAAGCTCTTGTAAGAGCTTGTGTAAGAGCTTTTTCTGCTGCACTCTCTGGGGAAAAAGAGGTTCACCCACGGGAACCTGGAGACTTGTCGTAGGTCCAGGATGGGTAGGAGATGGTGAGACCCTAACCAAGCTGCGGCGGTTCGTGGGGTCTGAAGTGGTTACGGTGTCTGGTGGAGTGCTTGGAGCCCTCGGGAAGCACTAGGAGCATCCGTCAACGGAGGTGCCTGGTCGGGGTGCCGGTTGATCCGTTACAGGTTTATTATCACTTGAATGTCTGAATTAGAAATTTTGTATTAACCATATAAATTGTATTTCCCTTTTCCACACACTTTAGATATGAGTGCATTGATCCACTTGCCACAGATGGAAATCTGCAATGATTTTACAACCCACTTAAGATTGAGCTGCATAATTACCATGTGCTGATGTTTGACATGCCATCTTATAGATCTTTGGGAGTGCTCAAAGCCTGCAGTGTGTTTGCTAACCCTGTGTAGCTACTGATCAGACATGGTGATGTGTATACTGTAGATACAAACGCTGATCCCAGGCATTATTTCAAGTGTGACCTCTGTGCAGTATTTTAGAGATAAGAGAAGATACAAGAATCCAACAAGCACAACATGTAAATAGACACCAGGAATTCATAGGAAGCCAACTTCACCTAACAAACACACACAGACATACTATTAGGGTCTAACAACAAAAGGTTGGTATTTGCAGACATGTATTGTAGACACAAAAGCGGGAGACTTAGGGACATAATAATTCTCATGTTCTATGTTCCAGAAACAACCCTTTTGTCTGCCTCTAAAAAATGCTTTCTTTTCCACTTAAATAATAAGTGGAGTGTGCAAGCATCACAAGAATACCAGAAGTGCTTCGTCTTTTCATTAAATCCAGTTCCAAGAACATGTTTGCCTAGCAAGACCATTCATTTCACAGGCAGCTCCATTGAATGCATTTTATTGTCTTTCTTTCCTCACTGACTTGACATCTTTGATATGAAAATAAATGGAAAATATACTGTACATTTTAATATAGAATGATTTTTGTTTTTTCACATTCCACAAAAGACCACCTGTTCCATAGGAAAACAAACAACTTGCAGTTTTTCATCTTGTTCTAAAAAAAGTGTTTAGTGAAAGTTCTAAACTCATCAAACAAACTGCAAATAGGAGATTTTAAAAGTAAAGTTGCTTCAGCTTCTGTAGCATTTTTAGAATCATGGACAAAACTGCAGATAATGGAGCCCGGTGCAAAATGTTGATGCTTCCTTCCCTACCCCTCACTATTTTAATTGATCTTAGCAAAAAGTATATCTACAGTAAATGAAGGACAGGTGGTAGGAATCCTTTCAGCACAGACCTTACATTATGAGGGGCCGGTGCCAGAAGTTGTCAGGGAAGAGAGCATGGATTTAACATTAACTTTCCTGTTAACTGCTCTGTCCTTAGTAGACCACCAATCTTTTTCAGCATCCTAGATCTCAGGACCTCAGCGAAGGTTCAAAAGTCTTCTACTGCCACAACATCAAGAAAGTGCTGAAATAGATAATCTAGTACTAAGTTAAAAAAAAAATCAAGAGTTGTAGTAGTTTTTTTTTTTTTTTTTTTCAGAACTACAGGAAGCTGTGTTTTTGCCTGGGGAAGAATGCCTTAGCAAACATAATTTTTTTGAGAGTCGGCCAAAATGGCCAGAATAAATAATAAATAAATCTACACCACTAAGACAGCTAAAAAAATCATCTTTTCTGCACTGCCTACAAAAGGGGATCTCCAACAGCAGCTCTGAAGTCCACAATTGTGCTTGGAAATGTCATAGGGGGTACAAGTTCAGTGTCAACAGCAACATCTCCAATCCTTAATGATAAAGTAATTGATTTCTGCTGTCTTTACACTCATATGCACACAGATTTCCTCTTTATCTTTCCCTTGGACCCTTCAATGGTTCCCATGTTCACCCTCAGGCCCTTTAGCAGCTGCATAGGTTGCTATGGCTATTGTTACCTTGTATTGTTGTACTGTATTCTACGCAGTAAAATATGTTATTCACCTGCAGGTATGGAACCGTAACTAACTGACTGACTGACTGAACAACCCTCTGGAGCTTATCAGCACTGAAACCAGTTCAGTTTGTAGCAGAGCCTGTTTTTGAAACCCCTGGTAAAGCATACCAAACAGGTGATGGTGAGGATGTTATAAAAGTATGAATACCAGCACTATCACTTTTGTATTATATTTTTTTTATGTATTATATTATAGGTATGTATAATCATCTG
Organism: Pelophylax lessonae; assembly: GCF_965119305.1. Lineage (NCBI taxonomy): Eukaryota > Metazoa > Chordata > Amphibia > Anura > Ranidae > Pelophylax > Pelophylax lessonae. Next base: position 121,103,741 of record NC_138776.1, on the reverse strand, counting down.
TGTATTATCTATGTCTACATAAATACATCAACAATAATAATAAATAAGCACAGCCAAAATGTGCGTACCAGTACTTTGGGGGTTTTCTATAACCCCTTCCCTATCTGATTGGTACAAACGTATAAATAAGATAGAAGGAGTGGAAAAACAAATATCTACTGTATGGTAAAGGACTCTCCTTCTAAATTCTCCTCTACATGGGCAGGATACATTTCCAAACTTCGGAAAAATATACTCAAGTAATAGGAATTCCCCCATGTGACTAGATTTAATCCGACACATTGAACTTTGTATATCACTCCAGGGGCATAGTAACTCACAATTACTTTTTGGAACTAAACCTTCAAGAAACATGGGTAGAACACTTAACTTTAATACATACACATATCAGCAATTCACCTTTGTAAGTAGATACACTACTAAAGTACCACAATATCATTCCCACTCTCCCCACCCCATTTACATATTTTTTTACCCTCTCTCCTCTCCCAACCAACTGGTCCTTTCCCCCATGACCCTCCCTACCTCCTTCGCTGGCTTTCTTCTACTACTCACATCACCCCCCCCCCCCCAACTACATAAGATTACCTTACAGAGCTCTACCTTTTCTCAAAATACAGATAGCTCACAAATCGTACAGTTATGATCTCACCTCTGGGGCTCATGCATGCAGTCCGCATGTGGGCCTAGGAAGATAGATCCATCGGAGACACTGACAGCATCCCTATTTCATATAAAAGTGAATTAATATAACCAATCTGACACAGCCAACCCATTGATTCTAACACATAACCAAATTATAAAATTGAACACACAGATGTGTGTGTGTATTTGTGTGTACTTATGTTTGTATGCGTATATACATATCTACATAGGCCTCACCAAGTATATATCCCAGAACAGAATATCCTGCTACCATCTAGCACAATTATTTCTTTATCCTCTATGGCTTGTATTTTCTATACTATGTTTTAATTACTTGTTACGTGACATGCTGAAACCATAAGGATTTGACATTGTATCCCATCTGGATTTTGTATACCCCATCCTTGACTATGTACTATCCCCTCTACTTTTATTCAATAAACTTGAGTTTTGAAAAAAAAAAAATATATATATATTAAATATCTGTGCTAATGTGCAACATTAACAATGCATAAATCCACTGAGAAGAACTTTGTGCCAAAAAATGACCATTACTTCAAAAATCACGATATGCATAAAGTGTCCAGTGCCTCACCATTCAGAGCATATTGCGAAAAAGTATCCAGTGCTCAAATAAACGACTTAAAAAAACTTAAAAAAAAAAAGTGTCCAGTGCTTTAAATCTGCAAGTGCAAAAATCTTTCATGCCTAAATCCAAAAAGTGCTAGTTCTTCATATGCTGATTAGCGTGTCAGACATCCAGCAACCCTGTGACTCCTCCACCAGCTACACTAACAACTCACCAAAGGAATATGGGTCTGTATAAAATGGGTCTTTCTCACTTATTAATAACAATCCCAGGACCAGCTTATTCCCATTTAAAATTAAAAAATGTTAAAAGACAAATCATTAACTACTTTCCAGCCGGCCAATGTATATAAACAGCAGAGAGGATGTTCTATAGTTCTGGGAGAACATACCCCCTGGACATCAATCACCAATCAAGGTAACAGGCCACTAAAAAAACATTTCTGCATTTTTTTTACATTCTGTTAGCTTATTATAGTGATAATCACTGTAATACGCAATATGTAACACTGTACAAAGGTTAAATTCATGAAACCTTGTTTACTACCATGGTGCTGTCATTGGTCCCAGCTATCGCTTGGTACAGGACTGCTGTGATTGGCCATGGTACCATGTTATCACCTTGACCAATCACAGCGATCACAGTTACAGTTACAGCTGTCATTCTTGACACCATGCTTACTACTGTGTGATTATTCACAGTGAACACATGGTACATTGACCAATCACAGCAGCTCTTTACCATGTGATAGCTGTGACCAATGACAGCATCACAGTAGTAAACCATATTTCATGAATGAAACCCTTGAACTGTGTTACAGATTGTGTATTACAGTGGTCATCACTGCAATCAGAGTGTAAAAACCCCCCAAAAAAACTCAGTGATCACCCACCACCTCCCGAGTATTAAAGTGTCACTATGGTAACACTGCACTGCTCTAGTGACAATACGTGGAAACAAATTGTAAAAAAACAAACAAACCTCAGAGCAAGTGCAGTCTCACTATGGTCACATCGTATTGCTGTGGTGGTGATCATGTAATATGGCTGGCTGCTATAGTATTACTGTATGTCAGTGCCTCCAGCCATTATCTCTTATCACCTTCACAGAAGTACAGCGCCTCACCAGTCAATGTTCCTAATTACCGCCACCCACTTACAGTTCCCTTAATCATTCCTGCAAGACACCAGGCCAGTGGATATGGCATTTCTGGGGGCAGCCATGTACCAATCGACTTTCTTGACTTACAGTATATGAACTGGGACTGCTTTAGGTGATGCTACACTAAGCTATATTCTCTGATCACTCATATAGAGGTGACCATTACAGTACATTGGTTTTGACAAAATTGGTTGATTTGTGGGGTACACAAGATACAATGTCCGGTACATAATCAGTCCAAACAGTGAAAACGTGTCAGGCATGTTGTACTCCCCATACTTGAGAGGAGAAGCAGAATGTGTTTTGGGGTGTAATTCTAAGTATGCCCATGCTGTGTGTGAGAAATATTTTATTAAATAGAGAACTTTGTGTAATTTTTTTTTTTTTTAATTAACTTTCTGAATATTCCAAAAGCGTGTGGCAATAAAATTAAGTCTTCAAAAGACTCATCCTAACTTTTAAAACTACCTTGGGTGCTTACTCTCCAAAATGTGATAATTTTGTGGATGTTTCTATAGGTTTTGATGCTCCAAGGCCTCCAAAATTGTGATAGATAGTCAGAAAATGAGATGTGTAATTTATGTCCCTATAACTCTTGAAGGTGCTTCCTTGGATTTTGAGCCCCTTTATGGCTACACATCACCATACTCAAGAGGAGAGGCAGAATATGTTTTGGGGTGTAATTCTTAAAATGGCCATGACGTGTATTAGAAATATCTTATTCATTGACAATATGGGGAAAAAAATACAAATTCATTTTCTTTTCTGCTTTTTCCAAAAACCTGCCACTCTGAGAAATAGGACAACTGGTTAACAGCTCTTACTGGCCCAAAGCAGGCGGTGGTTAGCCAAATAAACAGGTCTCTGATCTAAAGTAAATACTAACACATTTCTCTCTAGTGCCTGGAACTCACCCTCTGATTGGCTGATTTGGTGTTGGAGTTCAAGTAGACTGTATACACTCCTAGCAGAACAAAGACATTAGAAGTGTACTAGGGAGAAGGGAGCAACTCTTCTGGTCCTAGGAAATGTAAGGCTAACCATGCACACATAGATAGGCTTCCTAATTCTACTGTGAATGAGAGCAATGACTGCTGTTTATAACATCCTCTGTCTGCAGATCAGTCTGCTTAGGAGTAATATTAATCCATTTAATATTTTGTCATTTCACCCAGACCTGATGAACTGGGAGTGTGAGCCTCCTGAATGTATTGGATGTTCTTTGCCCTGTTTGTTGCAACCAGTTGAACAATAAAGACTGGACTCCTAAGAATTTTTTGTTGGCACTTTCTTTGACTTATTACACTTCAGATTTCTGAATTGGGGAGAATGTCCTCTCTTGAGGGATGCCCATCTTTGTAGTGAGCTACCAAATACAGGCCAATTGGGCTTACATTATAACTTTGTCTGCATTTTGAGAAGCTTTCAAAACCAGTGCCCAGTGTCCCTTTACCACTACCTCTAAAATAATTATATTGCAGTTACCATTCAAAAATGTTCCACTTCGCTTACTCAATTTTTAAATAGTGGTACTGACAGGGCCACCTACATCTTGAATTTCTTCCAAATCAACAGGCATTGGATGAATTAGTACATTTAAATCTATGTTTTCTGTCATTAGTAACTGCTGCTATTTTATCTTGAGATTTGATTATAGACAGTCCTAGGTCACATCTCTTCATTTAGTCAAACAGCTGACAGGAAATTTAATACAAAACCAAAACTACTGGCGAGTACTGTATATGTTTCATAAACAGGAAGAATTATATTGGTTGAAGTAGGTGACAAGGGCAGACACAAGGATTACTGACAGCTATGCTAATACTAAACACTGGCAATTGAACAATGCACTGTTTGTGATTTGGGGATGATGAGTGAGAGAAACCCCAATACAGCAGCATGTACAGATGTTTCCAACCCCAATGCACTCAATAAATAGCAACTGTTGGTGCAGTTAGGTCAAAAAGCATCTCCTCTAACTGCCTATAGGAAAAGACAGGCAACCGCAGCAAAAAATGCAAGGCATGCAACACAGCAAGAAAATCAGTGTTATCTAGGACTAATTCTGTTTTTTTTAGCTTTAGTGGACAGATATCATACGGGATTCCAAAGATCCTTATTTACAAAGAGATCTGAGAGAACAGACTTAAAATAATAACAATGCCTTTGTACCAATTTTGAACAGTGATTGTTTGTTTAAATCATACGACAAATCGTGGAACATCTTAAGCTTTTGGCTCACAAAAATAATAATCTTGTAGTCACTCTCTGTATCGTTCTGTCAATTTACAGCATACTATATTGTTAATGAAAACATCAACACTGATATATTAAAATGAATTATACAAAGGTATGACAGCAGTTTTCTGAGTATCAGAAAATTTCTTTAGCCCAAACTTATTCCTCATATTCAATCCTTATTTTTATCAATCAGTGACACCTGAACAATATCATCTTCATTTGTTAATATTATTAGGACTATGTTGTATAAGTCAGATCTGACCAAGGGATTTACTATCTCCACCTTTTAAAGTCCTTTCTTTCCTTTTGTAGTTGCCTAATAAATCATTTGATCCCTTCATCAATGCCATTTGACTAGAAGAATAATCTAACTAGAGTCAGTTGCTGTTTTTTGATATGCAAATGTACTTTGCTGGTGATTTATTCCAATTATTAAACTATGAACTGTAATAGAACATTTTTGTCAGTAAAGCAGACACATAAAAGAAATAATTTGCTAATGCTTCATGCACAATAGAAAGGACAAAAAATGCTAACGCAGTGAATAGCGGGTATTAGGGAAGGGGCTGTGATGCCGGCTTCCGCGTCCTTAACAATGGATGAGTCATCAGCTGTCAGGGGGCTTCCCTGCTGACAGCTAAATGTAAAAAAAACATTGATGGCAATACAAAAATGTGGGGAAAAAAAGCAATCCATGCCAGGCCCTTTTGGTCTTGCATGGATTTTGAGAGCAAACCCCAGGCCAAAAATTAAAAAAAATGTGAGGTCACCCCCAAAATCCATACAAGACCATGCATGAGCATGAGCTGAGCAGGCCAGAAAGGAGAGTGCCCCCCTCCTCAGCCATACCAGGCCACATGCCCACAACATGGGCGGGTGCATTGGGGCAGGGGGGCTCTGCCACGTCACCCTAAAGCACCTTGTCCCTATGTTGTTGGGACCAAGGGCCTCTTCCTCACAAACCTGGTTGGTGGTTGTGGGGGTCTGCAAGCAGGGGGCTTATCCAAATATAACAAGGGGGCACCCCGATTACCCCCCCCCTGTAAAAAAAAGTGTAAAAAGTCAGTAAAGACACAACACAGGTTTTTGACAAGTCCTTTATTAAAAAATTAAAAATTAAAAAAATGTCCCCCAGTTTAGATCGATTGTCAATCACAAAGTCCATCACCACTGCCAATCCAAACAAAAGCTCAGCTTGTGTCAAAGGCTCCCGCCATCTGCCTACTCAGCCATCTGACAGTTCTTAAATAGTTAAGGGATGTGACCACCTGGCAATGCCACCGATTGATGATGTCTCAGGGGGCGGTACCACCAGGTGACATCACTAGGTAGTCCCATCCCTAATTATTTAAGAGATGTCAGAAGGCCAAGCCAGCAGATGGAGGGAGCCTTTGTCAGGACCAGAATGTTTTTTCTTGAGTCAGCGGTCAAGGTGGGTGTCATGTTTGACAATGAATCTACAGCAGGGGACTTTTTTATTTTTTAATAAAGAACTTGTCAAAAAATCGCGTTGTGTTTTTATTTATTTTTTACACTTTTTTGTTTAATGAGTAGAGATACTATATACTCCATACTCATTCACCTGGGGGGAGGGGGGTGGGATCTGGGGGCCCCTTGTTAAAGGGGGCTTTCAGATTCCGATAAGCCTCCGGCCTGCAAAGCCCCACAGCCACAAGCCAGGGTTGTGGGGAGGACATGGGGACAAGGTGCTTTGGGGTGGAGGGCAAAGCACCCCCCATGTTTCAGGGCATGTGGCCTGGTATTGCTCCTTAGGCTCTAGTATGGATTGGGGGAACCCCACGCCATTTTTTTTTTTTTTTTTTTATTTTGATGTGGGGTTTCCATTAAAATCTACAGTGCCTTGCGAAAGTATTCGGCCCCCTTGAACTTTGTGACCTTTTGCCACATTTCAGGATTCAAACATAAAGATATAAAACTGTAATTTTTTGTGAAGAATCAACAACAAGTGGGACACAATCATGAAGTGGAATGAAATTTATTGGATATTTCAAACTTTCTTAACAAATAAAAAACTGAAAAATTGGGCGTGCAAAATTATTCAGCCCCCTTAAGTTAATACTTTGTAGCGCCACCTTTTGCTGCGATTACAGCTGTAAGTCGCTAGGGGTATGTCTCTATCAGTTTTGCACATCGAGAGACTGAAATTTTTGCCCATTCCTCCTTGCAAAACATGGAGATGGAGATGGAGAGCGTTTGTGAACAGCAGTTTTCAGTTCTTTCCACAGATTCTCGATTGGATTCAGGTCTGGACTTTGACTTGGCCATTCTAACACCTGGATATTTTTATTTGTGAACCATTCCATTGTAGATTTTGCTTTTTGTTTTGGATCATTGTCTTGTTGGAAGACAAATCTCTGTCCCAGTCTCAGGTCTTTTGCACACTCCATCAGGTTTTCTTCCAGAATGATCCTGTATTTGGCTCTATCCACCTTCCCATCAATTTTAACCATCTTCCCTGTCCCTGCTGAAGAAAAGCAGGCCCAAACCATGATGCTACCACCACCATGTTTGACAGTGGGGATGGTGTGTTCAGGGTGATGAGCTGTGTTGCTTTTACGCCAAACATAACGTTTTGCATTGTTGCCAAAAAGTTCAATTTTGGTTTCATCTGACCAGAGCAGCTTCTTCCACATGTTTGGTGTGTCTCCCAGGTGGCTTGTGGCAAACTTTAAACGACACTTTTTATGGATATATTTAAGAAATGGCTTTCTTCTTGCCTCTCTTCCATAAAGGCCAGATTTGTGCAGTATACGACTGATTGTTGTCCTATGGACAGAGTCTCCCACCTCAGCTGTAGATCTCTGCAGTTCATCCAGAGTGATCATGGGCCTCTTGGCTGCATTTCTGATCAGTCTTCTCCTTGTATGAGCTGAAAGTTTAGAGGGACGGCCAGGTCTTCGTAGATTTCCAGTGGCCTGATACTCCTTTCATTTCAATATTATCGCTTGCACAGTGCTCCTTGGGATGTTTAAAGCTTGGGAAATCTTTTTGTATCCAAATCCGGCTTTTAACTTCTCCACAACAGTATCTCGGACCTGCCTGGTGTGTTCCTTGTTCTTCATGATGCTCTCTGCGCTTTAAACAGACCTCTGAGACTATCACAGTGTAGTTGCATTTATACAGAGACTTGATTACACACAGGTGGATTCTATTTATCATCATTAGTCATTTAGGTCAACATTGGATCATTCAGAGATCCTCACTGATCTACGGGAGAGAGTTTGCTGCACTGAAAGTAAAGGGGCTGAATAATTTTGGACGCCCAATTTTTCAGTTTTTTATTTGTTAACAAAGTTTGAAATATCCAATAAATTTCGTTCTACTTCATGATTGTGTTCCACTTGTTTTTGATTCTTCACAAAAAAATTACAGTTTTATATCTTTATGTCTGAAGCCTGAAATGTGGCAAAAGGTCGCAAGGTTCAAGGGGGCCGAATACTTTCGCAAGGCACTGTATACCAGACCAAAAGGGGCTGGTATGGATTGAGGGAACCCCATTTAATTTTTTTCTTCACATTTTTGTATTGCCAGCGATGTTTATTTTTACATTCAGCTGTCAGTGGGGAAGCTGATCCGTTGTTAAGGGTGTGGCGGCCGTCTTCCCAGCCCAAACAACTAATCATTGGTTGTTAAGGACACTGGCGGCCTCTACTTAAAAAAAAAAAAACTCTGCTTTCAGCAGAGTTTAGGAGCTGTCAGTGTTTTATGGTGCCGTGTTAGTTGAGACTACCATTGGGCTACTTACCTTACTATCAAAGTCATTGCTATGTCTCTTCTATTTATGGGACAACCCCTGAAACCAGAATTTATTCTGGAAGTCATTGGAGAAGTTATTCTATACATCTACTGCTTATAGGGAAAATGTACATGGATTCTCAGGAGTTTTAGCAATGTGCTCTGAATATTACAATAAGGAAATCTAGATTTGCATTATTAGCCAATAACATAAAAACTGTCAAAGCCTATGCACTGCTTTTATTCATATACCCCAAACTGAACAACATAAGGCATTACTTTGGTTTTGCATTGTTTTATCAGCAGATGCTGAATACCCAGCCATAGCAGCAGAAAGAATGACATTATACCTTTTCAGCATGCCCAGTGAGTGGCTAAGCCCTGGGGAAGTAAGAGTCTCTTATCAAAGGCATGCTTCAATGATCTTCAGCTTACTATATTCACAGGGGAGGAAAGGTCAAAACATTAGTCAACAGAACAATTCAGGGCCCATTCTCCAGGTATAAAGCAAAAGCACAGTAAAATGTTACTCTGACTTAATATTTGAGTCTGGCTGTTCAGTAGCTAACTGCTAATTCTTTATAGAGTTCATTCATTTGTAAAGAATGCATCTTGGCTAAAAAAAAAAAGGCTGAAACCATATATTTAAATGATAATCATAAAAAGAAAAGCTTTAATTGCAACTACTAGAGCTTTCAGGTATTTCTGTGACAAAACTTTTTATTTTCATTCTCACTCTCCTGTGTATGTAACTGTGTTGAGTTTGCAAATTTTGACAGATGAGATCAGATGGTTAATTTTTGCCCCAGTACTAAGTAAAAGCTACCTTACAAGATTACTGCAGACTATAATGAATGAGGCCATGCTTTATCTGATCAAATAGTCTTCTCTCTTGTGATTTCTCCAATACCAGTGTAAGGCCTAATGATAGATCTACAGTGTGGCTGCCATGGAAACCTATAAATGAAGCACTTCAGAAATGGCAAAATACAGGTAAAAAGGGTATTAAAGTACCATTAGATATATTTATTCAAGCTAATGTTTTGAAATTTTGTTTTATTGATGCATGTGGAAAAATGACTGGAGATGTGCTTTAATTCTTTTGTGTTTTATTTTTTTATTTTTATATCAACATTAGCTGGAGGTTAATTTTTTGAATAAAGAAATATTAAATATGTGTTTTTCTTGATTCAAATGTATAATCTTATATAGCCTATGGGTATTCAAAATAATTTCAAAATCTTCAGACCTCTAGATCTTTTCCCCTGTTTTTTTTTTTTTTTTTCTTTTGCATTTTGGATTTGTTCATTTCTAGAGCTGTCAATTATTTTTCTTTCTTTAATTTGTATTGGCATTAAGAGGTGACATATGTTTTTAGCAGATCATTGTTTAGGTAATTGCAAATCATTTATCCATCTATAGGTGAGAAGATAGGGGGAATAATAATAGAGACTGCACTAGTAGTACTTAGAGAATACACTAGTGTATTTTTGTCTCAAAATACAGTATCAACATTTTTTATCAAATTAAAAAAGCATGATTGCTTGAAACCAATTCAGGTTGACTACTGACATTAATACATGTAAAGAATATGTCTGTCTCTGGGGCGTGGCCGACCGGCAGAGGAAATGGCCCCATAGCAGCACGGCTCTCCAGCAAGATGGCTCCCTGAAATGAAAATACCTAAAGCAGAGCTTTGTTTTTCACTCCTACAAGTCCCAAGAGCATCGGGCGCCTCAGAGGATGTAATCCAAGAAAAAAAGAGACAGGAGCAGACCGGGGAAGATGACAGGTATCTTCTCCAAGCAACTGCACATAGGAGACCAAGATGGCACAGGCAGCTCCCGCAGCATGACACACCACCGCCTTATGGAGCACAACTTGGCCCATAGACACTCGCCTGCACATGTCCATGGTTTGGGACACAAGCAAGGAGCTACACATCAGATTCCCTCTGCCACATCTAGCCCTTCCAAATACAAACAAAGCAGCCCATCAGCAGCCCTGGAGTGCCTTAAGCTTTAATATGGATGACACCAGAGGGCTACAAGACTCCATAGCAGAGTTTCCTACCTCCAACCAGCCAGTCTTAGATACTACCAGGGCTTTTTCTGAGAGAATAGGTGTAGGAACTGCCCCTTCCTGAGTCAATCCTTGTCTTCGCCCCTACCCGTCTCTAAGCAGAATTTCTTGATCCCCCACCAGCCTTTCAGTACTGCCCCTTTTAGAGAATACAGATTCAGTAATAATTTTTGTAAAATATATCCCTGCAGCCAGAAACAATAGTACCCTCCCCCAGCAACAATAGACCCCACCAGTCAAAAAGGACCCCTGCAGAAAAATACCACCCTAGCAACAATAGACCTTGAGTAGCAACAACAGATCTCCTAGCAGCCAGCAGCCGTAGACCCTTCTCTCAACAGAAGATCCCTTCCAGCAACATTTGACCCCCCCAGAAACATAAGCCGACCCCTAACCATAACCACCCAGCTAACCAGCAACAATAGACCTCTATGCAAAAATAGATCCCCCCCAGCAGCCAGTATCAATAGACCCTCCAGCACACCCCAGCACCCCTTGCCATTATATACAGTACATTCAGTACTGGAGGTGCCAGAACTGCTTTCCCCTGTGTTCCTGCTGAAAAAAAGCACTGGATACTACACTTAAAGATATGTTGGTGTCCCTACGTAGTATCCTTCATTCTGATATCATGTCATTGGCACAATTTAAAACAGAAGTTACAGCAGTGAGTGGCAGGATAACCCACATTGATTCTAATATGGAAGAGTTCCCTTCCACATTCAGTGAAATGGTAAACTCGCATAATGAGAGGGAAGTCGGTGGAATAAAGCAAAAATATCTGACCTGGAGGACAGATCCAGGCATAACGATGTCAAAACAAGAGGCTCCCTGAATCAGTTAAACAATCTGAATTCCAAAAATACTTCATTAACATTCTAAAGGAGGCACTTCCAGAGGCCCCCTGGAAGAACTCTTAGTAGACCGTATACACAGGCTACCAAAAGTTAAGCACCTACTGCATCATCTTCCTAGAGACACTATTGCTAGAATCCACTTTTACCACACTAAAGAAAAAGTTATGCAAGTTACAAGACACAGGGAGAATTTGCCCGAAGGTCTGCAGGACCTAGCATTCTTTGCAGATCTGTCAGCATACACTATGCAGCAAAAGAAGGAACTGGCTTCTAATACAAAGCCTCTGCACCTGATTCACAATCGCTGGTTATACCCAGTCAAGCTCCTTGTAACAAAGGATGAAAACACGTATGCCATCACATCTGTTTCAAATGGCATATGCCTCCTATGTGAATGAGGCATCCTAGACTCCTGAAGCCCGAGTAGAGAAAGTTCGCCAGGATCTGTCAGAGCTCCCTGGGACTTTTCTTAACCACTTGCCGACTGCTCACGTTGAGCGTACTGCGGCAAAGTGGCTCGTTATCATCCAGCGACAACGCCCCCTCTCGGCGGTGCTCCCACTGTATTCAGACACAACGGAAGTCGGGCCAGGGGAAGAGCAGTGGTGATCACCGCCGCTCTTCTTTGATCGTCTGGGATCCAGTGTGGAAATCTGCCCACTTGTGTAAACAAAGCAGGCGGATCTCCTCTGTGACAGACAGTCACAGATTACAGGATTCAGCATAGCTGAACCTGCGATCTGTGTCTGTGTCACACAATCCCCTCCCCCCACACACGTCAGTAATCATGAGGCATACATTTAACCCCTTGATCACCAATAAAGTTAACCCCTTCCCTGCCAGTGTCATTATTACAGTAACAGTGAATAATTATAGCACTGATTACTGTAGTAATGTCACTGGGGTGTAAAAAATGTCAGGTAGGGGTGCGATCTTTCCGCCGCAATGTCGCAGTCCCGCAAAAAAAAACGCAGATCGCCGCCATTACTAGTAAAAAAATTAACAATAAAAATGAAAAATCTTTCCTGTAGTTAGTAAATGTGATAACTTTTGCGCAAACCAATCAAAATACACTTATTGTGATTTTTTTTTACCAAAAATATGTAGCAGAAAACAAAATGGCCTAAAATGTTAAAAAATTTTGATTTTTTAATTTTTTTGGGGAATGTTATATATCAGAATGTAAAAAATATTGTTTTCTTTTTTCAAAAGTGTCGCTGTTTTTTTTTCAAAAATTAAAAATCGCACAGGTGATAAAATACCACCAAAAGAAAGCTCTATTTGTGGGGAAAAAAAGAAAATACTTTTAATTTGGGTACAGCATTGCATGACCGCGCAATTGTACGTTAAAGTAACGCAGTGCCAAATCGCAAAATATAGCCTGGTCAGGAATGGGGTAAAATCTTCCGGTCTTAAATCGGTTAAAAATACGCTCATTGAGGATTTTTTTTGTCAAAGACATGTAGCTAAATACATTTTGGCTTAAATATATGAGAAAAATTGAATATATTGGATATTTTTTAACTGTCAAATTAGAAAATGTCAATTTTTTCGCAAACTTTTTGCTCTTTTTTTAGTAATATCGCAAAAAATGAAAAGTGAAGAGGTGATCAAATACCACCAAAAGGAAGCTCTGTTTGTGGGAAAAAAAGGATGTAAATTTCGTTTGGGTACAGTTTTGCATGACCGCACAATTGTCGGTGTCAAGTTGCAAAAAGTGGCCTGGACGTAAAGCAGGAAAATCATCCGGTGGTAAAGTGGTTAAAAACTAAGGAAGTTTGTCTCCACCAGACATCAATGCCACACAATCCTGTGTGGTGATTTCAATGTGATTCCAGGCAAGGAACTAGATTTCTGCTCCATTTCAATGAAACATAACTACAGAACAACTTTAGCCCACTTTATTAAATCATATAACCTGTTTGATGTCAAAATGTCACTAAATCTGAAATCCACATGATAACATGGTCTGACCATGCCCCTGTGTTCATTAGTGTGGGGGAAATGCACACTGAGACAAGCGCAAAAAGATGGAGAAATGATGCTTCTCTGATTTCTCACCCGGAATATAAAAAACAAATAACCAAAGATCTAAAAGAATTCTTTTCCATCAACTCTCCCTCTGTGTCAGATCCCTTCATACTATGGAATTCCCATAAGGCATGCCTGAGAAGTCTTCTTATAAAACTAAGTTCTATGGTTAAAAACACAGGGCACAGCACCTTAACGATTGGCTACATAAAATACAATATTTAGAATCTTCCAAAAAAATTATATTTCACAAGCACTTAGAAATCCAACTAACTCAGGCTAGTCATGAATTGCGAATCCTTTTTTTTTTTAAACAATATTTTATTGAAACTTGTCAAAACAGTACAGAGGTAAAGTCGTGCAATAGACAATACAACTGTAAGATTCTGGTACCTTCGGTACCCTTCCAGCCCAATTCTTCCGCATATAGCTACCTGTCCCTTTAAATCTCGTGACGTCATCACTAGGCGCCGCTCTGAGCGGCTATTTCAATCGCCGGTTTTCACTCACAAGGTGTTCGTACAAACCGCTTGTTACACAGCCTTGTCTGACGCTGCCGAAGCCTCCAGCTATTTCCTGTATCTCACTACGGATCCTGTATCTCGCTACTGATCCTTCTCCTCATTACCGGACCCCTCATCTCTCTAAAACCAACTAGTGATAAGTACCCCACAGGGGATTCCTTCCTATCAACTTGCACTATCTACTCTTGTATACTAAAGACTGTTGCTATCTATGCATTACTATTTCTATCATCTGCACTGTTACATAGATTGCTAGCTCTTGAGTCTACTACCATCTATATCCTTGCACTGAGTTAGCAATTCCTGTACACTTCATCTGCTGTCCCCTACCACCTGTTAATTGTACATGATTGCTAACCTATCTGCATACTATCTATCACTATCTGCTATCACTCCAGGAACATCTTAACTGAGTGCCTGTATATTTGCATGCTGAGGCAGGCTGGGCCACAATGATGAGTCTGGAGAGTTGGATATGGTGATTCAACACATCTCTGCACGACTACTGAGTGGAAATTCTGCAGCTGCATATCCATTTCACTAAACAAACGCGGAGCGTTACAACAACTGACCAAGAATAATAGTGTAGGCCTAGCACTTGAAATCATAACTCTGGTGAGGAGCAAGTCTCAAACATTTCTTTTCTTAAGTAAACAGTACGAACAGATTAGAAGTGCCCGTCCCCTCGGGGCCAGGCGTTTTTCAAGCGAGTGGAGATAGGGGGGGGAGGGTAGAAAAGGTAGGAGAGGTGGGGAGGGTGGTGGGAAGGAGTAGAAGTGCTAAAATGAACCTGGATTATGGAAAGAAGTAGGGTGAAGCATTGTATGGAGTCATGTAGCTGTGTATAACTAGGAAAATATACAGGCAATAAGGTAACATTAGAGTAGTAATAAGTTCCCAGTCAGAGGTATCAGCCTATCAAATCAAGCGGAATGTATGAGGGCTAGGTAGTGAGCAGCAAGTGGAGTAGTTGAGGATTCAGATCCCCCGTGGTGGGGGGCGGTGAGCTGAGGACAAGGTCTGGCCTGAGTCCATCCCACTTTTTCAGGGATCTGGAGGAGTGTCGGTGAGAGCTCATAGAAGTGTCCAGATGTTCCAGTTTCCAGAGTGCAAGAAGATCTGCTCTAATTTCAGCGAGAGTGGGAGGAGAGGCATCAATCCAGTGTTTTAGAATGGCCCTGCGAGCAACCATATAACAAGTGGAGAGCCAGGGTTTAAAGTGAAACAGAGAGGCTCTGCGTTGGGAGGGTACAGCAGCGAGTTGAGTGTCCAAATAGCCAAAGAGCAATGCATAAATGTCTTTGGGGAGAGTACAGTTTACCAGGCGGGAGGCAAATAGAAGCAGTTTATCCCAAAAGGTAGATATAGAGGGGCATTCCCAAAATTTGTGAAGTAGGGTGGGGTGAAGAGAATTACACAACGTACAGAAATTGTGTCATTGATCAGGTGAGGCACGGAGATTGGGGAGATAGGCCCTGTGTAAGATCTTAAATTGTTGTTCCTTCCAAAATTCATTCCGTATATGACGACACGTGTATTGATAGCCTTGTAATGCATATTGTTGAGCATGAGGAGAATTCAGTGCCTTAATCCAAGGTGAAGCGATTTGCGAAGCAACTGAGTGGAGACTGTCCGCATTGAGAGGATGATATAGGTGTGAGATTTTGTGTTTCCGTGAAAAAATACAGGTGTCCATTAGAGATGCTTTGAACCTTAATGATTTGGAGGAGCAGAGAGAGTTTGCAAAACTGAGACATTGCTGTACAAACAAGTGGTGCTGGGGGAGGACTCCATAAAGCTTGGAAAGATCCGCAAGAGAGAGGGGGGCTCCAGAGATGGGATCATATAATTGGGAGAGTTTGGTTAGGCCCCGTGATGACCAGGTAGAGCAGAAGCGTTGGTGATGGGCTTGTTGAAACAAGGGGTGTCCTTGGATGGGCAGGAACTGAGATATATTCATGGAGACGTGTAGCTGTTTACGAACTGCCCTCCACGCCGCAATAGTATCTCTTAGTAACAAGTTGGATCTAAGATGTGGTGGCAAGTCCCTATGAGCACAGTGCAACAGTGAGGTCAGATCGTAAGGAGCCACCATATTTTGTTCCAACTCATAGTTGGTATATTTAGATTCTTGTCGTATCCAGTCCAGGCACCCCGTAACAGGCTGACCAGGTTGTATAACCTAATGTTTGGGAGCCCTATCCCTCCCTCCCGTTTTGTGAGGAATAATTTATTGAGTGCTATCCTAGATCGGCGTCCATTCCACAGAAAGGAGGTAAGGGCCTTTTGAAGCCTCTGAACATCCTTGTGTTGTAGAAGGAGTGGGATGGTTTGTAGAGGATACAACAGTTTGGGGAAACCTGACATTCGAAAGAGGTGGCATCTTCCAAAGAAGGATATGGGAAGGGATTTCCAGTTGGAGAGGTCGGCAACTAGCCTATCGATAGTGGGAGACAAGTTAAGTCGGTAAATGGATGAGGGGTGGGGACCTATTTTGATTCCAAGATAAGTGATATGGGTCTTGGCCAATTTAAGTGGAGATGAGGAAGCCCAATGGGGGGTCCTAGTCGTATTCAGAGGTAGGATTTCGCTCTTTGAAAAGTTTATGCGTAGACCAGAACATTGGCGAAAGGATTCAAATATGGATTGAATAATAGGGAGGTCGTGGGGGGGATCCGAGGTGAAAACAAGGACATCATCCGCAAAGAGTGCGGAGCGGAGCTCCATGTCTCCCACCCGAATCCCCCGCAACTGAGAGTGGAAGGTGAGAATCCTGGAGAGGGGTTGAAGAGTAGAGGGGATAGGGGGCAGCCCTGTCTGGTTCCTTTGAATAAGCGGAAGGGCTGGGAGGAGAGTCCTGCGGCCACAATCTGGGCCGACGGGGAGGCATACATTGCTTGAATCAGGTGGAGAAATGGACCGGAAAAAAACGAATTTTCTCAGGACCAACTCCAGCCAACGGAAACTGACATTATCAAAGGCCTTTTCGGCATCTAGGGTGATAATGGCAGAGTCCAAACCAGGGTTAGCTCTTGCCGTTTCTAGAGCAACCAGGACCTTCCGAATATTCGAAGTGGCCGAACGTCCCTGTGTAAAGCCAGACTGGGCTGGGTGGATAATGGTAGGGAGGAAGGAGGCCAGACGGTTTGCTACCACTTTTGAGAGTAATTTAGAATCCAGGTTGAGAAGGGAGATGGGGCGGAATGAGCCGGGGTCCAAAGGGTCTTTCCCTTTTTTCGAGATTAGCTTGATGTGGGCCTGGAAGCCCGTGGGAAGATAAGGGTGTCCCTGCCAAATATGGTTAAAGACAGTGCACAGGGTGGGAGCTATGGTAGGGGCCATAAGTTTATAAAAGTCGGAGGTGTAGCCATCCGGACCGGGGGATTTCCCAGGGGGCAAAGTGTTAATGGAGGCCAGAACCTCATCTATTGTGATAGGGGCGTTTAGAAACTCCAAGTGTTCATCGGAGACCTTAGGTAGTTGTGCGTTAGTGAGAAATTCAGAGGCCACAGCCTCGTTTATAGGGTCAGGACTTTATAGTGTGCTGTAAAATTGCTCCAGAACCTTGACTATTGCATCTAGTGAGTCTACCACCGAGCCCTGAGGGTCCCTGAGAGCGGGAATGTGTGTCTGAGTGTAGGGAGGTTTGCAGAGGGAGGCTAGAAGCTTTCCTGGCTTGTTCCCATACCGGTGAAACCGCCAGTTGCGGAATGAGGAGTGGAGGCTCTCCTGCGCCTCGGCCCACTGTTCAAATCGAAGTTTAGCTACTTTCCAGTTTTCCCTGTTGAGAGGAGTATTAGACCGGTTAAGTTCAGTCTGCGCCTGCCGCAGACTCGAACTGGCCGTCTGATAGGCAGCGTTTATCCTTTTTTTGTAGGCCGTGGCATAGGAGAGGAACAATCCGGTGTGGAGTTATGGGTCAGGAAATCCTGCCACATGTCGTGTAAAATGGTACAGATGTCCTTATTTTTAGCAAGATAAGATGGGAACCTCCACGTTTTCTTACCGGGGGCGGAAGGTGTGAAGGAAACCGTGACGGATGCTGGGGCGTGATCCGATATCACTATGTCATGAATGTGGGAATGTGAGGTAAAGGGCAGCATGGGGTCGTTTGCGAACACGTAGTCTATACGTGTCAAAGTGTTGTGGGGGTGCGAGAAAAATGAGAATTCCCTGTCTATCGGATGGGACAATCTCCACGTATCAGTGAGGGAAAGGCTAGTGGCAAAAGAGGACAGAGGGGTAGGATGGGAGGTTGCAGAGGACTGGGAAGGAACAGAGCTTCCTGCCCTATCCTCTTGAGGATCCATACATTGATTGAAGTCCCCCACCATCAACAGTGGAAGGTGGAGGTAGGGTGCAAGAAGCGGTGTGAGGGACTGAAAAAAGGATTTGGGGGGGGAGTTGAGCGCATAGATACCCACCAAAGTCCATGTCTGTTGGAGTGTTTGTAAGTGGAGAACAGCGACACGGCCGTGTTCGTCAAAGTGGGAGGAAATGAGGACGCTAGGGTTGCGTTTATGAATAAGTATAATAACTCCGCCCTTACCTTTGACCGCTGGGGATCCAAAGACTTGGCCCACCCACAGTTTTTTCATGCGATGAAGATCTTCTTCACGCAAGTGTGATTCCTGCAGGACTGCCACGTCCGCCTTCAGGCGTCTGAGATGCCGAAGAACGGATATACGTTTGTGAGGGGATCTGAGGCCCTTTACATTCCAAGTTACTACTGTCATATGAGGGACCGGGACTGGATACGACTAGACGGTAAGGATGATCGAACTTTTGAAAAGTTTGGTTCGACCAGAACACCCGAATTTTCCAAAAGTTCGGTTTGGATTTCAGAACCCCATTGAAATCAATGGGACCCGAACTTCGGTAATCAAAAAACACCATTTTGAAGCCCTAAAACCCAATAAATGCCCCTAAAAAGTGCCTAGGGTTCTGGGTCATGACCCATTAACTATTAATCACACAAAAAAAAAGTTCTTAAAAATTGTCATTTTTGATAAAAAAGCCAATTATTGAAAAAATGTTAAAAAAAGAGAGATTTTTTCTTTCTGATTTTTACTTTGGATTTAGTATCTGGTGGGTCTAAAAGGTGTGCATGTGAAGTTTCAGCTCTGTAGCATGTCCAGAACCATGAAAAAAAAAAGATAATTTTTCAGTAGAACAGGGATGTGGGTCGGGACCCTCCTTTAACTTTAACACCTATATGATCTTTTTTTCTGGTTCTGGACATGCTACAGAGCTGAAACTTCACAGGTACACCTTTTAGACCCCCCAGACACAAAATCACACAAAAAAAGTTCTTAAAAATTGTCATTTTTGATAAAAAAAAGCCAATTATTGAAAAATTAAAAAAAAAAATAGATTTTTTTTATTTTTACTTTGGATTTAGTATCTGGGGGGTCTAAAGGGTGTGCATGTGAAGTTTCAGCTCTGTAGCATGTCCAGAACCATGAAAAAAAAAAGATAATTTTTCAGTAGAACAGGGATGTGAGTCGGGACCCTCCTTTAACTTTAACACCTATATGATCTTTTTTTCTGGTTCTGGACATGCTACAGAGCTGAAACTTCACAGGTACACCTTTTAGACCCCCCAGACACAATATCACACAAAAAAGGTTCTTAAAAATTGTCATTTTTGATAAAAAAGCCAATTATTGAAAAATTAAAAAAAAAAGAAGAGATTTTTTTGATTTTTACTTTGGATTTAGTATCTGGGGGGTCTAAAAGGTGTACATGTGAAGTTTCAGCTCTATAGCATGTCCAGAACCAAAAAAAAGGATTGTTTGTATTAGAAAACTTTCTGACATGGGGTTTGCTTCGCTCCTGTAACACCTTGCCGGTTTAATAGAAGGCATTTTTTTGGGATCTTTGCAGTCAGGAAAAACATCTGAACTTGTGTATACCACTATACACAAGTTCAGACCCCCCAGATACTAAATCCAAAGTAAAAATCAAAAAATCTCTTTTTTTTTTTTAGTTTTTCAATAATTGGCTTTTTTTATCAAAAATTACAATTTTTAAGAACTTTTTTTGTGTGATTTTGTGTCTGGGGGGTCTAAAAGGTGTACCTGTGAAGTTTCAGCTCTGTAGCATGTCCAGAACCAGAAAAAAATATCATATAGGTGTTAAAGTTAAAGGAGGGTCCCGACCCACATCCCTGTTCTACTGAAAAATTATCTTTTTTTCATGGTTCTGGACATGCTACAGAGCTGAAACTTCACATGCACACCTTTTAGACCCCCCAGATACTAAATCCAAAGTAAAAATAAAAAAATCTATTTTTTTTTTTAATTTTTCAATAATTGGCTTTTTTATCAAAAATGACAATTTTTAAGAACTTTTTTTGTGTGATTTTGTGTCTGGGGGGTCTAAAAGGTGTACCTGTGAAGTTTCAGCTCTGTAGCATGTCCAGAACCAGAAAAAAAAGGATTGTTTGTATTAGAAAACTTTCTGACAGGGGGTTTGCTTCGCTCCTGTAACACCTTGCCGGTTTAATAGAAGGCATTTTTTTGGGATCTTTGCAGTCAGGAAAAACATCTGAACTTGTGTATAGTGGTACTGTGCGCAAGTTCAGATGTTTTGCCTGCCTCCAAAACCCCCCAAAAAATGCCAGCAAAAACACACCTGGGCATTTTTTTTTTGACGCTAGCGTTTTTTTTGGCATTTTTTGGGGTTATTTTGAGGCAGGCAAAACATCTGAACATGTGTATAGGGGGTATATATAGACATATATGTCTGAATATATACCCCTAGACATATATAGGTGTGATAGTAGCAGAAATATATTACTGTAAATGATTTCATTAGCGCAAGCATTTATTTCTGCTACTATCACACCTATATATGTCTAGGGGTATATATTCAGACATATATGTCTATATATACCCCCTATACACATGTTCAGATGTCATGTCTGACATCAAACATGTCCTCAAAAAAGCACTGGCAGTGGCAGCCCCTGCAGCATAAAAAATGCTTGGCTGGTGAGAAGCCATATTCCAGTTCCGAAGCTATTCAGAGAAATGATCATTTCTCTATAGCGGTCACCCTGCCATAGCAGTCACTGCCAGTTAACCCTACACTACACTACGGTCCCCTGACACTTCATACTTTCCCTACAGAAACGGAATTTTTGAAGCTAACTTAAGTGTAAAGGAGCACTCTACCTACACTAGATATCCCTTTCCTCACACTAATAAATAGCTAAATGACACTTTTAAAGTAAAATTAACAGAACTGCTTCCACTCTCTTCCATGTCCAGTATAACAATGCTAGGAATATGGCGGGGGCGATCTTATATACTGGGGGCGTATTCACTAATGATTGGTCTAGGGACCCCCTAGTCACTCCAATCACATTCCTAGCATTCTCCTGCCCCCTCAATTGGCTTTTGCTAATGGTTCTGGTCCAATCACGGGCTTTTAAAGCCCATTTCCTGAAGCATTGCATTTTGGTCGGTTCTGGTTGCCGAATTCCGAACTTTTTGGGCAAAAAGTTCTAAATTCGGCCGAACCTTGAACACCCAATGTTCGGGCCGAACCGATTGTGGACCCGAACTGTTCGATCATCCCTACTAGACGGCTGATAATAACACCTAGAAAGAAACATGGTTACAACAACATGACTCTACACTTCATATTCCATGAGGCAAAAGAAAACAGGAAGGGAGATGAGACAGAAGGGTTGGCTAGGGAAGAGGGTCAGGGAGGCCCTATCAGAGCCCAAACATAGCTGTCCCGAAGGACGCAAGACAGGAAGCCCGTGCTTCGCTTTTTTCCACATGTAGCAGAAATCATCGTGAGGAACAGTGTTACCGGATTCTTTGCTTAGTGCCCTGGAAGGGGGTTGGTCCGTGATCCATGACCCACGGGAGAGCAGTGGAGTAGGGTTAGCGAGTCTAAACAGCCAGGAAGCAGATTCCGGTGAGACTGTGCTCTAGTGATAAGAGGGGTCATTCTCAAACGTCACTCTAGGAGAGCACCTGAGAATAGCCTTGCCCCATTAACTAAAAAATAGTAAGAACAACATAAGCATACAATTAACATACGCAAACTTAAGTATTGAACTTAGGAGAGTGATGAAAAACAACCGCTGCTGAAGGGGAGAGAGCGGTTAAATTAACACTCAGACTGGCTGTGCCAGAATATGAGAAGAAGTTTCTCAACATAGAGTCGGTTCGCGGGTGCGAGATCTGGACCTATGTCCTGAGAGCCTTTGTTTCTTGGCTGAGCCCCTCCGTGGACTCCTTTGTTCCCGGGTTCCTGGGGAACGTTGGGGATGATGACCAGAGGAGGAATCCAGGTTGATATGTAAAGCAGATTGGAGGTAATGGGTGGCTTCCTCCGGATAAGTGAATGATTTGACTTCCCCAGTGGCATCCGTTATACGAAGTGTGGCAGGATAGGTTAAAGCAAACTTTATGGACTTGGCATACAATGCTTGGCAAATCAGCTGAAATGCCTTCCTGCATTTAGAGACCTCTTGGGAATAGTCAGCAAAGATGAGCAACTTGTGACCGTCAATTTGCAGGCCCTTGGAGTTGCGGAATGACTTCAGAATTTGTTGTCTGTCAGCGTAGTTTAGGTACCTGACTATGACGGGACATGGAGATCTCCTTTCATTAGAGGGGGGGCCAATCCTGTGTGCCCTTTCTACTGTACAAGGAGAAATGATCCCCAGGGCTGCAGGGATGCGAGACATGCATATGTCTGTGAGGGAGTCCATTTGAAAGGATTCAGGCAGACCAATCACTCTCAGGTTATTTCTTCTGGAGCGATTTTCTAAATCGTCCAGCTTCTCCAGAATATATCGTTGGGTCTGTCTAGCCTGCTGATCCAGTGAGAAGGAGCCTTGTACCTCCTCCTCTATGTCCGAAAGCCTGTGCTCCAGCTCTGTCAGTCTATGGGAGTGTTCCCCTAGCTCCCGCCGGAGCTGAGCCATCCCCGTGGATATGGCTTTGTCCACCGCCGCTGTGATGGTCGGGGACAGCAACGCTGCTACTGCCTGAGCAAGCGATGCGACCTGAGCCTCCGGGATAGGAGATGAGGCAGTAATTTGTGGGGAAGAAGGAGCAGGCTGGGCCGCGTCCGCCATGTCGATGGTGCCTGAGGCCTGGTCCGGAGCGGGAGGCCTGTTCGGCAGAGCGGCCGAGGGGGGGCCGTGTAATACAAATTTGTCCATGCCTACCGAGTCCACAAGGATGTAGGGTGATGTCCCGGGGGTCGGATGGCTCAGATGGGCGATGGATGCAGGCGATTGAGATGCGATGACCGGAGCCGCTGTTCCGCGCTGCCTGTTACATGAGCGCCGGAACCGGAAGTCTTTGCGAATCCTTTTAATTAACCAACATGATCCCAATTTTAGAATGATGAAGGCTACTTCCTACATATATGGCAACAAGGCTGGTACATTTTTATCTAACCAAGTAAAAGATAAATTCATTAAACAAAAGATTCCCTTTCTCATAGACCCCGCTACTTGCCAAAAAGTGATAAAACCCAAAGAAATAGCCGATGCTTTTAGCACATACTATGGCTCATTATATAATTTACAAACAGACTCTGATACCCCCCAGCCATCTACAAAACTCATAAATGACCTTTTAGCCTCAATCTCTTTGCAAACATTCCAGCAATCAGACTTAAACACACTTAGCTCCCCCTTTACTATTAAAGAAATTAAAACAGCCATCAAGAAACTCTTGCACAATAATTCACCAGGCCCTGATGCTTATTCCTAAGAGTACTACTTTAACACCGTATTTATTGCACATTTTCTCGTTCAATACTTTTATTGAGTTTTATAAAACAGCCATAAAGCAAGTTACAAAACAAAAACACAAGTAGAAATACTGTTATTGTTACAGAAGTATTATAAATGTTATACTGTATAGTGAAGTTTGCACAAAAGGAAGGAACAAAAAAAAAAGGTAGAATTATTAATATGATATTCTGAGATATTAAGATTTTGAGAAGGTATTCAGAACATGGCTGTGGGGGAAAAAAAAAAAAGGGAAAAGGAAGAAGTCAGCAGGGTGTGGGTAGGGTAAAGTGGGTAAAGGAGAGGGCTTCGAGAATAGAACTTGTACCACAAAGGTTAATACAAAGTAAATAAAATATGTCTTAACTACCTAGCATTCAGAACCTGTTCCTCAAAACCCGGTGATAAGCCATGTTTAATCCAAGGGTCCCAAATGCTTATAAAAGTACTAAATTTATCGCAATCCATGGCTTCCATTTTTGCATGTAATAATGCATTATTCATCCTATGTTTAACTTCTACAAGATTCAAAGTTGTAGTCTTCCAAGCTTTGGCTATGGTTTGTTTAGCGGCATTAAGAAGCTGAAGGAATAATTTGAATTGTTTTTGTGTCAGGCATGCAGGTTTTAAATTTAAAATGGCTATCACCGGATCTAGAGTAATATCTATTTCAAACATTTTAGATGCTAGAGAGAATATTTCATTCCAAAAAACTGTAGCAATTGAGCAATTCCACCATATATGAACATGTGTACCTATTTCCATACAACCTCTAAAACAAAAGGCCGGATAGTTTGGTGTGAACTTGGCGATTCTAGCTGGCACCAAGTACCATTGTGAATGAACCTTGTATGATGATTCAATTGCGATAATATTTGAAGAAGAAGATTTCGTTACAGACCAGATTTCAGACCATTCTGATTGGTTAAGTGTACGGCCAAGGTCTGTTTCCCATTTCCTGACATAGCTTGGTGTATCTACGTTTGGATTGTTAAGCAATTGAGAATATAGGCTAGAAATTAGACCTCTGGAGTGTGGGTTGTTGATACAGATACGCTCAAATTGAGAGAGCTCATTCAGAATGGTACCAGTTGTTATAAATGGGGTATAGAAATTTTTAATTTGGAGATATCGAAAAAGTTCTGAATGTGGTAAATGATGTGATTCACAAAGTTCAGGAAAACTTAAGATAGAAGAGCTAGAGACCAGATTAAATAGCCTTGACAGGCCTGACCTAGACCATGCCCGAAATGAATTTGGGAATTCCCAAGCCGGATAAAAGGCTGGATTTCTCAGAAAAGATTGTAGTGGATTGTGTGTAGACTGTAAATTATAATTAGTCTTTAGTCTATCCCATAAAGAGAGAGAATGCTTGGTAATTGCATTAGTAATATGTTTTCGATCTGATGGCTGTAACCATAAGAGATTGGAAATTGAGATGGGGTCACATTCGATAGATTCTATCGTAACCCATAAGGTAATTTCAGTAGTGGCATGATACTTAGTTAATTGTGCCAATTGCGCAGCTTTGTAATATGTGGCAAAATTGGGGAGACCCAGTCCACCCCTTGTTTTGGGGAGAATCAATGTGGATTCGGGCAATCTAGGTTTGATTGAACCCCAGGTGAATTTAATTATTTTACGTTGTAAGATTCCAAGAAAATGTGCAGGTATATGAATTGGCAGGACCCTAAATAAATATAAAAATTTGGGTAGAATAACCATTTTGATTGCATTTATCTTCCCAAACCACGACAATGGAAGTGATGCCCATTTCGTCAGTAGTTCAGTAACTTTTTTCAATAATGGAGTAAAGTTGGCTGCATAAAGATCAGAATGGTTGGGAGTAAATTGTATACCCAAATATGGAATGTGCTTCAAAGACCATGAAAATGGTAACGCATTCTGCGCTAAATTGAACTCAGATTCACTCAATGAGATATTAAGGGCCGTGGATTTTTGAAAATTTATGTTTAGTCCTGAAATAGCAGCGAATTTATTAAGGGTAGCAATGAGATTAGGGGCTGATATATGGGGAGATGATAGAAAAAGAAGAATGTCATCTGCAACTAAACACAACTTATGATGGTGACCACCTAGTTCTATACCAGAAATTGAGGGATTACTTCTAATACTGTGTGCTAGAGGTTCTATGAGAAGGGCAAATAAGAGAGGGGAGAGAGGGCACCCCTGACGCGTGCCTCTCTCTATGTTAAACAAGTCTGATTTATAGCCTGCATATTTAATATATGCTTTAGGTTTGTTATAAAGTGCAGAGATCCATTTTAAAAAATTTGGGCCAAAACCCCATTTACTAAGAGTATATTGCATATATGGCCAGGATATGGTATCAAAGGCTTTTTTAATGTCTAGTGATAGGAAGCACGAGGGGATGCGGTGTGTTTTAGCTATATGAGATAACAGAGTTGCATGTCTGATGTTGTCAGTAGCTTGGCGAATAGGTATGAAACCTACTTGATCCCTATGAATGAGTTGTCCTATGAAGTTATTTAGTCTGGAAGCTATAATTTTAGCTAAAATTTTAATATCTAAATTTAATAAGGAAATGGGTCGATAGTTCGACCAAATCATGTCATCAGTTTGAGGCTTCGGGAGCATACAGATGATTGCTGTTAAAGTTTCCTGTTTAAAGGATTGGCCATTAAGAAGTGTATTGAAAGCATTAGCTGGGATAGGAGAAAGGGAATCGGAAAAAACCCGGTAGTATAATGCCGAAAAACCATCGGGGCCTGGTCTTTTATTTAATTTTAGTGATTTTATAACTTGGGACACTTCATCTGGTGTTATTGATTTTTCCATAAATTCCATCTGAGACTGGGAAATAGGCGGTAGTGATAGTTGAGCAAAAAATTCATTTGCCACAGAAAAATTCAAATTGTTTTCAGATGAATATAGAGTAGCTAGGTGTGTTTTAAATTTCTTAAGAATTTTTATAGGGTTGCTGTAAAAAGTATCTCTTGAGATTTTAAGACGTATGAGCTTAAATGGAGTGAAGCGAGCATGCGGGCCATGGGTGAATCTGGTTTATTTGCTTTAATGTAAAAATTGTGACGCGATCTCCGAAGTGTCTTATCTGCAGATTCTGTAAGAAACAGATCAAATTCAAGCCTAGCTTTATCAAGATTGGTTTTATTAGAAGAAGAAGGATTATTTTGATATACTGTGTAGCATGTATTAAAGTTTGTTTCTAATTTCTGGCTAAGTGTTTTACGTTCACGTTTAAAGAGTGCAGCCTGTCTCAAACAAATACCACGAATAACTGGTTTGTGTGCCTCCCATAAAGTAAGGGGAGACACATCTGGCATTGAATTATGTAATAGATATTTAGAGAGAGCATTTTTAATATCCAGACAGTGAGATGTATTTTTTAATAAAGAGTCATTAAGGCACCACGTAGTGTCATGTGCTTTAGGAATAGTTGAAGAAATAACTGTGCATACTGCTTTATGGTCAGACCATGTGATTGGTATGACCATAGATGCAATCGTTTCAGGTATGAGACCTATAGTGAGAAATATATGGTCTATGCGGGAGAAAGTTTTATGAGGGTGCGAATAATATGTGTATCTACGCTTGTTTGGATTCACCTCTCTCCAAGAATCTACCATATTATGTTTTGCAAGCAGTTGTGAGAATGAGAGTTTATTAGGGCTGCTCGAAGAAGATATAGGGGATTTATCCAGAAATGGGAAAATAACTTGATTTGAATCCCCACAAATCATAACTGCACCCATTCTATGAGAATCCACAACCTGAAAAAGATGCGAAAGAAATGGAATAGGATTTTTGTTGGGAGCATAATATGACACTACAGTATAGTGATAGCGGAGTCAATAAGGTATCCCGTGAGAATCAGATACCTGCCCTCAGGGTCCTTGATTTCATGTACAAGAGTAAATGGAGTAGACCGATGAAAGGCCACTAGCACACCTCGTTGTTTTGTAGAGGCAGAGGCAGTGAAAATTTGAGGATATTTAGGACTAAAATATTTGGGAGTGGATTGTAAGGTGAAGTGTGTCTCTTGCAGACACAAAATGTGTGCTTTTAATGATGCAAAGTTGCGAAAAGCTTTAGTACGTTTGTTTGGGTTATTTAGTCCCTGAACATTCAAGGACATTATGTTTAGGGGGGCCATAATATTGTATATAAATGATGACTAGCATACCCTACCATTGTGGAATTTGTTGATTGTTTCATACTCGATGTGGGAAGGGGGAGGAAATGTGTAGAGAAAAGGGAAGAACTAAACAGAAGGGACAATTGTGTGCTTAGCATAGAAGGTAATATATAAAACAAATAGTTAAGGCACAACCAATAGGAACGTATGCAGTTGATGGGAGATGGAAATCCCCCAACAAAGGCTAAATAGCTACCGTCAGTAGTCTCTGAAAGGGAGAGGCCACCGAGGGTAACAAATTGAGGACACACGGAACAACCTAGGAAGATACAGAAAACCACAAGTTAATAATCACTAAAAAATATACAGTAGTATAAGCGACTTATGCTATAATAACGAGCAGAAATCACAGTACTCCTGCCAGTAGTAGCTGTGCAAGATACTGCGAATCTAAGAATTCATTTCATAGGAATAAGTATCAACTATAAAGAACTTTATAGAGCTCTAAAGGAAGTTTTCCATGTCTTCTAACACATATTATAGATAGGAAAGGATGTAGCACAGTGAAATTGAATAATAACCATATTCAAAAAAAAAAAAAAAAAAAGGAAGATTGATTTGATATTGGAGGAAACACTAGCCAGATTGTTTCTATCCCTGATAAAACAAGATCAGGTGGGATTTATTTCTGGTCGCCAGGCCTCTGGCGCTACTAGACGGATGATCAATGTCATCCATCGGGCTGAGAAATTGGGGGAACCTTCTCTGCATCTAGCATTAGATGCAGAGAAGGTTTTGATCATTGAGGTTATTTATCAAAGGTATTGGAGAAGTTTGGCCTAAATGGTGTGATTAAATCTGCAATTTTAGCTCTGTACTCCACTCCCTCAGCACATGTATTCACCAAGGTAATGTATTCCAAACCATTTCAGATAACACATTATACTCACCAGGGGTGCCCTTTATTCCCCCTTACTTTCACTGTGCTTATGGAACCCTTAGCAGAAAACATTCAAACCCATCCTTATATTTCAGGAATTAAATCTCAAGGTAATCAGCATTCTATTACTTTGTACATTATTTGCTAATGATATATATAACTATCACTATCAAATCCACTTCATTCTCTCCCTGTAGCTCACAAGGTTTTGTAGAAATTTAATGCCATTTCATACTAAAAAGTCCAATGCAATGGGATTAGCAGTGCGGAACACCATGAAAAACACTTGCCTGCAAGCTCAACTAAGCAAGTTTGTCTGGGCTAGTAAGAAACAAAGATGTTCAGCTCAAATATTAACAAAACACAAATCAGTGGGTGATATGGGCCTGCCGAATTTGAGAAACTACTATTACGCTACTGTATTGGACCAAATGACATATTGGTTCCATCCAACACATCTGAAACACTGGAGTAGTCTGGAACACGAGTGGGCTCATACACACAAAATCAGTACAGCTCTATTAGTTAGCGATATAGGAGATCTGAGAGAATTAAATGACCGCCCAACTATTTTGACAGGGATACATGTCTAAGTTTGTGAAGCATCTGCATATAGGCAAGTGGGAAAAAGAGCTGAATAAATAATTTACAGATAGTCAATGGTTGAAAGCTATTACCAATATTCAAATGTACTAACTATTGGAAAATGGCCCAAAAACTCCATCTAAGATAGCACTTAACACCATACCAGATTGCTAAAATTACATCTAACTACATCAATGAATGCTGGAGGGGATGCAGTCAGGTGGGAAATTTGATGTATATGATCTGGGCTACAATATTTAGATTAGTATCCCAAGTCACTTGATGCTTGACAAGGCCAAATGTGGAACAACCCCTTCTAAGCATTAATGTGGCCAAAATCCAACCCTGTTTAGGCCAATAACTATGTACAATATACTTACAGCCAGAGAAGCAATTCTATAAAATTGGAGATCAAATGTGGTACATAATGCAAGAGAGGTTAACTGCCAAGTGAGTGAAATTTACAAATGTGAACAAATAATAGCTTATAAAGAAGGTAGAATATCACAATTTTAAAATTAGAGGCGTCCATGGTGCTCTTTTATTAAAGCTAGATCGCAGTAAACCAAGTTTTCTTTTCTTACTCTTATAATTTTTTATGCTTATTTGTTACATTTCTTTGAACTGCTTATCACTTTATTATTTTTGGCTGTTTCTGGCGAAAATTAGACCAGGTGAGAAGGCAAGTGAAGGTAGTTCATATGCCTCATTTATGTTCTAATACTTGTTAATAGTCACTACTAGTTGAAGCTATATGCTTAGTTTAACATACAAAGCACATGAAATATATATATATATATATACCAAGTAAGCCTTAAAATAGTACTTAAGAACAGTTTATTAATGATATTGATTTTATGTACTCATGTACATGTAATACACCAACATTAATTTTGTATTTCATGGCTATTTTTGTGGGTTTTTTTTCATACACTTCTGTAATGATAAAAATTTCAATAAAAAGTATTTGTTAAAAAAAAAAAAGAATATGTCTGTCTCTATGCAAATCTCTTTCATGCATTGTTGGGGATGCCCTAAGACTACATTGGTAATTGGATTGTAGCAGTTTTAGTTTAATAGAAAGCTTAAGTTTTATTAAAAAAAACTTTGCCAATGTGCTCTTATTGAGATACAGCATGGGAATTGGAGATAATGTTGGCGTAAAAAAAAAACTGAAAACAATGTTGTTTAAATAAATTCCTAAATTAGGAAAGATAAAGGCATGATTTATTATTGGAAAAGTAGGCAAGAACAGGAGGGTGACCAATAAAAAAAAAAAAAAAAACTGTTCCATACAGAAATGGGCTATTACATGTCCATTTATTCTTCAGTTTTCTTGGTAGCTAGTAAGATTTATTTATTTATTTACATTATACGCAACTTTCCAACCTGAGTATCATAACTGAAAAATACTGACACGCAATACAATTTTATAAACCCTTGAAATTATTTTCCAAATAACAGAAAATAAGCATTTGGATAATATTCACCAAGAATATTAGCCTAAGGGTAAAGCTCTTTTACCAACTCCAAAAGTTCCTGGGCAGTTCTGTAGTTTTATTGGAAAGAACAGGCACATCATGAAATCTTTTCATATGTCAAAGCCAGGTTTTCACATAAGGAAACAATGATCTTATAATGTAGTGTACTAAACACTTTTTATTTATGTACATACGTCAATAGATGTGATTGATCGGGTTGACTTTAAAGTTAACATCATGCTTATGCTCAGTCTCCTTATGCTGATCTTTTAAACCACTGCTAGTCAGCTGTTTTGATTCTACTTTTAAAAAAGCTCCTGTTAAAAACAACAGGTTTCTAACACTGGAAATATATCTCATGAAAAGCTTGAGTATCTCCAAAGAGTACAATAGCTTAGAGCCACTTATACATAGTGAATAAACAGCTTAATGTCTAAGGTCAAATCAATCCTCTCTTTTAGTTTAGGAACACTAGAGCATTCAGGGTGAAAGTGTGAAACACCTTTAAAGCATAATAGAATTATTCACTAGTTAGACGCCTGCAACAGTTTATTCATTTCATGGTAAAAAATAATGTCAAAATGTACACAGGAGGTGACTGAAATTATCAAAGAATTGTTTAACTTGTGACCCTAAGAGTTGTTTGCCTGATTTAGTCATCAATATGCAGTTCCTAATTCTAAACAACAAATAATAGAAATGTCTTGTCAACGCTAACAATAAAACTTCAGACAGAAGTGATGACCCTACTGCTGAATTATACTAATATTCTGATATACACTCATAAAGCTACATTAACTGTTCTACAGTGACTAATGTGGGGGCACAGTTCTGTAGCACTTCTACATAAAATGTGTAACCTCCTGAAATGAAAAAAAATCTTGCTATTTTATTAAAAATGGGCCAGCAAATATACATTTGTTGTGCTAATAAGGTCATTATGTAGCCTCTAATTTTTTCTTTTAATTTAACTCATAGACATAGAGTACATTAATAATCTTTCACAAACATTCCTATAGTTTTCCTTTAGAGAAGAAAAACAGCAATGACTATAATCCAGAAGGTTAAAGATACCAAAATATCAGGCTTGTCTAACAATGAATAAAATTCATTATTAGCTTGTGATTAGTGTTGAGCGAACACGGACTGTATTATTCGTGTTCATACCGAATAATTGGATTTTTGTTACCCGAACACGGACCCGAAAACTTTACTGTATGTTCGGGTTTAAAATCCGTGTTCGGTCATTTTATTTCCTGTTTTGTATGTAATGGCGCACTTTTAATGGCGGGCTTTTAACAGCCAATCAACAAGCGTTTAACTGGTGTGCCTTAAGCCATCCCAGCCATGCCTACTAATGTATTAGTAGCTGTGATTGGCCATCTGAAGCATGTGATCATGTCTTTATAAGTTCGAGAGCCCCAGCGCGCTGCGTCATTCTGCTGTAGATTAGGGAGAGAGCACACATCATACGTGCTGGCTGCTGATTAGGGACAGACAGTGATTCTGTGAAAAATTGTGTCCGAAAAGAATGCAGGGACAGGTCGGAGTGCAGGCAGGGAAAGTTATTAGAGCATTTTAGGGCGAGGCTGGAGATTAGGCAGGGTCAGTCTTCTACATCGATTTTGCTGTGTGGGGGGTGGTGCAGTGAACGATCTTATTGAGCATATTAGGGACAGGCTGGAGATTAGGCAGGGACAGTATACATCGATTTTGCTGTGTGGGGGGTGGTGCAGTGAACGATCTTATTGAGCATATTAGGGACAGGCTGGAGATTAGGCAGGGACAGTATACATCGATTTTGCTGTGTGGGGGGTGGTGCAGTGAACAATCTTTTTGCCCTCACTTGAGCCCACTGAGGAGGAGGGAGAAAAAAAAAATCAATTTTTATCAGTCAGTTGTGTGCAGCGTTCATCTTAGATCTATTTTACTACAAGTTAAAAGGGATTTTTTTTTTTCCCCCCTTCATAGCCTTTTTGCTCCAGTGCTGACTGTGATAAGACACTGCTGTGTTCACATGTGCTATTGAGTGATTTTCAATTTTATAAACTTTTTTCTATTCCACTATTCAATATACACCCTTTTGGGTTAAAAAAAATTAAATTGTGGCATAGTCTGTACTAATCTATTTAAAAATTACAAACTTAAAGGGGAATTTTCTTTTTTTTTTCCCTTCATAGCCTGCTGCAGAGCTGACTGTGACATAAAAGATAAGACACTGCTGTGTTCACATGTGCTATTGAAAAATCTCCAATTTTATATCAAATTTTCTATTCCGCTATTCAATCTACACCCTTTGGGGTAAAAAGAATTAA
Source organism: Pelophylax lessonae (assembly GCF_965119305.1). Lineage (NCBI taxonomy): Eukaryota > Metazoa > Chordata > Amphibia > Anura > Ranidae > Pelophylax > Pelophylax lessonae. The sequence goes on along the minus strand of NC_138776.1, from coordinate 121,070,624 downwards.
ATTGCGGCATAGTCTGTATTGGTACGTGTGAGATACACCTTCCAAATTTTTGGGGCGCATCTTCCACCGCCGAGGATTGCAGGGTGCTTCAGTTTGCCTCCTGTTCCGAACTCCTCCTACTCCTCATCCTGCCTTTAGGGTACAAGAAATTGTAATCGGGGCCTAGTCTGGGTCTGTACGTGTGAGATAGATACACCTTTTGATATCATATTTTCTATTCCGCTATTCAATCTACACCATTTGGGGTAAAAAGAATTAAATTGCGGCATAGTCTGTATCGGTACTTGTGAGATACACCTTCCAATCTTTTGGGGCGCATCTTCCACCGCCGAGGATTGCAGGGTGCTTCAGTTTGCCTCCTGTTCCAAACTCCTCCTACTCCTCATCCTCATCCTGCCTTTAGGATACAAAAAATTGTAATCGAGGCCTAGTCTGTGTTTGTACGTGTGAGATACACCGTTTTATAAAATTTTTCCTATTCCGCTATTCAATCTACACCCTTTGGGGTAAAAATAATTAAATTGCGGCATAGTCTGTATCGGTACGTGTGAGATACACCTTCCAAATTTTTGGGGCGCATCTTCCACCGCCGAGGATTGCAGGATGCTTCAGTTTGCCTCCTTTTCCGAACTCCTCCTACTCCTCATCCTGCCTTTAGGGTACAAAAAATTGTAATCGGGGCCTAGTCTGGGTCTGTACGTGTGAGATAGATACACCTTTTGATATCATATTTTCTATTCCGCTATTCAATCTACACCCTTTGGGGTAAAAAGAACTAAATTGCGGCATAGTCTGTATCGGTGCGTGTGAGATACACCTTCCAATCTTTTGGGGCGCATCTTCCACCGCCGAGGATTGCAGGGTGCTTCAGTTTGCCTCCTGTTTTGAACTCCTCCTACTCCTCATCCTCATCCTGCCTGTAGGGTACAAAAAATAGTAATCGGGGTCTAGTCTGGGTCTGTACGTGTGGGATAGATACACCTTTTGATATCATTTTTTCTATTCCGCTATTCAATCTACACCCTTTGGGGTAAAAAGAATTAAATTGCGGCATAGTCTGTATCGGTACGTGTGAGATACATCTTCCAGATTTTTGGGACGCATCTTCCACCGCCGAGGATTGCAGGGTGCTTCAGTTTGCCTCCTGTTCCGAACTCCTCCTACTCCTTATCCTGCCTTTAGGGTACAAAAAATTGTAATCGGGGCCTAGTCTGGGTCTGTACGTGTGAGATAGATACACCTTTTGATATCATATTTTCTATTCCGCTATTCAATCTACACCCTTTGGGGTAAAAAGAACTAAATTGCGGCATAGTCTGTATCGGTACGTGTGAGATACACCTTCCAATCTTTTGGGGCGCATCTTCCACCGCCGAGGATTGCAGGGTGCTTCAGTTTGCCTCCTGTTCCAAACTCCTCCTACTCCTCATCCTCATCCTGCCTTTAGGGTACAAAAAATTGTAATCGGGGCCTAGTCTGTGTTTGTACGTGTGAGATACACCGTTTTATACATTTTTTCCTATTCCGCTATTCAATCTACACCCTTTGGGGTAAAAATAATTAAATTGCGGCATAGTCTGTATCGGTACGTGTGAGATACACCTTTCCAAATTTTGGGGCGCATCTTACACCGCCGAGGATTGCAGGATGCTTCAGTTTGCCTCCTTTTCCGAACTCCTCCTACTCCTCATCCTGCCTTTAGGGTACAAAAAATTGTAATTGGGGCCTAGTCTGGGTCTGTACGTGTGAGATAGATACACCTTTTGATATCATATTTTCTATTCCGCTATTCAATCTACACCCTTTGGGGTAAAAAGAACGAAATTGCGGCATAGTCTGTATCGGTGCGTGTGAGATACACCTTCCAATCTTTTGGGGCGCATCTTCCACCGCCGAGGATTGCAGGGTGCTTCAGTTTGCCTCCTGTTTTGAACTCCTCCTACTCCTCATCCTCATCCTGCCTGTAGGGTACAAAAAATAGTAATCGGGGTCTAGTCTGGGTCTGTACGTGTGGGATAGATACACCTTTTGATATAATTTTTTCTATTCCGCTATTCAATCTACACCCTTTGGGGTAAAAAGAACTAAATTGCGGCATAGTCTGTATTGGTACGTGTGAGATACACCTTCCAATCTTTTGGGGCGCATCTTCCACCGCCGAGGATTGCAGGGTGCTTCAGTTTGCCTCCTGTTCCAAACTCCTCCTACTCCTCATCCTGCCTTTAGGGTACAAAAAATTGTAATCGGGGCCTAGTCTGTGTTTGTACGTGTGAGATACACCGTTTTATACATTTTTTCCTATTCCGCTATTCAATCTACACCCTTTGGGGTAAAAATAATTAAATTGCGGCATAGTCTGTATCGGTACGTGTGAGATACACCTTCCAAATTTTTGGGGCACGTCTTCCACCGCCGAGGATTGTAGGATGCTTCAGTTTGCCTCCTGTTCTGAACTCCTCCTACTCCTCATCCTGCCTTTAGGGTACAAAAAATTGTAATCGGGGCCTCGTCTGGGTCTGTACGTGTGAGATAGATACACCTTTTGATATCATATTTTCTATTCCGCTATTCAATCTACACCCTTTGGGGTAAAAAGAACGAAATTGCGGCATAGTCTGTATCGGTACGTGTGAGATACACCTTCCAGTCTTTTGGGGCGCATCTTCCACCGCCGAGGATTGCAGGGTGCTTCAGTTTGCCTCCTGTTTCAAACTCCTCCTACTCCTCATCCTGCCGTTAGGATACAAAAAATTGTAATCGGGGCCTAGTCTGTGTTTGTACGTCTGAGATACACCGTTTCATAAAAATTTTTCTATTCCGCTATTCAATATACACCCTTTTTGAGTGTAAAAAATTAAATTATGGCATAGTCTGTATCGGTACATGTGAGATACACCTTTTTAAATTTGTTTGGCGCATCTCCTTCCACCGCCGAGGATTGCAGGGCGCTTCAGTTTGCCTTCTGTTCCGAACTTCTCCTACTCCTCTTCCTCATCCTCATCCTGCCTTTAAGGTACAAAAAATTGTAATCGGGGCCTAGTCTGTGTTTGTACGTGTAAGATACACCGTTTGATAAAATTTTTCCTATTCCGCTATTCAATATACACCTTTTTGGGGTGAAAAAATTAAATTTGCGGCATACTTTGCATATTTGACTGTGAGATACACCCGTTGTATTTTTATACTGTTTTTCTATTCCGCTATTTAATAAACACCCTTTTGAGGTAAAAAAAAATTTAATTGCGGCATAGTTTGCATATTTGAATGTGAGATACACCCGTGCGATACTGTTGTTGTTTTGTTCCGCTATTCAATAAACACCTTTCTAGGGCAAGATCATAAATTACAGAAATATGAGGAGACCTTCAAATAGGGGCCGTGGCCTGGGTCGTGGTGCTGCTGGTAGAGCTCCTGTTGCAAGGAGAGGACGTGGTCGATCTGTGCCAGCTACATGCACAAGTGAAACACCTTCCTCAAGTGTGAGTAGGCGACATAACCTGCAGCAGTATTTGGTAGGGCATCATGCGCCTCTAGAAGTGATGAGGCCAGAAGAAGTACAGGCGATAGTAGATTGGGTTGCTGACAGTGCCTCCAGTTCCTTCACATTGTCTCCCACCCAGTCTACTGCAGAAAGGTCAGAGTTGGCACCTGCAGCCGATGTCCAACCGTCTTTAACCTCACCCCCTTGCAAATCAGGCAAGCAGTCTGAGCCCCAAGTCATGCAGCAGTCTCTTCTTCTTTTTGATGACTCTGTCAGCAGGGTTTCCCAGGGCCATCCACCTAACCCTGGGCCAGAAGTGGAAGAGATTGAGTGCAGCGATGCCCAACCACATATTTCTCAAGATGAGTCCATGGAAAGACCATCGCAGCACGTCTCCGGTGATGACGAAACGCAGGTGCCAACTGCTGCGGCACTCAGAATTGTGGAGACCGACAAGGAGGGCAGGGGTAAAGACTGGGTGGAAGATGATGTGGAGGACGATGAGGTCCTCGACCCCACATGGAATGAAGGTCATGCAGGTGACCTGTGTAGTTTGGAGTAAGAGGCGGTGGTCGCACAGAGCCACCAGCACAGCAGAAGAGGGAGCAGGGTGCAGAAGCGGAGCGGCCGTGCCCTAGACACTACGCCTGCTACTGCCAAACGCAGCAAGGGACCGAGCGCACCATTCCCAGCTCAAAGGAGTTCTCTAGCGTGGAAGTTCTTCAGAAAATGTGCTGATGACAGGACACGAGTGGTTTGCACCCTGTGCAATCAGAGCCTGAAGCGGGGCATAAACCTTCTCAACCTGAGCACAACCTGCATGATCAGGCATCTAAGTGCAAAGCACGAGCTGCAGTGGAGTAGACACCTTCAAAACCAAGAATGGTCTCTGGCTCCTCCTGCTTCCTCTTCTGCTGCAGTCTCTGCCTCTTCATCCACCTCTGTAGTGATACCGGCACCTGCCACCCCGCAAACAGACGATCTGTCAGCAATACCACCACCTGGGTCACCAACCATCTCCACAATGTCCCGTGGAAGCGTTCAGGTTTCCATCTCCCAAACACTTCAGAGGAAGAGGAAGTACCCCCCTACCCACCCGCGATCCCTGGCCCTGAATGCCAGCATTTCAAAATTCTTGGCCTTTGAAATGCTGTCATTCCGTCTAGTGGAGACGCACAGTTTTAAAAGCCTTATGTCGGTGGCTGTCCCACAGTACGTCGTGCCCAGCCGCCACTACTTTTCCAGGCAAGCCATCCCTTCCCTGCACAACCAAGTGGGGGAAAAAATCAGGTGTGCACTGCGCAATGACATCTGTGCCAAGGTCCACCTAACTACCGATACGTGGACCAGTAAGCATGGTCAGGGGCGTTATATCCCCCTAACGGCACACTGGGTAAATGCAGTGGCGGATGGGCCTGAGGCGGATAGCAATTTGGCGCATTTCCTTCCACCACTGAAGATTGCAGGGAGCTTCAGTTTGCCTCCTGTTCCTAACTCTTCCTACTCCGCTTCCTCATCCTCTACCGCCTCCTCATCCGGTCAGCGTAACACCTTCACCACCAACTTCAGCACAGCCAGGGGTAAACGACAGCAGGCAGTTTTAAAACTTGCCTGTTTGGGGAAAAAGCCATACATCGCGCAGGAGTTGTGGAGGAGCATGGAACAGCAGACAAATGAGTGGTTGCTGCCAGCGAGCCTCAAGCCCGGCCTGGTGGTGTGCGATAACGGGCGAAATCTCATAGCAGCTCTGGGCCTAGCCGGTTTGACGCACATCCCTTGCCTGGCGCATGTGCTGAATTTGGTGGTGCAGAAGTTCCTTAAAAATTACCCCGATATGTCAGAGCTGCTGCAGAAAGTGCGGGCCGTCTGTGCGCACTTTCGGCGTTATCACCCTGCTGCTGCTCGCCTGTCAGCGCTGCAGCATAACTTCGGCCTTCCCACTCACCGCCTCATATATGACGTGCCCACAAGGTGGAACTCCACCTTGCACATGCTGGAAAGACTGTGCGAGCAGCAGCAGGCCATAGTGGAGTTTCAGCTGCAGCACGCACGCATGAGTCGCTCTGCGGAACAGCACCACTTCACCACCAATAACTGGGCCTCCATGCGAGACCTGTGTGCCTTGTTGCGCTGTTTTGAGTACTCCACCAACATGGCCAGTGCCGATGACGCCGTTGTCAGCTTAACTATCCCACTTCTATGCCTCCTTCAAAAAACGATTTGGCCGATGATGGAAGAGGATGTGGCACAGGATGAGGAGGAGGAGGAGGATGAAGAGGTAACATTTCCAAGGCTTTCAGGGCAGTCATTCGCAAGTGGCTCAGAGGGTGGGTTCCTGCACACACAAACGCCAGGGACACAATTGTCCAGCAGGGGCACAGTTCTGCAGGATGAGGAGGATGAGGAGGAGGAGATGGAGGAGGAGATGGAACCATGTTCACAGCAGGGTGGCACCCAGGCCAGCTCATGGCCATCACTGGTGCGTGGCTGGGGGGATACAGAGGACACAGACGATACACCTCCCACAGAGGACAGCCTTTCTTTGCCTCTGGGCAGCCTGGCACACATGAGCGATTACATGCTGCAGTGTCTCCACAACGACCGCTGAGTTGCCCACATTCTAACTTGTGCTGATTACTGGGTGGCCACGCTGCTGGATCCCCGTTACAAGGACAACGTACCGTCCTTAATTCACTCACTGGATCGCGATCGCAAGATGCGTGCGTACAAGCGCACGCTGGTAGACGCGATGCTGCTGGCATTCCCACCTGACAGCGGGGCCACAGTGGAAGCACAAGGCCAAGGCATAGGAGGAGGAGGAAGAGGTCGCCAACGCAACCAGGGCACCGCCAGCACCTCAGAAGGCAGGGTTAGCATGGCCAAAATGTGGAAAAGCTTTGTCAGCACGCCACAACAAACAGCAGCACCAGCAGCTCATATGGAACGTCTTAGCAGGAGGCAGCATTTCACCAACATGGTGGAGCAGTATGTGTGCACACGCCTACATGTAGTGAATGACGGGTCTGCCCCCTTCAACTTCTGGTTTTCCAAATTGGGCACATGGCCTGAGCTTGCCCTTTACGCCTTGGAGGTGCTGGCGTGCCCTGCTGCCAGTGTATTATCTGAACGTGTATTTAGCACGGCTAGGGGCGTTATCACAGACAAGCGCAGCCGCCTGTCCAGAGCCAATGTGGACAAGCTCATGTTCATTAAAATGAACCAGGCATGGATCCCACAGGACTTTTCCATACCTTGTGCAGAATAGAGATGGATACCGACCTTACCCAACCATTGTTGTATTTTTGATCTTTCTCACTCTTTTGGGGTGTACCCTAATTTAAAAAGAAATTTAAAATTAAAAACAAAAACCAGTGTTGGCTACCTCGTCCTTCTCCACTGCCGCTTCCACCTACACCACCACATCCACCACCACCTCAACCTCCTATGGGCCTCGTCCTCCTATATCAAGATGATTAATTTTTATTTTTATGTTTTTATGTTATTTTAAGTTATTTCCCTATCCACATTTGTTTGCAGAGCACTTACCATGCTCTTAAGAATATGTTGCTGCCATATACAGCCCTCTAGCCCTTTCCATGTTTTTTTAGAGCCATTTTAGTGCTCAAAAGTTTGGGTCACCATTGACTTCAATGGGGTACGGGATCGGGGTAAAGTTCGGGTCACGAAGTCACGACTTTTTTTTCAAGTTCGGCCGAACCTGCCGAACCTGGACATCCAGATGTTCGCTCAACTCTACCTGTGACGGAAGATAGTAGTCTAAATATCTGATGCCAAAAACTCGTAAGGCTTTTACAAGACCACAATGTGTGAAGGAGGTTTCCTACCTAGCCGCAATCTCTCCAACATAGAGAGGAATTTGTCAGATAAAATGAGTTGAGTCGGAAAGGGGTTAGGTACCATCTGGATAATACTTTAAATTAAAGTTCCCAGTGGTTGGCGCAGTGTGAAATGGAGTAGGTAAAATGGATAGCCCGACGCCATTGGTCGAGCGTGAAGGTTCGGTGGAGATCGGATTTCCATTTTAGAAGGGATTTGATATTGGTTAGTACGTCTTTATGTTAAAGTGACTGGTAGAAAAGTGAGGTCCCTCTGGTTGCTGGCATGTTACCGGAGAAGAAATTCCACAGTTTGGTGGAGTTTAATGGTTGGTACAGGGTGGGCTATGACAAAACTTGTAATACGAAGGTAGTTATACCTCTCGTTAGGGGGTAAGGATAGGTCAGAGAACAGTTTTAGAGAGGTACCGTCAATCCACAATATGTCATTGTCCAACCAACGGCTGTATAAGGACAGGGGATAAGGACATTCAATGTTTCGAGTGGGATGCGTATTGATGAAGAGTCAGCGGAATCGTCGTGTTGGTGGAGAAGGGATCTCCATGCCTGAATGGATGCTTGTGTGGAAGGCAGGTATCGAGACAAGGCGAGGGGACGCCAACAATCTGCCAACAGTAAAATGGGCAGGGAGGGAACATTTGCCAGGGCTTGTTTGGCTAGTATTGATTTCGTGTCAGAATGGGGTGAGAACCAATGTTTCATATGGGTCAGCTGAGTGGCCAGGTAGTAGTCCTGTAGATCTATCATCCCTAGGCCTCCTGCTTTTTTGTGTTTGATCATCTGTGACCAAAGACAACGGGGGCGTTTGTCTTGCCATATGTATTTCTTAAATAGAGATCAGAGGGACAATAGGTAGGAGTTGGGAACTGGAAATGCTAGAGCACGGAAGATATACAGCACCTGTGGGTAGAGATGGCCTTGTGGTTCGCTCGGCAGGTCGGTTCGCGGTGAATTTTGCTTGTTCGCTACCCGCCAAATTTGCGAACACATGGCGTCGTTCGCAGCAGCCATATTTGTTTACATTGGGGAGAACTTTGACCCGTGACACAGCCGTCAGGTGGAACGGGACAGCCAATTGAAACATTCCAGCACATGGACAGTCCCCCTACCCTATAAATAGACCCAATCTGGTGGCCATTTCACATTCTGCTTTCTGCCAGTGTAGGGAGAGGGCTGCTGTGCTCGTCAGGGAGAGTTTGCTAGACACATATAGCATTTTGAAGATCCACAAAAGTCCTTTCCAGGGCTGGTATTTTTCGGTATAGGTCTATTAGTATCTTTGAGCTTAGGGAGAGGTATCCAGTGGTTGCTTTAGGGGCAGTTAGAGATCGGCTGCAGTCACAAATCGCTCTGTCAATGTCCACAAAAGTCCTTTTCAGGGCTGGTATTTCGGTATAGGTCTAGTATCTTTTGAGCTTAGGGAGAGGTATCCTGTGGTTGCTTTAGGGGCAGTTAGCGATCGGCTTCAGTCACACACAAATCGCTCTGTCAATGTCCACAAAAGTCATGTAAAGTGCTCCAATGTCGTTCTAGGCTCTATTACAGTCTCTTTACTATAGGGGCAGGTATCCAGTGGTTGCTTTAGGGGCAGTTAGAGCTGCAGTCACACACAAATTGATCTGTCAATGTCCACAAAAGTAATTTAAAGGGCTGCAAATTTTTTGGTATTGCTGTGCAGTGCACTAAAAAGGGGGGTGGGGGTTAATCCACAGTATAATATACTTTGTAGAAAGCATATTATAGTGGATTAGTAGTATTATTGTGCACTGTGCAGCATTGTGACAGGTGTGGTGGTGAGACTGAACGTTTCTGCAACAACACTACACACAGTGGCAAACTCCCGGGCCAATTATTTGTAGAACTGGTGTGACAGACCAGTGGCCCCCCAATAGCACATATTTAAGTGGGATGTTATCTGAGTATACTTTTACAAGTGTATTTGTGTCCTGCAACAACATTGCCTCTGTTGCTGTGTGAAGTCTGATACACACAGCCCAAACTCACTGGCCAATTTTTTCAACAACTGGTGTGATAGACCAGTGGCCCCCCAATAGCACATATTGAATTGAGGTGTTATTTAACAGTATACTTTTCTAAGAGTGTATTTTAGTCCTGCAAAAATTTGGCCTCTCTTGCTGTGTTGACTGTGCTACACACAGTGACAACAGTTACTGGCCAATTATTTGTAGAACTGGTGTGATAGACCAGTGGCCCCCCAATAGCACATATGGAAGTGGGGTGTTATCTGACTGAGTATACTTTTACAAGTGTATTTGTGTCCTGCAACAACATTGCCTCTGTTGCTGTGTGAAGTCTGATACACACAGCGCCAAACTCACTGGCCAATTTTTTCAACAACTGGTGTGATAGACCAGTGGCCCCCCAATAGCACATATTGAAGTGGGGTGTTATCTGACTGAGTATACTTTTACAAGTGTATTTGTGTCCTTCAACAACATTGCCTCTGTTTCTGTGTGAAGTCTGATACACACAGCGACAAACTCACTGGCCAATTTTTTCAACAACTGGTGTAATAAACCAGTGGCCCCCCAATAGCATATATTAAAGCGGGGTGTTATTTAACAGTATACTTTTCTAAGCCCCGGTTCACACTACTGCGCGTGCGGGGTTCGCATGTCATGTCGGAGTGCACTGCTCCGACATGACATGCGATCAGCTGTGCGGTGCGAGTTTAGCCATACAGTTTGTATGGCTAAATTCGCATCGCAGCAAACACGCACAGGAGGCATTTTTGCTGCCGCATCAGGATCGGATCGCACAGCGGTTCACACTTGTGCGATCCGAACCTGTGCGAACTGCACGATCGCACTGCGATATGCGATCAATCTGTGTCGTTAAGATTACATTGACACCCCCAGCGGATCGCATATGGCAGTGTGAACTGCCTGGGGTGCGTGTGCGATGCGGGAACAGGCTGCGAATTCGCAGCCTTCCCGCATCGCATCAGTGTGAACCGAGGCTAAGAGTGTATTTTAGTCCTGCATAAATTTGGCCTCTCTTGCTGTGTTGACTGTACTACAGACAGTGACAACAGTTACTGGCCAATTATTTGTAGAACTGGTGTGATAGACCAGTGGCCCCCCCCAATAGCACAGATTGAAGCGGGGTGTAATCTAACTTTTTCCAGATATACTGCGATTCTCTTGAGACTTTTGTCACAGGGTAATTAAAAAACATGACAGGCAGAGGAAGAGGCAGAGATGTACACAGGGGTGGTAAGGGTAAGGCAGGAGCAGTAGGCCGGAGCCTAACTGCGAAGTTTCAAAAGCCGCGTGCAATTAGGCCAAAGGACGCACCAGACTTGGTTGAGTGGGTCACTCAGCCTTCCTCTTCTGCACCCTCCTCATCCTCTCTATATGCACCCTCTTCACGCTCTGCTGTGTGCACCCCCAAAGACAGCACCACCACCAGCACATACCCTCCACTTGAGTCACTGGAATTATTTTCCGATCCATCACAAGAGGTTTGCGATGCGCAGCCATTGTTGGAATCGGATCAGGAAGAGGAGGTAGCAACAGCCACACCTCAGCAGTCTGACGACAGTACCCAGATCAGCCCAAGGAGGTCGGTCCCCGCTGTTGCTGCCTACTCCGAGATCTCGAATGTTAGTGGTGGGGAAGATGACGTGGATGATGACGAGTCTATGGACGTCACGTGGGAGTCCACAAGAGAGGAAGAGGAAGGGAGTTCAGAGGGATAGACGGATCGGCGGATATGGAGGAGAGGTAGGCAGAACTTGCATTGCACAAGAGGTAGAAAGCAGACTGCAAATGTATCAGGAGAGAGCCATCAACCATGTACAGTCACATCTGGCGCTCCCAGGACGCCGGCACATGGCTCCGCAGTGTGGGCTTTTTTTAATGTGTCCGTTGCTGACAACAATGTTGCCATCTGCAGCCTTTGCAGTCAACGCATAAGTCGCGGTAAGCCCAACACTCACCTAGGGACAACCGCCTTAAGAAGGCACCTAAACTCCCATCACTGAGCCCAGTGGGAGCAACACTATCAAAAGTTGAACCCACAAAGCCACACTCCAGGCTCTCACCGTACAGCCCCTTCTCCTTCTCCTTCTCCTTCTCCTCTCTCCTCTTCTCATTTGCCCTCCACTCCACCTTCCATGATCCCGTCATCACGTTGTTCTGGAAAAAGGCAGGCTTCTGTGGTCCAAATGTTGGAGCGGAAAAAAATGATGACGCCGGATAACCCTCTTGCCCAACGTTTGACTGCTGGCTTGTCGGAACTGATAGCCCGCCAACTACTGCCATATCAACTGGTGGACTCGGAGGCCTTTCATAAATTTGTGGCCATTGGAACACCACAATGGAAGGTCCAAGGCAGGAAATATTTCTCGCAAAAGGGCATTCCGGAGCTGTATGTTAAGCGGCAAGTGAATATATCTCTGGCACACAGTGTTGGTGCCAAGATACATCTGACCACAGACACATGGTCTAGCAAACACGGGCAGGGAAGGTATATCACTTTTACTGCCCACTGGATGAACCTTCTGACGGCAATTAAGCATGTAACCTGTGGCACCCGTGTAGATTTGGTTGTACCGCCACGGATTGCATGCAGGCCTGCATCTTCTTCTCCTCCTCCCTCTATGCCTTGGCTGACTCCTCATTTTCCGCTGTTACCCTCTCTTCCGCTGCGCCACCCAAAATCCCCAGAACCTATTCCACATGCCAGGTGAGACGTTGCCATGCTGTGCTGCATCTGTTGTGCCTGGAAGCCAAGAGCCACACTGGTCCTGCACTCCTTTCAGCTTTGCGTTCACAGGCAGATCGGTGGCTGACACCGCTGAATTTGTCAGTTGGTAAAGTGGCGTGCGACAACGGTGCCAATCTGTTGAGCGCTGAAACAGGTCAAAATAACACACGTGCCATGCATGGCACACGTCCTGAACTTGGTGGTGCAGCCATTCGTTGGCAAATACCCTGGGGTCCAGGACGTCTTGCTCGTCTCGGGCCATTTCTGAAGATCTTACACAGCCATGGCTCGCCTTGCTGAGATTCAGCGGCGAAACAACCTGCCCCTCAGGCGTCTTATTTGTGACTGCCCGACGCAATGGAACTCAACGTTGCATATGCTCGATAGGCTGCTCCAGCAGAAACGTGCAGTTAATGACTACCTGTCAGGAAGGGCATTGCCATAGACAGAATGGCTCTTCTAGACAGCTTGCTGTGCATAGGCTACGCCCATTGCACAAGTGCGTGCACCTGTTGCTTGTATGGTCATCAAGGGGGCTATTTAAACTGAGCCTGTGCTGTGCTTCAGTGCTGTCTTGTCTACAGCGTTTCTGTGTAAACCTGCTACCTGTAAACCTGCATCTGATTACTGTTATCGACCCGGCTTGCCTTGACTTCTCCTGAACTCTGCCTGCATTGACCCCAGCTTGTCTTTGACCACGCTTCTGCCTGTACATCTGCACCTGATCCGTCTGCCAGTGTATGACCCGGTTTGCCTGATCCTGTTTCTGCCTACTATCCTGCTGGACTGCCTGCTGCTAGTCTCTGCCTACTTTTCACTGGTGTCCATCCGGCATTCCTGCTCCGCTGCAACCCGCTGACGAACTTGGCCTTCTCCTGTCTCCTGCTCGGTGGTGTCCATCCGGCATTCCTGCTCTGCTGCAACCTACTGACAGACCCAGCCTGCTCCTGTCTCCTGTTCAGTGGTGTCCATACGGCACTCCTGCTCTGCTGCGGTCCACCGACAGTCTTCCCCTGCTTGATCCTGACAGTTCGTCCGGCTAAGCTACTATCAAGACCAATAGGCACTCGTGCCCCTCTGCACTCCTGTGCTACCTGTCTGCTCTATCAGGGGCCCCGAGTCAGAGGTGTAAGAGAGGCTTTCCTCACCGTATCAGGCTCTTCTACCAGGTACGTGACAGTACAAGACAGCCATGTCTGAGCCTGAACGAGGAACCTCTCCCATGGATGAACTGTGCCAACATCTGGCAGATCTCACACAAGCCGTCAAAAGCCTGCAGGAGGGTTACACACGACTTGAGGAACGTGTCCAGACTTTGTCATCACCGTCTGCTTCTCCTGGTACTGCTTCTTCATCAACCACTGACGCTGAGTTACCCGCAGCATCCGCTGTTGTGATGCTACCATCTGAACCAAGAGTTCCTACCCCTGAAAGATTTGCAGGAGACCGCAGCAAATTCAGGTCCTTCCGTAATGCCTGTGAACTTTATTTCACACTACAACCTTGCACCTTTTCACTTGAATCCACTAAGGTGGGATTTGTCATCTCCTTGCTGCTAGGTGAACCCCAGTCATGGGCCCATCGCTTACTGGAACAAAATAACTCTGTGCTGTCGACCCTATCTACATTCCTGGATGCTATGGCACAGCTCTATGAGGATCCACAGCGAACCACTACTGCAGAGGCAGCCCTCCATGCGCTCCAACAAGGCCGCAGAGCGGCTGAGGACTATGTAACGGACTTTAGGCGCTGGAGTGCTGATACCAACTGGAACGATGCTGCCCTCCTTTATCAGTTCCGTTTAGGGCTCTCAGAACCCTTGAAAGACGAGTTGGCCCGTGTTGGAGTTCCAAACTCTCTGGAGGCTCTAATGAACTTAGCCATCCAAATCGATCGCCGGCTGAGGGAGCGCAGGTCTGAGAAATCTACCATCCTGTCTCGCCCTGTATGGATGTTACCACGAATAGTCAGCACACCGGACCCAGCTCCTCCAGTCCCAATGGCACCCACCTCTGATGCTACTGAACCCATGCAATTTGGTCTGCTTCGACCCTCACTTTCACCTGAAGAACGTCAGCGTCGTCGCCAGAATAATTTATGCCTCTACTGTGGGAGACCCGGTCATTATGTGAGGTCCTGTCCTGCCAAGCTCCGTAAATGTCTGTCCATTTCTTCTATTAACCAGCCACTCCTGTCAAGAGACTTTACTCACCTAGCTCTTCCCATTTCATTACAGCTTCCAGGAAGAGCTATCCAGGTATCAGCCATAATTGATTCAGGGGCCTGCAGTTGCTTTATTGATCTGTCATTTGCAGCTCAGCATCAGATACCATTGCTGCCCAAGACTCAGAGACTTTCAGTCCACCTGGCTGATGGAACTTTCATCAAATCTGGGCTTGTCACCCAAGAGACTGTTCCCTTACCCACGACTACAACCACTGACCACAAGGAACTGTTGCGCTTGGACGCTATTGCTTCGCCCTTGTTTCCCATCATACTGGGTATGCCATGGCTACAGGCACACAATCCTTGCATTAACTGGGCCACGGGAGAAATCAAGTTTGAATCAGCCTACTGTCAACAGCACTGTCTGCAGGAACCTCCCCCTCTGTCTTTGTTATGTATGGACTCCGATTCTGACATATGTTCATCTGTACCTGCAGCATACCGAGACTTCCTGGATGTTTTCAGCAAAAAGGGAGCAGAGACTCTTCCTTCCCATAGACCTTATGACTGTCCGATTGAGCTACTTCCTGGAGCTGAAGTGCCCTTTGGGCGTATTTTCCCCCTAACTGAACTCGAGCTTGTGGCTCTAAAGGACTACATTGATGACAGTCTGAGGAAGGGTTTCATCCGCCCCTCTACATCTCCTGCTGGGGCTGGCATCTTTTTTGTTGAGAAGAAGGATCATTCCCTTCGGCCCTGTGTTGACTACCGTGAACTTAATAAGATCACGGTCAAGAACCGTTATCCTTTACCATTGGTTCCTGAACTTTTTCAAAGACTTAGAGCAGCAACCATTTTCACAAAATTGGATCTGCGTGGGGCATACAACTTGGTCCGCATACGGGAAGGTGACGAATGGAAGACTGCTTTCCGCACCCGATTTGGGCATTTTGAATACCTGGTTATGCCCTTCGGTCTGTGCAACGCTCCCGCTACATTCCAACACTTTATCAATGACATTTTTCGGGACTATTTGGATCTTTTTGTCATTGTATACTTAGATGACATTCTGATCTTTTCTGCCTCTCTAGAGATTCATCAGGGTCACGTCAGGAGTGTACTTTCCCGACTCAGACAGCATGGTCTGTATGCCAAACCTGAGAAATGCGAGTTTGAACGTCAAAGTATCCAATTCCTGGGCTTAATAATCTCCACGGAGGGTATAAGGATGGATCCCCAGAAGGTCTCCGCCATCTTAGATTGGCCAGCTCCTACAGACAAGAAAGGGATCCAGCGCTTTGTAGGGTTCGCAAATTTTTATCGCAAATTTATCAAAGGATTTTCAGCCATCATCTCCCCCATCACACAACTGACCAGGCACAACAACCGGTTCTGCTGGACACCTGAGGCACAGTCTGCCTTCCAAAGCCTGAAAAGACTATTTACTTCTGCACCTATATTAAGACACCCTGACCCAGCCCTGCCATATGTCCTGGAAGTAGATGCCTCAGAAACAGCAGTAGGAGCAGTATTGTCACAAAGGCAAGGAGCCAAAGCTTTATTGCATCCGGTTGCCTTCTTTTCCCGTAAACTTTCGTCGGCAGAAAAGAATTATGATGTGGCAGACCGTGAACTTTTAGCGATTAAAGCTGCACTTGAGGAATGGAGGTATCTCCTGGAAGGGGCAGCCCACCCAATATTAATTTTCACTGACCACAAGAACCTGGAATATCTGAAAACTGCAAAACGCTTGAAACCACGCCAGGCCAGATGGGCACTGTTCTTCTCGAGGTTCGCCTTTCACATTACTTACAGGCCTGGGTCAAAAAATATCAAACCAGATGCGCTTTCCCGCATGTTTGGCGATTCTGTAGAACCTTCTTCTCCTGACACTATTCTGTCTTCTGGAAACTTTCTGCTCCTACAGGGGGATCTGCTGTCTCAAATCAAGCAGGCTTCTACTGGAGTTTTTTCACCTCCTGGAATAACTTTACAAGTGAAAGATGGACTGTTATGGTTCAAAAACAAAATCTTTGTACCAGAGAATGTGCGTGTTGCTGTCCTGGGTCTGTGTCATGACCATGCGCTAGCGGGACATTTTGGTATCTGCAAAACGACTGAGCTGACACAACGTACCTTCTGGTGGCCTACTCTGGAAAAGGACTGTAGGAGGTATGTTGAGGCCTGCTCCACCTGTATTCGGAATAAAAGCAACAAGACCAAAGCATGGGGTCTGCTTAAACCACTGCCGGTTCCTGACAGACCCTGGGAGAAGATATCAATGGACTTCATTGTGGAGCTCCCTCCATCAGAGGGTTACACTGCCATCTTTGTGGTTGTAGATCGGTTGACAAAAATGGCCCACTTTGTACCCATGAAAGGTACACCGTCAGCCCCGGAGACAGCACGAATATTTATTAAAGAAATAGTAAGACTCCATGGGATTCCTGGTAATATTGTGTCCGATCGCGGGGTCCAATTCACCTCCAGATTTTGGAGGGCACTGTGTTCATCCTTAAAGATTGAGTTGTCTTTTTCCTCGGCTTATCACCCACAAACTAATGGTCAGACTGAAAGAACCAATCAGACCTTAGAGCAGTATTTACGTTGTTTTTCTTCCTTCTCTCAAGATGACTGGGTGTCATTATTGCCATTAGCTGAATTTGCTTATAACAACTCAAATCATTCTGCTACTAAGCAATCTCCATTTTTTGCCAACTTTGGATTTCATCCGTCCTTTGTGCTTAACGCAATCCCTGAGTGCCCAGTTCCTGCTGTTCAAGATACAGTGGCTTTCTTCAGTTCTAATAATAAGTTGTTGCAGGAAGCAATGGCCAAAGCACAGGAAGATAATAAAAGAAACTTTGATAAAAAGAGACGGGGAGAGTTAATCTTGGAACCTGGTGATGAGGTATGGCTATCTACTACAAACTTAAAGTTGGCCTGCCCTTCAAGGAAACTTGGACCTAAATATGTGGGGCCATTTCCTGTGAAAAGGAGAATCAATGATGTTACTTATGAGCTAACTTTGCCAGATTCCTTCAAGGTTCACCCCGTTTTTCATGTAACATTATTAAAGCCCGCTATTTCAGATCCTTTTCCTAACCGAAATACGGGTCCACCTGAGCCAGTAGTAGTTGATGGGGAAGAGGAATATGAAGTTGAATCAATTCTGGACTGTAGGAAAAGAAGGAATCAAATTCAGTACCTGATTAAATGGAAGGGGTATGGCCCTGAAGATAACTCATGGGAGCCTGAAAATAATATCCATGCCAAGAGACTTATCCAAGCATTTCATCGTGCCCACCCAGAAAAGATATTCTAGTTGGGCATCCGGAGGCTGCCCATTGTGTGGGGGCAATGTCAGGAAGGGCATTGCCATAGACAGAATGGCTCTTCTAGACAGCTTGCTGTGCATAGGCTACGCCCATTGCACAAGTGCGTGCACCTGTTGCTTGTATGGTCATCAAGGGGGCTATTTAAACTGAGCCTGTGCTGTGCTTCAGTGCTGTCTTGTCTACAGCGTTTCTGTGTAAACCTGCTACCTGTAAACCTGCATCTGATTACTGTTATCGACCCGGCTTGCCTTGACTTCTCCTGAACTCTGCCTGCATTGACCCCAGCTTGTCTTTGACCACGCTTCTGCCTGTACATCTGCACCTGATCCGTCTGCCAGTGTATGACCCGGTTTGCCTGATCCTGTTTCTGCCTACTATCCTGCTGGACTGCCTGCTGCTAGTCTCTGCCTACTTTTCACTGGTGTCCATCCGGCATTCCTGCTCCGCTGCAACCCGCTGACGAACTTGGCCTTCTCCTGTCTCCTGCTCGGTGGTGTCCATCCGGCATTCCTGCTCTGCTGCAACCTACTGACAGACCCAGCCTGCTCCTGTCTCCTGTTCAGTGGTGTCCATACGGCACTCCTGCTCTGCTGCGGTCCACCGACAGTCTTCCCCTGCTTGATCCTGACAGTTCGTCCGGCTAAGCTACTATCAAGACCAATAGGCACTCGTGCCCCTCTGCACTCCTGTGCTACCTGTCTGCTCTATCAGGGGCCCCGAGTCAGAGGTGTAAGAGAGGCTTTCCTCACCGTATCAGGCTCTTCTACCAGGTACGTGACACTACCTGTTCGAACTCGGCGGCAGGATGTAAGATTCTGGTACCTTTGGTACCCTTATTTCCCATTTCTACCTTAATATTGCGTCCCACCTTGCTAACTAGGTGGAACGCATACACCTTTAAGAACGATGACATCATCGCCGAGCGCCGCTATGAGCGGCTATTTCAATCGCCGGTTTTCTCTCACTCATTGCTCGTTCAAACCGCATGCTTGCCCAGTCTTGTCCTATGCTGCCGGAGCTTCTAGCTATTCCTTTGCCTGAACAAAACCGGAACCTCGCTACCGATCCCATATCTCGCTACCGGATCACTCTCTTGCTACTGGACCTTGCTACTACTAACCCAACTTGTGATAAGTACCCCACAGGGGATTTCTTCCTAACTAACTTACACTATCTACCTCTGCATACTAAGGACTGTTACTATGTAGGCACTATTCCTATCTTCCTATCATCTGCATAACTTCATAGATTGCTAGCTCTTGAGCCTACCATCATCTACATCATTGCACTAGGTTACTCTCTCTTGTATACTTCATCTGCTGTCCCCTACCACCTGTTACTATACATGATTGCTAAACCTATCTGCATACTACCTATCATCACCTACCACTCTCCTGAATATTACTACTGAGTGCTCACCATTTCTAAGGCCTGTCTCTCACCTCTATACTATCATATACATCCTATCACTCCAGGAACATCATATTGAGTGTATGTATATTTGCATAAAACAGGCTGTGCACGGTGATGAGTCCTGAGAGTTGGATATGTTTGTTCAACACATCTCTACATGACTACTGAGTGTAATAATTCTGCAGCTGCAAATCCATTCACTAACAAAAAACGCAAGAGCGTTACAGATTGAACGAGCCCTAAAATATGGATTCAGCAGAATTACCCACTCAAGTTATGCAATTAAAACAACAAGTAGATGCATTGATACTTGCCCTTACAGAGGTAAAAAACGAAAATCAGGCTTTGAGACAGCAGGTTGGCCGTCTCGCACAGCTCTCTGCTGCTCAGCCCCGTGAGCCTAAGATAAACCCTCCTCTAGTGTTTACAGGTGATCGGAAAAAATTTTGTGAATTTAAAAACGCATGTCAATTGCTTTTCTTGTTAAAACCTCGTACCTACCCTACTGACCAAATTAAAGTCTGTACCACTATTTCCTATCTGACGGGTGATCCCCGTGCCTGGGCAGACTCTCTCTTTGAGAAAGATGATCCACTTCTCAACTCCTATCCTTTATTCCTAGCGCAACTCGCTAGTTTATATGAAGACCCCAATAGGCAGAGTACTGCTGATACCCAATTGAGGGCTTTAAAACAAGGAAGGAGACCTGTTGAAGACTTTGTGGCAGAGTTCAAAAGATGGACCCTTGATTCAGGGTGGAATGATACATCTCTAAGAACTCAGTTCAGACTCGGCCTATCAGAAGCCGTTAAAGACGAGCTCGCCCGATCGGATTTACCTGACACCTTGGCTGCCCTGATACAGACCAGTATCAATATTGACAGACGACTGCGAGAAAGAAAGGCTGAGAAGATGGGATTGCCATTGTCCAGTCCTTCTCGGATGTCGGCTGTTGACCCTAATCCTATGGAGGTAGAAATGATACGTCCACCTTTATCCTTTACCGAACGTGCCAGGAGAAGATCCGAACATCTCTGCATGTACTGCGCCTCCCCGGATCATTTGTTAAGCGGCTGTCCCCTTGTCCGCAAAAAAGAGGGTGAGTGTTCAAATGTCTTGCTAGGGGGACTAACGACTTCCTTTTCTAATCCTTACCTTTTTATTCATTTGACATTACAATGGGACCAAACTAGGATCACCACCAAGGCTATGATCGACACAGGATCTTGTGGGAACTATATCGATACTTGTTTTGCTACCTTAAATAAAATACCTATTATTTCAAAACTCAAACCTGTCTCTGTTAGTTTCATTAACGGTATTCCGTTATCCTCTGGTCCAATCACCAATCAGACACAAGCACTCCTTGTCACTGCCAATGAGTCTCATATGGAGACTACCACTTTTGATGTACTAACCTCACCACATTTTCCCATTATTTTGGGACTTCCCTGGTTACACATACATCAACCAATCATTGATTGGAAAACAAGAACTCTAACCTTCTCTTCTCACTATTGCGAAACCACGTGTAATCTCTCATCATATGGAAAGATCCTGTCTGTGGTGACAGATGAGATTATACCTCTATGTTACCAGGATTTGTCGGAAGTCTTCCTTGAAAAAAATGCTCAAGTGTTGCCTCCCCATAGGGACTATGATTGTTGTATCGATCTACTCGCTAATAGCAAGTTGCCTTTCGGTCATGTTTATCCTCTTTCACAGGATGAACTCTCTCATCTAAAGGAATACTTGGATGAGAATTTGGCGAAAGGGTTCATCAGACCTTCTACTTCCTCTACTGCTGCAGGACTCTTCTTTGTCCGCAATAAGGATTCATGTCTCAGGCCTATTATTGATTACAGGCAATTAAATACCATTACAATAAAGGATCGCTATCCCTTGCCCCTCATTTCTGAACTTATTGAACAACCTACTTTTCGAAATTGGACCTGAAAGGGGCTATACAACCTAATCCGAATCCGTGACGGGGATGAATGGAAGACAGCATTCAGAACCAGATACGGATTGTTTGAGTACCTTGTGATGCCATTCGGGTTGTGTAATGCTCCCGCAGCCTTTCAACGATTCATAAATGACATCTTCAGAGACTTACTTGATGTTTGTGTTGTAGTATATCTGGACGATATACTTATTTATTCTCAATCTTTATCTGAACACATAAAACATGTAAGACTCGTGTTGTCCAGACTACTTGCACACAACTTATACGTAAAATTAAAAAAATGTTTATTCCATAAAGAAGAAGTACTATTCCTAGGATACATCATATCTAAAAATGGAATCAAAATGGATATGAGCAAGATATCCTGTATTCTAGATTGGCCTGTGCCAACAACTCGTAAAGCATTACAAAGATTCCTCAGATTTTCTAACTTCTATAGGAAGTTCATCAAGAACTTCTCTGCTATTGTGAGACCTCTCACACAACTCACAAGTATAAAAAAAAACATTCAAATGGTCAGAAGAAGCAAATGGAGCTTTCCGCTTGTCAAAATCAAGCTTTACTTCTGCTCCCATACTACGCCATCCAGACCCATCCCTTCAATACATCCTGGAGGTAGATGCGTCAAATATGGCAGTAGGAGCAGTTCTCTCCCAACGACCAACAAATACTTCACCACTTCACCCAGTTGCTTTTTTCTCAAAATCACTAAGCAGCCCCGAGGTGAATTACCCAGTGGGTGAAAAAGAGTTGCTTGCAATAAAATTGGCATTGGAGAATTGGCGACACCTACTTGAGGGTACTCGATTACCAGTTCTCATATACACAGATCATAAAAATCTTTAATACCTTCAGACTAACAAGACTCTTTCCCACCGGCAGGTACGATGGTCCTTATTCTTTTTAAGATTCAACTTTTTGGTGACCTACACTCCTGCAGACAAAAATAAAAAGGCGGATGCGCTGTCACGATTAACCGAGGATAACTACGCCGAAATACCTTCAATTCCTATAATACCCTATGAACGTATTGTCGGTGTTGTTCGTTCCCTGAAGGAAGAGATTTTGCACAGCATAGGATTGGATTCACCTCCACCACAGCTAAGTGCTGATGCAGAAGGCTTCCTCTATTACAACGACAAACTTTACATACCCCCTACTATGCGTACCAAGATTTTGGAATTGTCGCATGATGTGCCTATGGCAGGACATATGGGTATGACTAAAACATTTAATTTACTTACTAGGCAGTTTTGGTGGCCTGACATGAAGACGACCGTACAAAAATTTGTTTCTTCTTGTGACCTCTGTGCAAGGTCCAAAATTGACACTACAAAACCATCTGGTCTACTTTGTAGTCTACCAATACCCCAGGTTCCATGGGAAGTTGTGTCCTTAGACTTCATAGTAGAACTACCACCTTCCAAAGGATTTAACACCATCCTAGTGTCAGTGGACCATCTGACCAAGATGGCACATTTCATTTCTATTCGAAGATTACCCTCATCCAAGCAAACAGCGGCATTGCTAGTGAAACATGTCTTTAAGTTACATATATTCCAAAGACCCTTCTGTCTGACCCTGGTTCACAGTTCATCTCCAAGTTTTGGCAAGCTCTATGTCAGATACTACGAATAGAGCGAAAACTTACTTCTCCTTACCACCCTCAGACCAACGGACAGACAGAAAGAGTCAACCAGTGCATTGAGCAATATCTACGTTGCTATACCTCATACCTACAGGACGATTGGGTGGACCTCCTCCCGCTGGCGTAATTCGCTTATAACAACGCAACCCACAGTACTACTAAGCAAAGTCCATTCTACTTGAACTATGGGTTTCATCCCACTCTTCTTCCACCACTCATCCTTCCATCAAGTAACCCAGTGGCCTCTGATTATCTCACCCAAATAAAGGACTCTCTGGGTTTACTCAACACCACCATATCACATGCCCATAGTCAACAAAAAAGGTACTACGACCTACGTAGAAAACCCTCTCCTCAATATGCTATTGGGGATCTTGATTGGCTATCTACAAAAAATTTGAGATTAAAGATCCCTAGTAAAAAACTTGGACCTTTATTTCTGGGACCCTTCCCAATTAAGAAACTCATTGGAAAAGCTGCAGTGCAACTCACCTTACCGGCAGATCTCAAAATACATCCCATCTTTCATGTGTCGCTACTAAAACCACATGTTCCTAACCAAGGAATAAGGCCTACCATCTTGCCTCCACCTCCAGTACAAGTTGAAGGCGGAGAAGAATATGAGATCAAGGAGATTCTGGATTCTCGTATCCACAGAGGAAGACTCCAATATCTCATAAGATGGAAGAACTATGGACCCCAAGACGACACCTGGTTGGATACTGCTGATGTTCACGCACCTAGGCTTATACGAACATTTCACTCGAAATACCCGGAAAAACCAGTGCTATAGGCCTTCCGGAGCCGGCCTTAAGGGGGGGGGGGGTACTGTAAGATTCTGGTACCTTTGGTACCCTCATTTCCCATTTCTACCTTAATATTGCGTCCCACCTTGCTAACTAGGTGGAACGCATTCACCTTTAAGAACGATGACATCGTCGCGAGCGCCGCTATGAGCGGCTATTTCAATCGCCGGTTTTCTCTCACTCATTGCTCGTTCAAACCGCATGCTTGCCCAGTCTTGTCCTATGCTGCCGGAGCTTCTAGCTATTCCTTTGCCTGAACAAAACCGGAACCTCGCTACCGATCCCGTATCTCGCTACCGGATCACTCTCTTGCTACTGGACCTTGCTACTACTAACCCAACTTGTGATAAGTACCCCACAGGGGATTTCTTCCTAACTAACTTACACTATCTACCTCTGCATACTAAGGACTGTTACTATGTAGGCACTATTCCTATCATCTGCATAACTTCATAGATTGCTAGCTCTTGAGCCTACCATCATCTACATCATTGCACTAGGTTACTCTCTCTTGTATACTTCATCTGCTGTCCCCTACCACCTGTTACTATACATGATTGCTAAACCTATCTGCATACTACCTATCATCACCTACCACTCTCCTGAATATTACTACTGAGTGCTCACCATTTCTAACGCCTGTCTCTCACCTCTATACTATCATATACATCCTATCACTCCAGGAACATCATATTGAGTGTATGTATATTTGCATAAAACAGGCTGTGCACAGTGATGAGTCCTGAGAGTTGGATATGTTTGTTCAACACATCTCTACATGACTACTGAGTGTAATAATTCTGCAGCTGCAAATCCATTCACTAACAAAAAACGCAAGAGCGTTACACAGGACAGGTTCTGGGGAGCTTGGGTATTTTTCATCTGACCAGTGGCTGCTCATGCGGGACTAATGCAGACTTCTGTGGCCATTTGATGAGATCACCAAACTGGTCAGTCACGGCCAGGGCCCCATAAGTGACATCATACCTTACGCCTTCTTTATGGTCATTGATCAAGCCATTGAGGAGCAGGAGCACGAAGATAAGGAAGTCGCAATGTTGGATGAATTCCCAGGGGGTGCTACTCCATCTGAGACAAATCAACAGCAGGAGTCTGAAGAGGAGTCGGAGGAGGAGGATGGTGCTGGGGGGGGGGGATGAGGATGAGCAAGAAGAGCATGCTTTAAACCTTTCTGGAATCCCTGGTATTATCCGTGGATGGGGGGAGGGGGAGGAGGGCGACATTATCCTGAATGATGAGCTGGAAGCAGGTCGCTATACCGCTTCCAGTTTAGTGGGAATGGGGGCCTACATGCTGCAGTGTTTTAAGGGGGACCCCCGTATAAAACGCAGTACTGGGTGGCAACGTATTTAGACCCCCAGTACAAACACAAAATGGTGGAAATGTTACCACAATCACAGAGGGCGTCAGAATGCAGCACTTCCAGGCCTTGCTGAGGGAAATGCTGCATTCTGCTTTTCCGTGTGCTGGCAGAGGAATGTCCAGTCACAGAGAGACAGTTGTGGGTAGCAATCCAACAGCGCCTGCAATAAGAGGGCAGTTGGAAGATGTCTTGGTCACTTCAGATATGAGATCCTTCTTTCAGCCGAACCATTGACAGCTGTACTCCGGATCCAGCATGAGGGAACGCCTAGACGACAGGTGTCCGACTACATCGGGTTAATAGCCGATGTGGACGCTCTGAGGAGTGATGAACCCCTGGACTACTGGGTGGGCAGGCTTGACCTCTGGCCAGAGCTTTCACAATTTGAAATGAAAATGTTGGCTTGCCCCCCCCGTCCAGTGTCCTGTCCGAAAGGACGTTCAGTGAAGCAGGAGGGATCGTGACCGATAAGCGCACTCGCCTAGCTCATGACAGTGTAGACTACCTCACATTTATAAAAATGAATGAGGCATGGATCTCTGAGGAATTCAACACATGTGACCAGTAGACCAGGTTTCATCGAAATTCCTCCACCCACAACAATTCCTGGTCCTTGGCTTCGCTACATATAGCGGCATAAAAGGCATTTCATGTCCATTGAATGGCAAATTTTAGGGGACTTTCAGGGCCGACAATTATTTTTTCTGTAAATGCCTAATGTACCTCCAGCCACCAAATACTAAGTTCTTTGCTGTCAGTTCAAACCATGTGAGCTAATTTTTGGAGCCTATACAGGCCAACGCTTACGGTTCTGTTTACTGTGAACGCCTACTGTACTTCTCGCCATCAAAAACTAAGTTTTTTGCTGTCAGTTCAAACCATGTGAGCTAATTTTTGGAGCCTATACAGGCCGACACTTACGGTTCTGTGTACTGTGAACACCTACCATACCTCTAGCCATCAAAAACTAAGTTTTTTGCTGTCTTTTCAAACCATGTGAGCTAATTTTTGCAGCCTATACAGGCCGACACTTCTGTATACTGTGTGAATGCCTAATGTACCTTCAGCCAAAGAATACTACATTCTTAGCTGTCAGGTAAACCCATGTGGGCTATTTTTTAGTGCCTTTTATGGCCGACAATTACTTCTGTTACCTGTGAATGCCTAATGTATCTTCAGCCACAGAATACTACGTTCTTAGCTGTCAGGTAAATGCATGTGGGTTAATTTTTGGTCTTGGAATGGCCGACACTTACTTCTTTATCCTGTGAATGCCTAATTTTTCAGACTGGAAATGAAAAACAATGTGTCTGTAAAGGTTCTGCCAAATTGTGGAATGGATGCGGACCCATTTTACAGATGTGTGAATGGACCCTATATGTATTAGACAATGTATTTACCGGCTGCTGTCAGTTCTGGCTGATTTATGAAAAACAAAAATATTTTTTGCTGTAAAAAAAAAATATATATTTTGGGCAACTTTTTCAATTGCAATACTTCTGTTATGACATTGTCCATGTGCTGGGACTATTTGTGCACAGCTAGTACGTGTTTTGTGGCTGCAAATATGACCTAAAGGTTTTTAAAGTTTGCCTCCCATTAAAGTCAATGGGGCCTGCCGCAAACTCGCGGTTCGCAGGCTTTTGAGAAAATTTGCAGCTGGCGTTCGCAAACCGCCCGATGTTCGTCCATCACTACCTGTGGGAGTAACATCATCTTCAGGGCGGCTATTCTACCAATCCACGAGAGTTCCTTGCAGTGTTTCTGCGAGAGGGTTTGAGACACTTTCTGAATCAGGGGTTTGAAGTTAGCTTCCACTATAGCATCTAGAGAAGGAGTCAAGTGAATTCCCAGGTAAGGGATGGCAGATGAGGTCCAGCTATAAGGAAGTGATTTTTCCAGGTGTGACCTGGTGGAGTGATGGGTACCCAGGTTCATAATGAGGGATTTGTGAAAGTTGACTTTATAATAAGAGATCTTGCTGAATTCTGCTAGAGTGCGGTGCTTGAACGGGAGAGATACAACAGGATTGGTAAGGGATAGGATCACGTCATCTGCAAATAGGCTGATGACATGAGCCTATCCCCTGAGGTTAAAGCCCGATATCTGAGGGTTGGAATTTATGGCTTCAGCGAGGGATTCTATCATGAGGTTGAAAATAGATGGAGAGAGCGGGCAGCCCTGTCATCCCTTTGGTTATATTAAAGGGGGAAGATAGGAGACCTGATGTGTACAATTGGGCTGTTGGGGAAGAGTATAGGGCCATAATCGCGTTCAAGATCTGACCTTGGAATCCAAACTTGGTAAGTGTGAGCTTCATATAGCACCAATGTACTCTGTCAAACGCCTTCTCTGCATCTATAGAGAGAAGCAGAGATGGGCCTGAATTTAGCCGAGGTGTCAGGAGATTTACCCAGTTTGGGAATAGTGACAATATGTGCAGCAAAGAGTTCCCAAAGGGGGGGGGGGGGTAAAGAAGATGATGATAAGCTTTGGAATAATTTAAGGAAATATGGGGTCAGGGCTGGGGCCATGGCTTTATAGTAAGTATTTGTGAATCCGTCTGGTCCTGGGGCTTTTCATTAGGTAGTGAAGTGATAATTTTAGCGATCTCGTCTGTAGTAAATGGTGAATTAAGATTCTCAAGTTGGGAGTCGGTAAGGCAGGGTAGGCGTAAGGAGGCTAGAAAATGAGCAATGTCGTCATCAGAGGGTTGGTAACTCGATTCGTCATTTTTCAGATTATAAAGGGAACTGTAGTAGTCTGCAAAAGCGTTGGCGATGTCTTGTGGATTGACTAACTTAGACTTGGAGAACAGATAGAACAGGTATGGGATCTTAGATTTGGAGTGGCGCAGCTTGAGTTTGTTAGCCAGGAATTCGCCTGCTTTATTATGATGGTGGTAGTAGTTGAGTTTTAGAGAGAGAAGCATTTTGTCATGGTAGCATTTTGTCATGGTCCTAAATTAGTAGTAGTCTCAGGTTTGTTCTCAGTTTCAGCAGTCGCTCAGAGAGGGCCACCGTGGTGGCAGCTTATTGTACCCTTCCAATGTGTGAATTTTGGTGAGGAGGGAGGAGAGTTTGAGTTGGTGTTTCTTTTTTTTGTTATCGCTCAGTTGGATAAGAATACCGTGCATGTAAGCCTTATGGGCATTCCACAGGGTGGTGCTGGAAATGTCAGGTTGATCGTTGGCAGAGAAGAAAGTGTCAAGGTGGCCCCGTAGGGTTTTGGTGTGTTCAGGGTTTTGGACTAGGGATGGCCTTGCGGTTCGCCCGGTGGTCGGTTCGCGGTTAACTTTGCTCGTTCGCAGTCCGCCGATTTTGCAAACATATTGCGTTGTTCGCGGCAGCCATATTAGTTTACATTGGGGAGAACTTTGACCCATGACACAATACATTGGGGAGAACTTTGACCCGAGACACAAATCGCTCTGTTAAAGTCCACAAAAGTCCTTTTAAGGGCTTATATTTGGTATAGGTGTACTGTCTCTTTTGTCAGTGTAGGGAGAGGTTTGCTGTGTGCACCAGGGACAGATTGCCACTGACACAAATCGCTCTGTTAAGATCCACAAAAGTCCTTTTAAGTAGAGATGGACGAACATCGGCCGGGGCGGTTCACGAACGTCAGCCACAAATTTTCTCAAAAGTCTGCGAACCGCAAGTTCGCGGCAGGCCCCATTGACTTTATTGGGAGGCGAACTTTAAAAACTTTTAGGTCATATTTGCAGCCACAAAAGACGTACTAGCTGTGCACAAATAGTCCCAGCACATAAACAATGGCATAAAAGATAAATATATAATTAGTGTTGCGCAAAATAAAAATCTATCCAAATGTGTAAAAATTAAAAATATGTAGCAAAAAAAATATATAAATATATATATGTGTATAACCCTCAAGCAAAAGATTCCAATTTCATAATCTTAAAATGCTGTATTATAAATAAAATCCAATGATGAAAAGTATATAAAAAAAATATATATATAGTTGTGTACAGTGCGATTCCTAAAAATAATATAAATATATATATGTGTATAACCCTCAAGCAAAAGATTCCAATTTCATAATCTTAAAATGATGTATCATAAATAAAATCCAATGATGAAAGGTAAAAAAATATATATAGTTGTGTACAGTGCCATTCCTAGAAATGAATATGAATTGTGCTAGAAGAAAGTGCAAAGTGCTAAATCACAAGTGTGTATCACAATAAATCCTTGTGCTTAAATGTACTGCATATCAATCCATACAATATATAAAGTGATATAAATGATAAGTAGTATCTGTGGTAAAATAATAAATATATAAGTCCATGCAGCAAATAGCAAACAAGTGTCCAATAAAGTCTTTTGTGGCAATCTGTGCAAATAAATCTTCTATAAGTGCTCAAGCCACAACTCACTGCTAATCGTGCACCCCCTTGTGATTGGGCGCTCACCTTATGTTAGATTCAATTGGGCTCAAATGCTGGATATCAAATGGTTAACGCCTCCAGGTGATCATATCCCATATATCAGCCACTTTCTCCGTAGTAATCAGCACATCATGAAAAATATAAAAGCTCACAATGGTGCTTATACCTTTTAAATTCCTTTTAATTTTATTAAAAATGCGGTAATGCACTCACATGCCTTGGTGCATCCATGCACCTTTAAAAAGCCATCCACGTATAACAATCTTTAAAGTACCGTTGTGGTATAATGGGAGACGCTGCAGCTGCATCCTATCCTCTGCAGTGGATTCAGTCCAACAGCCTGACAGTAGTGATGTCGTGAACCTAAAATTTGCCGTTCGCGAACGGCGAACGCGAACCTCCGCAAATGTTCGCGAACGGGCGAACCGCCATAGACTTCAATAGGCAGGCGAATTTTAAAACCCACAGGGACTCTTTCTGGCCACAATAGGGATGGAAAAGTTGTTTCAAGGGGACTAACCCCTGCACTGTGGCATGCCGGAAGGGGGATCCATGGCAAAACTCCCATGGAAAATTACGTAGTTGACGCAGAGTCGGGTTTTAATCCATAAAGGGCATAAATCACCTAACATTCCTAAATTGTTTGGAATAACGTGCTTTAAAACATCCAGTGTGTGTATACGATCAGGTATGATGTTGTATCAATCAGGTAGTGTAAGGATTACGCCCGCTTCACAGTGACACACCAAACTCTGACAGACCAAATTCCCCGTTTAACAGTCAGTCAGTCAGTCCATTTGCACAACCGCAAACTCCCCATTTGCACAAGGTTGGATACCAAGCTAGCCATGTCCCGTTCCTTGTCCTCACTGATGTCATTGAAGGTCTCTTCCTCCACCCAGCCACGTATAACACCAAGGGTCCCGAAAGGTGACAACAAGTCCCCTGGGACGCCTGCTGTGGTTGGTCTTCCACCTCCTCAAAGCCACCTTCCTCCTCTGACTTCTCTTCTTCAGACTCCTCTCTCTGTGTTGCCACAGGTCCAGCAATCGACAACGACAAGGCTGCTTCTGGTGGTGGGGAACCACAACTCTTCCTCTTCATGCTCATCTACGGCCTGATCCAGCACTCTTCGCAGGGCACGCTCCAGAAAAAACGCATATGGGATGAGGTTGATGATGTTGCCTTGGGTTTACTGACCAGGTTTGTTACCTCTGCAAAAGGACGCATGAGCCTACAGCCATTGTGCATGAGCATTCAGTAACGCGGCCAAAAAATACCCAGCTCCGCAGAGGCTGTCCTCTTTTTTTTTAATTAAAAAAATCTGTTCTTATCAGTTTAATCCCTGTTACGTTACGTCCCCTATCAGGGGCCGGTGTATGGAATAGATTTTAGGAACCGGGAGATGGATAAAGATGGTCGGTCTGTCCTCTTACTTCCAATTTTGGGCACTGTGCGTGCGCCGTGCAATGTACTGTGCCATCCTATATGAGTGGTGTGTTAAGTAGTACTATTCTTATTAGTTTAATCCCTGTTACATCCCCTATCAGGGGACGTGTATCGAATAGATTTTAGACAACCGCAAAGAGTTGTCAATAGTTGACACACTCATGACATAAATTTTATTCTTCTATGCGTCAATCTTGCTGTAGTGATGACTGTGCTCATGCGCACGTTTGGGAGATTGCAGGCGATGGCGGTTTTTCAAAGCCTATGGTCCTGCTGAGGTAGTTCAGTGACAATTAAGTGACCCAGAAAACAATGATTCTGCAGTGTGGGCCCATTGTTGGCCTAGTAGGCTTTAATGATCACACAAGATGATCATAAAGAAAATGAATGTATTTTCTATGAAAAATTATCCAGATGATCGCTTTTGGTCTGTTCACAATGAAGCAACGACCTTATCATCTGGGGTGTGCCAACATTGCCAACACACTCCTAGAGGTGATCGCTTCATTGTGATACGCAAGCCCCTTCACCACAACAAGGTAACGATCACGAAGGGGAATTGACACATGTATGTGCCTTTTTTTTGTGTTTTGTTTTTTGCAGCCACAGTGTAGCACCAGAGGCCAGAAAAATTAGGCATGTACACATGCCTGAAAA
This sequence comes from Pelophylax lessonae, assembly GCF_965119305.1. Lineage (NCBI taxonomy): Eukaryota > Metazoa > Chordata > Amphibia > Anura > Ranidae > Pelophylax > Pelophylax lessonae. The sequence goes on along the minus strand of NC_138776.1, from coordinate 121,039,317 downwards.
AGTAGGTATTGTTGCAGCCACTGCTGTAGCAGCGGCCGGAAAAAATTTAGGTTTTCCAGGCAGAAAGTGAACTAAAACATTGCGGCTTGAACCGTAGTTGGTGGCGGAGAAGTCACGTAAGTCATCCGGCATGCAGAGATTAAATACAGCAGCGTGTGGACCATTTTTAGCCCAAGGCATCTCATCAGGCCTTTTTTAGTCAAATGCATCCCCCACTGTCAGTCCCTTCGGAATCCATGCCTCATTCATCTTAATAAAGGTGAGGTAATCTAGACTTTTTTGACCTAGGTGACTTCTCTTCTCAGTGACAATACCTCCTGCTGCGCTGAAGGTCCTTTCTGACAGGACACTTGAAGCGGGGCAGGCCAGAAGTTCTATCGCAAATTGGGATAGCTCAGGCCACAGGTCAAGCCTGCACACCCAGTAGTCAAGGGGTTAATCGCTCCTCAGAGTGTCAATATCTGCAGTTAAGGCAAGGTAGTCTGCTACCTGTCGGTCGAGTCGTTCTCTGAGGGTGGACCCCGAAGGGCTGTGGCGATGCGTAGGACTTCAAAAGCTCTGCATGTCCTCCATCAACAACACGTCTGTAAAGCGTCCTGTCCTTGCCGGCGTGGTCGTGGTAGGAGGAGGATTACTTTCACCTCTTCCCCTGTTAGATTCCCATTGTGCTGTGACATCACCCTTATACGCTGTGTAAAGCATACTTTTTAACTTGTTTTGTAACTGCTGCATCCTTTGCGACTGCCGGTAATTCGGTAACATATCAGACACTTTCTGCTTATACCGGGGGTCTAGTAGCGTGGCCACCCAGTACAGGTCGTTCTCCTTCAGCCTTTTTATACGAGGGTCCCTCAACAGGCATGACAGCGTGAAAGACCCCATTTGCATAAGGTTGGATGCCGAGCTACTCATGTGCAATTCCTCGTCCTCACTGACCTCATTGAAGGTCTGTTCTTCCCCCCAGCCACGTACAACACCACGGGTACCAGATAGGTGACAACGAGCACCCTGGGATGCCTGCTGTGGTTGGTGTTCCTCCTCCTCAAAGCCACATTCCTCCTCTGACTCCTCTTCCTCAGACTCCTCTTCCAGCATTGCCGCAGGTCCAGCAAGCGATGATAAGGCTGTTTCTGGTGGTGATGGTGACCACAACTCTTCCTCTTCCTCTTCACGCTCATCTACAGCTCCATCCAGCACTCTTCGCAGGGCACGCTCCAGGAAGAAAACATATGGGACGATGTCACTGATGGTGCCTTCGGTGCGACTGACTAGGTTTGTCACCTCCTCAAAAGGACGCATGAGCCTACAGGCATTGCGCATGAGCGTCCAGTAACGTGGCAAAAAAATACCCAGCTCCGCAGAGGCTGTCCTAGCACACCCGGTCATACAAATACTCGTTGACCGCTTTTTCTTGTTGGAGCAGGCGGTCGAACATTAGGAGTGTTGAATTCCAATGTGTCGGGCTGTCGCAAATCAAGCGCCTCACTGGCATGTTGTTTCGCCGCTGAATATCTGAAAAGTGCGCCATGGCCATGTAGGAATGCCTGAACTGGCCACACACCTTCTTGGCCTGCTTGAGGACGTCCTGTAAGCCTGGGTACTTATGCACAAAGCGTTGTACAATCAGATTCAACACATGTGCAATGCACAGCACATGTGTCAACTTGCCCAAATTCAATGCCGCCAACAAATTGCTTCCGTTGTCACACACACCACTTTGCCGATCTCCAGTTGGTGCGGGGTCAGCCACTGATCCACCTGTGCTTCAGGGCGGACAGTAGTGCTGGTCCGGTGTGACTCTCTGCTTTCAGGCAAGTCAACCCCAAGACGGCATGTCACTGTCGTATCCGGCATGTGGAATAGCCCCTGGGGAGCTGGGGGAGTGCAGTTGGTGTGGAGCAAGACCCAACAGCAGAAGAGGACTCAGCCGAGGAGGTTAGCAAAGAGGATGGAGTAGGAGGAGTAGAGGAGGTGGCAGCAGGCCTGCCTGCAAGTCGTGGCGGTGTCACCAACTCCTCAGTGTCACCAACTCCTCTGCAGAGCCACGCATTCCATGCTTGGCAGCCGCCAGCAGGTTTACCCAATGCGCAGTGTAAGTGATATACCTGCCCTGACCATGCTTTGCAGACCAGGTATCAGTGGTCAGATGGACCCTTGCCCCAACACTGTGTGCCAGACATGACATGACTTCCTTTATCACAATAGAGTACAGGTTGGGGATTGCCTTTTGTGAGAAAAAATTTCGACCGGGTACCTTCCACTGCGGTGTCCCAATAGCGACAAATTTTTTGAAGGCTTTAGACTCCACCAGCTTGTATGGTAAAATCTGGCGGGCTAAGAGTTCCAACAAGCCAGCTGTCAGACGCCGGGCAAGGGGGTGACTCTGTGACATTGGCTTCTTACGCTCAAACATTTCCTTGACAGACACCTGACTGTGGGCAGATGAGCAGGAACTGCGGAAGGTGAGAGACGGAGTGGCGGGTTGTTGATAGGGGGCAAGGAGGACAGCAGTGGTTGATGTGGCTGAAGATGCTGGACCAGGAGGAGGATGGTGGCTTTGAGTTTGTGTGCTGCTTGTACTCATGTGTTGATCCCATAGGCGTTTGTGATGTGAGATCATGTGCCTTCGCAAAACAGTTGTACCTAGGTGGGTGTTGGACTTCCCACGACTCAGTTTCTTTTGGCACAGGTTGCAAATGGCATCGCTGTTATCAGAGGCAGACACACAAAAAAAATGCCACACTGCTGAGCTTTGCAATGACGGCATTCTGGTGGTGGCAACAGCTTGCGTTGATTGGCGTGCTGTCTGACCCCGGGGGCCGATACATGCTGTCTGACTGTGCCACTAGCTCCTTGAGATGACCTCCCCCTGCTTCCAACTCGTCTCCTCCTTCTCTCTGTATCCCCATCTGAACTTTCTCCCTCTTCTTCTTCCCTTCGAGCAGGCACCCAGGTGACATCCACAGACACATCGTCATCATCAGCCGCTTCACTTGACAACTCAGCAAAGGCAGCTGCAGCAGGTACAACATCATCATCATCACAATGTATGTCCATGTGTATAATGCTGCCTGACTGAGACATATCCCCGTTATCTACATCCTCTGGCACTAATGTTTGCGCATCACTTATTTCTTCCAACTGATGTGTAAATAACTCCTCTGACAGATCAAGTGAAGCGGCTGTGGCGCTAGTGTTGGTGGTGGTGCCGGCGGGCAAGTGGTAAATTGAGAGGTGCCCGAAGCTGAGCTGAAGGAGGATGGTGCATCAAGGTTCCCAGTGGAAGCTGTAGAAGATTGGGTGTCCCGTGTAAGCCAGTCAACTATGTCCTCAGAATTTTTTGAGTTCAGGGTACGTGGCTTCTGAACACTGGGCATTATTATAGGGCAAAAGGAAATCACAGCACCACGACCACGACGGCCCCTGCGGGGTGGCCTGCCTCTGCCTGTCATTTCTTTTTAGATTTGTGGTACTATGCATGCAAGGTGCTGTGCCACCCTATATGAGTGTTGGGCAGTGGGTACAGTACAGTCTGTGGACCTGACACTCACTGGCAGGCCAGGCAACTGCAATTATAAAAAATAGATATTTTTTTAATTTGCAAGCTGCTGTGCCACCATATATATGAGTGGTGGGCACTGCAGTGGGCACAGTACACTCTGTGGACCTGACACTCACTGGCAGGCCAGGCAACTGCAATTATAAAAAATATATTTTTTTTTAATCTGCAAGCTGCTGTTCCACCATATATATGAGTGGTGGGCACTGCAGTGGGCACAGTACACTCTGTGGACCTGACACTCACTGGCAGGCCAGGCAACTGCAATTATAAATAATATATTTTTTTTTAATTTGCAAGCTGCTGTGTCACCGCATATATGAGTGGTGGGCACTGCAGTGGGCACAGTACACTCTGTGGACCTGACACTCACTGGCAGGCCAGGCAAATGCAATTATAAAAAATATATATTTTTTTAATTTGCAAGCTGCTGTGCCACCGTATATATCAGTGGTGGGCACTGCAGTGGGCACAGTACACTCTGTGGACCTGACACTCACTGGCAGGCCAGGCAACTGCAATTATAAATAATATGTATTTTTTTAATTTGCAAGCTGCTGTGCCACCGTATATATCAGTGGTGGGCACTGCAGTGGGCACAGTACACTCTGTGGATCTGACACTCACTGGCAGGCCAGGCAACTGCAATTATAAAAAAAATAATTTTTTTTAATTTGCAAGCTGCTGTGCCACCGTATATATCAGTGGTGGGCACTGCAGTGGGAGCAGTACACTCTGTGGACCTGACACTCACTGGCAGGCCAGGCAACTGCAATTATAAAAAATATTTTTTTTTTTTAATTTGCAAGCTGCTGTGCCACTGTATATATCACTGTATATATCAGTGGTGGGCACTGCAGTGCAAAAATATATTTTTTAAACTGCAAGGTACTGTGCCACCCGATATGAGTGTGGTGTGCACACAGTACAGTCTGTGGTGGGTCTGTGGCCTCTCACACACGGCGGGCAGGCAACTGCACAATAGATATATATATATCCTGTTTTTTCAGAAATCAGCCAGAACTGACAGCAGCTGGTAAATACATGTCTAATACATATAGAGTCCATTCACACATCTGTCAAATGGGTCCACATCCATTCCACAATTTGGCGGAACCTTTACAGACCCATTGATTTTCAATTCCAGTCAGAAAAATTAGGCATTCACAGGATAAAGAAGTAAGTGTCGGCCATTCCAGGCCGCAAAAATTAGCCCACATGAATTTACCTGACAGCTAAGAACGTAGTATTCTGTGGCTGAAGGTACATTAGGCATTCAAAGTATACAGAAGTAAGTGTCGGCCAGTATTGGCCCCAAACATTAGCCCACATGGGTTTACCTGACAGCTAAGTACGTAGTATTCTGTGGTTGAAGGTACATTAGGCGTTCACAGGATACAGAAGTAAGTGTCGGCCATAAAAGGCCCAAAACATTAGCCCACATGGGTTTAACTGACAGCAAAGAACGTAGTATTTGATGGCTAGAGGTACATTAGGCATTCACAGTATACAGAAGTAAGTGTCGGCCTGTATAGGCCCCAAAAATTAGCCCACATGGTTTTAACTGACAGCAAAGAACGTAGTGTATTTGATGGCTGGAGGTACTGTACATTAGGCATTCACAGTATACAGAAGTAAGTGTCGGCCTGTATAGGCTCCAAAAATTAGCTCACATGGGTTTAACTGACAGCAAAGAACGCAGTAGTTGATGGCTGAAGGTACATTAGGCATTCACACAGTATACAGAAGTAAGTGTCGGCCTGTATAGGCTCCAAAAATGAGCTCACATGGGTTTAACTGACAGCAAAGAACGTAGGGTATTTGATGGCTGGAGGTACATTAGGCATTCACAGTATACAGAAGTAAGTGTCGGCCTGTATAGGCTCCAAAAATTAGCTCACATGGGTTCAACTGACAGCAAAGAACGTAGTATTTGATGGCTAGAGGTACATTAGGCATTCACACAGGATACAGAAGTAAGTGTCGGCCTGTATAGGCTGCAAAAATTAACCATTCAATGGACATGAAATGCCTTTTATGCCGTTGTATTTAGCGAAAACAAGGACCAGGAATTGTTTTGGGTGGATAGCGGTCTGGCAGATATTTGTGGCCTGTCATGAGGAATTTCAATGAAACATGGTCTACTGGTCACATGTGTTGAATTCCTCAGAGATCCATGCCTCATTCATTTTTATAAATGTGAGGTAGTCTACACTGTCATGAGCTAGGCGAGTACGCTTATCGGTCACGATCCCCCCTGCTGCGCTGAACGTCCTTTCGGACAGGACATTAGACGGGGAGCAAGCCAACAGTTCCATTGCAAATTGTGCAAGCTCTGGCCAGAGGCCAAGCCTGCCCACCCAGTAGTCCAGGGATTCATCACTCCTCAGAGCGTTCACATCGGCCGTTAACCCAATGTAGTCGGACACCTGTCGGACACCTTTTTTTACGCTCCAACATTTGAGCCACAGAAGCCTGCCTTTTTCCAGAACAACGTGACAACAGCATCATGGAAGATGGAGTGTTGGACAACTCTGAGGAGACAGGAGAATAGGAGAAGGAGAAGGAGAAGAGGCTGGACGGTGAGAGCCTGGAGTGTGGCTTTGTGGGTTCTGATGGTGTTGCTCCCACTGGGCTCGGTGATGGGATTTCAGGTGCCTTCTTAAGGCGGTTGTCCCTAGGTGAGTGTTGGGCTTACCGTGACTTATACGTTGACTGCAAAGGCTGCAGATGGCAACACTGTTGTCAGCAATGGACACATTAAAAAAAGCCCACACTGTGGAGCCATGTGGCGGGATCCTGGGAGCGCCAGATGTGACTGCTCATGGTTGATGGCTCACTCCTGATATATTTGCAGTCTGATTTGTACCTCTTGTGCAATGCAAGTTATTTTTTTTTTTTTCAAAACATTTTATTGAGAAAAGATAAGGCGCATTACAGAAAAAGAATGCCATATACAAAAGTACAATCATAAACAGTAAATATCAACATTTGAACAGTATGAGAGGAGGCGACCTCCCCATCAAATATAGAGAGCATGGAGTCCAAAGAGGTAGGGACCAAACAAAGAAAACAGAAACCTGAAGTAACACAATTAGGTCCAGGTGTGTCAATGGTCACATGTAGGGCAGCTAAGGTCGTTGCGGGTATCCTAAGGTGGAAGAACTCAAGCTGACATGCCAGGGGGCTGGGGTAAAAAGGAGGCCCAAACAGAAGAAGGACATGGATACAATAAAAGTTACAAAAGCCCTACAAGGGACTAACTACTCAAGGGGGACATGAGTGCAATGCAAGTTCTGCCTGCCTCTCCTCCCTATCTGCCGGTCCGTCAGTTCTACAAATAATTAACCAGTAACTGTTGTCACTGTGTGTAGCACAGTTAACACAGCAAAAGAGGCCAAATTATTGCAGGACTAAAACACAATCTTAGAAAGTATACTGTTAAATAACACCTCACTTCAATCTGTGGTATTGGGGGGGGCACAGGTTTATTACACCAGTTCTACAAATAATTAGCCAGTAACTGTTGTCACTGTGTGTAGCACAGTTAACAGAGCAAAAGAGGCCAAAATTTTGCAGGACTAAAATACAATCTTAGAAAATAATACTGTTAAATAACACCCCACTTCAATCTGTGGTATTGGGGGGCCACTGGTCTATCACACCAGTTGTTCAAAAAATTGGCCCGTAAGTTTGGCACTGTGTGTAACAGAGTTAACACAGCAAAAGAGGCAATATTGTTGCAGGACACAAATACACTTGTAAAAGTATACTCAGATAACACCCCACTTCAATCTGTGATATTGGGGGGGCCATCGGTGTATCACACCAGTTCAAAAAATTGGTCAGTGAGTTTGGCACTGTGTGTACTAGACATAACTCAGCAAAAGAGGCAATATTGTTGCAGGACACAAATACACTTGTAAAAGTTTACACAGATAACACCCCACTTCAATATGTGGTATTGGGGGGCCATTGGTGTATCACACCAGTTCAAAAAATTGGCCAGTGAGAGTTTGGCACGTGGTGTACCAGACTTAACACAGCAAAAAAGGCAATATTGTTGCAGGACACAAATACACTTGTAAACGTATACTCAGATAACACCCCACCTCAATATGTGGTATTGGAGGGCCACAGGCTTATTGCAACAGTTCTACAAATAATTGGCCAGTAACTGTTGTCACTGTGTGTAGCACAGTTTACACAGCAAGAGGCCAAATTTTTGCAGGACTAAAATACACTCTTAGAAAATTATACTAACACCCCACTTCAATATGTGGTATTGGGGGGCCACTGGTCTATCACAGCAGTTCAAAACAATTGGCCAGTGAGTTTGGCACTGTGTGTATCAGACTTAACTCAGCAAAAGAGGCAATATTGTTGCAGGACACAAATAAACATGTAAAAGTATACTCAGATAACACCCCACTTCAATATGTGGTATTGGGGGGGGGGGGGGCATTGGTCTATCACACCAGTTATAATACATTATAAGTGCTTTTGTCACTGTGCGTAGTATTGCTGCAGCAACGCTCAGTCACTACACCTATCACAATGCTGCACAGTGCACAATAATACTACTAATCCACTATAATATGCTTTCAACAAAGTATATTATACTGTGGATTACCCCACCCCCCCCCTTTTAGTGCAATTCACAGCAATACTAAAAAATGTGCAGCCCTTTAAATTACTTTTGTGGACATTAACAGAGCGATTTGTGCCACTGCAGATGCCGATCTCTAACTGCCCCAAAAAGCACAGACTGGGTACCTGACCCTATACTGAAGAGACTGTAATAGACCTATACCGACATTGCAGCCCTTTAAATTACTTTTGTGGACATTAACAGAGTGATTTGTGTCACTACAGATGCCGACTTTTAACTGCCCCTAAAGCCCAGACTGGATACCTGTTCCTATACTGCAGAGAGACTGGACCTATACCGAAATACCAGCCCTGAAAAGGACTTTTGTGGACATTAACAGAGCAATTTGTGTGTGAATGCTGCCGATCTCTAATTGCCCCCAAAGCACCGACTTGATACCTGCCCCTAACCTGAGAAGATACTAGTAGACCTATACCAGCCCTTAAAAGGACTTTTGTGGATCTTCACAGAGATATTTGTGTCTGGCAATCTCTCCCTCATGAGCACAGCAGACCTCTCCCTACACGGGCAAAAAGCGGAATGTGAAATGGCCGACAGCTCAGGTCTATTTATAGGGTAGGGAGCATGTCCATCTGCTGAAATGTTTTAGTTTCAATCATTTGTATTAGTAAATCCACAACAATAACAGTATGCGATAAGCCGCAAGGCACAGTTGAGTAGGTACATTGAGCAAACAAATATTCACAATCTGCAATAGACAAAGGAACCAACTGGCAATATCGCAGTTAACAGAATGAACAAAAATGCTTATACTAGAACGAGGGATGTCCGTCCCCCCCTGGGCACCCCATAGGGATCAAACTGTGCCCAAGGGGAGGGAGCCCTCTAAAGCATAAGGGAAATCAATATACACATCGTATGGTTAGTTGGAACCCATTGCTATACCAAAGAGGAGCTGGGGAGGGGGGGGGTGGCACACACACTAGGGGGGAAGGAAACATATAAGGTGGGAGGAAACAAGAGGGCAACGCAGAGGGTAGCTACTGTAGAAAAGCAAAACCATTGTACGTAATATGCAAATACATATTATGAAATATCAGAGAGTAACAGTACATTTGCAGTGTGGTAACCAAGCATCCCATTTCCTGTAGAAGGAGTGTACATTTGAGTGCGTGCAAGCTAGTATAAATTCTAGCTCACATTGTTGGTTCAATGTGAGAATGGTGTCCTCCATCAGGGGGAATCAGTAGATTTCCAAAGTCTTGTAATTGTGAGTTTGGCTGCTAGAAGGAGGTGCACTATTATATCTCTATACTTAGGCAAGAAGGTATGAATGTTAAGATGAAGCAGAGCAAGGGCGGGTTCAGAGGGAACACGTCGGCCACAGATATCTGAGATCAAGGAAAATATTTGGTTCCAAAAGGATCTAAGCGAGATACAGGACCACAGCGTATGATATAGGGTACCTTGTTCTCCACATTTCTGCCAACATAGGGCTGGGAGGGACGGGTAAATTTTGGAAGTGCTGAAATGTTTTAATTGGCTGTCTCGTTCCACCTGATGACTGTGTCATGGGTCAAAGTTCTTCCCAATGTAAACTAATATGGCCGCCGCGAACAATGCCATGTGTTCGCAAATTTTGCGGGTAGCGAACAAGCAAAATTTGCCACAAACCAACCGCCGGGCGAACCGCAAGGCCATCCCTACTTTTAAGGACTGGTATTTGGCATAGGTGTACTATTCTTTGGTGTGCAGTGCACTATATAGGGGTGTAATACACTTATAATATACTTTCTAATATAGAAAGCATATTATAGTGGATTTGTATTGTGCACTGTGCAGCATTGTGACTGGTGTGGTGAGCGTTTCTACAGTAATACTACAACTACAAACAGTGACAAAAGCACTTTTAAAAAAGTACTATAACTGGTGTGATAGACCAGTGGCCTCCCTAAACGACAGAATGAAGCGGGTGTTATCTGAGTATACTTTTATAAGTCTATTTGTGTCTTGCAGCAATATTGCCTCTTTTGCAGCGTTAACTCTGCTACACACAGTGCCAAACTTACTGGCCAATTTTTTGTACAACTGGTGTGATAGACCAGTGGCCCCCCAATACCACAGATTGGAGTGGGGTGTTATCTGAGTATACTTTTATAAGTGTATTTGTGTCCTGCAACAATATTGCCTCTTTTGCTGCCTTAAATCTGCTACACACAGTGCCAAGCTTACTGGCCAATTTGTTGTACAACTGGTGTGATAGACCAGTGGCCCCCCCAATATCACAGATTGAAGTGGGGTGTTATCTGAGTATACTTTTATAAGTGTATTTATGTCCTGCAACAATATTGCCTCTTTTGCTGCATTAACTCTGCTACACAGTGCCAAACTTACTGGCCAATTTTTGTACAACTGGTGTGATAGACCAGTGCCCCCCCCCCAATATCACAGATTGAAGTGGGGTGTTATCTGAGTATACTTTTACAAGTGTATTTGTGTCCTGCAACAATATTGCCTCTTTTGCTGCGTTAACTCTGTTACACACAGTGCCAAACTTATGGGCCAATTTTTTGTATAACTGGTGTGATAAGCCAGTGCCCCCCCCCCCATACCACAGACTGAAGTGGGGTGTTATCTAACAGTATACTTTTATAACATTGTATTTTAGTACTGCAAAAATTTGGCCTCTTTGGCTGCGTTAACTGTGCTACACACAGTGACAACAGTTACTGGCCAATTTTTTTATAGAACTGGTGTAATAGACCAGTGGCACCCCAATAGCACAGATTGAAGCGGGGTGTTATATACCTTCTTCCACATATACTGCGCTTCTCTAGAGACTTTTGTCACAGAGTAATTTAAAAAATGTCAGGCAGAGGAAGAGGCAGGCCCTTACGCATGGGTGGTAGGGGTAGGGCAGGAGCAGTAGGCCAGAGCCAAAGTGTGAAGTTTCAGAAGGTGCGTTCGATCAAAGGACGCACCAGACTTGGTTGAGTGGCTCACTCAGCCTTCCTTTTCTGCACCCTCCTCATCCTCTCTATCTGCACCCTCTTCACTCTCTGCTGAGTGCACCCCCAAAGACACCACCACCAATACCACCACCACCACCATCACCACCATATACCCTCCGCTTGAGTCACTGGAATTGTTTTCTGATCAATCACAAGACATTTGCGATGCGCAGCCATTCTTGGCATCAGATCAGGAAGAGGAGGTAGCAACAGCCGCCACTCAGCAGTCTGACGACAGTACCCAGATCAGCCCAAGGAGGTTGGTCCCCGCTGTTGCTGCCTACTCCGAGATCTCTAATGTTAGTGGTGGGGAAGGTGACGTTGATGATGACATGTCTATGGATGTCACGTGGGTGACCACAAGAGAGGAAGAGGAGGGGAGTTCAGAGGGAGAGACTGACCAGCAGATAGGAAGGAGAAGCAGGCGGAAGTTACATTGCACAGGAGGGACAAAGAAGCAGACTGCTAATGTATCAGGAGCGAGCCATCAACCATGTACGGTCACATCTGGCACTCCCAGGATGCTGGCACATGGCTCCGCAGTGTGAGCTTTTTTTCAATGTGTCCGCTGCTGACAATAGTGTTGCCATCTGCAGCCTTTGCAGTCAACGCATAAGTCGCGGTAAGCCCAACACTCACCTAGGGACGACCGCCTTAAGAAGGCACCTGGACTCCCATCAACGAGCCCAGTGGGAGCAACGCCATCAGAACCCACAAAGCCACACTCCAGGCTCTCACCGTCCAGCCTCTTCTCCTTCTCCTCTCTCCTCACAATTATTCTCCACTCCACCTTCCATCATGCCATCCTTACATTGTTCTGGAAAAAGTCAGGCTTCCGTGGCCCAAATGTTGGAGCGTAAAAAAATGATGACGCCGGATAACCCTCTTGCCCAACGTTTGACTGCTGGCTTGTCAGAACTGATAGCCCGCCAACTACTGCCATAGCAACTGGTGGACTCGGAGGCCTTTCGGAAATCTATGGCCATTGGAAACACCACAATAGAAGGTCCCAGGCAGGAAATATTTCTCGCAGAAGGGCATTCCAGAGCTGTATGGCCAAGTTCAGCGGAAAGTGAATGTATCTCTGGCACACAGTGTCGGTGCCAAGATACATCTGACCACAGACACATGGTCTAGCAAACACGGGCAGGGAAGGTATATAACTTTTTCTGCCCACTGGATGAACCTTCTGATGGCCGTCAAGCATGTAACCCATGGCACCCGTGTATATTTGGTCATACCGCCTTGGATTGCATGCAGGCCTGCCTCTTCTTCTCCTCCTCCTCCTACTCCATCCTCCCTCTCCTTCTCGGCTGACTCCTCCTTTTCCGATGCTACCGTATCTTCCCTGCGCCGCCCAAGATCCCCAGAACCTATTTCACATGCCAGGTGAGACGTTGCCATGCTGTGCTGCGTCTGTTGTGCCTGGAAGCCAAGAGCCACACTGGTCCTGCACTCCTTTCAGCTTTGCGTTCACAGGCAGATCAGTGGCTGACAACGCTCAATTTCACAGTTAGTAAAGTGGTGTGCGGCAATGGAGCCAATCTGCTGAGCACGCTGAAACAGGGCAAAATTATACACGTACCATGCATGGCACACGTCCTGAACTTGGTTGTGCAGCGATTCGTTGCCAAATACCCTGGGGTCCAGGATGTCTTGCGGCAGGCAAGGAAAATCTCGGGCCATTTTAGAAGATCTTACACAGCCATGGCTCGCCTTGCTAACATTCTGCGGTGACACAACCTGCCCGTCGGGCGTCTTATTTGTGACCGTCCAATGTGCTGAAACTCAACATTGTATATGCTTGATAGGCTGCTCCAGCAGAAACGTGCAGTTAACAACTACCTGTATGAACTCTGCGGCAGGACAGGTTCTGGGGAGCTTGGGTTTTTTTCACTTCGCCAGTGGCTGCTCATGCGCGATGCATGCAGACTTCTGTGGCCATTTGATGAGTTCACCAAACTGGTCAGTCGCAGCCAAGGTGCCATCAGTGACATTGTACCTTACGCCTTCTTTCTGGAGCGTGCATTGCGTTGTGTCATTGACCAAGCCATCGAGGAGCAGGAAGATGAGGAAGTCGCAATGTTGGATGAATTCCCAGGGGGTGCTACTCCATCTGAGACAAGTTAACAACAGGAGTCTGAAGAGAAGTCAGAGGAGGATGGTGCCGGGGTGGATGAGGAGGAGCAAGAAGAGCATGTTTTAAACTTTTCTGGGATCTGTGGTGTTGTCCGTGGATAGGGGGAGGAGAACGAGGACGACATTATCCTGGATGATAAACTGTAGCCAGGCCACTACACCACTTCTAGTTTAGTGCGAATGGGGGCCTTCATGCTCCAGTGTTTGAGGGGGACCCCCGTATAAAAAGCATAAAGGGCAAGGACCAGAACTGGGTGGCAACGTACTTAGACTCCCGGTACAAACAAAAAATGATGGAAATGTTACCACCATCACAGAGGGCAGTCAGAATGCAGAACTTCCAGGCCTTGCTTCGAGAAATGCTGCATTCTGCTTTTGTGTGCGCTGGCAGAGGAATTTCCACTCACAGAGAAACAGTTGCGGTTAGCAATCCAACAGCACCTGCAAGAAGAGGGCAGTTTGAAGATGTGTTGGTCACTTAAGATATGAAATCATTCTTTCAGCCGACCCATCGACAGCTGTACTCCGGATCCAGCAGCAGGGAACGCCTAGACCGACAGGTGTCCGACTACACTGGGTTAACGGCCGATGTGGATGCTATGAGGAGTGATAAACCCCTGGACTACTGGGTGGGCAGGCTTGACCTCTGGCCAGAGATTGCACAATTTGCAATGGAACTGTTGGCTTGCCCCCTGTCCAGTGTCCTGTCTGAAAGGATGTTCAGCGCAGCAGGGGGGATCGTGACCGATAAGTGCACTCGCCTAGCTCATGACAGTGTTGACTACCTCACATTTATAAAAATAAATGAGGCATGGATCTCTGAGGAATTCAACACATGTGACCAGTAGACCATGTTTGATTACAGTTCCTCTTGACAGGCCACAAATATCCGCCAGACCGCCATCCACCCACAACAATTCATGGTCCTTGTCTTTGGTAAATACAGTGGCATAAAATGCATTTCATGTCCATTGAATACCTAATTTTTGGGGTCTTTCATGGCCGACAATTATTTTTTCTGTCAATGCCTAATGTACCTCCAGCCACAGAATACAACGTACTACTTAGCTGTCAAGTAAATGCATGTGGGCTAATTTTTGGGGCCTGTACTGGCCGACACTTACTTCTGTATCCTGTGAATGCCTAATGTACCTTCAGCCACAGAATACAACATTCTCAGCTGTCAGGTGAACCCATGTGGGCTAATTTTTGGGACCTGTACTGGCCGACACTTACTTTTGTATCCTGTGAATGCCTTATGTACCTTCAGCCACGGAAAACAATGTTCTTAGCTGTCAGGTAAACCCATGTGGGCTAATTTTTGGGGCCTTTTATGGCCGACACTTACTTCTGTATCCTATGAATGCCTAATGTACCTTCAGCCACAGAATACAACATTCTTAGCTGTCAGGTAAACCCATGTGGGCTAATGTTTGGGGCCTGGAATGGCCAACACTTACTTATTTATCCTGTGAATGCCTAATGTACCTTCAGCCACAGAATACAACGTTCTTAGCTGTCAGGTAAACCCATGTGGGCTAATTTTTGGGGCCTGTACTGGCCGACACTTACTTCTTTATCCTGTGAATGCCTAATTTTTCAGACTGGAATTGAAAATCAATGGGTCTGTAAACGTTCCGCCAAATTTTGGAAGGGATGTGGACCCATTTTACAGATGTGTGAATGGACCCTAAATGTATTTAACATGTATTTACCGGCTGCTGTCAGTTCTGGCTGATTTAAGAAAACAATTATATATTTTTTTGCTGTAAAAAAAAAAGAAAATTTTTGAGGGCAACTTTTCCAATAGCAATACTTCTGTTATGACAGTGTCCATGTAGTGGGACTATTTATGCACAGCTAGTAAGTGTTTTGTGGCTGCATATATGACCTAAAGGTTTTTTAAAGTTCGCCTCCCATTAAAGTCAATGGGGCCCGCCGCAAACTTGCGGTTCATGAACATTTGAGAAAGTTTGCGGCTAACGTTCGTGAACCGCCCCGGCCGATGTTAGTCCATCACTATTTTGGACTAATCTACTGTCGCACCTCCAGATGTGAGTGATGGGGGTGACAGAGTTGAAGGTTAAAGTGGCAGTCACTACAGCGTGATCAGACCAGGTTATGTCGTGTATGTTAATAGACGACCCTTTTGAAGGAGCCACTTGTCGACTAGGATAAGGTCAGTTCTGGAGTAGGATTTATGCCTATGGGAGTAGAAAGTAAAGTCTGGTTCAGTGGCATGTAGGCACCTCCACGGGCCATAGAGATCCTCCCAGTGCATTAGGCCATGTAAGGAAGGCGTACAGACCCTGCAGGAGGAGGAATCCATCTTGGGATCTGGAACAAAATTAAAGTCTCCGCAAAGAACAAGATTCCCTTTGTGCACTCTCCAGACCCTCCGGAACCTGAGAGGGTGGGCATTGAGAGCATATAGTGACACAATGGTTAAAGGCAAATGATCAATAGAGCAAACAAGAATTGCATATCTACCATCATTGTTGATATGGGAGTCTTGAAGTACAACGTTCACAGAGTCTTTAACAGCCAAAAGGATACCTCACTTCTTGACAGGAGCAGATGACAGGAAGACATGAGGGTGCGCTGGATGATCGCACCGTGGGGTAGCGTCCTTCTGAAAATGGGTTTCCTGTATTGTCAGGATATCGGCACCATGTTTCATTGCTTCTTTCCAGATTGCCCTGCATTTGGCTGGGTGATTAAGGCCATTGGCGTTCAATGTGAGTAGTTTAAGTCCCATCGGTAAGCCAAATGGGTAGCGTGATACGGATTTGTAGGGATGTCTTGAAGAGGGAGACCAAGCATATAGAGTTCACAATAATGGAAGTCCGTAGGGAGATGAGTGCTGAGTCTGGATGGCACAGAGGAGGATGGTACGTAACCAACACGGCAGATGTAGTCGATATGTGGAGGGTGAGGTAATCTTGTAGACGGAGTGAAAGAAGGAGGAGGGTGAGTATGTAACCCCCCAAAAAAAAACAACAACAAGGGGGTAAAGGTGGAGGGGGAGCCCCAAACAGGAGGCCTAAAAAAGGTAAGACCCTAGGAGAAAGGGCTTCGGGCAGCAAAAGCTGTGACATAGTGGGGGGAATAGTGAGCCGGATGCTCAAAGAACAAAGGCAAGTGACCGAAACATGAAAGAGGAGAGACCAGGGAATTTGCACAATGGTGTAGGTAGATCCAGTATGTTCAAGGGACTCCAGGTAGAGAAGGAGGCCACTGCTGGAGAGCTGTGGACCCGGTGATATTTGGCTACGGCCATGGGACGCTCCAGGCAGAGTAGTTGCCTGTGGCAGTATATTCCAAGATTCTAGGAAGGGCAATACCTTCATCCAGAGATCTGACCATGGAAGAGGATCCATCATGGGTAACTATTAAAGTGGCCGGGTATTTCCATTTATAGGAAACATTATGATTCCGCAGGGCCTTTGTGATCGTGGCCAGGTTTTGTCTTTGCTGCATGGTGTGTTGCGAGTAGTCTGGAAAGACTTGTAGGGCTCTCAGATTTTCTGGAAGGGCATCCACTTTTCTAAAGGCATCTAGTATTTTCTCTTTCACTTGAAAAAAATGGATACGCATGAGCACATCTCTGGGTGTTTCTTTAGGCAGGTGAGTCGGTTTGGGTATGCGGTGAATGCGATCTATGGTCAAATCAGCTGCAGATAAGGCAGGAATTGCGGTCTGGAAGATGTCTTTGACGTAGTGAGGTAGTTGTGCTTGACCTATGGATTCTGGAATTCTTCTCACTTTAAGGTTGTTCCGGCGGGAATGATCTTCCAGATCTGCAACTTTAGCTTTTAGCCATTGTATCTCCTCAGAGTGGGCATCATGAGCATCCACCATAGCATTAAAGGATTTAGCACACTCAGAAATCTGTTCTTCTGCAGTTGTAACTCTTGCATTTAACACCCGTACCTCTGATCTGCATTGATTTATGCCCTGCAGCAAGTCAGATTGAAGAGAAGCCTGCAGTGACAAAAGCATATCCTTGAGGGTAATATCAGAGATGGGTTGCCCAGTGGTGGAAAATGCGACAATAGGATCAGGAGCGCCTGTGTCCATCCCATGTGGAGTGTCAACAACCCCTGTATCAGCCCAGGAATGATGTGCTGTCTTCTCCTGAATCCCTTCTGGATTTCGATTTTGCAGGGCTGCCCAGGGGTGAGGGCCCTGATTCCAGGTGGAGGGTATGTCAGGGATGTGGCTTTGTGTTCCCAGTCCCTAGAGGGGTTTTTGGTGGGATTGGAGTGGATAGGGGGAGTTGTTGCTGTAGCGATGGCCAGCCTGCATGGTGGGAAAAAATAGATGCAGTTTCTGTGGTTTGGGTCTCTCCCTTTTGCGGCGTGGCATCGTCAGGTAAGCTGTGGTGACAGGCAGGATATGAGATGATTAGTATGGGTCCTCTAGAACCGTGGGTCACCCTGGTCTCATGTGAGGCTCGGACTTACATAAAGCTGGAGAAGGGCACCGGCGTCACTCAGCGGCCCGGAAATCGAGCCACAGTGCAATGGAGGATGCGGCTTTCCAAGTAGGCCGCGACGTCCGGAGTTAAGCAATCCCTCTAGCTGGAGTGGTAATGATGGTATCGTCCGAGACTGCAGGCAGCGTAAAGAGGGATGGAGGTGAGCATGTGTTGATAAGGTTCCGGGATCGCTCGGATGGCCGTAGATTGTTAATAGGCAGAGCGGAGCTCAGGCTCTGAGTGTCCGGTGTAGCTCACGGCTAGGACACGCCCCCAATTTATTACCATTTTCAACCCTTTAAGGTTCTAGCACTCAAAGACATTTAAGGGGTGTTTTCTCTACTTAATGTACATTTTTGGAAAGTGCAACTCTTTGTATTGGTATCATCATGCCATTGATTTTTTGTGGCTGTTTTTCTCAACATAGTAATGAAGCTATCTCTTTTTGTTTTGCTTTTTTGTAGTGGATAAAATTATTTTTTTCCTGCAACCTTTCTTGCAAGAACTGCTTAGAGTATATGATATATATAAGAATTTTTCAGATATTTGCTAATATAATATAGTCACAAAAATATATTATATTACCTACAAATAAAAGTATGAAACAGCACTTTCATAAACATAGCAACCATCGGCCAGATGTCCTTTTCCATTTATTTTTCTTATCATACAGTTCTCAAGCTTCTAAAATGTGATATTAATTACTTGTGCATATGATGAATGAAGTACTGCTTTATCCACAAAAACAGATGGCATATAATTTACTGGTAAAATGTGTACAATGGTGCTGCTTATAGATAATTTTCTAAAATGCGAGGTCAACACATCTGTGTCCAAGCTTAAGTTGAACATGAACAGATAAAGTCACTGGGTCTCGAGCAATCATTGTTATATATTTAAAATTGTGATTATGCTCTTGCATGTGGCTGTGTGTAGCTGTTAAAGTGCAAGCATTTTTCAAATAAACCAAAGAATCATTGTAAGATGATAGGTGATCTATTATTCAGGAAAATTTTATAAAGGCACGTGAAGCTCAAAATCTATCCTTAAAGTGGTTCTAAAAACTGAAGGTTTTTTCTTTTTTTTACCTTCGTGCATTCTAGGCATGAAGGTAAAAACCTTCTGTGTGCAGCCCCCCAATTCTAACCTGAACTCCCTCCAATCTAGTGATGTTCACAATACCCTTGGCTGTCCCGGGATGTAATATACTAAAAGCATGCAAACATATCTTACAAAATTATATTTATAAACCTTTTGCCACAAGTGCAAGTAAAGTGAACAGGTGTTCCAAAAGTTCATGAATTAGTGCTCCAACAATGAATGCGTTAGCAATGCATAGGTGGCTTCCAAATGCAATTAATATAAATAGTCCTTGTGCAAACAAAACAATCCAAGGTGCAAGTGCATCATCACTGGGCTTAATGGATAAAAGTTGGCCACTTACCAAATACCATGATCCCACCAAGAGATCATATTTATGTGTGTAAAATCTCCTCTGAAGGTAGGTAATCTGCCAGCTCCAGGGAGTGAATCCATGCTATAGTGTGTACTTAATCATGTAACTCACATATTTTGATGAAAGAAGCAATAGAAAAAAAGGCTTATAGTGCATTACTGCATAAAAACTGTTTAATAAAGGTACAGAATGCATTTACATCAAAATAGTAAAAATCAGGCAGTTGAAACATAAATCCTGTACGCCCGCCTGCAGAACAGTCTGCACGTTTTGCTGTCATGCTGCTATCTACAACCGACGCCTTTCCTCTCAGAAGGCATTGACGGCGAATGGAGCCTCCACGTGTTAATGTCAGGAACCATAAACCAAATATAGACAGAAAGTGCAGTTAAAATCACACCTTTAAAGAAATGGCAAAAATAACACAGTTCAGGAATGTAGTCACAAAATGGCAGCCAAGGATTGGATGCCAGAGTGGGTAATCAGACTAGCCAGGGTCAGGAAACCAGAAGTCAGTGTAGTCAGGAGCAAAAATAAAGAACAGGGATAGGAAGGGAAGTCAGCCAGGCCAAGTCATACACAGGAGCACAGGAAGGAACCCACTTAGAGATCACAGATCATGCAAGGAGGAAATGAGCTAAGCTGCTTAAATAGAAAAAAAGGGGCTGGCTGTAGGCTGGACTACTGAGGCAGGGTAATGGTAACCAGGTGAATTACTGTGGTACCAATGAGTGACTGGTACTTAACCAACAGCTGAGCAGCTTCTGAGGACTGAAAGAAAAGAGCTGCTTGAGACGTTCCCAAATAGACATAGCATTAATACAAGAAACACATTTTAAAGAAAATAAATTACCTATCCATAGAAACAAACATTACCCGTGGGGATATCATTCGACGAATAGAGAGTCTAAATCAAAAGGGGTGTCTATCCTTATTGCCAATAGAATACCATGGGCCCTACAAGAAACACAAATGGATCTGCAAGGAAGGTATGCTTTCGTTAAGGGATCAATAGGAGAGGTGAAGGTAACATTGGCAAATAGATATGTTCCCAATTATAATCAAGACACTTTCCTTACAAGGGTTTTAAATAAATTGTCAGATTTTATGCAAGGACAATTATTATTAGGAGGGGACATAAACACCCCCTTAAACCCCTTGTTGGATACTTCAACAGGTCTCTCTTCAAACTCCCCACGAATCGGTAAACGCATGATTCAAGAATTACATAAACATCAAGAAGGAGGAGGGGGGGATTCATGATCTGTAGTGTAAATAATGACTGGACCTCCATCCCTAGTAATTGTGGGAAAAAGACAGAGATTGTGGGACTTTGAATGAGGTCAGTCATTAGCAAATATTAAAAGGTACTAAAATATGTCACAAAAATAAATAAATAAATAAATAATTTATTGCATGTTGTATGAGGAGAACAGTAAAAATAACCATATGTCAAGAACTGAACATGAAGTATATAAATTCATAAAAATATATTTACATAAAAGTCAATCAATGAATACATACATCTGTCAATACATTATATAAATAAACAACATGTAAATCAGTCTTCAAATAGTATATCTTCATATCTTATAGGCTCTACGCGTTTCGTGGCTCTATGTCCACTCATCAGGAGTAAATTTGAAATTCCGAGTCTGTAAATGTAAATTAACAATATAGTGTAAAATGTATGTAGAAAAATTAACAAAAGTAACCATTGCTCCACTGTAAATAAAAACAGCTACTTACTATGGTAGCCCAAAAAAAAATAAAATAAATAAAAAGTTACGAAAGGGAGGGAGGTCGCCAACACACAGCATACGTCCAACCCGGGGTTGAGGCGGGTAGATTGGCCGAGGCCGGAACATGAGGAGCCAGAGATGGAGGGGAAGCTGAAATTAACCCAAATGTGGGGTGTAGGTAGAAACATCGCAGAAATCGGCAGTGGTAGAGAAAAGTATATCCTTGACCAAAAGTTATAATAATAATCTGTAAAAGATTATTGAGAAAATAAAGTAATAATAATTAAGCGGTATATCCATTTTTTGTCATATATAATATAAGGACAAAATATATTCAAATAAGAAAAAATGATCAAGAATAGAGGATATTTGTCATAGTAAGTGTGGTCATGTGTGGCCTAATAGATCAAAGAAAGCTGCTGATATTACCGAGAGTATATATAGATAACCAGGGTGTTTGGGAGTGGAAAGTGGAGTGAATCCAAAATACCAGGGCGTTCATACAATGCAAAAAGAGAAGGAGAGAATGTGAGAAGGGAGAAATAGTAGTGTATCAAGTGACTGATAAGTAAAAAATGTGTTATCCAACTTCAAATAACCCAGCAGAGAATACAACCAGGTAGGAAAAGGTGAGAGATATGTGAGCAGGCATCTTACCAATAATTTGGTGAAGTAATGGAAACACTTATTTATTTTTGTGACATATTTTAGTACCTTTTAATATTTGCTAATGACCGACCTCATTCAAAGTCCCACAATCTCTGTCTTTTTCCTACATAAACATCAACTTGTGGACTTAAGGAGACTAACACACCCAGGCGAAAAAGATTATACATTTTGTTCTTCAGTACATAAAACATACACAAGAATAGATTATTTTTTCATTCCTCATAGACAGTTACATGCAATAAAAAATTGAGATCGGAAGTATAATATGGTCGGACCACGCACCAATTATTTTACAGTATTCACTCTCTGAAACTCTATCCTTATGGAACCGGTTTTGGAGATTGAATGAGAGCCTCCTACAGACACCGGAGATCCTTAGGGATGTAACAGATGAATTAAAATTTTATTTTCAAACAAATGAAACCCCGGGGGGAGACCCAGTATTCTGTGGGAGGCTCATAAAACTGTGATCCGGGGTGTGTTGATCAAGCATGGATCGAGGATTAAAAGGGAACGAGAGAAACAAATGGTAACATTGCTCTCTTCATTACATGAGATAGAGAATAATCATAAAAGGAATCCAAGGTCCAGTACGGAGATAGAAATGATCTCATTGCGGAAACAAATTACAGACCTGTTAGGTTATAAAGCTAAAGCATCTTTACAGAGGAGCCGTAAAATAGGATATGAATCAGGTAACAAGTGTGGGAAACTGTTAGCTAAAGCGGTAAAAGATATTAAACTAGCCACATATATTCCCCAAATCTTTTCCTCTAAGGGTACTAAAATATCATTACCTAGACAGATTGCCCAGGCTTTTGGAGACTATTATTCTTCCTTATTTAATTTATGCTTAAACTTTCGGTGGAAATTTGTAGGGAACTGGATTCACCAATAAAATTAATAGAAATACAACAAGCCCTGAATATGATAAAGGCCGGAAGGGCGCCGGGTCTAGACGGCTTTACCCTTCAGTATTACAAGGCTTTTTTCCAGATTTTGGGACCATACTTGTTAAAACTATTTAATGATGTTGGATGAAGTCCGGTTTTCTGCAGAGATACGTTGAGAGCACATATTGCGGTTTTACCTAAAGAGGATAAAGATTTAATGTTGTGTGGAAGTTATAGGCCTATATCACTTCTTAATACAGATTTAAAACTTTTCACTAAAATATTACCATCTCGATTAATGCAACACTTACACTCTCTGATCCATTTGGATCAAGTGGGATTTATAATTAACAGAGAGGCGAGAGATAACACCACGAAAGTATTGAACTTATTATTCGCAGCAGACAGATCTCAAATCCCATGCGTTTTTTTAGGAACTGACGCAGAAAAGGCGTTTGATCGAGTTAATTGGAAATTTATGTTATCTACACTTAAACACATTGGCCTAGGTAATACCATGATACAATGGATATCATCTATATATTCTGATCCATCAGCACAGGTGAAAGTGAATGGGATTTTATCAGACCCTTTCAATATTAAGAATGGGACGAGGCAGGGATGTCCTTTATCTCCTATTCTTTTTGTGCTTTCCCTGGAACCATTTTTATGTAGAATAAGACAAAACCCAGACATTCAGGGTATCCCTATGGGGAAAGAACAGCATAAAATTTCCGCTTATGCAGATGATCTATTATTCACAATAACAAACCTGTTAATATCGTTACCAAACCTTATTAGAGAATTTGAACAATATGGCGCCATATCTAACTTGAAGATACATTTTAACAAGTCAGAGGCCATGGGTATAAGACCACCTAGCAGATATTTACAGACTCTAAAGCAGAACTTTAAATTTAAGTGGACAGATAAAGCATTAAAATACCTGGGTACGCATATACCTGCCAACCCTGCCCGAATATACAAATTGAATTTTTCTACCCTTCTGACCACAATTCGTCTCAAATTGGAAAAATGGAATACAGGTTTACATTCCTGGCTAGGTAGGTGTAACCTTATTAAGATGTCTATATTACCTAGATTTTTATATATTTTTCAAACATTACCTATCAAGGTCCAAATTTATTACTTTAAACAGGTAAATTCAATATTTATGAAATTTATCTGGGCGCATAAGATACCTCAGATATCACGACAGTTAATTACTTTAACAAAAAAAATATGGAGGAGCAGCAATCCCAGATATTCGTAAATATTATTATGCTTCACATGTCCGGAGGCAAATAGATTGGTGTCGTCATGGTGAAACAAAATTATGGGTGAAAATAGAACAGACAAATATACTGATTCCCTTAAATAGGGCACTATGGTGCTATGAGAATTTACCGGTAGAATTAAAATCACACCAATTGATCGGTACAACTTTACAAATCTGTTTTCAGAATGCTGTTACCACCTATGATTCACCCTTATATCCTATAACAGGAAACCCACGATTTGCCATGGGACTAGAAGCACAACCTTTCAGAACCCTTGGTAAATCGGGATGCTTCCAAGCCTCTCATTTTTTGAGAGAGTAAATGGCCCACTCTGGAGACATTAATGAATGAAGGAGGTGGTTTTAGACTTTCTTTTTGGAATGCACTTCAACTTTTTTATTTCTTAAGATCAATCCCTAACCCTCAGAACTATAGCCGTCAATTAACGGCATTCGAAGAATATTGTTCGGATTCAAGGAATCTATCTCATGTGTTATCCAAAATATACAATTTGATAAATATACTTAAGGTAGAATATCAATTGCCTTATTTTGATAAATGGGAAAGGGAATTATCTTGTGCCTTCTCCACGGAGCAGAGACAATACATGATTAATCTTGTTTTTAAATCGTCTATATGAAATAAATATCAAGAATTAAATTTAAAAATCTTGACAAAGTGGTATTATACCCCATATAAATTACACAAAATGGCGATAAATAATTCTAATAGATGCTGGCGCTGTTTGGTGGAAGAGGGCACATTAATACATATTTTTTGGTCCTGCCCTAAATTATCAGATTACTGGAAAAAAGTTAGAGAGATTATGCAAAAGTTCTCAGAAGTGGAGATACCAGAAGAACCGGCCTTTTTTCTTTTACAGCTGAGCGGGATACCAGGGAAAAGATATAGAGGATCCATATTATGACTTCTGGCAAACGCAGCTAGATCTTGAATCCCCCTCAGCTGGAAGAAACAAGGGCCTCCAACAATACAGTGTTGGATACATAAAGTAGAGGAAATTATTAAAATGGAAGACTTGGTTTTGACAGCTCAACATAAAAGAGAAAAATATACAGAAATATGGGGAGCATGGAATTTGTTTATACTTTCGAATCACGGGATAGAAGAGGATATGATAGACTCTTGAGTAACAAAAGGATAGCTCGGCAGGAAAGGGAGGAGATAATTCTGTAAACCCTTTCCTATTTCCTCCCCCCCCCTTTCTTTTTTGTTTTTTTTTTGTTTTTGCTGTTTTGTTTTTGGGGTTGATTTGTTTTATAGAAATAGGGATGTTAGGGTGAGAAGAGCCCATTGGAAATTAGTTGTGTTATGAACAGATTGATGTAGGAATATATTTGAATATGATATGTTTTGTTTATTGGTCTCTGTATTATACTATCTCACCCGGAAACTTTAATAAAAATGATATTTGAAAAAAAAAAAGAGCTGCTCATTAAGTAGCAGGAGCGCAGACCTGACAGTTTGTTTAAAAAAACAAAAAAAAAAAAAACAAAGCTTTTAATATCATTTTAATTAAAGTTTCTAGTGCAGATGACTGTATACATTAAATTGAACTTTATATTACTCCTCTATTTAAATTTGAAGTATTGGGTAGAGCATGTTCTCATCCTTCCATATAATGACATTTCTTTTTTTAACAATATATTTTTATTGGGTTTTCAGCATAATAGAAACTGGAATGCAAATGACAAGGTAAAGTATACAGAAGTACATAGAGATGCAAATAACAAGTCTAATAGAAGAGAGCCAGGTAATGTACATTTAATATAGATGATCATGAATTGTGCGAAGACAAGACAAGATTTAAATTGTAGATCTGATGTCTTGTAGTAAGCCTGTACCTCTCTTTGACACTGTTTCACGTTAGACACTAGATCTGAGTGTAGGGATGCTCTCAGGGATAATAGAATGTCTTTCAACACTGCATCCGATATAGGCTTGCCAGTGTTCGGGAAGGCCAATATGGGGTCATCTATGGCTATTCCTGTGTCCTCCTTGGAGGTTTGTGACCTGCCCACTTCCATGTGCCAGTGTGCCCTGTTTGGAGAGACCCTGCAGGGCTTTGATTTTACTGGACTCTGTGGGGATGGGCTAAATTTGCCTGAGGATGCTCCACTAATGGGTAGGGAAGAAGCTGTACCTTTGTTTGGTGAGCTGCGGCCCTTGGCTTCTGATGAGGCCTGGTGAGCTGGCTACATGTCACATGCTCCGCCGCCATTTTGCCATGGTCCTTTGTGGATTGAGGGGAAGTTGTTGCGCCTCTCTGCAGCACCTGGTCATGGCGGGGGTGTCCTCGGTGCGGGATGTGCTGCCTGGGGCTGGTATTTTGGCTCAGCAGCTCTGATGCAAGCTGATTCCCCTGGCAGTCAAGCGGAGAACCTGGTCTACGCAGCCATGATGGAGCTCGGTCACCATGCCCCCTTTCAGATAATGACATTTACTTTACTGCTGTGAACAACACAATCCTTCATAGCAACTCTATATAAAGTTACAGATGCATCTGAATTGTCACAAAACACAACAGAGTGTGACAAGGAGCTTTTGGCACTGAATTCAAGAGAAAAGAACAGGAAGCCCATAATACCAGGACTTAAGGACTCTCTTCATTCTCTCTACTCAGTGTACTGGCAGTGTACCTAACTATTTCAGATGAGTTATTCTTGATTACTTTACTTTGATCTTAGGGCTTAAGAAAACAGGAACACAAACCTACATGTGGCATGCACCACTTGAAAATACCCTATTCCAGCGTGCCATTCTCACTGCTATAATAATGAAACACATCAGATAAAGTCATTGTTACATTTATGCAATATGAAGCAAGCAATTTCCTTTTTTTTTTTCTTCCTTCATACTTCAACATTTAGAGACCATAACCATTTATTTAATGCCAACAGTCATTTTTAGAACAATAGTAACAAAAAAGGAAGGGGACAAAAGGATATTTGTCAATGGGCGTTATATGGTGGACCCTCGGTATTAAATGAACTTAACATCGATACATAAATATCCCAAAGTACAAAAGTCGTTTATTAATACACAGAAAAGTGTTATCAAAAAAAGGGGCAAAGGAAAGCCCACAAGCATAAACAATATAAAATCATGTACAGTGGGGATCGAAAGTTTGGGCACCCCAGGTAAAAATTTGTATTAATGTGCATAAAGAAGCCAAGGAAAGATGGAAAAATCTCCAAAAGGCATCAAATTACAGATCAGACATTCTTATAATATGTCAACAAAAGTTAGATTTTATTTCCATCATTTACACTTTCAAAATAACAGAAAACAAAAAAATGGTGTCTGCAAAAGTTTAGGCACCCTGCAGAGTTAATATCTTGTACTGCCCCCTTTGGCAAGTATCACAGCTTGTAAACGCTTTTTTGTAGCCAGCCAAGAGTCTTTCAATTCTTGTTTGAGGTATCTTTGCCCATTCTTCCTTACAAAAGTCTTCCAGTTCTTTGAGATTTCTGGGCTGTCTGTCACGCACTGCTCTTTTAAGGCCTATCCATAGATTTTCAATTATGTTGAGGTCAGGAGATTGTGAAGGCCATGGCAAAACCTTTAGTTTACGCCTCTTGATGTAATCCCCCGTTGATTTTGAGGTGTGTTTAGGATCATTATTTGTAGAAGCCATCCTCTCTTTAACTTCAGCTTTTTCACAGATGGCATCAAGTTACCATCAAAAATTTGCTGAAATTTTATTGAATCAATGTTTACTTCTACTCGTGAGATGTTCCCTGTGCCACTAGCTGCAATACAACCCCAAACCATGATTGATCCACCCCCATGTTTAACAGTTGGACAGAGGTTCTTTTCATTAAATTCTGTGCCCCTTCTTCTCCAAACGTACCTTTGCTCATTCCGGCCAAAAAGTTCAATTTTAACCTCATCGGTCCACAGAACTTGTTTCCAAAATGCCAAAGTTCAAATGTGGATTTTTGTGGTGAGGACGTAGAAGAGGTTTTCTTCTGATGACTCTTCCATGAAGACCATATTTGCACAAGTATCTCTTTATAGTGGAATAGTGTACCACAACTCCAGTGTCTGCCAGATCATTCTGGAGGGATCGTGCAGTCAAACGTGGGTTTTGAATTGTTTTCCCACAATCCTGCGAGCTGTTCTGTCTGATATTTTTCTAGGTCTTCCAGATCTTGCTTTAACGTCCACTGTTCCTGATGACTGCCCTTTCTTAATTACATTCAGAACAGAGGATATTGACATCTGAAAACGCTTTGCTATCTTCGTATAGCCTTCTCCAGCTTTGTGAGCTTCAACTATTTTCAGTTTCAGTTTTCTAGACAACTGCTTAGAAGATCCCATGGTGCTGATTGTTGGGGCAAGGTCAGATGAGTCTGGGCATTTAAAACCTCTGAGATTGACATCACCTGGTCTTCCCAGACGATGATTGAGAACAATCCATGACACTGGCAGGTCTCAGCCTTGCAAAGGGGGCAGTGCATGCTATAAATTCTGCAGGGTGCCTAAACTTTTGCAGACACCATTTTTTTGTTTTCTGTAATTTTAAAAGTGTCAATGATGGAAATAAAATCGAACTTTTGTCAACATATTATAAGAATGTCTAATCTGTAATTTGATGCCTTTTGGAGATTTTTCCATCTTTCCTTGGCTTCTTTATGCACATTAATACACATTTTTACCTGGGGTGCCCAAACTTTCGATCCCCACTGTATATACTGAGAGCAAATAGACGTGGTGTAGAATGTACCACATGGAGCATGCTTACGGTTCATTGTAATACTGAGAGTCCACCATATAATGCCAATAGACAAATATCCCTTTGTCCCCTTCTTTTTTTGTTACTATTGACTTACTGGGTTGGTGTTCCACTGGTATTTTGCTGTCTAAAGCATCCTAATGAGATTTCTACCATATACCATATTACCTACTTTTTTTTCTTTTAATTTTTAGAACAATCCTTATCTATGTCACAGAAGTATGTTGCTTTTTTCAGATGAATCAAGCTACTGTACTGTGTTAATAAATGCACCTTCAAAATTCAGATAGCAGGGTTCTGGCATAAATCATAGATCATTTTAGAAGAGTCATAAATAGGGATGATCAAACTTTTGAAAAGTTCGGTTCGACCAGAACACCCGAACTTCCCGAAAGTTCGGCCCGGATTTCAGAACCCCATTGAAATCAATGGGACCCGAACTTCGGTAATCAAAAAACACCATTTTGAAGCCCTAAAACCCAATAAATGCCCCTAAAAAGTGCCTAGGGTTCTGGGTCATGCCCCAGGGACTATTAACCACACAAAAAAAGTTCTTAAAAATTGTCATTTTTGATAGAGAGACAATTATTGAAAAAATTATTATTAAAAAAAAAAAGAGATTTCTTTGGATTTAGTGTCTGGGGGGGGGGGGGGGGGGTCTAAACGTGTGCCTGTGAAGTTTCAGCTCTGTAGCATGTCCAGAACCAGAAAAAAGTTTGTTTGTATTAGAATTGCATTAGAGCAGGATAGTGGCTTCGCTATTTTCACACCCGGCTTTTTGTTGCAGGCGTTTATAGGGCTTTATTGTGGACGTGTTTGGAGGCAGGCATGATATCTGAACTTCTGTGTAGGGGTATATATATACACACACACACACACACACACACACACACATATATAGGTGTGAAAGTAGAAAGTCAAGATGTAGTATTGCAGTGTCACCACAAGATGGCCCTTGTGGACACCCTTTAGTAGAACATGTGCCACGTCCTAATTGTTAGATATGAAAAACATTTTTTTAGCTTTTGCTAAAGGAATGGACTTTTTCGGCACAGTAATTGACACTCATGTCGTAAAAACAAATTATTTTTTGAAAATTGATTAAAAAGGTTTGGAGATATATATATAACAAAAAAAGAAAGAGGAAAATATACAGAGGTATAATTGCAATCAATTAAAAACAAATCATAACATCACAATCATGAAATGAGGATAACCCTCAATCACCACTGCAATTTGTAAATCTCATGAAAACCTGATATTTGAATACAGGTAATACTGTGTGCAGGTATATATCCGGTGATGAGGGAGCCACTGTGGAATTGATTTCCTCTACATGTTTCGCGTTTGATGTAACGCTTCTTCAGGAGGATATAGTAAATTAAAGTAAATTGTAGGATCTAAAAAGAACAAAGGAACAGTGCATGAGTACCACACAACATATCCTAGGTCTATACATCTTATCATAGATTGCAATTAAAGTAGAAACAATTTATTAATATCAATTCAATGTTGAAAATATATACTGAAACATTGTATAGAAACATTGCTTACCAATATATGGTGTATGGATATAATTGATGACAGGCCCCAATGCAGACCCAGATTTACACGGTTTATATTGCAGTGCTGAATGAATGAACGCCCAGAGCTACAGGTAGATAGAGGTGGGAGGATATTTAAAAAGAAAAAATTGTATTTCACTTATATCATGTTGGGTAATGCAAGTTTTATGTTTTTATGTGTCGTCTAGATCAATTTAAGTAATGTCCAGGAGACCATAAAGCTAGTGCAATGAACATATATATCAGGGTACATGAGAAACAAAACGCTAATCTCCAATTTTTTGCCCATAATGTGCTCCTTAATAAGGGGGAACTTTTAAACGAGTAGATTGTAATCAATTCAAACCAACAATTGTATATATATTACGTCAGCTTTGGACATTTTAAAGTATAAATTATCCCCATCCATGGAAAGAGTATATAATATATTATTTGTCCGCAAATATAATTCTATTGGGCAGTATCAAAGATGGCTTTTCCTGTCAGTGTGTATTCATGGTTACAAAAATGATTTGTAAGAGATTATCTCATTGAGGCCGGGGGGGATAGATTGCATTCAGACGCTCTATCCACTGGGATTCCCTTTGGAGGATCTTTTGGTCCCAGTTACCCCCCCTGGGGTCCGGTGGAATAACTGCTAGTACAATGAATGAGATACAAGATGTTTCAAATCTATGGTATAAATCAACGTGACGGCTGATGGGTGTCATCATTTTACCATTGCCTGACAGGTAAGTGTGATCGTTTATTCTTTGCCTAAGAATTCTTTTCCTTATCCATTCTTTTTTCTAAGACGAAAAGAATGCTTAGGCAAAGAATAAACAATCACACTTACCTAGCAGAACCCTATTCCTGCGCTAATGAAATTATTAGCAGGCATAGGGCTACGCTCCTATCACACCTATATGTGTGTATGTGTATAAATACATATAAGTGTGTGTGTGTATATATATATATACCCCTATACAGAAGTTCAGATGTTATGCCTGCCTCCAAAGATGCCCAAAAAATGGCCAAAAAAACACCTGCAACAAAAACGCCCAGGTGTGTTGTTGCAGGCGTTTTTTTTGGGCATTTTTTGGGCGTCTTTGGAGGCAGGCATAACATCTGAACTTCTGTATAGGGGTATTTGTACACACACACGTATATGTATTTATACACATACACACATATAGGTGTGATAGGAGCGTAGCCCTATGCCTGCTAATAATTTCATTAGTGCAGGAATAGGGTTCTGCTACTTTCACACCTATGTATGCGTATGTGTATATATACATACATGTGTGTGTGTATATATGCCCCTATACAGAAGTTCAGATGTTATGCCTGCCTCCAAAGACGCCCAAAAAATGCCCCAAAAAAACGCCTGCAACAAAAAAGCCCAGGTGTGTTGTTGCAGGTGTTTTTTTTGGGCATTTTTTGGGCGTCTTTGGAGGCAGGCATAACATCTGAACTTCTGTATAGGGGTATATATACACACACACTTATATGTATTTATACACATACACACATATAGGTGTGATAGGAGCGTAGCCCTATGCCTGCTAATAATTTCATTAGCGCAGGAATAGGGTTCTTGCTACTTTCACACCTATATATGTGTATGTGTATATATACATACATGTGTGTGTGTGTGTGTGTGTATATATACCCCTACACAGAAGTTCAGATATCATGCCTGCCTCCAAACACGTCCACAAAAAAGCCCAATAAACGCCTACAACAAAAATGGCAAGGTGTGAAAGTAGCGAAGCCACTATCCTGCTCTAATGCAATTCTAATAGAAACAATCTTTTTTCTATGGGGGTCACCCTGACATGGAAGGGTTTGGTCACCCTGCCATAGCAGTCAGAGTCCGTTAACCCTACACTACACTACACTACGGTCCCCTGACACTTAACATTTTCCCTACAGAAACTAGATTATTAAATCTAACTATAGTGGAAAATAGTACCCTAACTACACTAGATGTCCCTTTCCTCACACTAATAATTGCTAAATGACACTTTGAAGCAGAAGTACCAGAACTGCTTCCACTCTCTTCCACATCCCTGTATTACATTGCTAGAGATTTGGCGGGGCTATCTTATATACTGGGGGGCATATTCACTAATGATTGGCCTCTGGACCCCCTAGTAACTCCAATCACATTCCTAGCATTCTCCTTCAATTGGCTTTTACTGATGGTTCTGGTCCAATCACGGGCTTTTAAAGTCCAGTTCCTGTCCCATTGCATTTTGGTCGGTTCTGGTTGCCGAATTCCGAACTTTTTCAGCAAAAAGTTTGAAATTCGGCCGAATTTCGAACAGTCAATATTCGGGTCGAACCGATGGTCGACCCGAACCGTTCGATCATCCCTAGTCATAAACAATGGTGTTACACAAAAAAGGAAGAACCCTTTAAAACTCAAAAACTGACCATAGAAATAAAGTGAAGTCCAAGTTGATGCTGGATGATGTTGAGACTTTTATGTATACTTCATATTCTTTTTACATTCAGTTTTACATGCATACTGACCTCTTTCATGCAATGAGGTCCTACATTCTGGTGAATTTTCCATCTTTATCTCCTGGTAATGGCAGAATCCACTTTTTAATAAAGCGCTTGTAACCCTAAAAAAAAAAAAA
Organism: Pelophylax lessonae; assembly: GCF_965119305.1. Taxonomy (NCBI): domain Eukaryota; kingdom Metazoa; phylum Chordata; class Amphibia; order Anura; family Ranidae; genus Pelophylax; species Pelophylax lessonae. The sequence continues at coordinate 121,006,525 of NC_138776.1, read as the reverse complement.
AAAGATATATAATTATATATGTATATATATATATATATATATACAGTATTTCACAAAAGTAAGTGCACCCCTCACAATTATGTAAATTATATTATATATTTTCATGTGACAACACTAAAGAAATTACACTGTGCTACAATGTAAAGTCGTGAGTGTACAGCTTGTATAACAGTGTAAATGTTCTGTCCCCCCAAAATAGCTCAACACACAGCCATTAATTTCTAAACCGCTGGCAACAAAAGTGAGTGCACCCGTAAGTGAAAATGTCTAAATTGGTCCCAATTAGCTATTTTCCCTACCCGGTGCCATGTGACTCGTTAGTGTTACAAGGTCTTAGGTGTGAATGGGGAGTAGGTGTGTTACATTTGGTGTTATCACTCTCACTCTCTCATACTGGTCACTGGAAGTTCAACATGGCACCTCATGGCAAAGAATTCTCTGAGGATCTGAAAAAAAATAATTGTTGCTCTACATAAAGATGGCCTAGGCTGTAAGAAGATTGCCAATATCCTGAAACTGAGCTGTAGCATGGTAGCCAAGACCATAACGCGATTTAACAGGACAGGTTTCACTCAGAACAGGCCTCGCCATGGTCGATCAAAGAAGTTGAGTGCACATGCTCAGCGTCATATTCAGAAGTTGTCTTTGGGAAATAGATGTATGAGTGCTGCCAGCATTGCTGCAGAGGTTGAAGGGGCGGGGGGTCAGCTCAGGTCCGTGCTCAGACCATACTGCATCAAATTGATCTGCATGGGTGTCGTCCCAGAAGGAAGCCTCTTCTAAAGATGATGCACAAGAAAGCCTGCAAACAGTAGACTAAGGAAATGGATATCTGGAACAATGTCCTGTGGTCTGATAAGACCAAGATAAATGTATTTGGTTCAGATGGTGTCAAGCGTGTGTGGCGGCAACCAGGTGAGGAGTACAAAGACAAGTGTGTGCCTTGCCTACAGTCAAACATGGTGGTGGGATTGTCATGGTCTGGGGCTGCATGAGTGTTGCTGGCACTGGGGAGCTACAGTTCATTGAGGGAACCATGAATGCCAATATGTACTGTGACATACTGAAGCAGAGCATGATCCCCTCCCTTGCAATACCTCTTAAAAGGAGCTGTCATCCCCTCTGTTTTATCAAAAACTAAACTACTAGGTGTCTGTTTTTTTTTTTTTTTTTTAACTGTAATCATAAATATCTTATTTAACAGACCTTCTTTGGCTGACCAGCTTATGTCAGAGGGTTATCTCAGCCCCTCCCTCTACATTCCTTAGATTGGGGAAAGGAGAGCTGAGGAAAGTCACTGACAACAAATCATTGCTGTGAAATAAGGTATTTACAATTAGAATTTAAAAAAAAATGGACATCTTGATTAAACAGAAGGGATGGCAGTGTTTTATCATCCTGACTTTACAAACACTTTAAATCCTGAGGGCCATGTTTGGTGAAACAACATGTTTCCTATGTACTTGTCAACCTATTGCAAGTTGGAGTCAATGTGTCTGGTGAGTGGTAGGGATGATCGAACGGTTCGGGTCGACCATTGGTTCGACCCATCATTGACTGTTCGAAATTCGGCCGAATTCCGAACTTTTTGCGGAAAAAGTTCGGAATTCGGCAACCAGAACCGACCAAAATGCAATGGGACATGAACTGGGCTTTAAAAGCCCGTGATTGGATCAGAAACATTAGTAAAAGCCAATTGAGGGGGCAGGAGGATGCTAGGAATGTGATTGGAGTGACTAGGGGGTCCAGAGGCCAATAATTAGTGAATACGCCCCCCAGTATATAACATAGCCCCGCCAAATCTCTAGCACTGTAATACAGGGGCTGTGGAAGAGAGTGGAAGCAGTTCTGTTACTCCTGCTTCAAAAGTGTCATTTAGCAATTATTAGTGTGAGGAAAGGGATATCTAGTGTAGTTAGGGTACTATTTTCCACTATAGTTAGATTCAATAATCTAGTTTCTGTAGGGAAAGTGTTAAGTGTCAGAGTGACCGTAGTGTAGTGTAGGGTGAACTGACTCTGACTGCTATGGCAGGGTGACCAAACTCTTCCATGTCAGGGTAACCGCCATAGGAAAAAGATTGTTTGCAGGGATAGGGCTCCGCTACTTTCACACCTGGGCGTTTTTGTTGCAGGCGTTTATTGGGCTTTTTTGTGGATGTCTTTGGAGGCAGGCATGACATCTGAACTTCTGTGTAGGGGTATACAGTATATACACACACACATATATGTATATATACACATACACACATATAGGTGTGAAAGTAGGGGAACCCTATGCCTGCGCTAATGAAATTATTTGCAGGCATGTGGCTCCGCTATTATCACACCTATATGTGTGTGTGTGTGTATATATACATATATGTGTGTGTGTGTGTATATATATATATACCCCTATACAGAAGTTCAGATGTTATGCCTGCCTCCAAAGACAGGCATAACATGTGTATTGCCATAACTACCCATTTGTTGCCCATATATCCCCCCCCCCCCCAAATGTTGCCTGTGTGTTGACAACATATTGTCACAATTTCTTACTTGTTGCTCATCTATTGCCACTATTGCCCATTTGATGCAGGTGTATTCACATTATTGCTCATTTGTTGCCACACGTTGTTAAGGCTGCCCATTTGCTGCTCAAAAATTGACACAAATGACCAATTGTTGCACATATAAAATCATAATAGCCTGTTTGATGCATTCATATTAAAACTATTGCCCATTTGTTGCAAATGTATTTTCATTATTGACAATTTTTAGACCATGTATTCACATGATTGCCAGTTTGTTGCCCAGAAATTTCAGGGTGGGACCTACATGTTCGCATTTAATGTCAGGGTTGCTGGTGTGTTGTGCACAATGATTAACCATTGTTTATTCCAATTGTCAGCATACAATGATTATGTGATGATGATGATGATGTGCTGCCCATGTCTTGTTACAGTTTCCTGTGTATTGCCTGTATCTTCTCACACATGCTGTTAACTACCAAAATGTAATGCTAGTGATTCCATCTGTGTGAATATGGTGCAAAGTCAGCACTGATTGTTGCGTGAACCTTCCATTAAAATTCAACCTCTTATAGGCCATATTAGGCTCATGGCGTTATACAAGTTTTCTAGAAGACACATGAAGTACAATTTGTTCAACGTGATACCTAGGAGAACTTTATTATTCCTAATAGGTTATTCCTAAGTAGCTCATTTGTAAAAAGCAGAAGCAGAATCAGTCACAGCTTTTGCAAGTAGATGATAGTGTGTGGAAATCTCAGAGTAGGTATTTGCTTTACTTAGCAGTAAGATATTAGATAATCATCCCCGTCTGCTTTACCTCCTTTTCTACCAACACAATACAGAAATATATACTTGTACCTTACTGAGAGGTCTCTTCTCTGTTGAATTTCTAGTTATATAGCAGCAGGAGCAATAATGGATGGTGGAGAAGGCCAGAACCAGGAAAACTACCGATATCACTGGTGCAGTCTGCACCAAACACCAGAATTTACACAACAATGAATGTCTAGGTGGAAATAAATTCAAAACTTTTATTATGAAAAAAGAAAATGTATTTATATAGAAAGAGAAATGTACAACCTTGTGAATTATTTTTAGTTTGGACTGAGTAAAATGATTGTGGTTATAGCAAATAATGATCATTATTGGATATTGAATTCAGAGTTATTCAGATCAGTTAATGCTTGACATAATAGCAATTATTCTATGTCAGTGATGTCGAACCTTGGCACCCAGATGTTTTGGAACTACATTTCCCATGATGCTCATCCACTCTGTATTGTATGTGAGCATCATGGGAAATATAGTTCCAAAACATCTGGGATGCCAAGGTTCACCATCACTGCTCTATGTTATACTTCACCAATGAATTTTACCCCAAGTAACAAGCTATTTTACTATAAATTGAAACCTGACCATGATTATCGTGTGTCATAAGTTAAAGCCCATTCACACCAATGGGTGCATGTTATGCCTTGTGTAACATGTATCTGCTCCATTGCTTTGTGTAGGAATGGGGCAATTTGTTGTTGCAATGTGTCACACAGTTTACCTTTTTAACTTCATTTAAATATCACACAATTACGTTTTATTTTACTTGAATGCATTGCAGTGCATTGCGATGCAGTGTAGTGTGTTGAAACATGCTGTCCTGCGTAAAAATGCATCCTGTCTTATTTTTTATAGTGCGCACCACCACAGCTTATTGATGTGAACTGTAACAATGTGAAATAGGGCAATGTGCCTTGTATATGAAAGAGGCATACGGTGTGAATCATATAGTAAAGTCCTTACTGCAACACAAAAAATTATTTCCGTGTATTAAGTCTTTTGGTGCTGCAGCTTTGAGGTTTTATCTCAATCATTCAAAGTGTAAAAGGAACTGTTCTTACTTTAAGGAATGATTTAGACTATAATTATGATGGGATATAAAATAATGTATGCTTTTACATCAAGAGATAAAAATATAGAATTGAATTAACATAAAATTTGATAGCAGATATGAACCTGCTAGCCCAGTTAAACTTCTGAGTTATCCTTCTATTCCTCTCAGAATTCATAAAAAAGAGCAGCTTAAAAGCATTATAAGAACTTACACTTGGATTCTTTTGCCAGGGATGCATTTAACAATATGACACCGGTAAGACAGTGCCCAGTGCTCCAAAACATATGCTGTTTTATTACAGTTTACTTACTGAAGTTAGAACCAAATCACGAATGTTGACCAGAAGGGCTAATAGTAATAAAAGTAATAAAGTAATTAGAGTTGAGCGGACACCTGGATGTCCGTGTTCGGCGGGTTCGGCCGAACTTGAAAAAAAAGTCTGGGTCCGTGTCCTGGACTTTTTCCGAACTTTACCCGGACACCGAACCCCATTGAAGTCAATGGGGACCCGAACTTTCAGGCACTAAAATGGCTCTAAAACACCAATGGAAAGGGCTAGAGTGCTGCAAATGGCAGCAAAACATAGTTAAGAGCATGGCAAGTGCTCTGCAAACAAATGTGGATAGGGAAATAACTTAAAACAACAAAAAAAAACAGAAAAGTAAAACAATGTTCTTCATCTGTGAAGGACAAGGCCCATATGGAGTAGGAGGGAGGTTGAGGTGGTGGTGGATGTGGCGGTGTCATAGGCATGCGCACAGGGTGTGCCGGGTGTGCCTGGGCACACCCTAATCACTTAGGGCACATTAGCATTATCGCTCTGTTTGCCAGTGAGGAGATAGTAAAGATCTCCCTCAGACCTGCTCTGCCATAAGAGAAGTGCCACACACTTCTATTTCACTTTGCCAGCAGGGAGAGTAATGTACCGGGGCCATATACATGTAGGCAAACAGATGCATGTGTATTTAAACTTCAGGGTGCACACCCTAATGCAATAGGCTGCGCACACCTATGGGCGGTGTAGGTGGAAGCGGAGGTGGAGGAGGACGAGGTAGCCAACACTGCTTTTTTTCAGTCATTTTAAATGAGGGTACACCCCAAAAGAGTGAGAAAGATCAAAAATAGAACAATGGCTGGGTAAGGTCGGTATTCATCTCTATTCTGCACAAGGTACGGAAAAGTCCTGTGGGATCCATGCCTGGTTCATTTTAATGAATGTTAGCTTGTCCACATTGTCTCTGGACAGTCGGCTGTGCTTGTCTGTGATAACGCCCCCAGCCGTGCTAAATACACGTTCAGATAATACACTGGCTGCAGGGCACGCCAGCACCTCCAAGGCATAAAGGGCAAGCTCAGGCCATGTGCCCAATTTGGAGACCCAGAAGTTGAAGGGGGCAGACCCGTCATTCACTACATGTAGGCGTGTGCACACATACTGCTCAACCATGTTGGTAAAATGCTGCCTCCTGCTAAGACGTTCCATATGAGCTGCTGGTGCTGCTGTTTGTTGTGGCGTGCTGACAAAGCTTTTCCACATTTTGGCCATGCTAACCCTGCCTTCTGAGGTGCTGGCGGTGCCCTGCTTGCGTGGGCGACCTTTCCTCCTCCTCCTCTGCCTTGGCCTTGTGCTTCCATTGTGGCCCCGCTGTCAGGTGGGAATGCCAGCAGCATCGCATCTACCAGCGTGCGCTTGTACTCACGCATCTTGCGATCGCGCTCCAGTGAGTGAATTAAGGACGGTACGTTGTCCTTGTAACGGGGATCCAGCAGCGTGGCCACCCAGTAATCAGCACAAGTTAGAATGTGGGCAACTCTGCGGTCGTTGTGGAGACACTGCAGCATGTAATCGCTCATGTGTGCCAGGCTGCCCAGAGGCAACGAAAGGCTGTCCTCTGTGGGGAGGTGTATCGTCTGTGTCCTCTGTATCCCCCCAGCCATGCAGTGATGGCCATGAGCTGGCCTGGGTGCCACCCTGCTGTGAACATGGTTCCATCTCCTCCTCCATCCTCCTCCATCTCCTCCTCCTCATCCTCCTCATCCTCCAGAACTGTGCCCCTGCTGGACAATTGTGTCCCTGGCGTTTGTGTGTGCAGGAACCCACCCTCAGAGCCACTTGCGAATGACTGCCCTGAAAGCCTTGGAAATGTTACCTCTTCATCCTCCTCCTCCTCATCCTCTGCCACATCCTCTTCCATCATTCGCCCGAATCGTTTTTTGAAGGAGGCATAGAAGTGGGATAGTTAAGCTTGACAGCGGCATCATCGGCACTGGCCATGTTGGTGGAGTACCTCAAAACAGCGCAACAAGGCACACAGGTCTCGCATGGAGGCCCGTTATTGGTGGTGAAGTGGTGCTGTTCCGCAGAGCGACTCACGCGTGCGTGCTGCAGCTGAAACTCAACTATGGCCTGCTGCTGCTCGCACAGTCTTTCCAGCATGTGCAAGGTGGAGTTCCACCTTGTGGGCACGTCACATATGAGGTGGTGAGCGGGATGGCCGAAGTTACGCTGCAGCGCTGACAGGCGAGCAGCAGCAGGGTGAGAACGCCAAAAGTGCGCACAGACGGCCCGCACTTTCTGAAGCAGCTCTGACATATCGGGGTAATTTATAAGGAACCTCTGCACCACCAAATTCAGCACATGCGCCAGGCAAGGGATGTGCGTCAAACCGGCTAGGCCCAGAGCTGCTATGAGATTTCGCCCGTTATTGCACACCACCAGGCCGGGCTTGAGGCTCGCTGGCAGCAACCACTCATTTGTCTGCTGTTCCATGCTCCTCCACAACTCCTGCGCGGTGTATGGTTTTTCCCCCAAACAGGCAAGTTTTAAAACTGCCTGCTGTCGTTTACCCCTGGCTATGCTGAAGTTGGTTGTGAAGGTGTTACGCTGACCGGATGAGGAGGCGGTAGAGGATGAGGAAGCGGAGTAGGAGGAGTTAGGAACAGGAGGCAAACTGAAGCGCCCTGCAATCCTCGGTGGTGGAAGGACATGCGCCAAATTGCTATCCGCCTCAGGCCCATCCGCCACTGCATTTACCCAGTGTGCCGTTAGGGAGATATAACGCCCCTGACCGTGCTTACTGGTCCACGTATCGGTAGTTAGGTGGACCTTGGCAAAGATGGCGTTGCGCAGTGCACACCTGATTTTTTCCCCCCACTTGGTTGTGCAGGGAAGGGATGGCTTGCCTGGAAAAGTAGTAGCGGCTGGGCACGACGTACTGTGGGACAGCCACCGACATAAGGCTTTTAAAACTGTGCGTCTCCACCAGACGGAATGACAGCATTTCAAAGGCCAAAAATTTTGAAATGCTGGCATTCAGGGCCAGGGATCGCGGGTGGGTAGGGGGGTACTTCCTCTTCCTCTGAAGTGTTTGGGAGATGGAAAGCTGAACGCTTCCACGGGACATTGTGGAGTTGGTTGGTGACCCAGGTGGTGGTGATACCCTACCAAATACTGCTGCAGGTTCTGTCACCTACTCACACTTGAGGAAGGTATTTCACTTGTGTGTATAGCTGGCACAGATCGACCACGTCCTCTCCTTGCAACAGAAGCTCTACCAGCAGCACCACGACCCAGGCCACGGCCCCTATTTCTGTAATTTATGATTTTGCCCTAGAAAGGTGTTTATTGAATAGCGGAACAAAACAACAACAGTATCGCACGGGTGTATCTCACAGTCAAATATGCAAACTATGCCGCAATTTAATTTTTTTCACCCCAAAAGGGTGTATATTGAACAGCGGAATAGAAAAAAGGATATAAAACGGTGTATCTCACACGTATAAACACAGACTAGACCCCGATTACAATTTTTTGTACCCTAAAGGGAGGATGAGGAAGAGGAGTAAGAGGAGTTCGGAACAGAAGGCAAACTGAAGCGCCCTGCAATCCTCGGCGGTGGAAGGAGATGCGCAAAACAAATTTAAAAAGGTGTGTCTCACATGTACCGATACAGACTATGCCGTAATTTTATTTTTTACACTCCAAAAGGGTGTATATTGAATAGCGGAATAGAAAAATTTTTATAAAACGGTGTATCTCACACGTACAAACACAGACTAGGCCCTGATTACAATTTTTTGTACCCTAAAGGCAGGATGAGGAGTAGGAGGAGTTCAGAACAGGAGGCAAACTGAAGCACCCTGCAATCCTCGGCGGTGGAAGATGCGCCCCAAAAATTTGGAAGGTGTATCTCACACGTACCGATACAGACTATGCCGCAATTTAATTCTTTTTACCCCAAGGGTGTAGAATAAATAGCGGAATAGAAAATATGATATCAAAAGGGGTTATCTATCTCACACGTACAGACCCAGACTAGGCCCCGATTACTATTTTTTGTACCCTAAAGACAGGATGAGGAGTAGGAGGAGTTCGGAACAGGCAGGAGGAAAACTGAAGCACCCTGCAATCCTCAGCGGTAGAAGATGCGCGCCAAATTTGGAAAGGTGTATCTCACACGTACCAATACAGACTATGCCGCAATTTTATACTTTTTACCCCAAGGGTGTAGATTGAATAGCGGAATAGAAAATATGATATCAAAAGGTGTATCTATCTCACACGTACAGACCCAGACTAGGCCCCGATTACTATTTTTTGTACCCTAAAGGCAGGATGAGGAGTAGGAGGAGTTCGGAAGAGGCAGGAGGAAAACTGAAGCACCCTGCAATCCTCAGCGGTAGAAGATGCGCGCCAAATTTGGAAAGGTGTATCTCACACGTACCGATACAGACTATGCCGCAATTTAATTCTTTTTACCCCAAAGGGTGTAGATTGAATAGCGGAATAGAAAATATGATATCAAAAGGTGTATCTCTCTCACATGTACAGACCCAGACTAGGCCCCGATTACTATTTTTTGTACCCTAAAGGCAGGATGAGGAGTAGGAGGAGTTCGGAACAGGAGGCAAACTGAAGCACCCTGCAATCCTCGGCGGTGGAAGATGCGCCCCAAAAATTGGAAAGGTGTATCTCACATGTACCGATAAAGACTAGGCCGCAATTTAATTCTTTTTACCCCAAGGTGGAGACACTGCAGCATGTAATCGCTCATGTGTGCCAGGCTGCCCAGAGGCAATGAAAGGCTGTCCTCTGTGGGAGGTGTATCGTCTGTGTCCTCTGTATCCCCCCAGCCACGCACCAGTGATGGCCATGAGCTGGCCTGGGTGCCACCCTGCTGTGAACATGGTTCCATCTCCTCCTCCATCTCCTCCTCCTCATCCTCCTCATCCTACAGAACTGTGCCCCTGCTGGACAATTGTGTCCCTGGCGTTTGTGTGTGCAGGAACCCACCCTCAGAGCCACTTGCGAATGACTGCCCTGAAAGCCTTGGAAATGTTACCTCTTCATCCTCCTCATCCTGTGCCACATCCTCTTCCATCATCGCCCGAATCGTTTTTTGAAGGAGGCATAGAAGTGGGATAGTTAAGCTGACAGCGGCGTCATCGGCACTGGCCATGTTGGTGGAGTACTCAAAACAGCGCAACAAGGCACACAGGTCTCGCATGGAGGCCCAGTTATTGGTGGTGAAGTGGTGCTGTTCCGCAGAGCGACTCACGCGTGCGTGCTGCAGCTGAAACTCCACTATGGCCTGCTGCTGCTCGCACAGTCTTTCCAGCATGTGCAAGGTGGAGTTCCACCTTGTGGGCACGTCACATATGAGGTGGTGAGCGGGATGGCCGAAGTTACGCTGCAGCGCTGACAGGTGAGCAGCAGCAGGGTGAGAACGCCGAAAGTGCGCACAGACGGCCCGCACTTTCTGCAGCAGCTCTGACATATCAGGGTAATTTTTAAGGAATCTCTGCACCACCAAATTCAGCACATGCGCCAGGCAAGGGATGTGCGTCAAACCGGCTAGGCGCAGAGCTGCTATGAGATTTCGCCCGTTATTGCACACCACCAGGCCGGGCTTGAGGCTCGCTGGCAGCAACCACTCATTTGTCTGCTGTTCCATGCTCCTCCACAACTCCTGCGCGGTGTGTGGTTTTTCCCTCAAACAGGCAAGTTTTAAAACTGCCTGCTGCCGTTTACCCCTGGCTATGCTGAAGTTGGTGGTGAAGGTGTTACGCTGACCGGATGAGGAGGCGGTAGAGGATGAGGAATCGGAGTAGGAAGAGTTAGGAACAGGAGGCAAACTGAAGCGCCCTGCAATCCTCGGTGGTGGAAGGACATGCGCCAAATTGCTATCCGCCTCAGGCCCATCCGCCACTGCATTTACCCAGTGTGCCGTTAGGGAGATATAACGCCCCTGACCGTGCTTACTGGTCCACGTATCGGTAGTTAGGTGGACCTTGGCACAGATGGCGTTGCGCAGTGCACACCTGATTTTTTCCCCCACTTGGTTGTGCAGGGAAGGGATGGCTTGCCTGGAAAAGTAGTAGCGGCTGGGCACGACGTACTGTGGGACAGCCACCGACATAAGGCTTTTAAAACTGTGCGTCTCCACCAGACGGAATGACAGCATTTCAAAGGCCAAAAATGTTGAAATGCTGGCATTCAGGGCCAGGGATCGCGGGTGGGTAGGGGGGTACTTCCTCTTCCTCTGAAGTGTTTGGGAGATGGAAAGCTGAACGCTTCCATGGGACATTGTGGAGTTGGTTGGTGACCCAGGTGGTGGGGATACCCTACCAAATACTGCTGCAGGTTCTGTCGCCTACTCACACTTGAGGAAGGTATTTCACTTGTGTGTATAGCTGGCACAGATCGACCACGTCCTCTCCTTGCAACAGGAGTTCTACCAGCAGCACCACGACCCAGGCCACGGCCCCTATTTCTGTAATTTATGATTTTGCCCTAGAAAGGTGTTTATTGAATAGCGGAACAAAACAACAACAGTATCGCACGGGTGTATCTCACAGTCAAATATGCAAACTATGCCGCAATTTAATTTTTTTCACCCCAAAAGGGTGTATATTGAACAGCGGAATAGAAAAAAGGATATAAAACGGTGTATCTCACACGTACAAACACAGACTAGACCCCGATTACAATTTTTTGTACCCTAAAGGGAGGATGAGGAAGAGGAGTAAGAGGAGTTCGGAACAGAAGGCAAACTGAAGCGCCCTGCAATCCTCGGCGGTGGAAGGAGATGCGCAAAACAAATTTAAAAAGGTGTATCTCACATGTACCGATACAGACTATGCCGTAATTTTATTTTTTACACTCCAAAAGGGTGTATATTGAATAGCGGAATAGAAAAAATTTTATAAAACGGTGTATCTCACACGTACAAACACAGACTAGACCCCGATTACAATTTTTTGTACCCTAAAGGGAGGATGAGGAAGAGGAGTAAGAGGAGTTCGGAACAGAAGGCAAACTGAAGCGCCCTGCAATCCTCGGCGGTGGAAGGAGATGCGCAAAACAAATTTAAAAAGGTGTATCTCACATGTACCGATACAGACTATGCCGTAATTTTATTTTTTACACTCCAAAAGGGTGTATATTGAATAGCGGAATAGAAAAAAATTTATAAAACGGTGTATCTCACACGTACAAACACAGACTAGGCCCCGATTACAATTTTTTGTACCCTAAAGGCAGGATGAGGAGTAGGAGGAGTTCAGAACAGGAGGCAAACTGAAGCACCCTGCAATCCTCGGCGGTGGAAGATGCGCCCCAAAAATTTGGAAGGTGTATCTCACACGTACCGATACAGACTATGCCACAATTTAATTCTTTTTACCCCAAAGGGTGTAGCTTGAATAGCGGAATAGAAAAAAATTATAAAACGGTGTATCTCACACGTACAAACACAGACTAGGCCCCGATTACAATTTTTTGTACCCTAAAGGCAGGATGAGGAGTAGGAATTCGGAACAGGAGGCAAACTGAAGCACCCTGCAATCCTCGGCGGTGGAAGATGCGCCCCAAAAATTTGGAAGGTGTATCTCACACGTACCGATACAGACTATGCCGCAATTTAATTCTTTTTACCCCAAGGGTGTAGAATAAATAGCGGAATAGAAAATATGATATCAAAAGGTGTATCTATCTCACACGTACAGACCCAGACTAGGCCCCGATTACTATTTTTTGTACCCTAAAGGCAGGATGAGGAGTAGGAGGAGTTCGGAAGAGGCAGGAGGAAAACTGAAGCACCCTGCAATCCTCAGCGGTAGAAGATGCGCGCCAAATTTGGAAAGGTGTATCTCACACGTACCAATACAGACTATGCAGCAATTTTATTCTTTTTACCCCAAGGGTGTAGATTGAATAGCGGAATAGAAAATATGAAATCAAAAGGTGTATCTATCTCACACGTACAGACCCAGACTAGGCCCCGATTACTATTTTTTGTACCCTTAAGGCAGGATGAGGAGTAGGAGGAGTTCGGAACAGGCAGGAGGCAAACTGAAGCACCCTGCAATCCTCGGCGGTGGAAGATGCGCCCCAAAAATTGGACAGGTGTATCTCACACGTACCGATACAGACTATGCCGCAATTTAATTCTTTTTACCCCAAAGGGTGTAGATTGAATAGCAGAATATAAAATATGATATCAAAAGGTGTATCTATCTCACATGTACAGACCCAGACTAGGCCCCGATTACTATTTTTTGTACCCTAAAGGCAGGATGAGGAGTAGGAGGAGTTCGGAACAGGAGGCAAACTGAAGCACCCTGCAATCCTCGGCGGTGGAAGATGTGCCCCAAAAATTGGAAAGGTGTATCTCACACGTACCGATACAGACTATGCCACAATTTAATTATTTTTACCCCAAGGGTGTAGATTGAATAGCGGAATAGAAAATATGATATCAAAAGGTGTATCTATCTCACACGTACAGACCCAGACTAGGCCCCGATTACTATTTTTTGTACCCTAAAGGCAGGATGAGGAGTAGGAGGAATTCGGAACAGGCAGGAGGCAAACTGAAGCACCCTGCAATCCTCGGCGGTGGAAGATGCGCCCCAAAACTTGGAAAGGTGTATCTCACACGTACCGATAAAGACTATGCCGCAATTTAATTCTTTTTACCCCAAGGTGGAGACACTGCAGCATGTAATCGCTCATGTGTGCCAGGCTGCCCAGAGGCAACGAAAGGCTGTCCTCTGTGGGAGGTGTATCGTCTGTGTCCTCTGTATCCCCCCAGCCACGCACCAGTGATAACCATGAGCTGGCCTGGGTGCCACCCTGCTGTGAACATTGTTCCATCTCCTCCTCCATCTCCTCCTCCTCATCCTCCTCATCCTCCAGAACTGTGCCCCTGCTGGACAATTGTGTCCCTGGCGTTTGTGTGTGCAGGAACCCACCCTCAGAGCCACTTGCGAATGACTGCCCTGAAAGCCTTGGAAATGTTACCTCTTCATCCTCCTCCTCCTCATCCTGTGCCACATCCTCTTCCATCATCGCCCGAATCGTTTTTTGAAGGAGGCATAGAAGTGGGATAGTTAAGCTGACAGCGGCGTCATCGGCACTGGCCATGTTGGTGGAGTACTCAAAACAGTGCAACAAGGCACACAGGTCTCGCATGGAGGCCCAGTTATTGGTGGTGAAGTGGTGCTGTTCCACAGAGCGACTCACGCGTGCGTGCTGCAGGTGAAACTCCACTATGGCCTGCTGCTGCTCGCACAGTCTTTCCAGCATGTGCAAGGTGGAGTTCCACCTTGTGGGCACGTCACATATGAGGTGGTGAGCGGGATGGCCGAAGTTACGCTGCAGCGCTGACAGGCGAGCAGCAGCAGGGTGAGAACGCCGAAAGTGCGCACAGACAGCCCGCACTTTCTGCAGCAGCTCTGACATATCGGGGTAATTTTTAAGGAATCTCTGCACCACCAAATTCAGCACATGCGCCAGGCAAGGGATGTGCGTCAAACCGGCTAGGCGCAGAGCTGCTATGAGATTTCGCCCGTTATTGCACACCACCAGGCCGGGCTTGAGGCTCGCTGGCAGCAACCACTCATTTGTCTGCTGTTCCATGCTCCTCCACAACTCCTGCGCGGTGTGTGGTTTTTCCCCCAAACAGGCAAGTTTTAAAACTGCCTGCTGTCGTTTACCCCTGGCTATGCTGAAGTTGGTGGTGAAGGTGTTACGCTGACCGGATGAGGAGGCGGTAGAGGATGAGGAATCGGAGTAGGAAGAGTTAGGAACAGGAGGCAAACTGAAGCGCCCTGCAATCCTCGGTGGTGGAAGGACATGCGCCAAATTGCTATCTGCCTCAGGCCCATCCGCCACTGCATTTACCCAGTGTGCCGTTAGGGAGATATAACGCCCCTGACCGTGCTTACTGGTCCACGTATCGGTAGTTAGGTGGACCTTGGCACAGATGGTGTTGCGCAGTGCACACCTGATTTTTTCCCCCACTTGGTTGTGCAGGGAAGGGATGGCTTGCCTGGAAAAGTAGTAGCGGCTGGGCACGACGTACTGTGGGACAGCCACCGACATAAGGCTTTTAAAACTGTGCGTCTCCACCAGACGGAATGACAGCATTTCAAAGGCCAAGAATTTTGAAATGCTGGCATTCAGGGCCAGGGATCGCGGGTGGGTAGGGGGGTACTTCCTCTTCCTCTGAAGTGTTTGGGAGATGGAAAGCTGAACGCTTCCACGGGACATTGTGGAGATGGTTGGTGACCCAGGTGGTGGTGTTGCTGACAGATCGTCTGTTTGCGGGGTGGCCGGTGCCGGTATCACTACAGAGGTGGATGAAGAGGCCGAGACTGCAGCAGAAGAGGAAGCAGGAGGAGCCAGAGACCTTTCTTGGTTTTGAAGGTATCTACTCCACTGCAGCTCGTGCTTTGCACTTAGATGCCTGATCATGCAGGTTGTGCTCAGGTTGAGAAGGTTTATGCCTCGCTTCAGGCTCTGATTGCACAGAGTGCAAACCACTCGTGTCCTGTCATCAGCACATTTTCTGAAGAACTTCCACGCTAGAGAACTCCTTTGAGCTGGCTTTGGTGCGCTTGGTCCCTTGCTGCGTTGGGCAGTAGCAGGCGTAGTGTCTAGGGCACGGCCGCTCTGCTTCTCCCCTCTGCTCCCTCTTCTGCTGTGCCATTGGCTCTGTGCGACCACCGCCTCTTCCTCCAAACTACTCAGGTCACCTGCATGACCTTCATTTCATGTGGGGTCGAGGACCTCATCGTCCTCCACATCATCGTCCACCCAGTCTTAACCCCTGCCCTCCTTGTCGGTCTCCACAAATCTAAGTGCCGCAGCAGTTGGCACCTGCGTTTCGTCATCATCGGAGACGTGCTGCGATGGTCCTTCCATGTACTTATCTTGAGAAATAAGTGGTTCGGCATCGCTGCACTCAATCTCTTCCACTTATGGGGCAGGGCTAGGTGGATGGCCCTGGGAAACCCTGCTGACAGAGTCATCAAAAAGAAGAAGAGACTGCTGCATGACTTGGGGCTCAGACTGCTTGCCTGATTTGCAAGGGGGTGAGGTGAAAGACGGTTGGACATCGGCTGCAGGTGCCAACTCTGACCTTTCTGCAGTAGACTGGGTGGGAGACAATGTGAAGGAACTGGAGGCACTGTCAGCAGCAAACCAATCTACTATCGCCTCTACTTGTTCTGGCCTCAACACTTGTAGAGGCGCATGATACCCTACCAAATACTGCTGCAGGTTCTGTCGCCTACTCACACTTGAGGAAGGTATTTCACTTGTGTGTGTAGCTGGCACAGATCGACCATGTCCTCTCCTTGCAACAGGAGCTCTACCAGCAGCACCAGGACCCAGGCCACGGCCCCTATTTGACGGTCTCCTCATATTTCTGTAATTTAAGATTTTGCCCTAGAAAGGTGTTTATTGAATAGCGGAACAAAACAACAACAGTATCGCACGGGTGTATCTCACAGTCAAATATGCAAACTATGCCGCAATTTAATTTTTTTCACCCCAAAAGGGTGTATATTGAATAGCGGAATAGAAAAAATGATATAAAACGGTGTATCTCACACGTACAAACACAGACTAGAACCCGATTACAATTTTTTGTACCCTAAAGGGAGGATGAGGAAGAGGAGTAGGAGGAGTTCGGAACAGAAGGCAAACTGAAGCGCCCTGCAATCCTCGGCGGTGGAAGGAGATGCGCAAAACAAATTTAAAAAGGTGTATCTCACATGTACCGATACAGACTATGCCGTAATTTAATTTTTTACACTCCAAAAGGGTGTATATTGAATAGCGGAATAGGAAAAAATTTTATAAAACGGTGTATCTCACACGTACAAACACAGACTAGGCCCCGATTACAATTTTTTGTACCCTAAAGGCAGGATGAGGATGAGGAAGAGGAGTAAGAGGAGTTCGGAACAGGAGGCAAACTGAAGCGCCCTGCAATCCTCGGCGGTGGAAGGAGATGCGCCAAACAAATTTAAAAAGGTGTATCTTACATGTACCGATACAGACTATGCTGTAATTTAATTTTTTTATTCTCAAAAAGGGTGTATATTGAATAGCGAAATAGAAAAAATTTTATAAAACGGTGTATCTCACACGTACAAACACAGACTAGGCCCCGATTACAATTTTTTGTACCCTAAAGGCAGGATGAGAAGTAGGAGGAGTTCAGAACAGGAGACAAACTGAAGCACCCTGCAATCCTCGGCAGTGGAAGATGCGCCCCAAAAATTTGGAAGGTGTATCTCACACGTACCGATACAGACTATGCCACAATTTAATTCTTTTTACCCCAAAGGGTGTAGATTGAATAGCGGAATAGAAAAAAATTATAAAACGGTGTATCTCACACGTACAAACACAGACTAGGCCCCGATTACAATTTTTTGTACCCTAAAGGCAGGATGAGGAGTAGGAGGAGTTCGGAACAGGAGGCAAACTGAAGCACCCTGCAATCTTTGGCGGTGGAAGATGCGCCCAAAAAATTTGGAAGGTGTATCTCACACGTACCGATACAGACTATGCCGCAATTTAATTCTTTTTACCCCAAAGGGTGTAGATTGAATAGCGGAATAGAAAATATGATATCAAAAGGTGTATCTATCTCACACGTACAGACCCAGACTAGGCCCCGATTACTATTTTTTGTACCCTAAAGGCAGGATGAGGAGAAGGAGTTCGGAACAGGCGGCAAACTGAAGCACCCTGCAATCCTTGGCGGTGGAAGATGCGCCCCAAAAATTTGGAAGGTGTATCTCACACGTACCGATACAGACTATGCCGCAATTTAATTCTTTTTACCCCAAGGGTGTAGATTAAATAGCGGAAAAGAAAATATGATATCAAAAGGTGTATCTATCTCACACGTACAGACCCAGACTAGGCCCTGATTACTATTTTTTGTACCCTAAAGGCAGGATGAGGAGTAGGAGGAGTTCGGAACAGGCAGGAGGAAAACTGAAGCACCCTGCAATCCTCAGCGGTAGAAGATGCGTGCCAAATTTGGAAAGGTGTATCTCACACGTACCAATACAGACTATGCCGCAATTTTATTCTTTTTACCCCAAGGGTGTAGATTGAATAGCGGAATAGAAAATATGATATCAAAAGGTGTATCTATCTCACACATACAGACCCAGACTAGGCCCCGATTACTATTTTTTGTACCCTAAAGGCAGGATGAGGAGTAGGAGGAGTTCGGAACAGGCAGGAGGCAAACTGAAGCACCCTGCAATCCTTGGCGGTGTAAGATGCGCCCCAAAAATTGGAAAGGTGTATCTCACATGTACCAATACAGACTATGCCGCAATTTAATTCTTTTTACCCCAAAGGGTGTAGATTGAATAGCGGAATAGAAAATATGATATCAAAAGGTGTATCTCACACGTACAAACACAGACTAGGCCCCGATTACAATTTTTTGTACCCTAAAGGCAGGATGAGGAGTAGGAAGAGTTCGGAACAGGAGGAAAACTGAAGCACCCTGCAATCCTCGGCGGTGGAAGATGCGCCCCAAAAATTTGGAAGGTGTATCTCACACGTACCGATACAGACTATGCCGCAATTTAATTCTTTTTACCCCAAAGGGTGTAGATTGAATAGCGGAATAGAAAAAAAAATATAAAATGGTGTATCTCACACGTACAAACACAGACTAGGCCCCGATTACAATTTTTTGTACCCTAAAGGCAGGATGAGGAGTAGGAGGAGTTCGGAACAGGAAGCAAACTGAAGCACCCTGCAATCTTTGGTGGTGGAAGATGCGCCCCAAAAATTTGGAAGGTGTATCTCACACGTACCGATACAGACTATGCCGCAATTTAATTCTTTTTACCCCAAAGGGTGTAGATTGAATAGCGGAATAGAAAATATGATATCAAAAGGTGTATCTATCTCACACGTACAGACCCAGACTAGGCCCCGATTACTATTTTTTGTACACTAAAGGCAGGATGAGGAGTAGGAGGAGTTCGGAACAGGCAGGAGGAAAACTGAAGCACCCTGCAATCCTCAGCGGTAGAAGATGCGCGCCAAATTTGGAAAGGTGTATCTCACACGTACCGATACAGACTATGCCGCAATTTAATTCTTTTTACCCCAAAGGGTGTAGATTGAATTGCGGAATAGAAAATATGATATCAAAAGGTGTATCTATCTCACATGTACAGACCCAGACTAGGCCCCGATTACTATTTTTGTACCCTAAAGGCAGGATGAGGAGTAGGAGGAGTTCGGAACAGGAGGCAAACTGAAGCACCCTGCAATCCTTGGCGGTGGAAGATGCGCCCCAAAAATTGGAAAGGTGTATCTCACACGTACAGATACAGACTATGCCGCAATTTAATTCTTTTTACCCCAAAGGGTGTAGATTGAATAGCGGAATAGAAAATATGATATCAAAAGGTTTATCTATCTCACACGTACAGACCCAGACTAGGCCCCGATTACTATTTTTGTACCCTAAAGGCAGGATGAGAAGTAGGAGGAGTTCGGAACAGGCAGGAGGCAAACTGAAGCACCCTGCAATCCTCAGCGGTGGAAGATGCGCCCCAAAATTTGGAAAGGTGTATCTCACACGTATCGATACAGACTATGCCGCAATTTAATTCTATTTACCCCAAGGGTGTAGATTGAATAGCGGAATAGAAAATATGATATCAAAAGGTGTATCTATCTCACACGTACAGACCCACACTAGGCCCCGATTACTATTTTTTGTACCCTAAAGGCAGGATGAGGAGTAGGAGGAGTTCGGAACATGCGGGAGGCAAACTAAAGCACCCTGCAATCCTCGGCGGTGGAAGATGCGCCCCAAAAATTGTAAAGGTGTATCTCACACGTACCGATACAGACTATGCCGCAATTTAATTCTTTTTACCCCAAGGGTGTAGATTGAATAGCGGAATAGAAAATATGATATCAAAAGGTGTATCCATCTCACACGTACAGACCCAGACTAGGCCTTGATTACTATTTTTTGTACCTTAAAGGCAGGATGAGGAGTAGGTGAAGTTCGGAACAGGCAGGAGGCAAACTGAAGCACCCTGCAATCCTCGGAGGTGGAAGATGCGCCCCAAAAATTGGAAAGGTGTATCTCACACGTACCGATACAGAATATGCCGCAATTTAATTATTTTTTCGCCAAAGGGTGTAGATTGAATAGCGGAATAGAAAATATGATATCAAAAGGTGTATCTATCTCACACGTACAGACCCAGACTAGGCCCCGATTACAATTTTTTGTACCCTAAAGGCAGGATGAGGAGTAGGAGGAGTTCGGAACAGGAGGCAAACTGAAGCACCCTGCAATCTTTGGCGGTGGAAGATGCGCCCAAAAAATTTGGAAGGTGTATCTCACACGTACCGATACAGACTATGCCG
Source organism: Pelophylax lessonae (assembly GCF_965119305.1). NCBI lineage: Eukaryota > Metazoa > Chordata > Amphibia > Anura > Ranidae > Pelophylax > Pelophylax lessonae. The sequence continues at coordinate 120,986,404 of NC_138776.1, read as the reverse complement.
CAATTTAATTCTTTTTACCCCAAAGGGTGTAGATTGAATAGCGGAATAGAAAATATGATATCAAAAGGTGTATCTATCTCACACGTACAGACCCAGACTAGGCCCCGATTACTATTTTTTGTACCCTAAAGGCAGGATGAGGAGAAGGAGTTCGGAACAGGCGGCAAACTGAAGCACCCTGCAATCCTTGGCGGTGGAAGATGCGCCCCAAAAATTTGGAAGGTGTATCTCACACGTACCGATACAGACTATGCCGCAATTTAATTCTTTTTACCCCAAGGGTGTAGATTAAATAGCGGAAAAGAAACTATGATATCAAAAGGTGTATCTATCTCACACGTACAGACCCAGACTAGGCCCTGATTACTATTTTTTGTACCCTAAAGGCAGGATGAGGAGTAGGAGGAGTTCGGAACAGGCAGGAGGAAAACTGAAGCACCCTGCAATCCTCAGCGGTAGAAGATGCGTGCCAAATTTGGAAAGGTGTATCTCACACGTACCAATACAGACTATGCCGCAATTTTATTCTTTTTACCCCAAGGGTGTAGATTGAATAGCGGAATAGAAAATATGATATCAAAAGGTGTATCTATCTCACACATACAGACCCAGACTAGGCCCCGATTACTATTTTTTGTACCCTAAAGGCAGGATGAGGAGTAGGAGGAGTTCGGAACAGGCAGGAGGCAAACTGAAGCACCCTGCAATCCTTGGCGGTGTAAGATGCGCCCCAAAAATTGGAAAGGTGTATCTCACATGTACCAATACAGACTATGCCGCAATTTAATTCTTTTTACCCCAAAGGGTGTAGATTGAATAGCGGAATAGAAAATATGATATCAAAAGGTGTATCTCACACGTACAAACACAGACTAGGCCCCGATTACAATTTTTTGTACCCTAAAGGCAGGATGAGGAGTAGGAAGAGTTCGGAACAGGAGGAAAACTGAAGCACCCTGCAATCCTCGGCGGTGGAAGATGCGCCCCAAAAATTTGGAAGGTGTATCTCACACGTACCGATACAGACTATGCCGCAATTTAATTCTTTTTACCCCAAAGGGTGTAGATTGAATAGCGGAATAGAAAAAAAAATATAAAATGGTGTATCTCACACGTACAAACACAGACTAGGCCCCGATTACAATTTTTTGTACCCTAAAGGCAGGATGAGGAGTAGGAGGAGTTCGGAACAGGAAGCAAACTGAAGCACCCTGCAATCTTTGGTGGTGGAAGATGCGCCCCAAAAATTTGGAAGGTGTATCTCACACGTACCGATACAGACTATGCCGCAATTTAATTCTTTTTACCCCAAAGGGTGTAGATTGAATAGCGGAATAGAAAATATGATATCAAAAGGTGTATCTATCTCACACGTACAGACCCAGACTAGGCCCCGATTACTATTTTTTGTACACTAAAGGCAGGATGAGGAGTAGGAGGAGTTCGGAACAGGCAGGAGGAAAACTGAAGCACCCTGCAATCCTCAGCGGTAGAAGATGCGCGCCAAATTTGGAAAGGTGTATCTCACACGTACCGATACAGACTATGCCGCAATTTAATTCTTTTTACCCCAAAGGGTGTAGATTGAATTGCGGAATAGAAAATATGATATCAAAAGGTGTATCTATCTCACATGTACAGACCCAGACTAGGCCCCGATTACTATTTTTGTACCCTAAAGGCAGGATGAGGAGTAGGAGGAGTTCGGAACAGGAGGCAAACTGAAGCACCCTGCAATCCTTGGCGGTGGAAGATGCGCCCCAAAAATTGGAAAGGTGTATCTCACACGTACAGATACAGACTATGCCGCAATTTAATTCTTTTTACCCCAAAGGGTGTAGATTGAATAGCGGAATAGAAAATATGATATCAAAAGGTTTATCTATCTCACACGTACAGACCCAGACTAGGCCCCGATTACTATTTTTGTACCCTAAAGGCAGGATGAGAAGTAGGAGGAGTTCGGAACAGGCAGGAGGCAAACTGAAGCACCCTGCAATCCTCAGCGGTGGAAGATGCGCCCCAAAATTTGGAAAGGTGTATCTCACACGTATCGATACAGACTATGCCGCAATTTAATTCTATTTACCCCAAGGGTGTAGATTGAATAGCGGAATAGAAAATATGATATCAAAAGGTGTATCTATCTCACACGTACAGACCCACACTAGGCCCCGATTACTATTTTTTGTACCCTAAAGGCAGGATGAGGAGTAGGAGGAGTTCGGAACATGCGGGAGGCAAACTAAAGCACCCTGCAATCCTCGGCGGTGGAAGATGCGCCCCAAAAATTGTAAAGGTGTATCTCACACGTACCGATACAGACTATGCCGCAATTTAATTCTTTTTACCCCAAGGGTGTAGATTGAATAGCGGAATAGAAAATATGATATCAAAAGGTGTATCCATCTCACACGTACAGACCCAGACTAGGCCTTGATTACTATTTTTTGTACCTTAAAGGCAGGATGAGGAGTAGGTGAAGTTCGGAACAGGCAGGAGGCAAACTGAAGCACCCTGCAATCCTCGGAGGTGGAAGATGCGCCCCAAAAATTGGAAAGGTGTATCTCACACGTACCGATACAGAATATGCCGCAATTTAATTATTTTTTCGCCAAAGGGTGTAGATTGAATAGCGGAATAGAAAATATGATATCAAAAGGTGTATCTATCTCACACGTACAGACCCAGACTAGGCCCCGATTACTATTTTTTGTACCCTAAAGGCAGGATGAGGAGTAGGAGGAGTTCGAAACAGGAGGCAAACTGAAGCACCCTGCAATCCTTGGCGGTGGAAGATGCGCCCCAAAAATTGGAAAGGTGTATCTCACACGTACCGATACAGACTATGCCACAATTTAATTCTTTTTACCCCAAGGGTGTAAATTGAATAGCGGAATAGAAAATATGATATCAAAAGGTGTATCTATCTCACACGTACAGACCCAGACTAGGCCCCGATTACTATTTTTTGTACCCTAAAGGCAGGATGAGGAGTAGGAGGAGTTCGGAACAGGCAGGAGGCAAACTGAAGCACCCTGCAATCCTCGGCGGTGTAAGATGCGCCCCAAAAATTGGAAAGGTGTATCTCACACATACGGATACAGACTATGCCGCAATTTAATTATTTTTACCCCAAAGGGTGTAGATTGAATAGCGGAATAGAAAATATGATATCAAAAGGTGTATCTATCTCACACGTACAGACCCAGACTAGGCCCCAATTACTATTTTTTGTACCCTAAAGGCAGGATGAGGAGTAGGAGGAGTTCGGAACAGGAGGCAAACTAAAGCACCCTGCAATCCTCGGCGGTGGAAGATGCGCCCCAAAAATTGGAAAGGTGTATCTCACACGTACCGATACAGACTATGCCGCAGTTTAATTCTTTTTCCCCCAAAGGGTGTAGATTGAATAGCGGAATAGAAAATATGATATCAAAAGGTGTATCTATCTCACACGTACAGACCCAGACTAGGCCCCGATTACTATTTTTTGTACCCTAAAGGCAGGAGGAGGAGTAGGAGGAGTTCGGAACAGGAGGCAAAATGAAGCACCCTGCAATCCTTGGCGGTGGAAGATGCGTCCCAAAAATTGGAAAGGTGTATCTCACACGTACCGATACAGACTATGCCACAATTTAATTATTTTTACCCCAAGGGTGTAGATTGAATAGCGGAATAGAAAATATGATATCAAAAGGTGTATCTATCTCACACGTACAGACCCAGACTAGGCCCCGATTACTATTTTTTGTACCCTAAAGGCAGGATGAGGAGTAGGAGGAGTTCGGAACAGGCAGGAGGCAAACTGAAGCACCCTGCAATCCTCGGCAGTGGAAGATGTGCCCCAAAAAATTGAAAGGTGTATCTCACACGTACCGATACAGACTATGCCGCAATTTAATTCTTTTTACCCCAAGGGTGTAGATTGAATAGCGGAATAGAAAATATGATATCAAAAGGTGTATCTATCTCACACGTACAGACCCAGACTAGGCCCCGATTACTATTTTTGTACCCTAAAGGCAGGATGAGGAGTAGGAGGAGTTCGGAACAGGAGGCAAACTGAAGCACCCTGCAATCCTCGGCGGTGGAAGATGCGCCCTTAAAAATTGGAAAGGTGTATCTCACATGTACCGATACAGACTATGCCACAATTTAATTATTTTTACCCCAAGGGTGTAGATTGAATAGCGGAATAGAAAATCTGATATCAAAAGGTGTATCTATCTCACACGTACAGACCCAGACTAGGCCCAGATTACTATTTTTTGTACCCTAAAGGCAGGATGAGGAGTAGGAGGAGTTCGGAACAGGCAGGAGGCAAACTGAAGCACCCTGCAATCCTCGGCAGTGGAAGATGTGCCCCAAAAAATGGAAAGGTGTATCTCACATGTACCGATACAGACTATGCCGCAATTTAATTATTTTTACCCCAAGGGTGTAGATTGAATAGCGGAATAGAAAATATGATATCAAAAGGTGTATCTATCTCACACGTACAGACCCAGACTAGGCCCAGATTACTATTTTTTGTACCCTAAAGGCAGGATGAGGAGTAGGAGGAGTTCGGAACAGGCAGGAGGCAAACTGAAGCACCCTGCAATCCTCGGCGGTGTAAGATGCGCCCCAAAAATTGGAAAGGTGTATCTCACACATACGGATACAGACTATGCCGCAATTTGATTCTTTTTACCCCAAAGGGTGTAGATTGAATAGCGGAATAGAAAATATGATATCAAAAGGTGTATCTATCTCATACGTACAGACCCAGACTAGGCCCCATTACTATTTTTTGTACCCTAAAGGCAGGATGAGGAGTAGGAGGAGTTCGGAACAGGAGGCAAACTGAAGCACCCTGCAATCCTCGGCGGTGGAAGATGCGCCCTTAAAAAATGGAAAGGTGTATCTCACACGTACCGATACAGACTATGCCACAATTTAATTATTTTTACCCCAAGGGTGTAGATTAAATAGCGGAATAGAAAATCTGATATCAAAAGGTGTATCTATCTCACACGTACAGACCCAGACTAGGCCCAGATTACTATTTTTTGTACCCTAAAGGCAGGATGAGGAGTAGGAGGAGTTCGGAACAGGCAGGAGGCAAACTGAAGCACCCTGCAATCCTCGGCAGTGGAAGATGTGCCCCAAAAAATGGAAAGGTGTATCTCACATGTACCGATACAGACTATGCCGCAATTTAATTATTTTTACCCCAAGGGTGTAGATTGAATAGCGGAATAGAAAATATGATATCAAAAGGTGTATTTATCTCACACGTACAGACCCAGACTAGGCCCAGATTACTATTTTTTGTACCCTAAAGGCAGGATGAGGAGTAGGAGGAGTTCGGAACAGGCAGGAGGCAAACTGAAGCACCCTGCAATCCTCGGCGGTGTAAGATGCGCCCCAAAAATTGGAAAGGTGTATCTCACACATACGGATACAGACTATGCCGCAATTTGATTCTTTTTACCCCAAAGGGTGTAGATTGAATAGCGGAATAGAAAATATGATATCAAAAGGTGTATCTATCTCACACGTACAGACCCAGACTAGGCCCCGATTACTATTTTTTGTACCCTAAAGGCAGGATGAGGAGTAGGATGAGTTCGGAACAGGAGGCAAAATGAAGCACCCTGCAATCCTCGGCGGTGGAAGATGCGCCCCAAAAATTGGAAATGTGTATCTCACACGTACCGATACAGATTATGCCACAATTTAATTCTTTTTACGCCAAAGGGTGTAGATTGAATAGCGGAATAGAAAATATTATATCAAAAGGTGTATCTATCTCACACGTACAGACCCAGACTAGGCCCCGATTACTATTTTTTGTACCCTAAAGGCAGGATGAGGAGTAGGAGGAGTTCAAAACAGGAGGCAAACTGAAACACCCTGCAATCCTCGGTGGTGGAAGATACGCCCCAAAAATTGGAAAGGTGTATCTCACACGTACCGATACAGACTATGCCAAAATTTAATTCTTTTTACCCCAAGGGTGTAGATTGAATAGTGGAATAGAAAATATGATATCAAAAGGTGTATCTATCTCACACGTACAGACCCAGACTAGGCCCCGATTACTATTTTTGTACCCTAAAGACAGGATGAGGAGTAGGAGGAGTTCGAAACAGGAGGCAAACTGAAGTACCCTGCAATCCTCGGCGGTGGAAGATGCGCCCCAAAAATTGGAAAGGTGTATCTCACACGTACCGATACAGACTATGCCGCAATTTATTTCTTTTTACCCCAAGGGTGTAGATTGAATAGCGGAATAGAAAATATGATATCAAAAGGTGTATCTATCTCACACGTACAGACCCAGACTAGGCCCCAATTACTATTTTTTGTACCCTCAAGGCAGGATGAGGAGTAGGAGGAGTTCGGAACAGGCAGGAGGCAAACTGAAGCACCCTGCAATCCTCGGCAGTGGAAGATGTGCCCCAAAAAATTGAAAGGTATATCTCACACGTACCGATACAGACTATGCCGCAATTTAATTCTTTTTACCCCAAGGGTGTAGATTGAATAGCGGAATAGAAAATATGATATCAAAAGGTGTATCTATCTCACACGTACAGACCCAGACTAGGCCCCGATTACTATTTTTTGTACCCTAAAGGCAGGATGAGGAGTAGGAGGAGTTCGGAACAGGAGGCAAACTGAAGCACCCTGCAATCCTCGGCGGTGGAAGATGCGCCCTTAAAAATTGGAAAGGTGTATCTCACACGTACCGATACAGACTATGCCACAATTTAATTATTTTTACCCCAAGGGTGTAGATTGAATAGCGGAATAGAAAATCTGATATCAAAAGGTGTATCTATCTCACACGTACAGACCCAGACTAGGCCCAGATTACTATTTTTTGTACCCTAAAGGCAGGATGAGGAGTAGGAGGAGTTCGGAACAGGCAGGAGGCAAACTGAAGCACCCTGCAATCCTCGGCAGTGGAAGATGTGCCCCAAAAAATGGAAAGGTGTATCTCACATGTACCGATACAGACTATGCCGCAATTTAATTATTTTTACCCCAAGGGTGTAGATTGAATAGCGGAATAGAAAATATGATATCAAAAGTTGTATCTATCTCACACGTACAGACCCAGACTAGGCCCAGATTACTATTTTTTGTACCCTAAAGGCAGGATGAGGAGTAGGAGGAGTTCGGAACAGGCAGGAGGCAAACTGAAGCACCCTGCAATCCTCGGCGGTGTAAGATGCGCCCCAAAAATTGGAAAGGTGTATCTCACACATACGGATACAGACTATGCCGCAATTTGATTCTTTTTACCCCAAAGGGTGTAGATTGAATAGCGGAATAGAAAATATGATATCAAAAGGTGTATCTATCTCACACGTACAGACCCAGACTAGGCCCCGATTACTATTTTTTGTACCCTAAAGGCAGGATGAGGAGTAGGAGGAGTTCGGAACAGGAGGCAAAATGAAGCACCCTGCAATCCTCGGCGGTGGAAGATGCGCCCCAAAAATTGGAAATGTGTATCTCACACGTACCGATACAGATTATGCCACAATTTAATTCTTTTTACGCCAAAGGGTGTAGATTGAATAGCGGAATAGAAAATATGATATCAAAAGGTGTATCTATCTCACACGTACAGACCCAGACTAGGCCCCGATGACTATTTTTTGTACCCTAAATGCAGGATGAGGAGTAGGAGTAGTTCGAAACAGGAGGCAAACTGAAGCACCCTGCAATCCTCGGCCGTGGAAGATGCGCCCCAAAAATTGGAAAGGTGTATCTCACATGTACCGATACAGACTATGCCGCAATTTAATTCTTTTTACCCCAAGGGTGTAGATTGAATAGCGGAATAGAAAATATGATATCAAAAGGTGTATCTATCTCACACGTACAGACCCAGACTAGGCCCCGATTACTATTTTTTGTACCCTAAAGGCAGGATGAGGAGTAGGAGGAGTTCAAAACAGGAGGCAAACTGAAACACCCTGCAATCCTCGGTGGTGGAAGATACGCCCCAAAAATTGGAAAGGTGTATCTCACACGTACCGATACAGACTATGCCAAAATTTAATTCTTTTTACCCCAAGGGTGTAGATTGAATAGTGGAATAGAAAATATGATATCAAAAGGTGTATCCATCTCACACGTACAGACCCAGACTAGGCCCCGATTACTATTTTTGTACCCTAAAGACAGGATGAGGAGTAGGAGGAGTTCGAAACAGGAGGCAAACTGAAGTACCCTGCAATCCTCGGCGGTGGAAGATGCGCCCCAAAAATTGGAAAGGTGTATCTCACACGTACCGATACAGACTATGCCGCAATTTATTTCTTTTTACCCCAAGGGTGTAGATTGAATAGCGGAATAGAAAATATGATATCAAAAGGTGTATCTATCTCACACGTACAGACCCAGACTAGGCCCCGATTACTATTTTTTGTACCCTAAAGGCAGGATGAGGAGTAGGAGGAGTTCGGAACAGGCAGGAGGCAAACTGAAGCACCCTGCAATCCTCGGCAGTGGAAGATGTGCCCCAAAAAATTGAAAGGTGTATCTCACACGTACCGATACAGACTATGCCGCAATTTAATTCTTTTTACCCCAAGGGTGTAGATTGAATAGCGGAATAGAAAATATGATATCAAAAGGTGTATCTATCTCACACGTACAGACCCAGACTAGGCCCCGATTACTATTTTTTGTACCCTAAAGGCAGGATGAGGAGTAGGAGGAGTTCGGAACAGGAGGCAAACTGAAGCACCCTGCAATCCTCGGCGGTGGAAGATGCGCCCTTAAAAATTGGAAAGGTGTATCTCACACGTACCGATACAGACTATGCCACAATTTAATTATTTTTACCCCAAGGGTGTAGATTGAATAGCGGAATAGAAAATCTGGTATCAAAAGGTGTATCTATCTCACACGTACAGACCCAGACTAGGCCCAGATTACTATTTTTTGTACCCTAAAGGCAGGATGAGGAGTAGGAGGAGTTCGGAACAGGCAGGAGGCAAACTGAAGCACCCTGCAATCCTCGGCAGTGGAAGATGTGCCCCAAAAAATGGAAAGGTGTATCTCACATGTACCGATACAGACTATGCCGCAATTTAATTATTTTTACCCCAAGGGTGTAGATTGAATAGCGGAATAGAAAATATGATATCAAAAGGTGTATCTATCTCACACGTACAGACCCAGACTAGGCCCCGATTACTATTTTTTGTACCCTAAAGGCAGGATGAGGAGTAGGAGGAGTTCAAAACAGGAGGCAAACTGAAACACCCTGCAATCCTCGGCGGTGGAAGATACGCCCCAAAAATTGGAAAGGTGTATCTCACACGTACCGATACAGACTATGCCGCAATTTAATTATTTTTACCCCAAGGGTGTAGATAGAGTAGCGGAATAGAAAATATGATATCAAAAGGTGTATCTATCTCACACGTACAGACCCAGACTAGGCCCCGATTACTATTTTTTGTACCCTAAAGGCAGGATGAGGACTAGGAGGAGTTCGGAACAGGCAGGAGGCAAACTGAAGCACCCTGCAATACTCAGCGGTGGAAGATGCGCCCCAAATTTTGGAAGGTGTATCTCACACGTACCGATACAGACTATGCCGCAATTTAATTATTTTTACCCCAAAGGGTGTAGATTGAATAGCGGAATAGAAAATATGATATAAAATTGGTGATTTTTCAATAGCACATGTGAACACAGCAGTGTCTTATGTTTTATGTCACAGTCAGCTCTGCAGCAGGCTATGAAGGGAAAAAAAAGAAAATTCCCCTTTAAGTTTGTAATTTTTAAATAGATTAGTACAGACTATGCCACAATTTAATTTTTTTTAACCCAAAAGGGTGTATATTGAATAGTGGAATAGAAAAAAGTTGTCTGCTTTCCAAAAAGGGGGTCATTTGGTGGGTATTTGTATTGTCCCAGAGTTTTAGGTTCTCAAAAAATGAGATAGGCCATCAGTACATCAATATTGATAAATTTTCAAATATGTATATACAGTACCAAAGTTTGTAGACTCAATAACTTTCACACAGACTAAATAATATACACTGATTTGTGTTATTTTTACCAAAGAAATGTAGCAGAGTACATTTTGTCCTAAAGAAAAACAGTTATTTTTCAACGTTTATGGTATTTTTGCATTAATATTGCAAAAAAATTAAATACCCAGTAATGATTAAATATCACCAAAAAAAAAAACTCTGTGTGTGAAAAAAAAAAGATAGAAATGTCATTGCGTACAGCATTGCATGACCGAGCAATTGCTAGGTAAAGTAGCAAAGGACTGAATAGCAAAAAAAGTGCCCTGGTCATGAAGGTGGTAAAACCTACCGGTGGTCAAGTGGTTAACAAGCATAGCCATCACAAAAACAGTTAAGCAATAGAAAAAAAATCCATGTATTCCCACAGCCTTGAAACCATTTACAGAAGAGCTAACTGGCAGGGTCCTGAAAAAAACAAGTACCAGTCACCAGCATTACTCACTCCCATTGTTCTTTATAAAGAACAGAGAGAAAAACACTGGAACTAAAATGTATTTATTGTCTGTCTCAACTAATCAGAATTTATCTTCTATTCTCTTAAAAAAATAAAACAAACAATCCAATTGGTTATTAGTATAGGCAACAACTCTTGTTTTGTTTTCCTTTTTTTCCCCCTTTTCCCCTACCTCCCAGGTAGGTGCTAGTTAAAACATATCTGTGACCCTGTTCTGCTTATCAGGAGGGTCTGATCTACTAGTTTAGCCTTTCACATGTTTCTAAGTGTGATTCACTGGGTCTGAGGGAGTGTCCCCACTGCAGCCAATGAGGGACCTTATTGGACAGTGGAGGAAACCTAGCCAGTGGCACACTCTGTTTTATGTCAGTTCCAGTGGGAGGGCATTCCTGCAATGCATACTGGGATTGCACATAAATATTAGGGGAGCATGTGACAGGGTGTCTTTGGGTGGTAAGCCAGGTCCCAGGAGGAGGTTGACGGTTGTCTCTCCTCCTGTTGCTGAGGAAGGTGGTCCAGGCAGTCGGCCTAGGGTGAGGGGATGAGCTGTGCTGTAGAGGATCCAGTGTGTGGTGACCAAGTGGAGCTGTGGGGTAGGATTCTTCTGGAAAACCAGTGTTGTGAGTACTCAAGATCTGCCCAGGGGTCTGCCTAAGAGAGGGAGCCACTCCAGAAAGGTCAAGGGGATCAGAGAGTCAGCTAACCTGGGATGTTACAGTAAAGGGGGTGCCAAGTTGTGAAGCTCTGAAGAATAGGGAATAAAGAGGGTGCCATGAAGGGCCCTGAAGTGTCTCAGCAATACAGTCTACAGTACAAGTCAGCTACCTCAGGAAGGAGTCCCTTAGGGAGCTTAAAGGACTTTTCACGTTCAAACGTGAAACTAAAGTAAGCGGCCTAGACGTGACCAACGTCAGTCAGCGTTAACCACCACCAGTCAGTGTTAACCAGCGTCACTGAGTAGTTCTGCCTCAATCAGTAGCTCTGTATAGTCCCTGCCTATTTTGTGCATAGTTCAGTTGTTGGAGTATCCCACTCATCCCTTCTCCTATCCAAGTTCTCAAAAAACCCTAAAAAAAACAAACAAACTGGACTGGTTCTTGTCTGAGGTAATCACACTAGGAAACATGCTTAAATGTCCTACTGTTGCTAATGGTAACCCAGGGGAACCCACACTCAGCAGCTCCCATGGGAGTAGTGCTACATTTGTAATCAGCCTAGTATGTAATTGAACTATGTTCTTTGGTTCTGTATCAAATGAATACAGCTATACTTTAGAAAAAAAACTGCATACAACAAGTGCAAATGTTCACAGAAAGCACATTCTCGTACCCTATCTTTTTATATGTAAAACATGATCATAATGCTGCTTTATATGATCGAAATCTAAATATCTTACTAATAACCTATGCATGACACAACACTGTAAGGCACTGGTAATCATTAAAATCTCACAAGAAAATAGAATTACTAAATTCAAATGAAAACAATTGCAAAAATGGCTCAATTATTCAAAACGATTGCAGACTGCTGGTTAAATACGTAAAATCCTGTAGTTAAGTGGAGCAACAAGCCGTTAAAGTGTACATGCATATGTCTATGCATAAAGCGCATAATAGATATTTTTTCAATTAAGTGTTAAGCCTGGATGCTGTACTGGAATATGGTTAGAGGCTGAAGCACCTAGTATGATCATCTCTGTGTAAAGGGTAATGCTTGAAGCATTTTGTGAATCTGCTTGGAATACAAAATGACAGCACAGGAGTAAATGACTCCACTCCTTTCTAACTGCTGCAAAACAGACAATCATTAGGAGGTTGAGAACAGAATGTAACATGCTGCCTTAGAATGCTCTGCATCATTCAAATAACTCTTAATAGATTAAGAAAAAGAACATAAATAGATTGACAAATAACTTTCTTCTGTATTTCAGTGTCTACTGAAACAACAACTGCAAATATATAGCGGAGCATGATAAAATAGTATTATACATACAACTTTGTTTGGTTGTAGTATATAAAAAAGGAAAACATGCATTACCTCATTCTTCACTGAGTTAAAAAAGAGGTAAAGATGTTGTTTGGTATTTAATAGTGTTGAGCGAACACGGACTGTATTATTCGTGTTCGTACCGAATAATTGGATTTTTTGTACCCGAACACGGACACGGACACTTTACTGTATGTTCGGGTAAAAATCCGTGTTCGGTCGTTTTATTTCCGGGTTTTGCATGCTTTGGCGCTCTTTTCATGGCGGGCTTTCAACAGCCAATCAACAATCGTTTAACTGGTGTGCCTTAAGCCATCCCAGCCATGCCTGCAAATGTCTCAGTAGCTGTGATTGGCCGTCTGAAGCATGTGACCAAGTCTTTATAAGTTCGAGGCAGCCGCAGCGGCGTCATTATGCTGCTTAGATTCAGGGACAGAGCACACATCAACGTGCTGGCTGCTGATTAGGGAAAGATAGGCAGGAAAAAACCATTTGTGTCCGGATAGAATTGAGGGACAGGTCGGAGTGTTTAGGCAGGGCGAGTTGTAGGCATTTTAGGGATAGAATCTGCTGAATTATAGGGTCAGTGTCTTCTACAAACTACAATCGATATTGCTGTGTGGGGGGTGGGGTCTGCACTCAATCCTGATCTACGATCTCTTCTCAATCCTGTTAGGGACAGAGTCTGCTGAATTTTAGGGAAACTGTGTTCTACAAACTACAATCGATATTGCTGTGTGGTGTGGGATTGGAGATAGGCAGGTGTCAGTGATCCACATCCATTTTTCTGTGTGTGAGCTGCAGTGAACACAATCTTTTTGGGCTGCAGTGAACACAATCTTTTTGGGCTGCAGTGAATACAATCTTTTTGGGCTGCAGTGAACACAATCTTTTTGGGCTGCAGTGAACACAATCTTTTTGGGCTGCAGTGAACACAATCTTTTTGGGGTGCAGTGAACAAAATCTTTTTGGGGTGCAGTGAACACAATCCTTTTTGGTGTGCAGTGAACACAATCTTTGTGGGGTGCAGTGAACAAAATCCTTTGTGGGGTGCAGTGAACACAATCTTTTTGGGGTGCAGTGAACAAAATCCTTTTTGGGGTGCAGTGAACAACATCCTTTTTGGGGTGCAGTGAACACAATCTTTTTGGGGTGCAGTGAACAAAATCCTTTGTGGGGTGCAGTGAACACAATCTTTTTGGGGTGCAGTGAACACAATCTTTTTGGGGTGGAGTGAACAACATCCTTTTTGGGGTGCAGTGAACAAAATCCTTTTTGGGGTGCAGTGAACAAAATCATTTTTGGGGTGCAGTGAACACAATCTTTTTGGGGTGCAGTGAACACAATCTTTGTGGGGTGCAGTGAACACAATCTTTTTGGGGTGGAGTGAACAACATCCTTTTTGGGGTGCAGTGAACAACATCCTTTTTGGGGTGCAGTGAACACAATCTTTTTGGGGTGCAGTGAACACAATCTTTGTGGGGTACAGTGAACAGAATCTTTGTGGGGTGCAGTGAACACAATCTTTGGGGGGTACAGTGAACACAATCTTTGTGAGGTGCAGTGAACACAATCTTTGTGGGGTGCAGTGAACACAATCATTGTGGGGTGCAGTGAACTCAATCTTTGTGGGGTACAGTGAACACAATCTCATACTTCTGAAGGTTTGAGGGTGCTGCCTGTTCCATACTCCCCCTACTCCTCATCTAGCCTTTTAGGGGTACAAACAATAGTAATTGGGGCCTAGTGTGGTTGTGTACGTGTGATATACATACACTTTTTTGGGATCATATTTTCTATTCCGCTATTTAATCAAAAACCTTTGGGGATCAGTTAAATTGGGGGATAGTCTGTGTTGGTACGTGTGAGAGAGATCCACCTTTCCAAGTTGTTGGGGTTCATCTCATACTTCTGAAGGTTTGAGGGTGCTGCCTGTTCCATACTCCCCCTACTCCTAGCCTTTTAGGGGTACAAACAATAGTAATTGGGGCCTAGTGTGGTTGTGTACGTGTGATATACATACACTTTTTTGGGATCATATTTTCTATTCCGCTATTTAATCAAAAACCTTTGGGGATCAGTTAAATTGGGGGATAGTCTGTGTTGGTACGTGTGAGAGAGATCCACCTTTCCAAGTTGTTGGGGTTCATCTCATACTTCTGAAGGTTTGAGGGTGCTGCCTGTTCCATACTCCCCCTACTCCTAGCCTTTTAGGGGTACAAACAATAGTAATTGGGGCCTAGTGTGGTTGTGTACGTGTGATATACATACACTTTTTTGGGATCATATTTTCTATTCCGCTATTTAATCAAAAACCTTTGGGGATCAGTTAAATTGGGGGATAGTCTGTGTTGGTACGTGTGAGAGAGATCCACCTTTCCAAGTTGTTGGGGTTCATCTCATACTTCTGAAGGTTTGAGGGTGCTGCCTGTTCCATACTCCCCCTACTCCTAGCCTTTTAGGGGTACAAACAATAGTAATTGGGGCCTAGTGTGGTTGTGTACGTGTGATATACATACACTTTTTTGGGATCATATTTTCTATTCCGCTATTTAATCAAAAACCTTTGGGGATCAGTTAAATTGGGGGATAGTCTGTGTTGGTACGTGTGAGAGAGATCCACCTTTCCAAGTTGTTGGGGTTCATCTCATACTTCTGAAGGTTTGAGGGTGCTGCCTGTTCCATACTCCCCCTACTCCTAGCCTTTTAGGGGTACAAACAATAGTAATTGGGGCCTAGTGTGGTTGTGTACGTGTGATATACATACACTTTTTTGGGATCATATTTTCTATTCCGCTATTTAATCAAAAACCTCTGGGGATCAGTTAAATTGGGGGATAGTCTGTGTTGGTACGTGTGAGAGAGATCCACCTTTCCAAGTTGTTGGGGTTCATCTCATACTTCTGAAGGTTTGAGGGTGCTGCCTGTTCCATACTCCCCCTACTCCTAGCCTTTTAGGGGTACAAACAATAGTAATTGGGGCCTAGTGTGGTTGTGTACGTGTGATATACATACACTTTTTTGGGATCATATTTTCTATTCCGCTATTTAATCAAAAACCTTTGGGGATCAGTTAAATTGGGGGATAGTCTGTGTTGGTACGTGTGAGAGAGATCCACCTTTCCAAGTTGTTGGGGTTCATCTCATACTTCTGAAGGTTTGAGGGTGCTGCCTGTTCCATACTCCCCCTACTCCTAGCCTTTTAGGGGTACAAACAATAGTAATTGGGGCCTAGTGTGGTTGTGTACGTGTGATATACATACACTTTTTTGGGATCATATTTTCTATTCCGCTATTTAATCAAAAACCTTTGGGGATCAGTTAAATTGGGGGATAGTCTGTGTTGGTACGTGTGAGAGAGATCCACCTTTCCAAGTTGTTGGGGTTCATCTCATACTTCTGAAGGTTTGAGGGTGCTGCCTGTTCCATACTCCCCCTACTCCTAGCCTTTTAGGGGTACAAACAATAGTAATTGGGGCCTAGTGTGGTTGTGTACGTGTGATATACATACACTTTTTTTGGATCATATTTTCTATTCCGCTATTTAATCAAAAACCTTTGGGGATCAGTTAAATTGGGGGATAGTCTGTGTTGGTACGTGTGAGAGAGATCCACCTTTCCAAGTTGTTGGGGTTCATCTCATACTTATGAAGGTTTGAGGGTGCTGCCTGTTCCATACTCCCCCTACTCCTAGCCTTTTAGGGGTACAAACAATAGTAATTGGGGCCTAGTGTGGTTGTGTACGTGTGATATACATACACTTTTTTGGGATCATATTTTCTATTCCGCTATTTAATCAAAAACCTTTGGGGATCAGTTAAATTGGGGGATAGTCTGTGTTGGTACGTGTGAGAGAGATCCACCTTTCCAAGTTGTTGGGGTTCATCTCATACTTCTGAAGGTTTGAGGGTGCTGCCTGTTCCATACTCCCCCTACTCCTAGCCTTTTAGGGGTACAAACAATAGTAATTGGGGCCTAGTGTGGTTGTGTACGTGTGATATACATACACTTTTTTGGGATCATATTTTCTATTCCGCTATTTAATCAAAAACCTCTGGGGATCAGTTAAATTGGGGGATAGTCTGTGTTGGTACGTGTGAGAGAGATCCACCTTTCCAAGTTGTTGGGGTTCATCTCATACTTCTGAAGGTTTGAGGGTGCTGCCTGTTCCATACTCCCCCTACTCCTAGCCTTTTAGGGGTACAAACAATAGTAATTGGGGCCTAGTGTGGTTGTGTACGTGTGATATACATACACTTTTTTGGGATCATATTTTCTATTCCGCTATTTAATCAAAAACCTTTGGGGATCAGTTAAATTGGGGGATAGTCTGTGTTGGTACGTGTGAGAGAGATCCACCTTTCCAAGTTGTTGGGGTTCATCTCATACTTCTGAAGGTTTGAGGGTGCTGCCTGTTCCATACTCCCCCTACTCCTCATCTAGCCTTTTAGGGGTACAAACAATAGTAATTGGGGCCTAGTGTGGTTGTGTACGTGCGAGATACATACACTTTTTTTGATCATATTTCCTATTCCGCTATTCAATAAAAACCTTTGAGGATCAATTGAATTGCGGGATAGTCTGTGTCGGTACGTGTGAGAGAGATCCACCTTTCCAAGTTGTTGGGGTTCATCTCATACTTCTGAAGGTTTGAGGGTGCTGCCTGTTCCATACTCCCCCTACTCCTCATCTAGCCTTTTAGGGGTACAAACAATAGTAATTGGGGCCTAGTGTGGTTGTGTACGTGTGATATACATACACTTTTTTTGGATCATATTTTCTATTCCGCTATTTAATCAAAAACCTTTGGGGATCAGTTAAATTGGGGGATAGTCTGTGTTGGTACGTGTGAGAGAGATCCACCTTTCCAAGTTGTTGGGGTTCATCTCATACTTCTGAAGGTTTGAGGGTGCTGCCTGTTCCATACTCCCCCTACTCCTAGCCTTTTAGGGGTACAAACAATAGTAATTGGGGCCTAGTGTGGTTGTGTACGTGTGATATACATACACTTTTTTGGGATCATATTTTCTATTCCGCTATTTAATCAAAAACCTTTGGGGATCAGTTAAATTGGGGGATAGTCTGTGTTGGTACGTGTGAGAGAGATCCACCTTTCCAAGTTGTTGGGGTTCATCTCATACTTCTGAAGGTTTGAGGGTGCTGCCTGTTCCATACTCCCCCTACTCCTAGCCTTTTAGGGGTACAAACAATAGTAATTGGGGCCTAGTGTGGTTGTGTACGTGTGATATACATACACTTTTTTGGGATCATATTTTCTATTCCGCTATTTAATCAAAAACCTTTGGGGATCAGTTAAATTGGGGGATAGTCTGTGTTGGTACGTGTGAGAGAGATCCACCTTTCCAAGTTGTTGGGGTTCATCTCATACTTCTGAAGGTTTGAGGGTGCTGCCTGTTCCATACTCCCCCTACTCCTAGCCTTTTAGGGGTACAAACAATAGTAATTGGGGCCTAGTGTGGTTGTGTACGTGTGATATACATACACTTTTTTGGGATCATATTTTCTATTCCGCTATTTAATCAAAAACCTCTGGGGATCAGTTAAATTGGGGGATAGTCTGTGTTGGTACGTGTGAGAGAGATCCACCTTTCCAAGTTGTTGGGGTTCATCTCATACTTCTGAAGGTTTGAGGGTGCTGCCTGTTCCATACTCCCCCTACTCCTAGCCTTTTAGGGGTACAAACAATAGTAATTGGGGCCTAGTGTGGTTGTGTACGTGTGATATACATACACTTTTTTGGGATCATATTTTCTATTCCGCTATTTAATCAAAAACCTTTGGGGATCAGTTAAATTGGGGGATAGTCTGTGTTGGTACGTGTGAGAGAGATCCACCTTTCCAAGTTGTTGGGGTTCATCTCATACTTCTGAAGGTTTGAGGGTGCTGCCTGTTCCATACTCCCCCTACTCCTCATCTAGCCTTTTAGGGGTACAAACAATAGTAATTGGGGCCTAGTGTGGTTGTGTACGTGCGAGATACATACACTTTTTTTGATCATATTTCCTATTCCGCTATTCAATAAAAACCTTTGAGGATCAATTGAATTGCGGGATAGTCTGTGTCGGTACGTGTGAGAGAGATCCACCTTTCCAAGTTGTTGGGGTTCATCTCATACTTCTGAAGGTTTGAGGGTGCTGCCTGTTCCATACTCCCCCTACTCCTCATCTAGCCTTTTAGGGGTACAAACAATAGTAATTGGGGCCTAGTGTGGTTGTGTACGTGTGATATACATACACTTTTTTTGGATCATATTTTCTATTCCGCTATTTAATCAAAAACCTTTGGGGATCAGTTAAATTGGGGGATAGTCTGTGTTGGTACGTGTGAGAGAGATCCACCTTTCCAAGTTGTTGGGGTTCATCTCATACTTCTGAAGGTTTGAGGGTGCTGCCTGTTCCATACTCCCCCTACTCCTCATCTAGCCTTTTAGGGGTACAAACAATAGTAATTGGGGCCTAGTGTGGTTGTGTACGTGCGAGATACATACACTTTTTTTGATCATATTTCCTATTCCGCTATTCAATAAAAACCTTTGAGGATCAATTGAATTGCGGGATAGTCTGTGTCGGTACGTGTGAGAGAGATCCACCTTTCCAAGTTGTTGGGGTTCATCTCATACTTCTGAAGGTTTGAGGGTGCTGCCTGTTCCATACCCCCCCTACTCCTCATCTAGCCTTTTAGGGGTACAAACAATAGTAATTGGGGCCTAGTGTGGTTGTGTACGTGCGAGATACATACACTTTTTTTGATCATATTTCCTATTCCGCTATTCAATAAAAACCTTTGAGGATCAATTGAATTGCGGGATAGTCTGTGTCGGTACGTGTGAGAGAGATCCACCTTTCCAAGTTGTTGGGGTTCATCTCATACTTCTGAAGGTTTGAGGGTGCTGCCTGTTCCATACTCCCCCTACTCCTCATCTAGCCTTTTAGGGGTACAAACAATAGTAATTGGGGCCTAGTGTGGTTGTGTACGTGTGATATACATACACTTTTTTTGGATCATATTTTCTATTCCGCTATTCAATAAAAACCTTTCTAGGGCAAGATCTTAAATTACAGAAATATGAGGAGACCGTCAAATAAGGGCCGTGGCCTGGGTCGTGGTGCTGCTGGTAGAGCTCCTGTTGCAAGGAGAGGACATGGTCGATCTGTGCCAGCTACACGCACAAGTGAAACACCTTCCTCAAGTGTGAGTAGGCGACAGAACCTGCATCAGTATTTGGTAGGGCATCAAACGCCCCTAGAAGTGATGAGGCCAGAACAAGTTGAGGCGATAGTAGATTGGTTTGCTGCTGACAGTGCCTCCAGTTCCTTCACATTGTCTCCCACCCAGTCTACTGCAGAAAGGTCAGAGTTGGCACCTGCAGCCAATGTCCAACCGTCTTTCACCTCACCCCCTTGCAAATCAGGCCAGCAGTCTGAGCCCCAAGCCATACAGCAGTCTCTTATTCTTTTTGAGGACTCTGTCAGCAGGGTTTCCCAGGGCCATCCACCTAGCCCTGCCCCAGAAGTGGAAGAGATTGAGTGCAGCGATGCCCAACCACTTATTTCTCAAGATGAGTACATGCAAGGATCATCGCAGCACGTCTCCGATGATGACGAAACGCAGGTGCCAACTGCTGCGGCGTTCAGCATTGTGGAGACCGACAAGGAGGGCAGGGGTGAAGACTGGGTGGAAGATGATGTGGAGGACGATGAGGTCCTCGACCCCACATGGAATGAACGTCATGCAGGTGACCTGAGTAGTTTGGAGGAAGAGGCGGTGGTCGCACAGAGCCACCAGCACAGCAGAAGAGGGAGCAGGGTGCAGAAGCGGAGCGGCCGTGCCCTAGACACTACGCCCGCTACTGCCCAACGCAGCAAGGGAACGAGCGCACCAAAGTCAGCTCAAAGGAGTTCTCTAGCGTGGAAGTTCTTTAGAAAATGTGCTGATGACAGGACACGAGTGGTTTGCACCCTGTGCAATCAGAGCTTGAAGCGAGGCATGAACCTTCTCAACCTGAGCACAACCTGCATGATCAGGCATCTAAGTGCAAAGCACGAGCTGCAGTGGAGTACACACCTTCAAAACCAAGAAACGTCTCTGGCTCATCCTGCTTCCTCTTCTGCTGCAGTCTCGGCCGCTCCAGCCACATCTGTAGTGATACCGGCACCTGCCACCCCGCAAACAGACGATCTGTCAGCAACACCACCACCTGGGTCACCAACAACCATCTCCACAATGTCCCGTGGAAGCGTTCAGCTTTCCATCTCCCAAACACTTGAGAGGAAGAGGAAGTACCCCCCTACCCACCCGCGATCCCTGGCCCTGAATGCCAGCATTTCAAAATTATTGGCCTTTGAAATGCTGTCATTCCGTCTGGTGGAGACGCACAGTTTTAAAAACCTTATGTCGGTGGCTGTCCCACAGTACGTCGTGCCCAGCCGCCACTACTTTTCCAGGCAAGCCATCCCTTCCCTGCACAACCAAGTGGGGGAAAATATCAGGTGTGCACTGCGCAACGCCATCTGTGCCAAGGTCCACCTAACTACGGATACGTGGACCAGTAAGCACGGTCAGGGGCGTTATATCTCCCTAACGGCACACTGGGTAAATGCAGTGGCGGATGGGCCTGAGGCGGATAGCAATTTGGCGCATGTCCTTCCACCACCGAGGATTGCAGGGCGCTTCAGTTTGCCTCCTGTTCGTAACTCCTCCTACTCCGCTTCCTCATCCTCTACCGCCTCCTCATCCGGACAGCGTAACACCTTCACCACCAACTTCAGCACGGCCAGGGGTAAACGACAGCAGGCAGTTTTACAACTTGCCTGTTTGGGGGACAAACCACACACCGCGCAGGAGTTGTGGAGGAGCATGGAACAGCAGACAAATGAGTGGTTGCTGCCAGCGAGCCTCAAGCCCGGCCTGGTGGTGTGTGATAACGGGCGAAATCTCATAGCAGCTCTGGGCCTAGCCGGTTTGACGCACATCCCTTGCCTGGCGCATGTGCTGAATTTGGTGGTGCAGAGGTTCCTTAAAAACTACCCCGATATGTCAGAGCTGCTGCAGAAAGTGCGGGCCGTTTGTGCGCACTTTCGGCGTTCTCACCCTGCTGCTGCTCGCCTGGCAGCGCTGCAGCGTAACTTCGGCCTTCCCGCTCACCGCCTCATATGTGACGTGCCCACAAGGTGGAACTCCACCTTGCACATGCTGGAAAGACTGTGCGAGCAGCAGCAGGCCATAGTGGAGTTTCAGCTGCAGCACGCACGCGTGAGTCGCTCTGCGGAACAGCACCACTTCACCACCAATAACTGGGCCTCCATGCGAGACCTGTGTGCCTTGTTGCGCTGTTTTGAGTACTCCACCAACATGGCCAGTGGCAATGACGCCGTTCTCAGCTTAACTATCCCACTTCTATGCCTCCTTGAAAAAACAATTCGGGCGATGATGGAAGAGGATGTGGCACAGGATGAGGAGGAGGAGGAGGATGAAGAGGTAACATTTCCAAGGCTTTCAGGGCAGTCATTCGCAAGGGGCTCCGAGGGTGGGTTCCTGCACACGCAAACGCCAGGGACGCAATTGTCCAGCAGGGGCACAGTTCTGGAGGATGAGGAGGATGAGGAGGAGGAGGAGCTGGAGGAGGAGATGGAACCATGTTCACAGCAGGGTGGCACCCAGGCCAGCTCATGGCCATCACTGGTGCGTGGCTGGGGGGATACAGAGGACACGGACGATACACCTCCCACAGAGGACAGCCTTTCGTCGCCTCTGGGCAGCCTGGCACACATGAGCGATTACATGCTGCAGTGTCTCCACAACGACCGCCGAGTTGCCCACATTCTAACTTGTGCTGATTACTGGGTGGCCACGCTGCTGGATCCCCGTTACAAGGACAACGTACCGTCCTTAATTCACTCACTGGAGCGCGATCGCAAGATGCGCGAGTACAAGCGCACGCTGGTAGACGCCATGCTGCTGGCATTCCCATCTGACAGCGGGGCCACAGTGGAAGCACAAGGCAGAGGAGGAGGAGGAGGAGGTCGCCAACGCAACCAGGGCACCGCCAGCACCTCAGAAGGCAGGGTTAGCATGGCCAAAATGTGGAAAAGCTTTGTCAGCACGCCACAACAAACAGCAGCACCAGCAGCTCAGATGGAACGTCTTAGCAGGAGGCAGCATTTTACCAACATGGTGGAGCAGTATGTGTGCACACGCCTACATGTAGTGAATGACGGGTCTGCCCCCTTCAACTTCTGGGTCTCCAAATTGGGCACATGGCCTGAGCTTGCCCTTTACGCCTTGGAGGTGCTGGCGTGCCCTGCAGCCAGTGTATTATCTGAACGGGTATTTAGCACGGCTGGGGGCGTTATAACAGACAAGCGCAGCCGCCTGTCCAGAGACAATGTGGACAAGCTCACGTTCATTAAAATGAACCAGGCATGGATCCCACGGGACTTTTCCGTACCTTATGCAGAATAGCAATGGATACCGACCTTACCCACCCATTGTTCCATTTTTGCTCTTTCTCACTCTTTTGGGGTGTACCCTCATTTAAAATTTTTGAAAAGAAGCAGTGTTGGCTACCTCGTCCTCCTCCTCAGGGCCAGATTAATGTAGGGGCTATTGGAGCTGCAGCTCCAGGCCCCTACCTTTTATATTGGCCCCGGGTTGGCCATATTCACTGTTACCGCTCTTCTGTCACTTGTAAACACAGAAGTCTGGCTTCTATGCTCGCTTCCCCAGGCAGCACCCTCAGAACCTCCCCACACAGCGTGAAGGCCGGACAAGGAGGGACAGTTGGCGATGCATGGATGTGTTTATGGGCTTCAGAGACAGCATCCCATGTTGAATTAGGCATGCATGGCTGCACCCTTCCTCCTCTGGGTGCATGGCAAGGCACGGCCCTTAAGGCCCTTCAAAATCCTCAGCACCAAGCCCATGATGCTGTTAATCCGGCCCTGGTCCTCCTCCACCGCCGCTTCCACCTACACCGCCCATAGGTGTGCGCAGCCTATTGCATTAAGGTGTGCACCCCAAAGTTGAAATACACATGCATGTGTTTGCCAGCAGGGAGAGTAATGTATCGGGGCCATGTACCTGTAGGCAAGGAGAAATAGAGCAGAGCAGGTCCCAGGGAGATCTTTCCCATCTCCTCACTGGCAATGCTATGTGCCCTAGGTGATTAGGGTGTGCCCAGGCACACCCAGCACACCCTGTGCGCACGCCTATGTCACCGCCACATCCACCACCACCTCAACCTCCCTCCTACTCCATATGGGCCTCGTCCTTCAGAGATGAAGAAGAACATTGTTTTATTTTTCTGTTTTTTTTTTGTTGTTTTAAGTTATTTCCCTATCCACATTTGTTTGCAGAGCACTTGCCATGCTCTTAATTACGTTTTGCTGCCATTTGCAGCACTCTAGCCCTTTCCTTTGGTGTTTTAGAGCCATTTTAGTGCCTTAAAGTTCGGGTCCCCATTGACTTCAATGGGGTTCGGTGTCCGGGAAAAGTTCGGTAAAAGTCCGGGACACGGACCCGGACTTTTTTTTAAAGTTCGGCCGAACCCGTCGAACACGGACATCTAGGTGTTCGCTCAACCCTAGTATTTAACTACGGGAGGCTTGCACATAAAAATCCCTGCCATGTCCAGGCAGCATGGTGCATTATTCATCTAACACTCTATCCTCCCTGACAGGGGTCAGATACCTGAAGATGTGATGTTTAGGGCTGTTTACAGCACAGTAGTAAAAGATGCTTGAAAGCCTGTATTACCAGACCCACCCTCTCCCACTACTGGTTTCAAAAAGGAACATTTAAAACAGAGTATTGTATATGTAATGATGCATGACTAAAGTGGAATAAAATATTTGATAATGTTATTTCTTAATCCTTGCTTTTTAGCATAGCACATTAAATTAATAAAATTAATAAAATCTACTTTTATGTTAAATGTATCATCATGTGTACATTAATATACAGTATCACTTCCGGTTCCGGCGCCGCATGCTGTAGCTGAGTCCTCTTGCAGCTCCCGCGGCGGGACTCCCTAAACCGGCATAATAATACCTGCCCAGACCACCCTGACTGCCTCCACCTGCCCTCATCTGTTCCCCATGTCCCAAGGACCCGGACGAACCCTCGGGATTCCCTATCCATGGAGCGGTTCCTGGAAAAGGCTGCTCCGCGCGTACCGCCGGGCACCTCTCAAATCGAGGCCTCGGTCTCGGCCTGCTCCGCCGACTCGGCAGATGCGGCGGCTATGGACACTTCGCACCAGTAGGCAAATATCTCTCAGCAGCTAACAACTGGCGTTCCCCCCCTGGCTGACCCCTCCACGGAGAAGATTGCCCAGGCAGTAGTGGCCTTATTAACCCCCACCATCACTGCCTCTGTGGAGAAGGCAGTCGCTGCTGGCATGGCCGGCATCAAGAAGGAGTTGGAGGCTCATTCCCACAGATTAGTAGAGGTGGAAAACCGCCTTTCTAGTGTGGAAGATAAACTGTACCAGTCCCAGCACACGGAACAAACCCAGGACAAGCTGAATCGCATTATTATGGACAAACTGGAAGACTTGGAGAACAGGGTGAGAAGGAGCAATCTTAGATTCATTGGAGTCCCTGAAAACATCGCTCCCTCTGCCATACCTGAACTCTGCGCTAGAAAAATCCCTGCAGCCCTGGGCTTACAAGGTATGTGTGTGGTGGAACGGGCTCATAGAATGGGTCTCTATTCGGAGGAACGCAAGACCCCTCGCCCCATTATTGCTAAATACCTGAACTATGCGGATAAATCTGCTATCCTTCAAAAATTCCGCCAAACTGGCATGAAAATTCTTATTTTTGCAGATTACTCAGTCGATGTCGCAAAGAAATGCAAAGCTTTCCAGACTGTTTGTTCCAAACTGTCCCTGAGGAAGTCACGTGATTCCGTGACGCAACGCGTAGGAGGTACCCAAAAAACCGTAAGTGACGTGTCGGACGGGATGGTGTCCCCATAGTGCTGTTCAGGCTGATTTTACGCTGAAAACAAGCAAGATAATTGTAAGTGCAATACTTTATTTTGAATAAAAAGTGTTTATAATACTGCACCATGATGGCCCTTTTTATTTAATGAGCCCCTGAGGTGGTGGTATTAAACAAAGAGCCCGCATCATAAGGAGTCCCAAGTAAGGAGCCCCAGAGATACACCAACGATCGGGAACATACACAGGATCCCCTAGGAAGGTCCCAGGAGCCATAAGAAACCACGCCAGAGAAAAGGCATATAAACACAGGCGTTTTATTTCTTTATTTGAGGTGAGAATTTAGAGCACCTAGAAGTGGAGGAAATAAGTCACACCATTTTATTCGCACAAATGCACTTTTGAATCATCTTTATTTGGATTGAAGATACACCTTTGTTTATTGGACAATTTTTGGATATTTATTTATGCGGATTTTAATAATCACATATTTGTCATTATTTTGTTGAATTTTGGAAGAGATATAATTGGAAGCACTGAGCACTTTAGATATTAATTTCACCACGTGTTTTAAATAAGAATTTTAATCACAATTTTGTATTGAAGCACATTTATAATTTAATTATATTTATATAAAAATATGAAATTCACTTAATCACTAATAGAGTTACATCAAGTCTTAAACAAGAATTGGGACACCCATAGACAACAATTTTATTTAATTCACCCTTGAAGCGCACCATCACCCCCTTTTAACCGATTGTTAGACTGTTTTGTAGTATCGGTATTGTGGTGCAGCATTAAGGAGAGATTTATTTCCAGGATAGCACAGGAACCATATATACATATATACATATGTACCAGGAACACATTAAATTTACCCTGGCCTATCCGGTGACTTTACGCCTTCGTGCACCCAATGGCAACCAACTTTCCTTCCATGACCCTGAGGAAGCAGACACTTTTATCCGATCCCTCCATACTGGCGAACAGGGTCCTCCGTCATTGGCCAAATCCCTTACCTTTTCCAGACCATGGTCCAAAGGAGCCCTAGAAAGGAATCTCCCAAGCGGCAACGGTACTCTGATGTGGTTAGCTCTGGTCACACAGTTACGCTTCGTTGATCCTTCTCCAAAAATGGTGCCTTAGTTTTTTTAAAAACAACATGATAAATGTAGGCATGAATATATATACATAACCACAGGTGTCATTACAAGCATATAAAACACGTAAAACATAATGGAAAAATAGCAGCATTACAGCAATATCAACATAGTGACAACATATCAACATGGATATTGTATAACAAAGGGTAATTGGTGTATAAAACTCTACGCGTTTCGTGGGTCCCTACGCCCACTCATCAGGAGTATGTAGATGATTCTGTTAAAAAATGAACAGATGAAATGTAAATGTCTGCTATGCATTACGTAAGACAAAAAACATATAAGGATTCAACAAATGTGTAACCCGAATAGGGAAACCACACTTACATCTAACTGAATCAAAACTGGTCTGCGCTGCCAAAGGAGAGGGTGTCAACGTCTTGTCCGGGAGCTGAAGGGGCAAGACCATGCCGCAACACAGTGGGGAGCCAGGTGAGGAAAGATGTATAGTAAAAGAAGGGGCGGTATTGTTTGTCGATTGTAGATAAAATGACACTGGCTGAGAATACATAAATGAATATATCGGAATATCAGACTATGGAAAAAATATTAATGGTAGTAATATATAATAATGTTAATAATATTTCTTAGTTGTATCACGTGGTGATACCAAAAAAAGGGAAGGGGGTATTATGTATAAAAAGTATATTTCAACAGAGCCAGTGTCAGAATCGAAAAATAGAAGGGGGGGGGGAGGAGAACATGGTCAGAAAGAGGAAAAAAAAAAAAAAATTGAAAGCGCAGGGAGACTTAGAACCTTCTATTTTTCGATTCTGACACTGGCTCTGTTGAAATATACTTTTTATACATAATACCCCCTTCCCTTTTTTTGGTATCACCACGTGATACAACTAAGATATATTATTAACATTATTATATATTACTACCATTAATATTTTTTCCATAGTCTGATATTCCGATATATTCATTTATGTATTCTCAGCCAGTGTCATTTTATCTACAATCGACAAACAATACCGCCCCTTCTTTTACTATACATCTTTCCTCACCTGGCTCCCCACTGTGTTGCGGCATGGTCTTGCCCCTTCAGCTCCCGGACAAGACGTTGACACCCTCTCCTTTGGCAGCGCAGACCAGTTTTGATTCAGTTAGATGTAAGTGTGGTTTCCCTATTCGGGTTACACATTTGTTGAATCCTTATATGTTTTTTGTCTTACGTAATGCATAGCAGACATTTACATTTCATCTGTTCATTTTTTAACAGAATCATCTACATACTCCTGATGAGTGGGCGTAGGGACCCACGAAACGCGTAGAGTTTTATACACCAATTACCCTTTGTTATACAATATCCATGTTGATATGTTGTCACTATGTTGATATTGCTGTAATGCTGCTATTTTTCCATTATGTTTTATGTGTTTTATATGCTTGTAATGACACCTGTGGTTATGTATATATATTCATGCCTACATTTATCATATATCCTCATTTGATAATAAAATTTATAATTTTTATATTTTTTATCTTCCATGACTATTGTATTCAACCTCATATAAAGTCCCATTTAGGGCCACCTCTCTGTTGTTTTTGCACAATTTAGGGATGGAGGTGTTTACAATTGCAAGTGCTAGACCATTCCCCTTTTTCCTTAGTTTTTTTATGCCATGGCTTGTCCTGGGGCTGATACCTCTGGGCCTTGAGCCCGGTGGGCCTTTAGAGGGCGACTTGGCGATTATCTCAGGAAACTGTCTGTTTTTCTTTTATTATGTTTATGCTCTCTATTTTGTTACCCCTGCTAATGTAAAATCTAGTGGTTATTTCATACTCCTCTCCCACCACACCTGTGTGTACTGTGGTCGCTAAACTACCCCGTTGCGGTCTGAGACCTGATACCTTCAGTTGATAGGTCTTCCAAGTGGGTGACCACTGTACCTCCTCCCCCCTCGGAGTCCTCGCTTGGGGAGCGGCGCTCCACAGTATACACATGCGGAAAAAAGTTCTTACGTTTTATCAGTTGTGTTTACGGTTTTGCTTTCTTTTCTTGGTTCTATGCAGTTTTCCAACCTTCCCCTCCCCCCGTTCGTCCCTCATCGTGGTCAACATTGCCTCAACGCTATTCCCTCTCCTCCGTCACCCTTCAGACATCCGTTGGGTCGATTTCTGATGGGCGTCCACCACTCGCCCCCAGGTACTGATAAGCACTTTTTGTACTCTTCCTGCCACACACCAACACCCCCCTCCTATGACAGTAGTGATATGGAATGTTAAGGGTCTCCGATCCCCGGCTAAGAGGATGAAAGTTCTGCACCACCTCAAACGTCTCAAGGAAGACATCGCTCTTATCCAGGAATCGCACCTTCCCGCAGACGATATGAAACATATGGAAAAATTATGGGTAGGAACGGTCATTGGCTTGGCAGCTTCGGGCCGTAAGGCTGGAGTGTTAATTTTGATACACAAACGTCTTCTGGTGGAAATCCTCTCCACGGATGCGGACACTGATGGCTGTTTCGTTTCGGCACACATGCGTCTCCATAATAAAGAATTTGTTATCTCTAATGTATATGCCCCTAACGTGGTAGACCACTCCTTTTACGCGGCGGTTTTGGCGCGCATCCTGACCCTTCCCCACGTCCCTCGCCTCCTTGGCGGCGACCTTAATGCCATGATGGATCCTGTCCTGGACAAATCTTCCCTTAAATCATCATTGTGTCCTCGCGCCTCATCTGGTCCCACTCCCCTGGCGTCGGTAATCGAGTCTCTGGCACTTACTGACGTATGGCGACATTCCCATCCTACAGATCGGGAATACACCTTCTACTCCCATCCCCATAACATTTTTACAAGAATAGATTATCTCTTTAGCACTTATTCTCTCCTTCCGATACTGAAAGATGCCACTATACACGTCATATCGGTCTCAGATCACGCTCCGGTCTCTGTCTCGCTTGAGCTATCAGATACTCCGTCCACCCCCCTCATATGGAGATTTCCCTCATACCTAAAAGACAATGCCGATTTCATCTCTTACTTAGAACGCGCCTGGGCAGAATACTCCTCGTCCAATTCGGCCCACAGCACTTCCCCTCACCTCTTCTGGGAAATGGGTAAAGCCTTTTTGAGAAGCCGCATTATATCATACACGGTGGCTTTCAAGCGTCACGCCAATAGCGGCTATAAACTAGCCAGCGAGAGGTTGCGGGTAGCACAGCGGACTCTCGTATTGACAGACACCCCTACGGCTCGGAAAGCCTGGTTAGAGGCTAAGGCAAATTTTCATACTTGGGTTGATAAGCTGGAACAAATTAACAAGGCGTACCTTTCTGCGACCTTGCATAAATTCTGCAATAAGGCGTGTAAGCTTTTTACGAGGTTATACAAGGGTCCAGTATCCTCTACTCATATTAGCTCCTTGTGAGATAGTTTGGGTTTGTTTAACACAACCACACAGGGTGTCCAACGCATTATGCGGGCCTTCTACTTCTCTCTATATGCACCTGACACTATGGACAGCACTGTAGCAGATCTATTTCTGTCTGGTACCGGGCTCCCCACACTTTCTCAAGACCAACTTGCCATGCTCAATGCCCCTATCTCTCTGGAGGAAGTCTTGGCGACCATCAAACAGTTGGCTTCGAACAAGGCCCCTGGCCCTGGTGGACTCTCTGGGGAGTTCTACAAGGCCATGTCTCCCTGCATAGTCCCTACACTGGTCGATTTCTATATGGGACGGCGGTCCATACCATTCGACAGGGAATCAAGCGATTATTAAGCTACTAGCGAAAAAAGGAAAAGACCCTCTTGAACCGGGCTCGTACCGTCCCATCTCGTTACTGAACCTGGACGTAAAAATCCTCTCGGAAATAACTGCTTCACGCCTAGCCCTTATCATGCCCCACTTCATACATCGGGCTCAATCAGGTTTCACAAAAGGTAGATCGGCCACAGCCAATATTAGAAAAGTTATTCTAACCCTGGGCCAAGCCCGCCTACACCCTGATAAAGATACCACTATAGTTACATTAGATGCCGAAAAGGCTTTTGACAACGTGAACTTTACATGGCTTAGTAGAGTTTTGTCTGTCATGGGCTTTCAGGGCCCCTTAGTCAACCTCATTAGCTCTATGTATGCCTCTCCGGCGGTAAGGCTGTGCGTGGGGGGTTCCCTTATGGAAGAATTCCCCCTATATAAAGGTACCCGTCAAGGCTGCCCCCTCTCACCACTCCTTTTTAACCTGGCGATTGAACCCCTCTCCCGTTATGTGTTAACAAAAGCCCCTCTTCACGGTATACAGGTTGGGTCCCAAGAACTACGCATATCCCTATTTGCGGATGATATTTTACTATTTACCTCCAATCCCACCACTGATATACCAGTGATTGTTTCCACCTTTGATAAATTTAAGCAATGCTCGGGTTTGCGCATTAATTTTTCTAAAAGCGAGATACTCCCACTGGGGAGAAACGTGAAACGGCCATGGGAAAGTAATTCTCCGTTTATGATAGCCCCCAACTATATTACATACCTTGGCATCAAAATAGGGAGGACCCCATCCACCGTACACACATTAAACTACCCCCCTATGTTCTCCAAAATAACGAAGGAACTGGAAAACTGGATGGAACTGCCGCTGTCACTTTTGGGGAGATGTCACTTGATTAAAATGGTCAGCTTTGCTTGCCTACTATATCTCTTACAAACTCTCCCCCTGTTGATTAGGCATAAAGATGCACAAGCCATTGACCGAGCTTTCTCCCATTTTCTTTGGAGGGGGAAAAGGCCACGCATTTCTATTAAGAAACTAAGTCTTCCCAGACGCGACGCTGGCATCAATTTTCCGAATCTGAGAATGTATAATTTATCTTGTTTACTTAGAGTTGCATTGGACTGGATATCTCAGACTTCCTACTATTCCAATTATGCCTTGGAGTCCCTGATGTCCAGCCCTTTCTCCCTAACGGCTCTTCTCCATACTAAATGGGCACAGATGCGACCAGAGCTCTGCCACAATCTCCTACTTAGAGACATGGTTATTACATGGAGGGAAGTGCGCAAACTCTTGAAGCTACCTCTACATTTTTCTAAATTCCTCCCATTCCGGGGTAACCCTAACTTCCCTCCGGGCCTAGAACATGCCGCATTCCAGTCATGGGAAAGGAAGGGTCTAATAAGATTTGCGGACCTCTGTGATCTACAGACTGGACTTCCTTACTCTCTCCAAACCATCACGGCCAAGTACGATCTCCAGAAACTGGACCATTTCTATCTGACCCAATGCCACTATTTTATTGCAACTGCAGCCGACAGGCCTGGGGACAGATTTAAGCCATCCCTTATCGATAGACACCTGGATTCGGGGAACTTTAACATTTCAGGTATATACAAGCCCCTTCTGGCGACTTGTTCGCCAGCACTGTTCACCTCTACTGCCTCTAACTGGCTCAAAGACTTCCCTGGCGAAGATGTCTTACCCAATATGATCAGCGGTCTGCGCACTACTCTTGGGCTCACACCGAACGCGGTCTGGAAGGAGACCCAGCTAAAAATTTTCCACCGAGCACACATTCCATTTCTCTCCAACAAAGTGACTCCTGCCGCCAGCAAATGTCCTTTATGCTCCGCCGAGAGACCTTCTCTTTGTCACAAGTTTTGGTCCTGCCCCTCTATATCCTTATTTTGGGATCAACTTTTGTCCTTCATCGCTGCTGTCACACGTTCCAGTGTTCCGAAAGACCCTCTACTCCTTCTTTTCGGCTACTGGGACAAACGCCTACAAAAATGGTCAGGTACCTCTGCCTCACCACACCGCCTATAGATCCTTACCTGTCTTCTAGTGGCCAGGAGGACGATCCTGGCCCAGTGGATCTCTACAACTCCCCCCTCAGTATCCCGAGTAAAATTGGAGCTTACCACCCTTCTTTCTATCGACCGCCTCAACACCGATTTTACATCGCCTCCCTCCCGAATGTCCTTCTACCTAAAATGGTCCAGTTTCCTCACCTCCGTCTTGAAGGCCTCGGACTTGTCCACGGATGCTTCCACCTTCATCTTCCAAGATCCATCCAAGGACACCACCTTGAGGACTCCCTCCCATTAAGGGGTCATCGAGTTCTGACCCTGCACCCCCTCTGCCCCCTTACTGCTTGGGTTCTCCCTTGTAAGCTAAATGATATATGTCTACTGGTTGTATGTATTTGTCATTGCATTTTTTTCCC
The DNA here is from genome assembly GCF_965119305.1 of Pelophylax lessonae. Classification (NCBI taxonomy): domain Eukaryota; kingdom Metazoa; phylum Chordata; class Amphibia; order Anura; family Ranidae; genus Pelophylax; species Pelophylax lessonae. Next base: position 120,953,599 of record NC_138776.1, on the reverse strand, counting down.
CTGTTTGATGCAAAAATTTTAAATAAAAAAAAAATAAATAAAAAAATATACAGTATCTAACAAAATTAAGTACACCCCTCACATTTTTTTATTGTATCTTTTCATGTGACAAAACTGAAGAAATTACACTTTGCTAAAATGTAAAGTAGTGAGTGTACAGCTTGTATAACAGTGTAAATTTGCTATCCCCTCAAAATAATTCAACACATAGCCAATATTGTCTAAACCGTTGGCAACAAAAGTGAGTACACCCTTACGTGGAAATATCCAAATTAGGCCCAAGTGTCAATATTTTGTGTGGCCACCATTATTTTCCAGCACTGCCTTAACCCTCTTGGGCATGGAGTTCCCCAGGGCTTCACAGGTTGCCACTGGAGTCCTCTTCCACTCCTCCATGATGACATCACAGAGCTGGTGGCTGTTAGAGACCTTGTGCTCCTCCACCTTCCATTTGAGGATGCCCCACAGATGCTCAATAGGGTCTGAACGGTCCGCCTGTGTGTAAGGGGCTGACTGCCTCAGTAAATAGTCGTGCGGCGGTCGGCAAGTGGTTAATGGTACCAAAATACCTCTGATAGACCTGATCAGATAAACTTTAAACTTAAGAAAATTGAAATTGCACTTTATAGGAGAAGTTAAGTGTAAAATAATGTTTTAATGAAGGTGTAGAGTTCCACCTTAAAAATAATGTCTTTCTTTGTTTAAAATGTTTTGTGAAATTGCGGAAGTTAGTTTACTTTAGTCGCTCTGGAACCACAAGGGAAGTGACAAGACTCTGAACTAAGGTGTCAAGAAATGCTCAGAATACATATATTTTCTTGCAAAGTATTTGCTAGGTTATAGGAAATAGAGTGGGTTTGAATATAATGTAGTGAATTAATTATAGCTGGGATTTACAGTCATACTTAAGTTATCTGAGTCTGATTTACATTTAAGCCCCTAAAAAAAATCATTTTTTGTTGGAAGTGCCTGTAGTCGCATGGTTGTAGGTTTGGAGGGCATTTTGTGCATCAGATTAATATAATTACCCTGAACTTACTCCAATGTGTACACTAAATGGCATTGGGGTATTTTCTTTTTTTTTATTTAAAGGAACCTAAAATGAAAAAATGATGATGAGATTTGAGCAATACATATTACTTATTTTAAAAATAAATAGGATTTAATTCTATTACATATACTATTTGTAATTTACATTTAATGTTAGAAGGTAGATAGAAGTTAAACTAGTATTGACTATATTCTTATCAATATGCTATATGTGGGGTTTTCTAGTTTTTCTAAATCATATCAAATTTGTCTCCATTTTCTACCCCTGACATTGCACTTCAGTGTACATGTATCATCGTAGAATACATATTGGTTGATTTGAACTGCCTATTTAGCGGATTTTAGATTTGTTTCAGGGGATAGACAAATGGTAAAACATTTGACAGCAGTATTGGAAGAATCATGTGCTCACCTACTGTGGTATTTATTTGATTTGATTTGTACTACTAACAAAAGATTAAAGAGGATAATGGATAGGGCAGATGAAGACAATTGAGATGACAATACAGTGAGTTGTTGAGGACATTTAATAAAAAGGAAATTATATGTTTTGAATTATTGTGACAATAAGCCCATTTGTTAATATTGAAACTAATTTAGATCAAGAAAAGAGGAACTTGGTGTTGAACAGAGACATTGTCTGTTAGAAAACAGAGAAAATGGTTTATTTATGCAAATAGCTTTTAAATTGTGTTTCAACTGTTATACAAGTTCTAAAATTTGTGTATAACCCCCCAATATTGATGGAAGAAGAAAAAGAAAAAGGGGGATAAGGCTTGGTTGCAAAATTAGATGTAACAAGAAATGTGGAAATATTTTTCAGCCATAATGCCCAGAAGTGGTGGAAGAAAGAAAAAGGCAATTAACTTAATGTAGACATTGTGTATTGTATGTCCTAATGTAATGATGAAGAACAAAATATATCTTTTGATAATATGGATTTGACACATATATAAAAGGATAAGGTGTTTTAAGAAAAATATATAAGATTGTTTGAAACTGTATGAATGGAAGGGCTAAATGGATGAAGGAATGAGAAGGTGTTTTATTGTGTTAAGGAAAATAAGATTCAAGGCAGAATAATAACGCAATAGTGTTGGGTTAATTTTCAATAAATGCACAAGATCTACCATTTAATAAGTTAAATATCTAAGGCAAGGATGTTATGTGTTGTTACATTGTTAACAAACAGGTGTTTAATTCATGAAATATTGTGTTCTTTTATTATGGGAGTAAAATTTTGTTAAGCCCCTGTTACCTGTGGAGGGAAAGTTGAATAGTAAGGCTAATACCTATAAAGTTTTGCAAATGTTGAGATGCTAAGGTTTCTTAGTGAGGAAAGTTGTTTAAGAACGGTCTTAAAGTGACTGCCTTTTTCTATATTTACTTAATTCATTACTGTTTTGTTTTGTTTATGATGGTCATATGTTGCAAAGTTAGGGAACTAAGTTCTGAGCCAAATGAGAAAAATGTTCAGTTGAATATATATTGAATCTATACATGTCTAGTAATGGAAACGGCTTCTAGGAAACATTTTATCTTTGCATGCCTAATTGGACTTATGGACTTATGTTTTAATTCTTAGAATGGCAGAACATTATTTTTAACACCTCCAAAAGTTAAAAAATGGTATCCAGTGGTTTAGGTGATTCTGTGGTTTTTCATGTTGACTGGAGAGTATCTACCCTGCCCCATTCATAAGAAGAAATGAGCCCCCATTCATGCCCCTACCCGAATGCTCTACTTGAAGGATTTGACTACATCTTGTACATGGAAATCCTTGATGTTCTAAAGCCAAAACAACAGGAGGTCCTACGATGTCCAAAAGGTTTGCCAAGCCATCATCCTGGTATGACATGTCTCCACACTTCATTGCTGAAGGTTAACCAGTTGCCGACTGCTTACCACATATTTACTGCGGCAGTGTGGCTCTCCCAGGCTGCCTTGGTGGCAGCTAGGGGGGGCGAGCGTGCACCGCTGGTGGTGTGCTCCCATCCCTGATCATCAGCAGGGAAGCCTATGCAGCGGGCAGGTGGATCAAATTGCTGCCTGACACCCGTGATCATTCCCCGCTGAGAGAGAAGAACAGTCAGCTGTTGTAAACACAGCTGACCGTTCTTCTCCCTGGAATGATCAGAGAGCCCCTGTGATCCTTCTATATAGGATCAAAAGTCTCTATGGTCATTCCACAAGCCACGCCCCCCCACAGTTAGAAACAAGCCCCTAGGTACACATTTAACCCGTTGATCACCCACAGTGTTAACCCCTTCCCTGCCAGTGTCATTATTACATTAACAGTGCATATTTTTAGCACTGATTACTGCAGTAATGTCACTGGTACCCCCCAAAAGTGTCAAGAATGTCAGTCAGGGGTCCAATCCGTCTGCTTCAATGTCGCAGTACTACAAAAAATCACAGATCGCTGCCATTAATAGTAAAAAAAAACAATAAAAATGACTTTTCCGCAGTTAGTAGACACAATAACTTTTGCGCAAACCAATCAAAATACGCTTATTGCAATTTTTTTTACCAAAAATATGTAGCAGAAAACAAATTGGCCTAAAATGTTAAAACATTTTTATTTTTTATTTTTTTTGGGAATGTTATATAACAGAATGTGAAAAATATTGTTTTTTTCTTTTCAGAATTGTCGCTCTTCTTTTGTTTGTAGCGCAAAAAATAAAAATTGCACAGGTGATCAAATACCACCAAAAGAAAGCTCTAATTTAGGGAAAAAAGGACATCAATTTTATTTAGGTACAGAGTCGCACGACCGCGCAATTGTCCGTTAAAGTAATGCAGTGCCAAATCGCAAAATATGACCTGGTCATTAAGGGGGTAAATCCTTCTGGTCCAGAAGTGGATAAAGGAGGACTCCTGCTGAAAAAAGTTCCTGGGAAAGCCTAGAGGAAGAGCCATGATGCCAACCCAAGGCCTGAGAGATCCAGTGAACACCTCTAGAGAGATCTGAGGTACCAGCCCAAAGACCTAGCCCGGAGGATGCTTTCTTGCTCTTCCAGTCTGTCGGTGAATGTCAAGTTTTGTCCTTACCCTTACCAAGAGGCAGGTTTTGATGAAATGGAGAACCTTCTAATTGCATGAGTGGGTACAGAATCAAAGTTTGGAGGTGTTGTAGAAGTTTAGGAAATAAACATAAGGAGTGAAATAATGTGGACTTTGTCATTTCTAAATTTATGGACATTCGGAAGCCATACAAGAGCGTTCTTTTCTATTTTTGCTGAGGACTGTTTGTATCTGTCTAAAGACTGTCATGCCCCATTCTCCTTGTATCTTTTATGGATACTTTGCTAGACAAGTAAGATCTTGTCATCTACTAATATTGGTATATGTTGCAATCAAATTTGTTATGTGTATGATTTAAAAAATGACATCTAGGAAGGTGAAGCAGGTCGAGGAAGGTATGAAGAAAGAGTTAGATTTGTATTAAGTATTACGTATTTCTTCTTCAAAGGAACAAAGGGGAGATTGGTAGAATATTGATCTTTCTGAATATGGATTTTATGCAGAAGTTAACCATTTACATGTATTTGCAATGCTTTATGAAATGAAGGTTGGAGAACTGCTTTAGATCATAAGATTTTGTGTAATAAGATGCAGAGGAAATGGCTTGAATAGGAATGAGGAAGAGTCTTCATGTCCTAGCCAACCGCAGATGTACTGACTTATACAATGTCTTTAGTAAGCAATATTGTTTGCCAGAGTCTATGTTCGATTCTGGTAAGATGAGCACATCGAAGGGGAGGTGCTTTAGGGGTTTTGTGCCACCTAAATTGTTATGTGAAATCTTACTGTGCATCATTATATCCTGTAATCTGGTTTTGCATAAATTATTGGATGCAAAGATTAAACATTGAGCATCATAGCGACTTCCATTGTATGTGTGTGGTGATCCCTGCACGGTCTCTGAGCAGATTGAACAGAAGGTAAAGAGATTAACCTGAGAATGTACAGTATCTCACAAAAGTGAGTACACCCCTCACATTTTTGTAAATATTTTATTCGATCTTTTCATGTAACAACACTAAAGAAATGACGCTTTGCTACAATATAAAGTAGTGAGTGTACAGCTTGTATAACAGTATAAATTTGCTACCCCCTCAAAATAACTCCACACACAGCCATTAATGTCTAAAGTGCTGGCAACAAAAGTGAATACACCCCTAAGTCAAAATGTCCAAATTGGGCCCAAAGTGTCAATATTTTGTGTGACCACCATTATTTTCCAGCACTGCCTTAACTCTCTTGGGTATGGCACTGGAGTCCTCTTCCATGATGACATCACGGAGCTGGTGGATTTTAGAGACCTTGTACTCCTCCAACTTCTGTTTGAGGATACCCACAGATGCTCAATAGGGTTTAGGTCCAGAGACATGCTTGGCCAGTCCAACACCTTTACCCTTAGCAAGGCAGTGGTTGTCTTGGAGGTGTGTTTTGGGTCATTATCATGTTGGAATACTGTCTTGTGGCCCAGTCCCAAAGGGAGGAGATCATGCTCTGCTTCAGTATGTCAGAGTACATGTTGACATTCATGGTTCCCGCAATAAACTGCAGCTCCCCAGTGCCGGCAGGACTCATGCAGCCCCAAACCATGACACTCCCACCACCATGCTTGACTGTAGGTAAAACACTCTTGTCTTTGTACTTCTCACCTGGTTGCCGCCACACACACTTGACACTTTGAACCAAGTGAGTTTATCTTGGTCTCATCAGACCGAGGACATGGTTCCAGTAATCCATGTCCTTAGTCTACTTGTCTTCAGCAAACTGTTTGCAGGCTTTTTTGTGCATCATCTTTAGAAGAGGCTTCCTTCTGGGACAACATCCATGCAGACCAATTTGATGCAGTGTGCGGCGTATGGTCTGAGCACAGACAGGCTGACCCCCCACCTCTTCAACCTCTGCAGCAATGCTGGCAGCACTCATACATTTATTTCCCAAAGACAACCTCTGGGTATGACGCTGAGCATGTGCACCTAACATCTTTGGTCGATAGTGGAATCTGTCCTGTTAAACCGCTGTACGGTCTTGGCCACCGTGCTGCAGCTCAGTTTCAGGGTCTTGGCAATCTTCTTATAGCCTAGGCTATCTTTATGTAGAGCAACAATTATTTTTTTCAGATCCAGGTTCTGTTCTTTGCCATGAGGTGCCATGTAGTGATGGACGAACATCAGACGGGACGGTTCGCGAATGCCATCCGCAAACTTTCTCAAATGTTCGCGAACCCTATTCACTTTAATGGCAAGCGAACATTAAAAACCTCCAGGTCATATTTTCAGCCACAAAATAATTACTAGCTGTGCTCACATAGTCCCACAACATGGACACTGACATACCAGAAGTATTTCTATTGGAAAAGTTGCCATACATTTTTTTTTTCCAGTCAAAAATTTTTTTTTTTCTCGAAATCAGCCAGAACTGACAGCAGCCGGTAAACACATGTCAAATACACATAGGGTTCATTCACACGTCTATAAAATGGGTCCGCATCCATTCCACAATTTAGTGAAACGTTTACAGACCCATTGCTTTTCAATTCCAGTCTGAAAAATTAGGCATTCACAGCATAAGGAAGTGAGTGTTGGCCAGTACAGGCACCAAAAATTAGCCAACAGGCGTTCACCTGACAGCAAAAAACTTTGTATTCTGTGACTGGAGGTACATTAGGCATTCACAGGATACAGAAGTAAGTGTCGGCCAGTACAGGCCCCAAAAATTTGCCAACAGGTGTTCACCTGACAGCAAACAACTTTGTATTCTGTAGCTGGAGGTACATTAGGCATTCACAGGATACAGAAGTAAGTGTTGGCCAGTACAGGCCCCAAAAATTAGCCCATAGGCATGCACCTGACAGCAAAGAACTTTGTATTCTGTGGCTGGAGGTTGCTGTGTGGAGTAGGGACAGACTGTATAGTGACACAAGTCGCTAGCTAATAGGTCCACAAAAGTCTTTTGTCAGTGTAGGGAGAGGTTGCTGTGTGGAGCTGAGACAGACTGTAGCAATTAGGCATTCAATGGAAATAAAAGGCCTTTTATGCCGCTGTATTTACCTAAGACAGGGACCATGAATTGTTATGGGTGGTGATGGATATTTGTGGCCTGTCATGAGTAATTTGAATCCAACATGGTCTACTGGTTACATGTGTTGAATTCCTCCAAGATCCATGCCTCATTCATTTTTAGAAATGTGAGGTAGTCAACACTGTCGTGAGCTAGGCGAGTGAGCTTATCGGTCACGATTCTCCTCTGCTGCGCTGAACGTCCTTTTGGACAGGACACTGGACGAGGGGCAAGCCAACAGTTCCATTGCAAATTCTGCAAACTCTGGCCAGAGGTCAAGCCTGCCCACCCAGTAGTACAGGGGTTCATCACTTCTCAGAGCGTCCTCATCGGCAGTTAACCCAAAGTAGTCAGACACCTGTCTGTCTATGCCTTCCCTGATGCTGGAGCCTTTGAAGTCGCGGTAGGCCCAACACTCACCTAGGGACGATCCACTGTACGGATGGAAAATACGGTTTCCATCTGTCCAGATTTGACGGATCGAATGTCAGCAGACATGTCTCCGCTGACATCCGATGCCCCATAGACATGCATGGGGGGGCCGTTTAGATCCGCTAAAAAAAATGGACAAGTGGATCTGAACGGTCCGCCTGTGTGAAAGGGGCCTAAGAAGGCACTTGGACTCCCATCACGAGCCCAGTGGGAGCAACACCATCAGAACCCACAAAGCCACACTCCAGGCTCTCAACTTCCAGCCTCTTCTCCTTCTCCTCTCTCCTCACAATTGTCCTCCACTCCACCTTCCATCATGCCGTCCTCATGTTTTTCTAGAAAAAGGCAGGCTTCCGTGGCCCAAATGTTGGTAAAAAAATGATGACGCCGGATAACCCTGTTGCCCAACGGTTGACCTCTGGCTTGTCGGAAATGATAGCTCGCCAACTACTGCCATATAAACTGGTGGACTCGGAGGCTTTTCGAAAATTTGTAGCCATTGGAACACCACTATGGAGGGTCCCAGGAAGGAAATATTTCTCGCAGAAGAGCATCCCAGAGCTATATGGCCATGTTAAGCTGCAATTGAATGTATCTCTGGCACACAGTGTCGGTGCCAAGATACATCTGACCACAAACACGTGGTCTAGCAAACACGGACAGGGAAGGTATATAACTTTTACTGCCCACTGGGTGAACCTTCTGAGGTCCTTCCTGCATGTAACCCGTGGCACCCGTGTAGATTTGGATTTACCGCCACAAATTGCATGCAGGCCTGCTTCTTCTTCTCCTCCTCCTACTCCATCCTCCCTCTCGTCCTCGGCTGACTCCTCCTTTTCCGCTGCTACCGTCTCTTCGGCTGTGCCACCCAAGATCCCCAGAACCTATTCGACATGCCAGGTGAGATGTAGCCATGCTGTGCTGCGTCAGTTGTGCCTGTGTAAGAAATCCCTTCCTACTTCCTGTTTGCGTTCCACCCTTGGGTCAAGTGGAACGCATATGGGACATGATGACGCTGGACGTCGCGTATGACGTCATTCTTGAGCGCCGCTCAAGGTGCCTATTTAGAACGGCGGTATGCACAAACAATTGTTCGTGCAACCGCTCACATATGGAAGCCTTACCCAACACTCTGTCCCGCTTACACCGCTGCCTTGGAGGACGCTGCACCTCTCCCGCACCCCAGTGATCGGATCTCTATTTGTTTGTTTCCACTTCTGGAAGTCTGCCAGCACTGCACCTCGGATCCTGTGTTTGCTCATAAAGGATAAGTACCCCATAGGGGACCCCATCTTTTCTGCAGTTATATCCTCCTGCTACAGCTTATTAATTACTGACCTGTCGGGTTCCTACTCAATTACGTATTGCCTAACAATGCAAGGAACTGGATATAGTTTCCTGTCGGTTTCTTTGCTCCAACAGTGTGCTTAACTATTAGTCACTGTGTAGTCAGTCAATTGCCAATTACTATTCACTGTGCTACAGTCTGCTGTGCTTCTGCTTATATGTGTGTCATGTGTGTCCAGGGACAGGAGGTTCCACCACTATGATGAGTATAGAGATTTAAGTCGAGTGACTTAACATTATCTCTGCACATACTACTGAGTGGTTTCTGCAGCTGAAGATCTAATCCCTCATTATACAAAGGAAGAGCGTGACAGATTGCACGAACCATAATAATGGATCCAGCAGATATGGCCACTCATGTTATGCATCTTTCTCAGAAAATTGATACTTTTATACAGACTGTTACGGAGGTACAAAGAGAGAACCAGGCTTTAAGGCAACAACTTGCTCGAGTTTCCCAACTTACTGCCGCACAACCCCGTGAACCTAAAATAAACCCTCCACAAGTGTTCACTGGTGATCGGATGAAGTTACGTGAATTTATAAACGCATGTCGGTTAATGTATAGCCTAAAACCCCGCACTTATAGCACAGACCGTATTAAAGTCTGTACTACTATTTCTTATATGTCTGGTGAACCACGTGCTTGGGCAGATTCCTTCATTGAAAGTGATGACCCACTACTTAACTCCTATACTGCATTCATAGCAGAATTCTCCCGGTTATATGAAGATCCCAATAAACAAAGTACTGCTGACAGTCATCTCAGAGCATGAAAACAGGGCAGGAAACCTGCTGAGGACTATGTAGTGGAGTTCAAAATATGGGCCCCTGACTCACTTTGGAATGATGCCTCTTTAAGGACACAATTCAGGCTTGGGTTATCCGAATCAGTTAAGGAGGAACTCGCCCGCGTGGACTTACCTGACACCCTGGACTCCTTAATTCAGCTCAGCATTAATATTGATAGACGGTTGCGTGAAAGGAAGGCTGAAAAAACTGGGGTTTTACCACATGACCCACCTCGATACATAACAGCAGAGACGACTCCTATGGAGGTTGGTATTATACGTTCCCCATTAACATCTACTGAACGGGCTCGACGAAAGTCTCTAAACCTTTGTATGTATTGTGCCTCTGCTGAACACTTAATAAGCGCCTGTCCACTTGTTCATAAAAAAGAGGGTGAGTCTCTTCATACTTTGGTGGGGGGCATAACAACTTCATCATCTAACCCATACCTTTTTGTTCATCTAACTTTGCAGTGGGACCAAAATAGGATCACAACCAGGGCTATGAACGATTCCGGCTCTTGCGGAAATTACATCGATAGTACTTTTGTTTCTTTAAATAAAATACCTGTTACCGCAAAACCTTCACCCATTTCAGTTAGTTTAATTACTGGAGCCCCATTATCCTCTGGTCCAATAAAAACACAGACCCAAGCACTCCTAATCACTGCAAACGACATTCATACTGAAACCAATACATTCGATGTGCTCCCTTCACCACACTTTCCAATTATCCTAGGACTCCCTTGGTTACACCTGCATCAACCTAAAATTGATTGGAGTACACAAATATTATAATTCCCTTCCCACTACTGTAAAACCACATGTAAGCTCCAGTTTTTCCCTAAAACACTCCTCATGGTGTCTAACCAAACCACGCTACCCCTATGTTACCAGGATTTGGTTTTCTTAGAAAAAAAATGCTCAGGTATTACCTCCGCATAGAATTTATGATTCTACTTCCAAACAGTAAATTACCATACGGTCATGTGTACCCTTTATCTCAGGATGAACTCTCCCATCTTAAACAATATCTGGAGGAAAACCTGGCTAGGGGATTTATCATACCATCTACATCTCCAACAGCTGCAGGACTTTTCTTTGTCCACAATAAGGATCAGAGCCTTAGGCCTATTATTGATTATAGGCAATTAAATAATATCACCCTAAAGGACCGTTATCCCTTACCTCTAATACCCAAAATAATTGAACGGGTACGTGGAGCCAGGTACTTCTCCAAATTAGATTTGAAAGGTGCATATAACCTTGTGCGTATTTGTGAGGGGGAGGAATGGAAGACTGCTTTTAGAACCAGGTATGGCTTATTTGAGTATCTGGTAATGCCGTTCGGACTGTGCAATGCCCCCGCAGCGTTCCAGCAATTTATCAATGATGTTTTCAGAGATTTGCTGGATGTCTATGTGGTGGTATATCTGGACGACATACTCATTTACTCCCAGTCCTTACCTGAACATGTGAGACATGTACGCATAGTCCTCTCCAGATTGCTGACTCACAATCTTTACGCAAAATTGGAGAAGTGCCTGTTCCATATGCATGAAGTTCCTTTTTTGGGATATATCATATCTAAAAGTGGCATTAAGATGGATAAAAGTAAAATTTCCTGCATATTAGATTGGCCTATACTTACTACACGTAAAGCATTGCAGCAGTTTCTAGGCTTTTTAAATTTCTACAGGAAATTCATTAAAAATGTTTCTACCATAGTAAGGCCATTGCATCAACTTACTAGCACAAAGAAAACTTACATTTGGTCTGAGGAAGCTAATCGGGCTTTCTGCTTACTAAAATCAAGATTCACCTCCGCTCCCATACTACGACACCCTAACCCAGCTCTGCAATACATCTTGGAAGTGGATGCCTCTAACACAGTAGTTGGCGCAGTCCTCTGCCAAAGACCAACAAGCACATCTCCACTCCGTCCGGTAGCATTTTTCTCAAAATCTTTGAGTGCTCCCGAGGCCAATTATCCTGTGGGTGAGAAGGAATTACTGGCCAAAAAAAATGGGGCTTGAAAATTGGCGACATCTACTTGAAGGTACTCAACTACCAGTGATTATATACACTGACCATAAAAACCTTCAATACTTACAATCCAATAAGACCCTTTCTCATCGTCAAGTTCGCCGGTCCCTGTTCTTTCTAAGGTTTAATTTCCTAGTAACGTACAAACCAGCAGAAAAAAATAAAAAAGTGGATGCATTATCCCGTTTAGCCGAAAATAGCTGTGTGGATTCCCCTCCTCGGTCTATAATACCTCCAGACCGTATAGTTGGGGTTATTCGATCCCTGAAGGATGAAATCCTACACAGTCTAAAATCGGATTCACCACCACCTCAATTAAACCCTGATTCAGAGGGGTTCCTTTATCTTGGTACTAAACTCTATATACCCCCCAATGTTTGTACTAAAATTTTGGAGCTAGCACATGATGTACCCATGGCAGGACATATGGGGATGACCAAGACATTAAATCTCCTAACTAGACAGTTTTGGTGGCCTGACATGCAAACATCTGTGCAGCAATTTGTTTCCTACTGTGAGATCTGTGCTAGATCCAAGTCTGAGACAGCAAAACCATTTGGATTACTTTGTAGTTTACCCATACCTACGGTTCCATGGGAGGTACTATCCCTCGATTTCATAGTCAAGTTACCTTCTTCAAAGGGTTTCACTACAATACTGGTAACTGTGGACCATCTAACCAAAATGGCACATTTTGTTCCTGTTCGGAGATTACCCTCTTCCAAGGAGACTGCCGAGTTACTCATAAAACATGTATTCAAATTACATGGTATCCCTAAGACTCTCATTTCAGATCAAGGGTCACAATTCATTTCAAAATTTTGTCAATCCTTATGTGGTATCTTACGCATTGAACGAAAATTGACTTCACCATACCATCCCCAAACTAATGGTCAAACTGAACAAGTTAACCAATGTATTGAGCAGTACCTACGTTGTTATACTTCTTACCTGCAGGATGACTGGGCAGATCTACTTCCTTTGGCAGAATTTGCCTATAACAACGCAGTTCATAGTACTACCAAGCAAAGCACTTTTTTCCTCAACTATGGCTTCCATCCAACACTTCTTCCTCCTCGTATTCTATCCTCTAGTAATCCAGTAGCCACTGATTACATGACACAAATCAAAAGTTCCCTGGATCTTCTTAACACCACCATTTCTCGTGCTCATGATCAACAAAAACGTTACTATGATCTCCGTAGGAGACCTGATCCTCAATATACCACAGGTGATCTTGTTTGGTTATCCACTAAACATTTACGTTTACGGATTCCCAGTAAAAAACTTGGACCTTTATATATAGGACCCTTTACTATTGAAAAACTCATTGGTACATCTGCAGTTCGTCTTACTCTACCAACAGATTTGAAGATACATCCCATATTTCATGTATCATTACTAAAACCCCATGTTCCAAATCAGGGTATTAGGAGTACAGCCATACCCCCAGCTCCTGTGCAGGTGGATGGAAGTGAAGAATACGAAGTACAGGAGATTCTAGACTCTCGAAATTATAGAGGGAAACTGCAATATTTATTAAGATGGAAGAATTACGGTCCACAAGATGACACTTGGCTGGATGCCTCAGAGGTTCATGCACCTAGGCTTATTCAGGGGTTCCATACTAAACACCCTGAGAAACCAAGGTTATAGGCCTTCTGGAGCCGGCCTTATGGGGGGGGGGGGGTACTGTAAGAAATTCCTTCCTACTTCCTGTTTGCGTTCCACCCTTGGGTCAGGTGGAATGCATATGGGACGTGATGACGCTGGACGTATGACGTCATTCTTGAGCGCCGCTCAAGGCGCCTATCTAGAACGGCGGTATGCACAAACAATTTTTCGTGCAACCGCTCACATACGGAAGCCTTACCCAACATTCGGTCCCGCTTACACCGCTGCCTTGGAGGACGCTGCACCTCTCCCGCACCCCAGTGATTGAATCTTCATTTGTTTGTTTCCTCTTCTGGAAGTCTGCCAGCACTGCACCTCAGTTCCTGTGTTTGCTCATGAAGGATAAGTACCCCATAGGGGACCCCACCTTTCCTGCAGTTATATCCTCATGCTACAGCTCATTAATTACTGACCTGTCGGGTTCCTACTCAATAAAATGTTGCCTAACAATACAAGGAACTGGATATAGTTTCCTGTCTGTTGCTTTGCTCCAACTGTGTGCTTAACTATTAGTCACTGTGTAGGCAGTCAATTGCCAATTACTATTCACTGCGTTAAAGTCTGCTGTGCTTCTGCTTATATGTGTGTCCAGGGACAGGAGGTTCCACCACTATGATGAGTAGGGATGATCGAACGGTCCGGGTCGACCATCGGTTCGACCTGAACATTGACTGTTTGAAATTCGGCGACCAGAACCTACCAAAATGCAATGGGACAGGAACTGGGCTTTAAAAGCCAGTGATTGGACCAGAAACATCAGTAAAAGCCAATTGAGGGGGCAGGAGGATGCTAGGAATGTGATTGGAGTGACTAGGGGGTCCAGAGGCCAATCAGTAGTGAATACGCCCCCCAGTATATAACATAGCCCCGCCAAATCTCTAGCACTGTAATACAGGGACTGTGGAAGAGAGTGGAAGCAGTTCTGTTACTCCTGCTGCAAAAGTGTCATTTTGCAATTATTAGTGTGAGGAAAGGGATATCTAGTGTAGTTAGGGTACTATATACCACTATAGTTAGATTCAATAATCTAGGTTCTGTAGGGAAAGTGTTAAGTGTCAGGGTGACCGTAGTGTAGTTTAGGGTGAACTGACTCTGACTGCTATGCCAGGGTGACCAAACTCTTCCATGTCAGGGTGACCGCCAGAGAAAAAATATCATTTGTCTTAGAATTGCAGTAGAGCAGGGATGGGGCGCCGCTCCTTGTATGCCAGCGTGACCGAATTCATCCATGTCAGGGTGACCGCCAGAGAAAAAAGATTGTTTGTCTTAGAATTGCAGTAGAGCAGGGATGGCGCTCCGCTACTTTCACACCTGGGCGTTTTTGTTGCAGGCGTTTATTGGGCATTTTTTGGGTGTCTTTGGAGGCAGGCATGACATCTGAACTTCTGTATAGGGGTATATATACACACACACATATATGTATATATACACATACACACATATAGGTGTGAAAGTATCGGAACCCCATCCCTGCGCTAATGAAATTATTTGCAGGGATAGGGTTCCGCTCCTATCACACCTGTATGTGTGTATGTGTATATATACATATATGTGTGTGTGTATATATACCCCTATACAGAAGTTCAGATGTCATGCCTGCCTCCAAAGACACCCAAAAAATGCCCAATAAACGCCTGCAACAAAAACGCCCAGGTGTGTTGTTGCAGGTGTTTATTGGGCATTTTTTGGGCATCTTTGGAGGCAGGCATAACATCTGAACTTCTGTATAGGGGTATATACACACACACACATATATGTAAATATACACATACACACATACAGGTGTGAAAGTAACGGAACCCCATCCCTGTGCTAATAAAAATTCTAAGAAAAATTATCTTTTTTTTCTGGTTCTGGACATGCTACAGAGCTGAAACTTCACAGGTACACTTTTTAGACATCCCCCCCCCCCCCCGACACTAAATCCAAAGAAATCTCTTTTTTTTTTTCAATCATTTTTTCAATAATTGGCTCTCAGAACCCTAGGCACTTTTTAGGGGCATCTATTGGGTTTTAGGGCTTCAAAATTGTGTTTTTTGATTACCGAAGTTTGGGTCCCATTGATTTCAATGGGGTTCTGGAATCCGGACTTTCGGGAAGTTCGGGTGTTCTGGTCGAACCAAACTTTTCAAAAGTTCTATCATCCCTAATGATGAGTATAGAGATTTAAGTCGGGTGACTTAACATTATCTCTGCACATACTACTGAGTGGTTTCTGCAGCTGAAGATACAATCCCTCATTATTCATAGGAAGAGTGTGACAGCCTGGAAGCCAAGAGCCACACTGGTCCTGCACTCCTTTCAGCTTTGCATTCACAGGCAGATCAGTGGCTAACACCGCTCAATTTGACAGATGGTAAAGTGGTGTTCGACAACAGTGCCAATCTGCTGAGCGCGCTGAAACAGGGCAAAATTACACACGTGCCATGCATGGCACACGTCCTGAACTTGGTCGTGCAGCGATTCATTGTTAAATACCCTAGGGTCTAGGACGTCTTGCGGCAGGCCAGGAAAATCTCAGCCCATTTCAGAAGATCTTACACAGCCTTGGCTCGCCTTGCTGACATTCAGCGGTGACACAACCTGCCCGTCATACGTCTTATTTGTGACTGCCTGACGTGATGGAACTCAACCTTGTATATGCTTTGATAGGCTGCTCCAGCAGAAACGTGCAGTTAACGACTATCTGTACAAACTCTGCGGCAGGACAGGTTCTGGGGAGCTTGGGTTTTTTTTCACCGCGCCAGTGGCTGCTCATGCGCGACGCATGCAGACTTCTGCAGCCCTTTGATGAGATCACCAAACTGGTCAAGGCGCCATCAGTGACATCGTACCTTACGCCTTCTTTCTGGAGCGTGCATAGCGTCAGGTCATTGATCAAGCCGTCGAGGAGCAGGAGCAGGAAGATGAGGAAGTCACAATGCTGGATGAATATAGAAAGCATATTATAGTGGATTTGTATTGTGCAGCATTGTGACTGGTGAGCGATTCTACAGCGATACTACAACTACAAAGAGTGACAAGCGCAATTAGAAAAAAGTATTATAACTGGTGTGATAGACCAGTGGCCCCCCAAAATGACAGATTGAAGCGGGGGTGTTATATAACAATATTTTTTCATAATAGTAGAGGAGAAGAGGAGCACTGGTTCACATTGAACCACTAATCATTGCCACATCCCTAAAACATAAATGAGAAATAAAAGTTTTTTGGTGAGGAGCCCATCTGACATATAGTCAAGCCAACAGGCTAGAAAGATATCCGGGCCGCACCTCAGCAGAAGCATGGTACTTTAGAGGCATATATTGTAAGGTGGCAACAAATTTCTACACATAAGGACCATAATATATAAAAGGTACATTTTATTACAAATGCAATTAGCTTAAAAACATAGAAAATAGAATAAAAAAGAGAAAAACAGACATATACATTTCCAAAATGAAACAAATGAATCATAGATAGTAATGTGGATCACATAGGTCCTGCATGTCTCGCCGAAGTATTTGGCTTCTTCAGGGACCAGAAGTATGTGAACCCTTTACTGATTCTAAATAATAAGACATATATATGTTAGTTAACCGAACATGGAGATATCATGAAGTCATATAAATATCCATACATGCATAACTAGCACAGTAATGATGACTGCCTGTAGAGATACAGCATGTTCATATAGTATTATGCTTACCATTTAAGTTTAAGTAAGAAATAACATCTGTTGAAAGTGACAACACTCTGTGGCATGAGGTAAAGCATAGCGATGATAAGGCAATGGTCAGAAAAGATTCTGGCACATAGCCAGGAGCCTCCCAATGGGTGAGCACTGAACCGGACCACACCCAGCTGCAGAGATGCAATGTCCAGGGAAAAAAACAAAGAAGAGATATATCCAATTTCCTAAGGGAATTGGTATGCAGGGGGTGAGAAAACGGAGAGAGACACAAGAGCAATAAGTACATGGTAACAGGAATACCATGGCTTTTAAATGGGAAATTGGGCTGGCAATTAACAGAACCGAGTGCAAACAAGGTTGCTGGTGTAGTATAAAAATGTGAAAATAATAAAAAACTCTATATCCATAGGAAGGAAGATGCATATGAGAGTAAAGAAGTGGCCAGAATTTGTAATGCAGAAATAAAAAGTGCAGTTAAGACACATATAGAAGATATGTACAGATCATGCATAGTAAATTGATGCATAATGGTGATAGTGCTAAAAAAAAATGAGGTGTCAAAGAGGTAAGATCAGGAGCGTGTTGCCCAGAAAGGAAGAAAAAGGAGAGTACTTGTTATGAATAACCCATCCAGAAACAAAGCATAAAGATTGTAGAGAAGTTAATAGATTGTGATCAAAGAAATGCCCAGGCAAATAAATATCCCATAGATAACCTGATAAAATATCAGGTCATCAAAAGCCAATACATATAGCCAATGGATTATTAGCCATAATGGTGGTACAAAAGAAAGAAGCCGCTCACCTAGTTGTATAACAATCCCTGCATTCAAATTTGTGGGTCAAATATCCAGCCTGGTCCTCCGTGCAGAGGGAGCCTTGTCCAGCTTCCTGCTCTGTCGCGGGCTTATAAATAGGCCGGTCCCACCGGAAGTGACGCGGCCATGACCGGCCTCTGTATGTCACTTCCGGTGCGGGCGCCATTTTGCGGATCGGACCAGCGTAAACCGCAAAAAGAGCGGCAACACGCTGATGACAGTCCGCCCATCAACCCGCCCATGGAGGGGCGGACTCGGGGACATAGCAGAGGGAGAATTAGATGGAAAGGAGTCTACCCCCAGACTCCGGCTTGGCACCCGAGTACTCACCGCAAGAAATAGGGGAAGAGGAACCAATTATCAAGGCACATGCCACACAATAATACCAGAGATAGATGGTGTCACATTCACAAGATACCTTACAACAAAACACCTTTTACAAACGGTCCTAAGTGAATACAACATGAGTTTAGTGTAATAAATTTATCACAAAAATACATAAAATTACAAAATTTAATCAGTCTCAAAATATGTAAATATGTATATATATATATATATATATATATATATGTATATATATATATATATATATATATATATATATATAATGTGTTGAAAAACAACATATATTTAGCATCTTTGGGAAAGAAAAAGATGGAAGAGAGGGAATAGAGGGGATGAAAACCAATCAGGGAAATGCATCAAAAAAAAAAAAAAAACAAAATAAAAAAACCCAACATAGTAAAGCATAACAGAAATTGTCATTCCAAAAATGGTTTAAAGGATATAGCCGTGTTAAGGCAGGGAGGTTTGGTGGCCTGTAATAGATGAATCCATTTAGCCTCACACTTTAATATGGAATTATCAAAGTTACCACCACGTGGATTTTGCCTAATAGCCTCCAGCACTGAGAATTGGATGGTATAGGGGTCAAAGCTGTGGTTAAAACCCACATGTTTACAAATAGGAGTGTATATCATGCCAGTGTCAATGTAATACAGGTGATCATGTATACGGCGAGCAAATGCTCTTTTGGTTTTGCCGACATAAAACGAGCAGCAGATGCAGCTGGCAAGGTATACAACTCCTTTAGTGCGGCAAGTGGCATAAAAGCGGGGTTTAAGCGTACCTCCACGTGGGAGGGGAAGTGTTTTACCTTCTCTCACCCATGGGCACTCTGCACATTCGCCACAGCAAAATGTGCCAAAGCCGCCAGTGGCACCTATTAAGGTCTCGTCACGTCCCTGGTAATGACTGTGAACCAATCTATCCCAGAGGGAAGGAGCTCTGCGGTAGACAATCTCTGGGGATTGTCGGATATATTTGTAGACAGTAACATCATCAGTAAGGAAGTGCCAGTTCTTATCGGGTAGATTCCGAATTATCTGATGGTGTGACTTATACCTTGTGATGATTTTTGTGGTATTGGGGGGTTCTTTGGTCCGAGATCCAAAGATCAGATTGTCTCTGGACTGTACTATGGTCCTATTGTAGGCCTTTTTGAGTACATTCCTGCTGTAGCCACGTGCTAATAACCGTGTCTGTAAGGAAGGGCTTCTCGTTCAAAGTCACTGTCCAGTGCACAGTTGCGTAGAGTCCTAAGATATTGAAAATGGGGAATACTGCATACAAGTGATCGGGGATGACCACTTGTGCTATGCAGGATGGTGTTCCCTGCTGTAGCCTTACGGTACAGCAAGGTGTGTAGGGTACCATCTTGATTGAGAAACACAGTAGTGTCTAAAAATGGGATATTACAAGTGTTGTGTTGGACAGTGAATTTGAAGTTGAAATTATTGTTGGAAATGTACTCAACAAAGGCGAACAGTTCAGTGGGTGTCCCCGTCCAAACGATGAGTACATCATCGATGTATCTGTGCCACAAGGCAAGGTGGCGCAGATACATTGAGGCAGCATCATCGGTGAACAGCTCCCTTTCCCACCCCCCCAGGTACAGGTTGGCACACAATGGGGCACAAGAAGTCCTCATCGCCACCCCCTGTACCTGGAAGTAGGTGACGCCGCTGAAAGTGAAAACATTTGAACAAAGTATATGGTCCAGGAGTTGGATGACAAAGTCTGCCATGGGCCACTTGGTTTGAACCTGTTCCTTGAGGAAGGTGGAGATGACCTCAACACCCCTTCAATGAGGTATGCTCGAATAGAGCGCCTCAATATCCATGGCGACCAATAATGAACCCTCGGGTACTGTGAGACCCTCCACAGCTCTCAATAGTTCCAGTGTATCCTTAAGATGTGATGGGAGTCGGACAACATGTGGACAAAGCTGGCCCTGCCTGAGACAATAGGGCGACCTGGCGGCCTATCTACGCCCTTATGCACCTTCGGGAGCGAATAGAATGTTGGCAGGATGGGCCATTTGACGTTCAGAAAATTGTAAAGGTCCTGATCAATAACAGAAGACTGCAAGGCATTTAATAAGATGGATTTAAAACGTACTTTGAAATGCTCAATAATATCCTGAGAGACTGGTGTGTACCAGTCTTGGTTAGACAAAATGTCACTGCACATATCCTCATATTGCTGTCTGTCCATAATTGACCACGTTGCCACCCTTGTCAGAGGGCTTAATGACAACGTGGTCATTATGGATCAATCCATCCAAGGCCAGTCTCTGGGGGGGGGGGGGGGGGCGATTATTTAAAGGATTTAACAGTGGGAAGTCTCAGGCTTTAAATTTCCGAGAGGTTGATTCATTGTCATCCCCGTCGTCATCAGATGATGAGGAATCTGATGATTGGACTTGAGTAGTGGTTTAGTTTTCATCCAATAATTAGACAAGTGTTTTAAGAGCACAAAAGTCCTATGCTTTGAAGCCTTTGTAAAGATCTTCATCGCGTACATTGCCTATATCTTTGTCTCTATCAAAAAGGTAATTGAAGGTGATGGACATCTTTCACCAGTTCAAATTTGTTCAAATCCCTGGAACTGAAATCGCAGTGAGCACGCACAGGATCCTTTTTGTGGTACGCAGCAGAATCGAATCGCATGGTGGTTCACACCAGTGCAATCCGATTCTGTGCCAACTGTGAGATCACACTGCGATATGCGATCTGAGCTGGGGGTGTCGTTAACTTTGAATTGACACCCCCAGCGTATCACATATGGCAGTGAGAACTGCCTGTGCTGCGGATGCGATGCGGGAACACGCAGATATATTCGCAGTGTTCCCGCATCGCATCAGTGTGAACCGGCACTGACAGTCTGTCCCTGCTTCACACAGCAAACCTCTCCCTACACTGACAAAAGAGAAAATATAGATAGTACACCTATACCAAATACCAGTCCTTGAAAGGACTTTTGTGGACCTATAACAGAGCTATATGTTTACGTGATCGGCGGACAGGGAGCGAGCAAAGTTTGCCGCAAACCGACCGCCAGGCGAACCGACGGCCGGGCGAACCGCAAGGCCATCTCTAGTGCCATGTTGAACTTCCAGTGACCAGTGTGAGAGAGTGAGAGCGATAACACCAAATTTAACACACCTGCTCCCCATTCACACCTAAGACCTTGGAACATTAACGAGTCACATGAGATCAGGGAGGGGAAATGGCAAATTGGGCACAATTTGAACATCTTCATTTAGGGGTGTACTCACTTTTGCTGCCAGCGGTTTAGACATTAATGACTGTGTGTTGAGTTATTTTGAGGGTACAGCAAATTGACACTGTTATCCACTTAAGCCCCGGAAGATTTTACCCCCTTCCTGACCAGGGCCTATTTTGCGATACGGCACTGTGTGACTTTAACAGACAATTGCGCGGTCGTGCGATGCTGTACCTAAACGAAATTGACGTCCTTTTTTTTCCCACAAACAGAGCTTTATTTTGGTGGTATTTGATCACCTGTGCGATTTTTACTTTTTGCGCTATAAACAAAAAAATAGCATCAATTTTGCAAAAATAACAATATTTTTCAAATTTTTTTATATGTAATTTACCCCCCAAAAAAAGTAAAAATCAAAATTTTTTAACATTTTTGGTAAAAAAAATCACAAAAAGTGTATTTTGATTGGTTTGCGCAAAAGTTATTGCGTTTACTAACAAAGGGAAAGATTTTTGTCATTTTTGTTGTTTTTTTTTTAACGCGTAATGGCGATCTGCGATTTTTTTTGCGGGACTGCGACATTGCGGAGGACAGATCAGACCCTTGACTGACATTTTTGACACTTTTGGGGTTACCAGTGACATTTCTACAGTAATCAGTGCTATACATATGCACTGTTACTGTAAAATTACACTGGCAGTGAAGGGGTTAACTTTTTTTAGAGGGAGGGGTTATGTGTATCCCTAGGGGTGTGATTCTAACTGTGATTGGCTGTGGCTTGAGGTGTAGGAACAGTGATCAACGGTCCTACATAGTAGAACCGTATGATCACTGTTTCTACACAGGGGAGAATGACAGGCGGCTTGTTTACATCAGCCGCCTGCCTTTCTCCCTCTGCACCGACGATCGCCGAGTGACCGGCGGACATCGGGTCCGCCGGTCACATGCGAGGGGGGTCCGTGACCACGCGCTCGCTCCCTAGACCCTCACAGGGTAGCGACATAGATCTACGTCACTCTGCCTGTGAGGGGCTGACCGCCGACGTAAATAGTCGTGCGGCGGTCGGCAAGTGGTTATACAAGCTGTACACTCACTACTTTACATTGTAGCAAAATGTAATTTCTTCAGTGTTGTCACATGAAAAGATATAATAAAATATTTACAAAAATGTGAGGGGCGTACTCACTTTTGTGAGATACTGTAAATAGTGTATAAATTAAGTGTTTTAATAGAGGTGTTAATAGAGAAAGATATCCTATTAGCACTGCTGGCGAGTACTGCTGACTGGTACTCCTGGTGGGTACTGCTGGCTAGTACTGCTGGCTGGTACTGCTGGCAGGAACTGCTGGCTGGTATTGCTGGTGGGTACTGCTGGTGAGTACTGCTGGCTAGTATTGCTGGCTGGTACTGCTGGCTGGTATTGCTGGACGGTACTGCTTGCTGGTACTGCTGGTGGGTACTGCTTGTTGGGACAGCTGATTCCTCTTAAACACATCAATGGAGTGCAGCGCTGGAGGAAGAATGCAGCTGCAGAAGAGAGCAGAGCCGCTGCTTCCTGTATCGCTCCTGTGACCTGTCACAGGTGGAGTGCATTTGATATCACTCTGCCCGTGACAGGAGACGGAACTATACAGGAAGCATTGGCTCAGTTCTTTACAGTGATGCTCGGGGATGGCGGGTCGGGATCCAGACATCTGGGCTTACCGACCCACCATCCCAGAGCAGGAGGTGGCCGGAATCCTGTTGGGGGGGAACATAGGGGAGCACAGCATACTGTTGGAGGGGCCATGGCCCCCTCTGGCTCCCCCCCTAATGACGCCACTACTTCACTGATGCAAATTTAGCTCTTCACCTGCTATTTTTCAGAGCTGAGAGATCCTATTTAAATTATGCTCTTTGAATGAATGTAGGGGACAGATTACTGTAGATAAACAGGTACAACTTATGTAGGAGGATTTGTTTAATCTCTGTGTATCACCTGAAGCCAGTCACTTCACTGGTTTATGTGAGGGTACAAAACCCTAGAAAGTTTTGAGTAAACTTCAAGCTCTTGTAGGAGATTAGGAATGGTTGTCTGTGGTCTGGAGACGAAAAACAAGTCATCAGCATATGCGGCAACCTTAAGTTGTGTAAAATATGCCGAAATTATCTCATTGACTGGGTGTGCATATAACACATAAACAATATTTTTACTTTTTTGCTATCCTAAGAGTAGGGTATTGACCTGATCTCAGAATGAATGAACCATTACCGCCTTTGGCGCTGACAACAATTGTTTATGGGTAGTTCCGCCTTCCAGGGATTTTATTTGAAATATTAAGTTGAAAGCTTATATAACCTTCCTTTTTTGTGTTTAGCCCCAATCTTTATTAGTTTACCCCTTGATAAAGCTCTTATGAGCTTCCCAAGTATTCATGTGTGCTACCTTGAGTTTGTGGAAAAAAACAAAGAATGTTTTGCTTCCAAATTAGCTTGCACTTTCTCACCTTGTGAAAGGACTTCATTAAGTCACCCGCACCAAGGTTTTTGTGAATGATGGCCTATTCTGATGGTAATCATTATCAGGGCATGGTCTGAGAGAAAAATGGATTTTCAAGCAGTTGAAATAACTGCCTCTAAGTCAATATGCAGTATAAAAAAGTAATCAATTCTGGAATAAGATTGATGAGTGAAATATGTAATCTCTTGCATTACTGTGCTGGTATCTCCATGCATCAATCAGTCTTTCTGCCCCAAGATGAGTCTTAAAAAAAGAACACGACAGGTGTGAGGCTGTCTGCGAGACATCTAAAAGGGGTTCCAAGCCAAAATTCAGTCTCATCCCAGGATAACCAACCCCTTGGAGAAATTTGACAGCTCTGTCAAGCACGAGCCTAAAAAACTCATATTGAGATATGTTAGGTAGGTACACATTTGCCATTGTACAGGCTTGTCCACAAATTTAACCCTCAGAAATAGTCATCGTCCCAGTGATTCCCCCATCAATTTTTCATAGTCCCACTGTATAGATCTGGAAAAAACAATGGAGCCACCGCACAATTTTGAGATAGAAGAGTAACCATGATATGGTTAAGACAATTGATGGCTACCTAATCTCTGGGATTTAGATCTATTAAAATGAGTTTCCTGAAGAAATTCAGATTGCACCTTCATTCTCCAAAGCTGTTTTAGAAGCTGTAATCTTTTTTTCAGTAAATTGAGTCCCTTCACATTCAGGGATAGCAAATTCAGAAGCTTAATTTTTTTCTATATAGTAATGCTAGAATAATACCAATAGGGTTGCCTGATCAGATGAGAAGGGAAGAATATAAAAAAAGAGAATTTGAAAAAGAGACGCCAAAAAAACTAAGAAAAGGCTAAATCTAGCAATTATCCACGACACTATGCTACTTGTAGGGGCATGTAGTGTAGAATGTCCTAAGCTGGGAAGGTAGCAAATGAGGGTGGTCAAGAAGTACAACCAAATCCCACCAATCCAGCCAAAATATGTCCCCGTGTCACCTCCCAGGGGTGCCTAATTTTGGCAATAACCAAGAGAGGGGACCTAAATAAAAGGGCAGTTGAGAAAAAAAATGAGGATTTAAGTACGGTATATACAATTATAAATAAATTATCATGCATATATAATCATCTGCAAGGCCCTTATCTCATTGTTATACAGTTTCAACTGTCAGTTTATATTTGCAAGTGTACATATAAGCTCTCTTGCAGCAAATCAAGTGCAAGGGTCTTTTTTCTCTGTCTTATCTTCCAAATTCACTGCATCGTATCAGCTGACACACTAAAATAGGTGGGGTCGAGATAATGAAAAAAAGAGGGAGATGGGCAGCCGAATTTATAAACACTGCAAGTATCTTAAGGGTTATCTTACCTCAAGAATTGAAGAGGTCTTCAAGGACAACTTCCTCCCCCGTTAAATATGATTCCTCGGGATCTGAAGAAAAGGTGATGTGACGTCTCATTCATACATGGTTCAGTAGGAATAGCATTCTGAAGCAGACATGTGCAGAATGGAAAATTTTGTTTAGTTTCGGATAGATTCATTATGTTACTAATTTTGAACAATCTCGAAGCATTAAAGAGGTCCTGTCTGTGAATGTGGGGATGTAGTCCCTGGGGTTTTCTTTTAGGGGAAGATGACAAGTCCACAATAGGTTCCGGAGTGAGGTTAAAGTCACCACAAATCAGGAGGGAGACCTTCAGCTCCTTTCGGATTATTTGCATCAATTTATTAAAAAAGTGGATTTGGCTAGAGTTGGGGGCATATGCATTGGCAAGAGTGTAAACAGTGGAATTGATCTCACAAATAAGTATTAAATAACTTCCCCCGGGGTCTTTGATTTCCTTTAGCAGGTTAAAGGAGACTGAGTCCTTAATAGCAGTCATGACCCTTCTTTTCTTTGTGTCAGCATTGGCGGTGAAGACATAAGGGAAATTGCCGTGAGAACTTTGTGGTGGGGCAGAACTATAAAAATGAGTCTCTTGGACCAGTAAGATGTCACATTGGTGTTGTAGGGCTTCCCTCCATAGTGTGTTAACTGGATGATTGAGGCCTTTAGAGTTTATGGACAAAAGTTTCAATCCCATTGTGAGCATAGTAGTGGATGCTGGTCAAGTATCAGAAATGCAGAAGTGCTTACAGTGAGAAGATAGTGACCTCTAGTGGACAATTCCCGTAGTGATTCTCCAGTATTTCCCCAGTGCCAGGAAATTGCAGCTTGTGGATTTCTTGAAGCATTTCTCCTTAGTGTCTGAGAACTGTGACAGTAGAAATGGTGGAAAAAGGGAAAAAAGAACAATAACAACAAAAAACATAGCATAGGTGAGATAACCTTCATTTGCACAGGAGGAAAGGCAGGTGCGGTAAAACTGTGTGCAGCTAAACTGCTGCTCAGGTTGGGGGAAAGAAAGGAAATGTTAGAACCTCTGCTCGAAGAGGTCCTTCAATGGAAGGTTGTGGGCAACCCAGCAATCACTTGTGTTTGCGTGGGTTTTTGGTGGTGACCAAGTACCAGTCCAAGGCCTGGTGTGGGGAGTTATCCGTAGGGAAAGCAGGGTCTCGTGAGGACGGGAGTATTTTCCATGTCTTGAGGAGTGTGAGGCCCTTTTCCAGGGATTCTATCATGTGAGTGGACCCCTCAAAGGTGACTGTAAGCTTGGACGGGTAACCCCACCCGTGAGTGATGTTATGGTTACGCAAATGTTTAGTGATGGTATTGAGACTTCTGCATTTCTGCAGCGTATGCTGAGAGATTTCAGCGGAAAATTGGAGGCCTGAATAGAGTGGGGGTAGTTGTGGATTCCCCCGAGATGCCTTCATGATGTGGTCCTTTATATGGTAGAAATGGAGTCTCAGAATCACATCCCTAGGGACCATCTCAGGGAGGTAGGAAGGCTTGGTTAAACGATGGATGCGATCAATTGTTACATCCAGGTCCGACAGATCAGGGAGAAGCACTTTGAACAGGGTGGAGACATACTCATGCAAGCTATCCTGGTGAATATTCTCAGGGATCCCCCTGATTTTGAGGTTGTTCCTTCTCGACCTTTCCTCGATGTCCGTAAGCTTGGACCTGACCCACTCCATCTCATCCTCCTTCTTATCATGTGCGTCAAAAAGATTGTTAATAGTGGTGGCGAACTCCCCCATTTTGTCTTCCACATGTTCTACTCTGTCAGTAACTGACTGAAGGTCTCTACCCAGCTTATTCATGTATGATGCCATGTCAGATTGAAGGAGCTTCTCAGCGAAACAAACATGTCCTTTAGGACAGTGTCCAATACAGGCCTATTGTTAGTGGGGATCTCCTCAATGGAGCCAGGAAGGTCTCTGGTGTCTTCTTCTGTCCCTCTGTCAGCTCCCCTCCCCCCTCCACTGCGCTCTCCGTCCAACCTGAATCTGGCTTTTTCAGGGCTGCCAGACATGGGAGTGGAGTTGTATGTTTGTGGGGAGCTAGTTTTGGGGTCTGCATACCTGCTAGGCGAATTTCTCAGCACAGGATTTTGTGGAGAGTGGGCGGGTGCAGGAGGAGATGAGCTGGCGCCATCTTGCCTGGCCCCATGCGGCTGCTTGATGAAAAAGGCAGTCAGTTTTTGTGGGCCCGGGCATCCTCTTTTTACTTCCTGGTCATGATCCGTGTCGTGGGGATCCAGATCGTTCTGTTGGCGGGTGGATTGGATGGCTGTAGCTGGGTAACCTGTGCGGGCTGCTGTAAACCTCTGTGGAGCGGGAGCTGTGCAGCTAAGCGTCCATCGCGGTTCCTGACAAGCCACGCCCCCCATGTTACTAATTTTGTTTTGCTGATTAGTTTTCGGAATTTTTTTAGTTTTGTTTTGTTTCATTTACTTTAGTTTTGTTTATTAATTTTTTAAGGAATTCCAAATTTTCAGAATGAGTCTAATTCAGATTGGTCAAACAATTATTGATAGATTCAAATTCTGTGTGAAGAATAGATGAATGTTATGGGGTGGCCTGGGAAGCCGGTCTCCTTGTCCTTAACAACTGATGATTCTTTCGCTGTCAGCAGGCCTCCCTGATGAGAGCTGAAATGTCAACAGAGGAATGCCGGCAATAGAAAAGTCAGAAAAAAAACAGCCTGGGATCCCCCCAATCCATACCAGGCCCTTTGGGTTATGGTATTGATTCAAAGGGGAATCCAGCGCCAAATAAAAAAAAGAAAATAACGGCTTGGGCCCCCCAAAATCCATACCAGACCCTTATCCAAGCATGCAGCCTGGCAGGTCAGGAAAGGGAGGGGACGAGCGTGCCCTCCCCCTCCTAAACCATACCAGGCCATATGCCCTCAACATGAGGGGGTGCTTTGGGGCAGGGGGCAGAGGGCATCTTCCCCACAACCCTGGGCTGTGGTTGTGGGGATCTGTGGGTGGGGGGCTTATCAGAATCTGGAAGCCCTCTTTAACAAGGAGGCACCCAGATCCCGCCCCCCCTTTGTCAATAAATATGGGGTATCATCGCCAACCACACCACCACGGGAAGTGAAAAAAACACAAAAACATCTGGCCTTGTCGAAGGCTCCCCACGCTCTGGCTGCTTTTCCATCTGACATTTCTTAAATAAGTAAGGGGCGGAGTCACCCAATGATATCAGCGAGTGACCCTGCCCCGTGTGACATCAATGACAGGGGCATGCTATGTCAATGATATCAGGAGACTCCATCCCTTACCTATTTACCTATTCACCCCTTACCTATTTAAGAAATGTCAGGCGTACTACAAATTATATGCACCCCTCATTACTAAATCTCTAACAGAAGCACTAACTTCATAAATAAAAAACAGAACACGACCAAAGAATACATGCTTGCTTATATTTTGGCCATACCAAAACCTGACAAGGACCCCATTGAGTGTCCAAGCTACAGACCAACATCCCTTCTGAATATCGATCTAAAACTATTGACCAAATCATTAGCTAACAGGATCAGACCTCTTCTAGAAAAAATGATAAGCCCGGAGCAAGTAGGATTTATGCCTGGAAAGGAGGCAAGAGACAATATAATCAAATCTCTAAACCTGATACATAAGGTACACCAACAAAAAAAATGGAAGGCCTTCTGCTGTCAACCAACGCAGAACCGAATGATGATGTGGATAACATCATTATACAACAAACCACAAGCGATAATTAACATAGAAACATAGAAACATAGAATGTGTCGGCAGATAAGAACCATTTGGCCCATCTAGTCTGCCCAATATATCTGAATCCTATGAATAGTCCCTGGCCCTATCTTATATGAAGGATAGCCTTATGCCTATTCCATGCATGCTTAAACTCCTTCACTGTATTTGCAGCTACCACTTCTGCAGGAAGGTTATTCCATGCATCCACTACTCTCTCAGTAAAGTAATACTTCCTCATATTACCTTTAAACCTTTGCCCCTCTAATTTAAAACTGTGTCCTCTTGTGGTAGTTTTTCTTCTTTTAAATATGCTCTCCTCCTTTACCGAGTTGATTCCCTTTATGTATTTAAAAGTTTCTATCATATCCCCTCTGTCTCTTCTTTCTTCCAAGCTATACATGTTAAGGTCCTTTAACCTTTCCTGGTAAGTTTTTTCCTGCAATCCATGTACTAGTTTAGTAGCTCTTCTCTGAACTCTCTCTAGAGTATCTATATCCTTCTGGAGATATGGCCTCCAGTACTGCGCACGATACTCCAAGTGAGGTCTCACCAGTGTTCTGTACAGCGGCATAAGCACTTCTCTCTTTCTACTGCTTATACCTCTCCCTATACATCCAAGCATTCTGCTGGCATTTCGTGCTGCTCTATTACATTGTCTTCCCACCTTTAAGTCTTCTGAAATAATTACTCCTAAATCCCTTTCCTCAGATACTGAGGTCAGGACTGTGTCAAATATTCTATATTCTGCCCTTGGGTTTTTACGCCCCAGGTGCATTATCTTGCACTTATCCACATTAAATTTCAGTTGCCAGAGTTCTGACCATTCTTCTAGTTTTCCTAAATCCTTTTCCATTTGGCGTTTCCCTCCAGGAACATCAACCCTGTTACATATCTTTGTGTCATCAGCAAAAAGACAAACCTTACCATCGAGGCCTTTTGCAATATCACTTATGAAGATATTAAACAAAATTGGTCCCAGTACAGATCCCTGAGGTACCCCACTGGTAACATGACCTTGTTTTGAATGTTCTCCATTGACTACAACCCTCTGTTGTCTGTCACTCAGCCACTGCCTAATCCACTCAACAATATGGGAGTCCATGCTCAATGACTGCAGTTTATTGATAAGTCTTCTATGTGGGACAGTGTCAAAAGCCTTACTAAAATCTAGATATGCAATGTCTACTGAACCTCCACAGTCTATTATTTTAGTCACCCAGTCAAAAAAATCTATAAGATCTGTTTGACATGATCTCCCTGAAGTTAATGATGTCTAAAGTTTGCCCCCTATCTCCCCTTTTATTTATCCTAACCCTGTAACCACTAATAAGGACCAGTAAAATGCAAAATGCGATACATGGATTCAAAATTAGTGACAAAGAGTACAAACTAGCAGCCTACCCAGATGATTTACTTTTTTTTGTCACCCAACCACATATCTCAATTCCAAATCTAAATAAAATTTTCCAGCTTTTTAAATATATTTCCAATTTTAAGATAAATCACAGCAAATCTAAGAAATGTGAGGCGGAGGAGCATACAGTCGGCGCGGAGCCGTCAACGAGGCTGGAGTTTTTTGGGGGGTTTTTTGGGTCTGGATGTGCATTGTGATTAATTATGGATCTACACGGGGGACATTGTTTTTTTTTTTCAATAAAGGAATTGTCAAAAACTCATACACTGTCTTTATTCACTTTTTACACTTTTTGGTGAATGTGTAGGGATAATATGTACCCCATACTCATTCACATGTGGGTGGTGGATCTGGGGGCCCTTTTGTTAAAGGGGGCTTCCAGATTCTGTTAAGCAGAGTCCCCCTGCCTTAATGCCCCCCCATGTTGAGGGCCTCCCTTTCCTGACCTGCAGGGGTATATGCTCTGATAACGGTCTGGTATGAATTTGGGGGGGACCCACGCCGTTTTAAAAAAATATTGGTGTGGGGTTTCCCTTAGAATCTTTCCCACACCCGAAGGGCTTTTCTTCTAACTTTTTGTATTGCCTGAATTATTTTGCTTACATTTAAGCCCTCAGCGGGAAAGCCCACTGACAGCTAATGAATCATCGGTTGTTAAGGACACGGCAGTCGGCTTCCTTAACAAACAGCTATTCTTAACACAGAATTCAAATCTGTCGATCATTTTTCGACCGTGTTGAATTTGAATTGTTGTAAAAAATTTGGAATTCATTGAAAAAGGAATAAATATAACGAATTTCAATGAATTTCAACTTATGCTTACCTGCTCTGTGCAGCAGCCCCAATCCTCTTCTTCTCAGGGACCTTGCTGGTGCTTATGGCCCCTCTCTCCTGTCTAGTGCCCCCAGGGCAAGCACCTTACAATTGGGGCACCCAAGCAGGTGCACTCCTGAGCTGCTGCTCTGCATGTCCATTCAGACACATAGCCAGGGCTCGGCCCCACCCCCTCTCTCCACATTGGCTCACTG
The DNA here is from genome assembly GCF_965119305.1 of Pelophylax lessonae. Lineage (NCBI taxonomy): Eukaryota > Metazoa > Chordata > Amphibia > Anura > Ranidae > Pelophylax > Pelophylax lessonae. The sequence goes on along the minus strand of NC_138776.1, from coordinate 120,922,038 downwards.
GATGTGATTGACACCTGAGGGAGCCAATGGCCCCCACTGCTGTCTCAGCCCATGAGGAGGGAGAGTCCCTGGAGAGCCGATGCTCTCATGCACATTGCTGGAACGAGAGGGAGCTCAAGAAAGTACTAGGGGGCTGCTGCACGCAGAAGTTTTTTTTACCTTTATGCATAGAATGCATGAAGGGGAAAAACCTTTAGCCTTTAGAACCATTTTAAGGTATCAACACAAACAACTTCACAAGACATGGTGCATTTGGATGCAGTTCCAACTAACATCCAAATATAAATAAATCTTGGGGACGCCTTAAGATTTTACATGGTCTGCCTGATCGTGTGAGATCTTCTGGAGCTATTTTTTTTTTTTCATTTTAATATACTTCTTTTTATCTTTTTCTTTTGATATTGCTTGAAAGGAGGGTGGGGGAGGGGATAAGGTAAATAGGGGAAAATTGGTTAATTTGGGGTAGAACAGTACATTTACAACAGTAAAGTGATATAGAAGGATACCTAATGTGTTTGTTACCCCCAACATTTAATATTCTTGATATGTGACTGCTGTACCATGTACTTGCATGAAAAAGTATTATATTCCTCTGTGTGAAATACCTAGTGTTCCTGCCAGTCCCTCTCCTCTCCTATTAAAAACGAAACACACTAAGCAGGAAAACACACCGTGGTCAGTTCTCTAGCTATGCTGGGAACTCAGCCTGCTCACCTCCAACGACCAGGCTTGTCCTGACACTCCCCCCCCCCCCCCCGTACAGCCAATTAATGAGGGCAATTCAGTGTACTGCTGCTTCTCCTCCCCCAGCTCTTATGCAGCTGAGAAAATATATAGTGTGATCACTTATAAAAAAGGGGAAAAAGGTCGTTTTTTTTTTTTTTTTATATCTATACACAAATGTTTTGCCTTTCATTTCTATTTGACCTCAATGGGTTGTTATACAAGGTGAGGGTTTACAATCACTTTAAGGATAAGGGTAAATGTCATTGTTTAGTTCAGATTAAATAAAAAGGTTTGGTCTAAGTAAAGTATGATGGGATAATCTGCCTTTTAATCATTGTGACAGATGTCTGTATGTGTCTCAAATTATGACAATATGGCTGACGTTAATTATTGTACAGCTGAACCCGATTGTCTTGACTAAATAGAGAGTTATAACAAAAAAATCTATTTATTGATTATCTAATACCTGTGTAATTAAATGGTGTATGTGTAAAAAGACCATAATAAAATATGGCATCAAATATAAGCCATTTTCACACCCATAATGAGGCCAAATACTCCAAATACCACTTTACACCATTTTACTACAGGTTTTATCTCAAGTCCTAATATCCATGACAGAAAAGAAAAAGTATTGTTGTCCCCTGTGTATCTCTACCAGTATATGGAGTCCCTAAATCCTTGAAAGGCATCATAATGATGTTACTGTTTTTGTAAGTTGTTCGGCTTTTCTACACTTCTGCCTCACTTCAGCAATTATGTGTTATGTGTCATTAAATGTACATTTACTATTTATTATTTATGATTTCAGCACCATATTTATGATAAAGCAATATGCAAAACATGTCAAATGAGGTCATATGGAATACTTTCTGATCAAAAGAAGTTTTCCATAAGTCCTGGATATTCAGATTTAAGATATAATCTGCAGTTATATTGTGTAAATTGGTATTTGGCCTCTTTAAGGTGTGAAAATGGTTTATATATGATGCCGTATATCATTGCAGTCTTTTAGACACAAAAGTTACAATCAATATTAAAAAAGATTTCGTTTTAACTGATTTTATTGTGAGATTTGTTGAGGGTGTATTCCTTAAAAAGTCCCACTATACATTTTGTTTTGTTTGACATTGCCACAGTTTAGGACAATTCTGTTAACAAACTCTACTTTACTTCTTCAGTGGTTTTTCTAATAAAATGTTTTAGTTAATATTTATTGAAGAGAAATATGTAAAGTTCAATATAATCACATTATAACTAAGCTCAGTGAGCAGTGATAGAGCTTTTGATGCCCCAGGGACCTTAACAGAGCGTATGGAACATTTTAGATCAAGCTTACTGGAGTTGTTCACTGTCCAAAAGACTCAGAAAATCATGAGTGGAAAAGAGTAAATATTTTGGGACAGTCATAAATTTTATCAAGGATCATATATTTACTGCATACTTCACAAACGTGGCTTATGCTAGCAATTAGGAATAGTCTTTGGGCTCAGGCTGAACATGAGCTTGACAACAAAGCCCTACCCCACCCTCCTTTCAAGCAATATCAAAAGAAAAGGAGAAAAAGAAGTATAATAAAATGAATAAAAAAACAAAAGCTCCAGAAAATCTCACTCGATTAGGCAGACCAAGTTATATAAAATCTTAAGGCACTGTCCCCAAGATATATTTATATTTGGTTGTTATTTGGAATTGCATCCAAATGCACCATGTCTTGTGAAGTTGTTTGTGTTGATACCTTAAAATGGTTCTAAAGGCTAAAGGTTTTTCCCCTTCATGCATTCTATGCATAAAGGTAAAAAAATGTCTGCGTGCAGCAGCCCCTTAATACTTTCTTGAGCTCCTTCTCGACCCAGCAATGTGCATGAGCGCATCGACTCTGCAGGGACTCTCCCTCCACATGGGTTGAGACAGCAGTGGAGGCCATTGGCTCCCTCAGGTGTCAATCACATCCAGTGACCCAATGCGGTAAGAGGGGGTGGGGCCGAGCCCTGGCTCTGTGGCTGAATGGACATGCAGAGCAGCAACTCGGGAGCGCACATGCTTGGGTGCCCCAATTGTAAGGTGCTTGCCCTGGGGGCACTAGACAGGAGAGGGGCCAGAAGCTCCAGCGAGGGCCCTGAGAATCTATCCAGGTTAGATTAGACAAGGGTCAATCTTTTTCAAAATTTGGCAAACACAAACTTGGAGGTAACTCATATTTAAGTCTATAGGGGTGAACCTTGTAGCTAAATTCTAGACATTTATTGAGCTTATAGGCAAACTACTATCACAAAAAGGCATGGTAATCAAAGGAACTGCCATGGGTGCCATGCACCAATACAAAATGTCAAGCAGAAGAGTTGATTTTAGACTGAAGTTCATGGACTTTAAAGACACACAACATACATTTAATAAAAAATATACATTTTTAATAATGCACATTTACAATCATAAAATCAATTAAAACCCAAAAAATACAGTACATATTGCGCCTACAGTATGTGTCAATAAGGATGGTAGCCCTTATAGATGCTTCATTCAGCCACTTGCCTGCAGAGCTCTGCAGCCTCCTGGTGATCCTTTGGAGGTCTATAAGGGTTTATGAAAAACCTTAATCCACTTTTAACTAGTGACTAGTGAGTGTATTTTTATTGTCTTTTAGTCTTTTTAATAAAACATTACACCTAGATGTAGGCACCCTCTTGTGTTTGTTTTTTATATGTGCATTAGGATCTGAAGACCTAATCTGGTGTTCCCTGCCATTCTTCTGGGCCCGCTTATGCACCCCGTTAAAAAACAGTTGGGTTCTAGTAATTCGAGTAATAGCTTATTCATTTTCTATAAAGACATGGTCTTGCATGGCATTGGTAGACTCAATGGGAGAACCCAGACTTTTTGGTGGAGGATATAAGGTATGGCTATGAGACAGGGCATTGTGTGTGATGATTTTGCTGCTGGCTCAGTCCATTTTTAGTCTCCAGCCCCCTCCATATTTGTAGGCCTTGTTTTGTATTGATGCTCACAGATGAAGCTATACCAGTAGTTTTTACACAGTGTTGTGTATTGTGAGTATCTGTACATATGTAAATCTTGCTGTGATTCTTGGTGAGCATGAGCCACTCTATCTTGCACAATAACGAGATTACTATATACAGTATATGAGGATGTTCATTGATTTAACCTTGTTGGGCTTTTCCCTTTGTAGCAAATTACCCATTTTCATATGTATACCCCAAGCTCTGCATATCTATGATGATGATTGGAAACAGGATGGATTGACTGTACTATAAAAGGGAGACTCCTACTCCCTGTAATTAGGTAGGTAATACATAGACATGTACCAAAATAGAGAAGTCCAAGTAGCAGTCTAAATTTTTGGTTGATAACCAAACTTTGTCACCCACATGAAAGGTAGGAAGTGATTTGCAAAGTCTGTCAACTGCCTTTTTGTAGCATTTCTGACCCTCCTTCAAAGTCTCCATCAATTTCTCCTGAATCTCCTGCAATATAGTTAATCTTTTGGCAACAGCACAAGTTAAGATAGGGAGATCAAGGAGTTAAGATATGGAGTTAAGATAGGGAGATCAAGAATAAAAACTGGATGATACCCAGTGTTTAAAAAAAAAAAGGATTTTGAGTAGTGGAGCTATGTTTAGATTTGTTATAAGCAAATTCTGTCATAGGAAGACAGTTCACCTAGTCATCCTGAAGATAACTGAGAAAACATTGAAGGCACTGCTCCAGTGTTTGATGGATCCTCCCAGTCTGACCATTAGGCTGGGGATGCAAAGCAGAGGACAGATTAATTGAAACACCCAGCGCTGAGCAAAAGCTTTTTCCAGAATTCTGAAGTAAACTGCACTCCTCTGTCTGAAATTACATGATCAGTTCAGCAGTTCATCTTAGTGAGACAACTACTATGATAATAATCATTTATTTTGAGGGAGGCATATTGACCACAAATTCCATAGAAAATCACCCCCATGGTCGTAATGGAACAGGAAGTGGCTGGAGCAACCCCAAAGGAAAAGATTGGGGCATTTTATTGCATGCAAAGGACAGGCATGAGGCTGCATAGGTTTGATATCTTTCAATCCAAACAGATTCAGGTACATAGTGACGATATCCTTGAATCCAAAAGCTGCTCTTATAAGCAAGGTTAATGGCCTTTAGGAGGATGACTAAGAAGCAAGTCTTTATTATACCCATTTTTGATACGATTCAAAAACGTCTTAGAACTTGTGGCCTCCAGGAAGTTCTTTTGAGGCATCATCATACATTCCGAGTTGCTTTCCTGCAGGGGCTCAGACAATATCCGCAATAAGGCATCAGACTTACCATTCTTTGATCCAGGTCAGTGCAAAATAATAATATTGAACCTCGAAAAGTACAGCGACCAATATGCTTCCCTGGAAGACGATCTTTTGACAGACCAAATTATTCTAGATTTTTATGATCAATGAGAACAGTTTCAGAATGATTAGTCTCTTCCAAATGCCTCTATTCAGAAAACGCTTCCCTAGTTGTCAGCAACTCCTTATTCCTATTGTCATATTTTTTTTTCAGCTAAAGACATTAATGAGAGAAATAAGCACAAAGATGTAGCTGTAAGAAAGAGAAGGTTCTTATGAGTTTTCTGTAGAAGTTTGCAAATCCAACAAAGCACTGTATTTCTTTATTGTTTCTAGGAGCAGGCCAATCCACCACTGCTTTGATCTTCTCGGGATCCATGCAAGAACTGGATCTAGGTTTGTTCAAACTGAGGTTTTATGTAAAGTCAGTTCTTCTAATCTCTTAAAGACATTGCAAACATGCTTGCGATGCACATTCAGGTTATCAGAAAACATGAGAATATCATCCAGATATGCAATCACAAACTGGTCAAAGAGGTCTTGAAAAACCTGATTGATGAAGTGTTGAAAAGTTGCAGAAGTATGCAAAAAGGCAAAAAGGACTCGAAATGCCCATATCTGGCAGGACAGTTTTCTATTTGTCATAAGTCTAGTTTTGTAAAGACTTTGGCAGAAGGGAGTCTTTCAAACATTTCAGCGATTAACCACTTGCCGACTGCCGCGCGACCATTTACGTCGGCAGTCAGCCCCTCACAGGCAAAACTACGTAGGGCTACGTCGTTAGCCTGTAAGGGTTTTGGGAGCGAGCGCACGCCACCGGATGCACGCTCCCGCTCAGTCACGGACCCCCCCGCGCGTGTGCCCGGCGGACCCGATGTCCGTCGGGCACTCGCGATCGTCCGTGACAGCGGGAGAAAGGCAGGCGGCTAATGTAAACAAAGCCGCCTGTCAGTCTCCCCTGTGTAAGAATGCTGATCAAACGGTTCTACTATGTAGGACCGTTGATCACTGTTCTTACACATCAAGCCACAGCCAATCACAGTTAGAAACACGCCCCTAGGGACACACTTAACCCCTCCCTCTCAAAAAAAGTTAACCCCTTCACTGCCAGTGTCATTTTTACAGTAACAGTGCATATGTATAGCACTGATTACTGTAGTAATGTCACTGGTAACCCCAAAAGTGTCAAAAATGTCAAGTCAAGGGTCCAATCTGTCCGCCCCAATGTCGCAGTCCCTCAAAAAAATTTGCAGATCGCCACAAAAACAACAAAAATGACAAAATTTTTTCCCTTTGTTAGTAAACGCAAAAACTTTTGCGCAAACCAATCAAAATACGCTTTTTGCGATTTTTTTACCAAACATATGGTAAAAAAAATTGGCCTAAAATGTTAAAAAATTTTGATTTTTACATTTTATTTTGGAATTTCATATAAAAAATGTGAAAAATATTGTTATTTTTGCAAAATTGACGCTATTTTTTGTTTATAGCGCATGATCAAAATATCGCACAGGTGATCAAATACCACCAAAAGAAAGCTCTGTTTGTGGGAAAAAAAGGACGCCAAATTAGTTTAGGTACAGCATCGCACGACCGTGCAATTGTCCGTTAAAGTCATGCAGTGCTGAATCGCAAAATAGGCCCTGGTCAGGAAGGGGGTAAAATCTTCCGGGGCTTAAGTGGTTAAGGGAAGTGGAAAATGTTTTTTAATAGTGATTTTATTAAAATCCCTGTAATCGATGCAAGGGGAAATCCTTTTTTTCAATGAAGAACAGGGCTGCCCCTGCAGGAGACTTTGAGTGGCCGATAAAGCCCTTCTCTAAATTCTCATCAAGCCACTCCTTGAGCAGCTTTGATTAAGGTTTTGACAGATTGAAAAGGTGACTAAAAGTTATTTTTTCCCCTGGGAGCAGCTTAATGGAACAGTTGTATGAGCAATGAGGATGTAATTGATTGGCATTCTTTTTATCACAGACATGCCAGAACTTATGTTATTGTGGAGGTAAGATGTCATATGACCAGCTTCTGATGAACAGTCCTACATTTCACATTTCATTAGTGTATTCAGCCAGTAGCTGGGGGGGGGGGGGGGGGGTCTGCGCTGTCAGAATTCAATAGCACAGCAGGGGAGATTCCTGCATTCACATCACTTTTATGGATACAGAAATCTGTCAGGTTTTTTTTTTTTTTCATTCAACTCACTGTTTGAATAAGAAAACAAACTCTCAATGTACACCCAGCTTTAAAGTCTCACCAATCTGAATGGGGAAGCAATTAAACCACCCTTGGAAAGCAGCATTGTCAGTCTGGGAAGAGGGTAGTTTTAGGTGCACCAGTAGATTTAGATTGAGTTCTGAACAAATTAAAGCCAAACTCCAGCAAACACTTTTAAAGCAGTTACAAAAAAAACAAAATATCCACGTTTGAACAATTGACAGATATGTGAAAGCTGCTAGCACATTTTTTGGTCACAAATATAATCAATAGAAAATGTAGCACTTATCATAACGGGAATACAGTGTAAATCAAGTCCATTATCCTAAGAGGAATAACAGCAAGACGTTAAATATGGAGATAATGGATAACACATATGGATACCTTTGGCTTTAAAAGAGATTGTAGCTAAACAGGAACATAGATCCAGACTGGAGACCACCACCTTTACCACCACCACACACAGCCTCTTACCCAAAGTAGTTGACCCCTTATTACAAACACGCATATATGTGATCCTAGGCAACCTCCAGGATGGTGCCTTTCATTTGGTGTCCCATCAATAAGGTTCCAAATCTTACCGCTACGCCAGTAGTGAATCTCCCATAAGCACACTCAAGCCTGCAAACATACAGTATGTCTCTCAATAAAGCAAATAAAGCCTCCTTATAGCGTAATATATTTAAAACATTATTTAATTAGAGATAGAAAAAGCCACTCACATGATATTCAGTTAAAAACAGGATTCAAAGTGCCTGTGGTGAGTTTTCAACCAAGAAAAGTTCCTGATCCTGCAATGATGTCATAGCTAGGGTTGAGCGAACCCGGACTGTATTGTTTGGGATCGTAATGGACTTTTAGGTATTCGGTACCCAAACATTTCACTGTATGTTTGGAATGCTGTCCGTTGTTCGGTAATGTTATTTGATGTTTTGGCGCGGTTTTAATGGCACGGATTCAACAGGTGCAAGGCAGCCAATCAGCAAGCGTTTAACTAGTGTGCCCTTAGAAGCCATCACAGCCATGCCTACTAATGGCATGGCTGTGATTGGCCAGTGCAGCATGTGACACAGACTCTATATAAGCTGGAGTCACATAGCGTCGCACGTCACTCTGCTATAACTATACTAGGGAGAGGTTCCTGATGAGAGATAGGAGATTATTGTAGGGGCAGGCTGGAGATTGCATTCAGGGAAAGAATAGGAAAATTCTTCTTTAATCAGACAGCGATCTACATTGATTTTATTGTGTTGGGGTGCAGCGCACAATCTTTTTGCCCTGAGGGAGAGATAGGAGATTATTGTAGGGGCAGGCTGGAGATTGCTTTCAGGGAAATAATAGGAAGAATATTCTTTATTCAGACAGCGACCTACATTAATTTTATTGTGTGGGGGTGCAGTGCACAATCTTTTTGCCCTGACCTGAGCCCAGTGAGGAGGAGGAGGGAGAAAAAAAAAACTTTTATCAGTCTATTAGTTGGGCGGCATGCGGTGTGTAGCGGCCATGTAATGCAAGCTCAGTGCATATGTGTCTGCTTAATCTGCATATTTTACTTTGACATACAGTGTTTAGACACTGCTTTTTCTAATCTGCTCTTGAAAAAGCACCAATGTAATGTGCAGGGGTTGCAATTGCAACCAGGCCCCATGCTCCAAGGGGCCCATGCAGCTCCCCTGTACACCTGGATAGGAGGGGCAGCATGTAGATAAATCACTTCCTTTTTCCTTTTGTAGCTGCAGGAGGAAAATGGAGGAGATTGGTTCCTCTGTATGCTGCCCCCGCCACTCCTCCTATCCAGTTCACTTGTGTTCTGCTGTCTCTGGGCCCCTGTGTGCTCCCCTGGTCCCCCCCCCCCCCACTGTGCTGCCCCCACTATGCTCCCTTCCCTCTCCTGCCAGTTGCTGCAGGGGTGTGTCACAATAGAGAACCAGGAAGGGGTCAGTAAATATGTAATTTACCAGCTCCTTCCCTTTCTGAATTGACAGAGTCATAGTCAATGACATTGTAAAAAAAAAATGATAAAACATTATTCAATGAAAATACCAAAAAATAAAAACTACTGACACCAGTGGGTGAACTTCCAGGATCTCAAAGGTCACACTTGCGACCGGGCCCTGGCATTCCACCACCGTGGGGAGGCCCCAAGATGGCAGATGGCAGAAAGGGGGCCCACTTCAGAACTTGTGAAAGGGACCCATTTAGGGGAAAAAAATTTAATTGCGGCCTAGTCTGCATATGTTACAGTGAGATATACTCTTTGAATACTGCTGTTGTATTCCGCTTATCAATAAAAACCCATTTAGGGGAAGATGCAACATTCAATAAATATGAGGAGAAGGTCAAATAAGGGATGTGGCCTGGATCGTGGTGTTGCTGGTGGAGCTCCTGTGCAAGGAGAGGACGTGGTCGATCTGTGCCAGCTACACGCTCAGGTGAAACACCTTTCTCAGCTGCGAGTAGGCGACAGAACCTGCAGCAGTATTTGGCAGGGCCTAATGTGCCTCTACAAATGTTGAGGATGGAACAAGTACAGGCGATAGTAGATTGGGTTGCTGACAGTGCCTCTAGTTTCTTAACATTGTCTCCCACCCAGTTTTCTGTTAAAAGGTCAGAGATGGCACCTGCAGCCGATGTCCACCATCAATCTTTCACCTCACCCCCTTGCAAATCAGCCAAGCAGTCTGAGCCCCAAGTCATGCAACAGTCTTTTCTTCTTTTTGATGACTCTGTTAGCATGGTTTCCCAGGGCCATCCACCTAGCCCTGCCCCAGAAGTGGAAGAGATTGAGTGCACCGATGCCCAATGACTTATGTCTCAAGATGAGTACATGGGAGGACCATCGCAGCACGTCTCAGATGATGACGCAACACAGGTGCCAACTGCTGCGGAATTCCGAATTGTGGAGACCGACAAGGAGGGCAGGGGTGAAGACTGGGTGGAAGACGATGTGGAGGACGATGAGGTCCTTGACCAAAGATGGAATGAACATCATGCAGGTGACCTGAGTAGTTTGGAGGAAGTGGCAGTGGTCGCACAGAGCCACCAGCACAGCAGAAGAAGGAGCAGGGTGCAAAAGCAGAGTGGCCTTGCCCTAGACACTACGCCTGCTACTGCTCAATGCAGCAAGGGACCGAGCACACCAAAGTCAGCTCAAAGGAGTTCCCTAGCATGGCAGTTCTTCAGACATTGTGATGATGACAGGACATGAGTGGTTTGCATGCTGTGCATTCAGCGCCTGAAGCGAGGCATAAACCTTCTCAACCTGGGCACAACCTGCATGACCAGGCATCTAAGTGCAAAGCACGAGCTGCAGAGGAGAGCACACCTCAAAAACCAAGAAATGTCTCTGGCTCCTCCTGCTTCCTCTTCTGCTGCTGCAGTCTCGGCCTCTTCATCCACCTCTGTAGTGACAGTGGCACCTGCCACCCCGCAAACAGATGATCCGCTAGCAACACCACCACCTGGGTCACCAACAACCATTTCCACAATGTCCCCTGGAAGCGTTCAGCTTTCCATCTCCCAAATGCTGGAGCCAAAGAGGAAGTACCCTACCCACCCGTGATCCCTGGCCCTGAATGCCAGCATTTCAAAATTCCTGGCCTTTGAAATGCTGTCATTCTGGCTGGTGGAGACGCAGAGTTTTAAAAGCCTTATGGTGGTGGCTGTCCCACAGTACGTCGTGCCCAGCCGCCACTACTTTTCCAGGCAAGCCATCCCTTCCCTGCACAACCAAGTAGGTGACAAAATAAGGTGTGCACTGCGCAACGCCATCTGTGGCAAGGTCCACCTAACTATGGATACGTGGACCAGTAAGCACGGTCAGGGACGTTATATCTCCCTAACAGCACACTGGGTAAATGCAGTGGCGGCTGGGCCTGAGGCGGATAGCAGTTTGGCGCATGTCCTTCCACCACCGAGGATTGCAGGGCGCTTCAGTTTACCTCCTGTTCCTAACTCCTCCTACTCCAATTCCTCATCCTCTATCGCCTTCTCTTCCTGTCAGCGTAACACCTTCACCACCAACTTCAGCACAGCCAGGGGTAAACGACAGCAGGCAGTTTTAAAACTTGCCTGTTTGGGTGAAAAAACACACACTGCACAGGAGTTGTGGGGGGGCATTCAACAGCAGACCGATGAGTGGTTGCTACCAGTGAGCCTCAAGCCCGGCCTGGTGGTGTGCAATAATGGACGAAATCTCGTAGCAGCTCTGCGCCTAGCCGGTTTGACACATATCCCTTGCCTGGTTCATGTGCTGAATTTCGTGGTGCAGAGGTTCCTTAGAAATTACCCCGATATGTCAGAGCTGCTGCAGAAAGTGCGGGCCGTATGTGTGTGCGCACTTTTGGCGTTCTCACCCTGCTGCTGCTCGCCTGTCAGCGCTGCAGTGTAACTTCGGCTTTCCCCCTCACCGCCTTATATGTGATGTGCCCACAAGGTGGAACTCCACCTTGCCCATGCTGGCAAGACTGTGCGAGCAGCAGCAGGCCATAGTGGAGTTTGCGTTGCACCAAGCATGCGTGAGTCGCTATGCGGAACAGCACCACTTCACCACCAATAACTGGGCCTCCATGCAAGACCTGTGTGCCTTGTTGCACTGTTTCGAGTACTCCACCAACATGGCCAGTGCCGATGACGCCGTTCTCAGCTTAACTATCCCACTTCTATGCCTTCTTGAAAAAACACTTTGGGCGATGATGGAAGAGGATGTGGCACAGGATGAGGAGGAGGAGGAGGAAGAGGAGGAAGAGGTATAATTTCCAAGGATTTCAGGGCAGTCATTCGCAACTGGCTCCGATTGTGGGTTCCTGCACCCACAAATGTCAGGGAAACAATTGTCCAGCAGGGGCACAGTTCTGGAGGATGACGAGGATGAGGAGGAGGGGATGGAGGAGAATATGGAACCATGTTCACAGCAGGGTGGCACCCAGGCTAGCTCATTGCCATCACTGGTGCGTGGCTGGGGGGATACGGAGGACACAGAGGATACACCTCCCACAGGGGACAGCTTATCGTTGCCTCTGGGCAGCCTGGCACACATGAGCGATTACATGCTGCAGTGTCTCAGCAAAGACCGCTGAGTTTCCCACATTGTAACTTGTGCTGATTACTGGGTGGCCACCCTGCTGGATCCCCATTACAAGGACAACGTACCGTCCTTAATTCCCTCACTGGAGCGTGATCAGAAGATGCGCGAGTACAAGCGTACGCTGGTAGACGCGCTGCTGGTGGCATTCCCACCTGACAGCGGGGGCACAGTGGAAGCACAAGGCCAAGGCAGAGGAGGAGGAAGATGTCGCCAACGCAGCCAGGGCACCGACAGCACCTCAGAAGCAGGGTTAGCTTGGCTGAAATGTGGAAAAGCTTTGTCAGCACACCACAACAAGCAGCAGCACCACCAGTTGATATGGAATGTCTTAGCAGGAGGCAGCATTTCACTAACATGGTAGAGCAGTATGTGTGCACATGCCTAAACTTACTGAACTTACTTCTTGGTCTCCAAGTTGGGCACATGGCCTGAGCTTGCCCTTTACACATTGGAAGTGCTGGCCTGCCCTGCAGCCAGTATATTATCTGAACGTGTATTTAGCACGGCTTAGGGGGGTTATCACAGACAAGCGCCTGTCCAGAGCCAATGTGGACAAGCTCACGTTCATTAAAATGAACCAGACATGGATCCCACAGGACTTACCTTGTGTAGAATAGACATGTATACCGGCCTTACCCAGCTATTGTTGTATTTGATTTAATTCTTACTCTTTTGGGGTGTAGGCTGCTTCCACCTACACCGCCATATCCACCGCCACCTCAACCTCCTACTCCATATGGGCCTCGTCCTCCTCCTACATCATTCAAGAATATTATTTTTTATTTTTATGTTTTTTATGTTATTTTAAGTTATTTCCCTATCCACATTTGTTTGCAGAGCACTTGCCATGCTCTTAAGATGACTTTGCTGCCATTTGCAGCCCTCGAGCCCTTTCCATGTTTGTTTTAGAGCCGGGATCAGGGTAAAGTTCGGGTTAAGTCAGGGTCACGAACCCAGACTTTTTTTTCAAGTTCGGCTGGACCCGCTGAACCCGGACATCCAGGTGTTCGATTTACTCTAGTCATAGCTCTACCCTATGTGTTTCGTCATAAGAAAGATGTCATCAAGGGTGTAGCTAGCTGAAAACAAGTGCAATTTAAATACCAGGAGGGCGTAGATAGTCTTGCATTCCAAATACTCGAACTTGGAAACCGGAAGTCACTAGTCCCAAAGCGGGTAAAAACAGCATTAGACTCCATAATCGGCCCCCAAAAACAATAACTACTGAAGAACAGGGAGTACTGAAACTCACCTGCAAAGCATTAATTCTAAAAATAAAAATATAAAAACTAAAAACAAAAAAGGCCAATAAACTAAAGTCTTACCAATTCATTGGGTATGAAAAGCCATTAGGCACGGAACATAGAGTGCACGCCATATAGTGGTGAAAACCCATAATTAAACCAGAAACAGTGTACATTTAAAAAGCCAGAAAACTCATACAATTCTTATACCCAATTAATAATGGATACATTTCATAACATTAAAAGTGTAAAGGGGGCGTGGCTTGGACATGGCCGAGTGAAGCCGATTCGCATGTGAGCTCCGTCAGCCTTCTCACACGGCCACTATTATATTGCTTTGCCACGGAATGCACTCAGCAAGGAGGCGGAGGACAAGGGGCACCCCCAGAGCCCTTGGGACTCTCGGTGGAGCCGCTATATGGGGTGAGATCCACCATTTTTCTTGGCCCCCCAGACGCCGTCCCCTGGTCCGAAGATGGTGGAGGAGCGCTGCCCGCTCCACGAGGCGCGGCTAGCCCTGACCTCACCTGCTGTCTCCTCCACATCTGAGCCACTTATGGACAACCTGGTCCTCTTCAACACGCTGACCCTGGGTTCTTCACAGATACCTATGATGCAGGGGACGATGGAGGAGCTGAGATCTCTACTGCTATCCCTTCCCAGCAAAGTGGATCTGCTGTCCCCACCTAGCAAGGCGGACATGGAGGCGGTTGTCAGCCGCCTTGAGGACTCTCATAAACGGGAGATGCAGGCTGTAAGCAGATGTTGGGGCCCTCACTGACCGGGTTACCACCGGCGAAGAGGCCATTATGGACATGCAGCAATAGATCGCTTCCCATGAGGCGGGCCACAGCCGCCATTTGGACACATCTATCCAGCTACAGTTCCAGTTGGAAGACATAGAAAACCGCAACTGACGCAACAACATCTGCGTTCAGGGTCTTCCCTGAGCTTTGGGTGCAGAGGACTTAACTGTAACGATATCTGCGGTCATTAGTAGTCTCCTGGGAAAGGACTACCCATCTAATCTTGGATTTGACCACGTCCACAGGGTCCTTGGTCTCCGCTCCACGGACCCCAGCAGACCCCGCAATGTTATATGCAGGCTACACCGTTACAGCCATAAATCTTTTGATTTTAATGGGGCAGCATTGCGGATTCTCCCGGATCTCTCCAGGTCGACTCTCCAGTTCCGGGCTCTCCTCCGCCCACTACTGGATTTGGCTCGCCGCCTGGGCATCACCTATAGATGGGGCTTCCCCCTCTCCACGACCTTCATCAAAGGGCAGTCCTCCTTCACCCTGCGACCTAGGGATAATCTGGAGGCCATTTTTGCTTTCATGGGCTCAGATCCCAAAGAAGTGCCTGACTGGTTACAGCTGCTACCTGGACTGGGGCCCTGGCGGGGCACCGCATCCTCATCCAGCAGGGGCCTGCAACCAAGATCCCGGCGCATCTGCCGGAGATCCAGGGCGCCATCGCCGGGGCCCAGACGTGAGTCTTAACCAGTCCTCCAGGCAATTCAGTGAGGCCCCTGTGCGACACGTTCTTTAGCAACATTTGCACTCCTGGCTGTGTTTTATTTGTCTGCTGTACGTGGGGAACGGGAGGCCTCCTCTTACCTGCAGCCTTGACTGTCTTTATCCTCCCCCTCTTCTCCTACCTGCGTGCTCCTCTGGGTGACTGTGCCTGTTAGTATGCTCTATGTCTTCCGAGGACCTGCACTTCAGGAATCGCCCGTCATCGTGGGAGAGGTGGACCTTATCTCAAGAACTTAGTGGCTTCCTCATCCCAAGATGTCCTCTACTCCCTCTCATTATTCCAGCCCAGGTTTGCGGTTCCTTGTGCCTTGCTGCTATTTAGAATTCCCCAGCTGCACTATAGTGGACGGTGTACTCTCTGTACCCTGGATTCCGGGGTGTATTGCTTGCTGTCCGGCAACGGCAGTTCCCAATCTACATCCAAGCTAATGAGCCATGAAGGAGATGCACTCGGCTAGCTACGTCCCTCACCTGATGTCTCCGTCCGGCCAGAAAATCTCTCTCCCGAAGCAGATTGCTGGGGATTTCGGGAAGTACTACTCCTCTTTGTATAGCCTACCTGAGCATAACTCACCTCAGTCCCAGATTGATGCCTATGTTGCTTCCTCCGACCTCTGCCGACTTCCTGCGGAGGTTAGTGAGTCCTTGGAAGCCCCCATTACAATGGAGGAGTTGCAGGCAGCGATAGGATCATTCAAACTGGGGAAAGTGTCGGGCCCAGACGGGTTTACTCTTCAGTAATACAAATGTTTCTTACCCGTCCTGGGCCCTCATCTGTTGGAGCTATTTAAAACTCTTGGGTCTTTGTCTTCCTTCCCGCCAGACTCCCTGGCGGCGCATGTCTCCCTCATTCATAAGGAGAGCAAGGACCCAGCGGCTTGCGGGAGCTACAGGCCGATCTCGCTCCTGAATACAGATCTGAAGCTGTTTACCAAGATTCTGGCGACCGATTTGGCGGGACACCTTCCACAATTGATACACCTGGATCAGGTGGTATTTGTACCCTCGTGGGAAGCGTGCGATAACGCGATTAAAGTATTAAACCTTATCCATGCGGCGCGTACAACCCATACCCCCCCCCCATCTTTCTGAATACAGACGCTGAAAAAGCATTTGACCATGTAAATTGGCGATTTATGTTTTTGGTTTTGCGTCATGTGGGCCTCGGGGAGAATATGCTCAATTGGATTTTTCAAATTTACTCCAAACCTACAGCCCAGGTGAAGTGCAATGGGATCCTGTCGGACCCCTTCCCAATCTCAAATGAGACCCAGCAGGGCTGCCCTTTATCCCCTCTCCTCTTCGCGCTCACCCTTGAGCCCTTCCTCTGCAAGGTCCATGCCAACCCTAACATCACTGGCCTGTTCATCGGTGATTCCCAATGTAAAGTCTCAGCCTATGCGAATGACCTTCTTTTCTCTCTTACTAACCCTATCGTCTCCCTGCCTAATCTTCTCTGTGAATTTGAACTGTATGGTCGATACTCCAATCTGAAAATAAACTTCAGTAAATCGGAAGCCATGGGAGTCGGCGTTCCCTCAGCAACCTTGCAACACTTGCAGGCCAGTGTCACACTCAAATGGACTACTACAGCCCTTAAATACCTGGGTACCCTTATCCCACATGACCTTTCCCAACTGTACGAACTTAACTTTCCTCCCCTTTTGCTTCAGATTCGTGCCACACTAGAGTGCTGGAATTCCGGACTTCACTCCTGGTTTGGGAGATGTAATCTTATTAATATGTGCATTTTCCCTAAGCTCTTATATCTCTTTCAGGCTCTGCCGATTACTATCCCTATCAGTTTCTTTGAACGGACACACACTATGTTTGCAAAGTTCCTTTGGGCTTATCACAGGCCGCATTTTCCTCGTTCCCTTCTTACGAGGCCTAAGATTTATTGAGGTCTGGCCTTACCGGATGTGCTAAAATACTACCAAGCCACCTACCTAAGTAGGCTGATTAACTGGGGACGGCATGCACAACATAAGTTATGGGTTCGTTTGGAATGCTCCCTGACCAATGTCTACCTAGCCTCGGGCCTCCTGGTGTAAATAGCCTCTACCCTGCATGCTACTTTTACATCCAACAGTAAGTACTACTATTAGGGTAGTCTACTCTCTCCATGCCCATCCATCTATATCCTCGGCTACATCGCCGCTGTTTCCCATCTTGGGTAACCAGGCCTTCTCTCCGGGTGTGACCACTTGTTTTTGGAGCTGCGGGACAGAGGTCTCCATCAGGCATCCCACTTTCTAGTGGGGAACAAATGGCCGACACTCTCGCAACTAACTGATCCCCGGGCCGTTTTCGCCTTACATTTTGGAAAGCCATACAGATCCACCCCTTTTTGCACATGCTGTTGAATCTGGCCACATATCTTCGCACTCCCACTGTATTTGAGAAGTACTGCTCCGGTGAGGGCCCCCTGCCGCGCCCTCTCTCTAAAACTTATATTCTTTTGATCACCCCACTGGAGCAGTGCATCCCATTAGCTCTCTCAAAGTGGGAGTTAGATCTTGACCGATCCTTTATGGATCAGCAGAAACACAACATCTCTCTGTTGTCATTGAAGTCGTCAGTCTGTACCAAAATTCAAGAGACCAACTTTAAGCTACTGATGCGTTGGTATCACGTGCCCACCCAGCTTCATAAATTTTACACGCAGACCTCAGATCTTTGCTAGGGGTGCCAGGAGGGACTGGGGAACTTTGCCCTGTCCGTACCCTTGCTAAGGACTTTACTGACTACGAGATACCTAATAACACTTTCTTTTTACTCCAGATATCCACCTTCCCGGTGCAGAAATATAAGAAATCTCTGTTACGCCACATTTTGAATGCCACCAAATCCTGTATCCCGCTGTTCTGGAAAAGCCAACTTCCCCCGACTATGAGTAACTGCATACGTAAAGTTGAAGAGATCAATAAAATGGAAGATCTTATTCTGACATCTGAACAGGATAGAGACAAATATGATAAAACTTGGATGCTCTGGAACATGTTTGTTCTATATGATAGGGGACAGACCCTGTTGAACTCTGATGTGGCTCGGTAATAGATATGCCTACTCCTCCCTCCCATCCCCTGTTTTTTTCTGTCCGCCCCTCCCCTTTTCCTCTTCTCTTCCCCTCCCCCTTCCCCCCTTTTTCGGCTTCTCTTTTCTCTCTCTATTAAGATTGCGATACTTAACAGAGTTGGTTGTTTTCCTGCGAGTGTCAGTACCCATATAGGGACTTGTTCAGCCTTTTTCGCTGTCCTGTCAGCCGTTGCATTTCCTGCAGCTTCTTCTGTGTCTTCTCTTGCATGTGCCTTGGTTTTTTTAAATAAATGGCCACCTTGGTGGGACACTGGAAGACTAAGAACAGTCTATATTATATCTGCATGCTTTATTGGCTTACCAGCTGAGGCCAAAAAGTTACAAGCTTTCAAAAATATGACCAAAATCATGTCAATGTAAATGTTAACTCTTTCCTTTTTATCCTTTTGTTTTTTATTTACTTATTTTGCTGTTACTACTGCATACCCAGTTACAGGCTTCTGTGTAGAAACATGATCCATCTACATAAAGGGTCTCATCAGGGTTTTGGAGAGGAGCCTTTTTGGCAGGGCTCAATGATTCGGACTCTGCCATAATCAGCTCAAAGCAGTCATGAGGGGTATTAAACAAACACTTTCTCCTCCCCCTCTAGTGCCTGCTCCTGTACTGGAAGTAAACTGGCTTCAACACATTGCACCATTTTATTGTGATATGGTCACTACTCAACAGGGCACACTCATATACTGATATCCATGCTGAGGAGATGTTTCTGGTTTGTGCCCTGTGGAGTATCTCCTGTAAAGCATGCGGGGCCATTATGGTTAAGGGATGTCCCAAAACCATATCAGTTGTCCTATCCAGCAGCTCCTTGCAGGCTGCTACAGCCCGCACACAGCTGAGGATCCTTTTGTCACAGGGTCAAGTGGGCAAGAAACATATGCTAGTGGCCTCTGTTTGCCCCCGTGTTCTTGTGTGACAACACCGGATGCGAGTCCATTCAACTTGTGACAAAACTAAGTAAAAGGTTTCACCTAGTTTGGGAGAGAAAGGGTGGGAGCAAACTGTAACCCCTCCTTCAGTTCACCCAGACAGACTATCTCTTCCTGATTTAAAAAGACAGACCGTCTGGTTGTCAGAGATGGCAAATACTGCAAATCATCTACACACTGGATTAATGCGGTCTCTGCATCATAATATTTGATATTAGCCCCTAATGAACAAAAATTAATTCTATAACTATTATGGGAACAAAGATAATTACATTTGAACCCCCTTGGCAAGCAGCCAATTTTCAAAATTTTTCACCATTACTCCCTTCCTCATAATACTGCTGCTAACACATCAGCTTCCACTAAGTCTGCTTCATACATTCTGCAAGGAATCTGTCATATATCAAAAACCACAATAGGCTGTCACACATAAAAACGATGCTCCCAGAGCATATAATCTAAGGCAGTGGTCCTAATGACCCTCGACATTGACCCCTTCGGTCAGAATCCATGGTAGTTCAACTACCCATTATCTCACTATTACTCTGTAATACAAAACTGCCTTAAATCTCCCAGGTCCCTGACCTGGGTCTGTATTTGGACAGCGAACACAATTACTGGACAATTAATTATGACAGGTTCCCTTGCTTGAAATCAAACAATTACCACATACATATATATATACTAGAGCATAGAGGCAGAAAACTTTAGACGTATATTGAATGACAGGTTAATTAGTTATATAGTTTCAATGCTTGCTGTGCCTCAAATGGACACTCCGAAATGAGACCGCTTACCAAAACACACCGTGGGTCACGTTTCTGCGTGTCCAAGACACCCACAGTGGTGAGGGTTGACCCAACCCCACCTTCAATGACAGTTACCTGGACGACTGAGAGGACTGTAAATACTTTGTAAGCAGACAATGGGATTACCTGGCCAGTTTTCTTTCCAGAGTCCCTAGCGCCGTCCAGGTGTCTCACTCCGTCCGCAGATGACGTCACCTCTCCTCGGCTCAAGCTCGCCAAGCTGTTGTGGAATTTTCCTCAGGTACAAAATACCTGTTACCTGTTAGTCAGTGATACCAAATCAGAAATATATATAGCTATATATTGTGAGATCAAACAAGACTCAAGATAGTTGAATCAAAGTGACCTGATTTATTACAGTGTGTTGGAGTTTAAATATGTTATATGATGTATAAAAGTAGGTTTGTATTAACATATGACGTATGAAAAATGGGTTGTTATTAAGATCTTTTGTCCAATCAAGGTTAGCAATTAATTATGGTAAGCATAGGGTTAATCTATATTGTTATTTTCTGTCATCAGGGAATTTTCTTGTAATGTTCATCAAGGAATTTTCTGGGGACTTTTGATTCAGATATAAATTGTTCTGCGGTCAAGATGTCCAGACAGAATTCCTCTTAATGAGAGATAGGGAGTTTTGGCAGGCAGAAATATCTCAGCTTATATATATTTTTAGCTTTTGAAAGCTTGTGATACATGTAAAAGAAATTAAAAGAGACAATGAGATTATTGCCTTAAAGACATTTTGTATGAAATCAGACATTTTGTATACAAATCAGACATCTTTTCCACCTCAGCCATAAAGAGGTTTTCCATGCTAGGGGAAAACTTAGCCCCCATGGCAACACCCCTGGACTGGAAAAAGTATGAGCCATTGTACCAAAAGTAGTTATGATTGATAGCATAGTCCAGAGGAGACATAGCAAATTCTCATTGGGCCATATGCAGGGTAGTGGCAGTCTTTAAAAAGTGGTCAACCGACTCTCTGCCATTTCTATGTGAGATAATTGTATATAATGATGCCACATCAGCTGTGGCCAAAATGTACCCTTCCTTCCATGTTACTGTGTTTAAGATATTGATAACTTAAGTTGTATTTTTCATAAGGGAAGGAATCTGTACCACGAGTAGCTGCAAAAAGGTGTCTATATATCGACCCACCCTGGAAGTTAACGAATTTATTCCACTGACAATCAGCCTGCCAGGGGGGTTGGTCCTACTCTTGTGAATGAGGACTACCTTTCTGAATTTTAAGCTTATCCAGCTCTTTCAGCACTAGATCCCTGAATTCTGTCACAGATGGCACCACATTACCAGGGGATTAAATAGTAAAGCATTGGACAATG
Organism: Pelophylax lessonae; assembly: GCF_965119305.1. Classification (NCBI taxonomy): domain Eukaryota; kingdom Metazoa; phylum Chordata; class Amphibia; order Anura; family Ranidae; genus Pelophylax; species Pelophylax lessonae. Next base: position 120,900,710 of record NC_138776.1, on the reverse strand, counting down.
GCAAATTTCTAAACTGGCTAATGGTATTTAAGTTCAATCAGGCTGGGTTACTCACAAGGCACCTCCTAATCTACAAACACATTTATGGATATCCATTTAAGTTTCAAATCTATTTAGAGGATGGGGAGGTGCAAATTTGAGTCCTTGACTTAGAACGTACTGTCTTTCATCTGTGAGGGACTATGAACTTAAAGTACAGAGGCCTAGGTCAGTTACACCCATGGGCGTAGGAACCGGGGGGGACGGGGGGGGGCACATCCCCCCCAGGAAATAATGCGGGGGGGACAGGTATGGTGAAATCCCCCCCCAGTTTAGTACATCGCCGGTCAGTGGCGTGTGCCCGCAAAAAGCCCCGAGTTTGGTGTGGATGATTTACTGTAATTAGCCCCGAGTGTCCGTCCACTGTCTAACATGCTTCCCCTCTCCTGTCACACTGGTTGCTACTATCGCTTGGCGACGCATCTAGCAACCAGTGATGTCACTCGTCACGTGACCAGCAGGAGAGGCTCTCATTGCACAGATCGGCGGAGGATTTTAAATGCCTCCTTGGCGCGTAGAATCGGCTCCGCCTCCCTCTTCTTCCGGCTGTAGATCAGAGGTGGTGTTCTGTCAGAACAGCGGCAACGGCGATGGCAGCAGGTGAGTGCCAAAGCAAGGCTCCCTATGTGACTCTATAGGAGGGGGAAGGGGCAGCTGCGTATGGAGGAATTGATCTTTACATAGTCCTCCTGCAGCTGCTGGATGCTTGATTCTCCTCTCCCTTCTGCAGGCATTCAGCAGCTGCAGAAGGAATATGGAAAAATCAAATCCTCTATATGCAGCTGCCCCATCCCCCTCCTATACAACTTCTTTTGCTGGCCGGGCCCCCCAGTGCTGTCTAACACCCCCCCACTTTCCAACACCCCCACCAAGTGCTCTTCAGCCCCCCTCTCTCCTGCCCCCCATGTGCTCTTCAGCCCCCCTCTCTCCTGCCCCCCATGTGCTCTTCAGCTCACCACAGTGGTTTTCAGCTCTCCCCCCCATGCTCTCTGGCCCCCCCACCTCAGTGATCTACAGTTTCCCCCATTGCTCTCCAGCCCCCCCGTTCTCTCTGTCCCCCTGGGTTTCCCTGTCCCCCACCCCAGTGCTTTCCAACCCCCTGCGATGCTTTCCAAACCCCCCCTTAATTCTTTCCAGTCCCCCCCAATGCTCTCCTTACATTTTTCTGTTTGCGCCCCCCCCCCCAAAAAAAATTTTGATCACCAGCCGCCACTGCTCTGACTATCTCTTGTATCATGTCCGCAGTCTCTGACCATCTCTTGTATCATGTCCGCAGTCTCTGACAATCTCCTATATGATGTCCTCAGTCTCTAACCATCTTTTTTGTCACGTCTGCAGTCTCTAACCATCTCTTTTGTCACGTCTGCAGTCTCTAACCATCTCTTTTTTCATGTCCACAGTCTCTGACCATCTCTTGTATCACGTCCACAGTCTCTGACCATCTCTTGTATCATGTCCACAGTCTCTGACCACCTCTTTTTTCACGTCCAGTGTCCCTGACCACCTCTTGTATCACGTCCAGTGTCTCTGACCATCTCTTGTATCACGTCCAGTGTCTCTGACCTCTCTTGTATCACGTCCAGTGTCTCTGACCCTCTCTTGTATCACGTCCACAGTCTCTGACCATCTCTTGTATCACGTCCACAGTCTCTGACCATCTCTTGTATCATGTCCACAGTCTCTGACCATCTCTTGTATCATGTCCACAGTCTCTGACCATCTCTTGTATCACGTCCACAGTCTCTGACCATCTCCTGTATGATGTCTGCAGTCTGCAGCCTTTCAACCTAATTTACTGAAACTGTACAAAGGCACCCTAAACCCTGTGACAACCAATTAAAATTCACCTTTTGCTAGTGTGATGTCAGATAAGTAACATTTTGTTTTGTGCATTGTTTCTTGAACAAGCTCTTGATGTTCAACTTTCCCAGGAAGTCATAGAGGAACTGACTCACCATTTTCTGGTTACAGCTAATTTGGAAAGATTTGGTGTTGGTGCTTCATCTAGGCTACTGGGAAATGAATTTCTCTTGTGTGTTGTGGATGTTCTGGGACCTCTGCTATTTCGAAAATTACTTAAGCAGTTCCATAGGAGCCTCCAGAAAGGCTTCTGCATAGGACACCCTGATTGCCATAATTGGTGCTCTCAATTGCTTTTAAGGGAAGAGTTACAAGTAAAAGTGGAGATTGGAAAGTTGAGAGATTAACATGCGTGTGGTCACATTTTATAACATTTTATGATGGGGCATTGGGTGGAGCTTGGGCGGGACTTACTTTAAAATGTGGGCGGGGTCATCAAATTTATGTCTGGGCTGAAGCCCCTGGTCTTTTTCTCACCTAGCAACGCCCCTGTCGCCGGTGTTCCGGCCTATGTGGTGGCTAAAGGGGGGGTGGGGTTTACGACCCAGAAAGGCGCCGATTGGCTGCCTTCTGGGGGCGTAACCTGGGCGCAGGAAAGAGCGCTTGGCCACCCCCACCTTAGTGATGTCCTGGCTGTGATTGGTCCAGTCTCCAGCCTGGACCAATCATCATCCAGGACATCCGATCCATGACGTTGCGTCAGTCACTCACCGTCACCGCCGCTCACCTTCCCGCCGGTTCCCGCTGCAGAGAAGAGGAGAGGCCGCCCACCAGTTCCCGCCACAGAAGAGGACGAGGGAGAAGCTGCTCACCTTCCCGCCGCCGCCGATAGCCGAGCCGCCGCCAGGTAAGTGCAATTGGGTTGAAGGGAGCACGAACGCTGGTCTCTGCATTGATTGGGGGACAATGCTGTGGCACTCTGCAATCATTGGGGTACAATGCTGTGTGGCACTCTGCAATCATTGGGGTACAATGCTGTGGCACTCTTCAATCATTGGCGTACAATGCTGTGTGGCACTGTGCAATCATTGGGGTACAATGCTGTGGGCACTCTGCAATCATTGGGGTACAATGCTGTGGGCATTCTGCAATCATTGGGGTACAATGCTGTGGCACTCTGCAGTGATTGGGGACAATGCTGTGGTGCTCTGCAGTGATTGGGGACAATGCTGTGGGCACTCTGCAGTGATTGGGGACAATGCTGTGGTGCTCTGCAGTGATTGGGGACAATGCTGTGGCGCTCTGCATTGAAAGGGGCTTGCGCGCATATACCTGGCGAGTAAAAATGCTGTCCCCCCCAGATTTGTGTGGGTTCCTACACCCTTGGTTACACCTGCCTTCTTTTTTAAATGAATCCTCCTCCAGTTACAGCAGCAGATTTTTTTTTTTTTGGGAAGATTTTACATACAGCAAATCATTAAAATCTGACCATTGTAAGCACCAATATCCATGCTAAATGTTTTGTCTCAACCTTATAACTGCCACTTTTGCTGAATAGCTTGGAATGTTAAAGGCAGCTGAAAAACTAAATGTAAAAATGAAAGAATAAAAAAGCTTAACCACTCTGGACTGCCAACTGTAAATACATGTCAGTACTTTGACGTTATATAATAACCCTGGTATTTTTTTATACAGCAGGCAATTCTTTTTTTTCACAAAAAAGTGGTCCCCGATTCACTACGGGATCACTTTTATTGGCAGCGGAAGAGGTGCCCCCCCCTCGCCACTTCCCGGTCATATTTCCCCGCTTACAGGAGCAGTCTGTTGTCAGTTTAATGATCCGATGCTGTGCAATGATGGCAGGAAGTCGAGTGAGGGCAACATGGCCCCCATTCAGCTCTATGCCCTTGGAGGACCAAAACAACATCAAATGACACTTACACCCAACGGCCTTAAAGGGACAATTTTTTTTTTTTTTAATAACAAAAGTAAAGTTACATTTGTTTTGCTTTTAAGTGTAAATGAGAGATCTGAGGTCTTTTTGGTCCCAGATCTCGCATTAAAGAGGCCTTGTCATGCTTATTTCTATTACAAGGGATGTTTACATTCCTTGTAATAGGATTAAAAGCGACCTTTTTTTTTTTGTTTTAAAAGGAACAGTGCAAAAATAAAAAAATTAAAGGAAAACAAATTAAATTTTTTTTTTTAAAGCACCCTGTCCCTCCTAGCTCGCACACAGAAGCACCCCCATATGTATACGGTGTTCAAACCACACATGTGAGGTATCGCCGCAATCGTTAGAGTGAGAGAAATATTTCTAGCACAAGACCTCCTTTGTAACTTTAAACAGGTAACCTGAAATTTTTTTTTAAAGCGTCACTTATCAAGATTTTTAAGTACCATAGTTTGTCGCCATTCCATGAGCATGCACAATTTTGAATTTTACTATTTTCTACATTTTTTATTTAAAAGGTGTATTTTTTGCAAAAAAATTGTGTTTGTAATAAGACTGCAGCACAAATATGGCATGACATAAAGTATTGCAATGATCTCCATTTTATTCTCTAGAGTCTCTGATAAAATATATATATATATATATATATATATATATATATATATATTGTTTGGGGGTTTAAGTAATTTTCTAGTAAAAGATGCTGATTTTAACTTGTAAACAACAAATGTCAGAAATAGGCTTGATCCTTAAGTGGTTTAAAAAGAAAGTTAATGCAGCCAACACATCTAAGAATAGGTAAGCTGCAATAAATTACATTTTTGTTTTTGGATTTATTACCACTTGAGGGCTTTCAAAGGTTGTGTTCTGCTTTCAGTGCCATTACCCCAGCATGCCAGTGCTGTATACTTATGGTTCTCAACTGCTATAGGCAGCCAAGGATTATAAGAACCATTGCCACTCAGTAGGGACGAGCCAACCGTCCAGCTTTTACCCGTTTGGTTCCCTGTTTGGATGGAGCCCAACATCATGTTGTGGTTTTTCTACAGCTTTATATATATGAAAGCTTCCAGCCATCACTGGTTCCTAAGGAAGCTGTGGGTGCTTGCTCTTGGTGTCACTTGTACCCACTGGTATCTGACACTTCCAGTTTTGTCAGATGCCACATTCCCCACTGCACTCTTTGGTTCCACCTACCAACCCCTATGTCCCTACTGTTTCCTCTAGATGTAGCAACTGGTGAGTGGAACCACAGCATGCAGCAAGGAACATGGCGTCTCATGCATTCACAAGTGTGGGATACCAGTGGTAGCCTTAGCTAAAAAGAAAATAAGAAGCACCACCCACTGGACACGTGTGTATTCTTCTTCTTGCCAGGCTTCTTCTTGCCAGGCTGCCAGGCTGGTTCAGCCACACAAATTCATTTATTTTCATTCTTTACATAGGCAAAATGTAAATGCTGATCACTCATTGCGTAGTTGCAATGCTATCCCTCTCTCCTTAGTACTTTTTAGATTGGAGAGTTAGGTGATGAGCTGTGCGTGAAATGAAAGTTTTGGAAACTCCGGTTGGTTTCTAAATATAGCCAATGCTCCCACTTCTTCATGGCTCCAGCCATGTGAAAAGCAAGCAATTTCCTGTTCACTTATTTCATCTGGACATAATTGGGTATTTAATGTAAACATGAATATTTTTCACAAATAAATAGTTTATATATTCACGCAATTTACTGAGAAAAGAGTCTCAACTAGTGTTGAGCGAACACGGACTGTATTATTCGTGTTCGTACCGAATAATTGGATTTTTTTTACCCGAACACGGACACGGACACTTTACTGTATGTTCGGGTAAAAATCCGTGTTCGGTCGTTTTATTTCCGGGTTTTGCATGCTTTGGCGCTCTTTTCATGGCGGGCTTTCAACAGCCAATCAACAATCGTTTAACTGGTGTGCCTTAAGCCATCCCAGCCATGCCTGCAAATGTCTTAGTAGCTGTGATTGGCCGTCTGAAGCATGTGACCAAGTCTTTATAAGTTCGAGGCAGCCGCCGCAGCAGCGTCATTCTGCTGCTTAGCTAAGGGACAGAGCACACATCAATGTGCTGGCTGCTGATTAGGGAAAGATAGGCAGGAAAAAACCATTTGTGTCCGGATAGAATTGAGGGACAGGTCGGAGTGTTTAGGCAGGGCGAGTTGTAGGCATTTTAGGGATAGAGTCTGCTGAATTATAGGGTCAGTGTCTTCTACAAACTACAATCGATATTGCTGTGTGGGGGGTGGGGTGAATCTGCACTCAATCCTGATCTACGATCTCTTCTCAATCCTGTTAGGGACAGAGTCTGCTGAATTTTAGGGAAACTGTGTTCTACAAACTACAATCGATATTGCTGTGTGGTGTGGGATTGGAGATAGGCAGGTGTCAGTGATCCACATCCATTTTTCTGTGTGTGAGCTGCAGTGAACACAATCTTTTTGGGCTGCAGTGAACACAATCTTTTTGGGCTGCAGTGAACACAATCTTTTTGGGCTGCAGTGAACACAATCTTTTTGGGCTGCAGTGAACACAATCTTTTTGGGGTGCAGTGAACAAAATCTTTTTGGGGTGCAGTGAACACAATCCTTTTTGGTGTGCAGTGAACACAATCTTTGTGGGGTGCAGTGAACAAAATCCTTTGTGGGGTGCAGTGAACACAATCTTTTTGGGGTGCAGTGAACAAAATCCTTTTTGGGGTGCAGTGAACAACATCCTTTTTGGGGTGCAGTGAACACAATCTTTTTGGGGTGCAGTGAACAAAATCCTTTGTGGGGTGCAGTGAACACAATCTTTTTGGGGTGCAGTGAACACAATCTTTTTGGGGTGGAGTGAACAACATCCTTTTTGGGGTGCAGTGAACAAAATCCTTTTTGGGGTGCAGTGAACAAAATCATTTTTGGGGTGCAGTGAACACAATCTTTTTGGGGTGCAGTGAACACAATCTTTGTGGGGTGCAGTGAACACAATCTTTTTGGGGTGGAGTGAACAACATCCTTTTTGGGGTGCAGTGAACAACATCCTTTTTGGGGTGCAGTGAACACAATCTTTTTGGGGTGCAGTGAACACAATCTTTGTGGGGTACAGTGAACAGAATCTTTGTGGGGTGCAGTGAACACAATCTTTGGGGGGTACAGTGAACACAATCTTTTTGGGGTGCAGTGAACACAATCTTTGTGGGGTGCAGTGAACACAATCTTTTTGGGGTGGAGTGAACAAAATCATTTTTGGGGTGCAGTGAACAACATCCTTTTTGGGGTGCAGTGATCAAAATCCTTTTTGGGGTGCAGTGAACACAATCTTTTTGGGGTGCAGTGAACAAAATCCTTTGTGGGGTGCAGTGAACAGAATCTTTGTGGGGTGCAGTGAACACAATCTTTGGGGGGGTACAGTGAACACAATCTTTTTGGGGTGCAGTGAACACAATCTTTGTGGGGTACAGTGAACAGAATCTTTGTGGGGTGCAGTGAACACAATCTTTGGGGGGTACAGTGAACACAATCTTTTTGGGGTGCAGTGAACACAATCTTTGGGGGGTACAGTGAACACAATCTTTTTGGGGTGCAGTGAACACAATCTTTGTGGGGTGCAGTGAACACAATCTTTGGGGGGGTACAGTGAACACAATCTTTTTGGGGTGCAGTGAACAACATCCTTTTAGGGTGCAGTGAACACAATCTTTGTGGGGTGCAGTGAACAACATCCTTTTAGGGTGCAGTGAACACAATCTTTGTGGGGTACAGTGAACAGAATCTTTGTGGGGTGCAGTGAACACAATCTTTGGGGGGTACAGTGAACACAATCTTTGTGAGGTGCAGTGAACACAATCTTTGTGGGGTGCAGTGAACACAATCATTGTGGGGTGCAGTGAACTCAATCTTTGTGGGGTACAGTGAACACAATCTCATACTTCTGAAGATTTGAGGGTGCTGCCTGTTCCATACTCCCCCTACTCCTCATCTAGCCTTTTAGGGGTACAAACAATAGTAATTGGGGCCTAGTGTGGTTGTGTACGTGTGATATACATACACTTTTTTTGGATCATATTTTCTATTCCGCTATTTAATCAAAAACCTTTGGGGATCAGTTAAATTGGGGGATAGTCTGTGTTGGTACGTGTGAGAGAGATCCACCTTTCCAAGTTGTTGGGGTTCATCTCATACTTCTGAAGGTTTGAGGGTGCTGCCTGTTCCATACTCCCCCTACTCCTAGCCTTTTAGGGGTACAAACAATAGTAATTGGGGCCTAGTGTGGTTGTGTACGTGTGATATACATACACTTTTTTTGGATCATATTTTCTATTCCGCTATTTAATCAAAAACCTTTGGGGATCAGTTAAATTGGGGGATAGTCTGTGTTGGTACGTGTGAGAGAGATCCACCTTTCCAAGTTGTTGGGGTTCATCTCATACTTCTGAAGGTTTGAGGGTGCTGCCTGTTCCATACCCCCCCTACTCCTCATCTAGCCTTTTAGGGGTACAAACAATAGTAATTGGGGCCTAGTGTGGTTGTGTACGTGTGATATACATACACTTTTTTTGGATCATATTTTCTATTCCGCTATTTAATCAAAAACCTTTGGGGATCAGTTAAATTGGGGGATAGTCTGTGTTGGTACGTGTGAGAGAGATCCACCTTTCCAAGTTGTTGGGGTTCATCTCATACTTCTGAAGGTTTGAGGGTGCTGCCTGTTCCATACTCCCCCTACTCCTAGCCTTTTAGGGGTACAAACAATAGTAATTGGGGCCTAGTGTGGTTGTGTACGTGTGATATACATACACTTTTTTTGGATCATATTTTCTATTCCGCTATTTAATCAAAAACCTTTGGGGATCAGTTAAATTGGGGGATAGTCTGTGTTGGTACGTGTGAGAGAGATCCACCTTTCCAAGTTGTTGGGGTTCATCTCATACTTCTGAAGGTTTGAGGGTGCTGCCTGTTCCATACCCCCCCTACTCCTCATCTAGCCTTTTAGGGGTACAAACAATAGTAATTGGGGCCTAGTGTGGTTGTGTACGTGTGATATACATACACTTTTTTTGGATCATATTTTCTATTCCGCTATTTAATCAAAAACCTTTGGGGATCAGTTAAATTGGGGGATAGTCTGTGTTGGTACGTGTGAGAGAGATCCACCTTTCCAAGTTGTTGGGGTTCATCTCATACTTCTGAAGGTTTGAGGGTGCTGCCTGTTCCATACTCCCCCTACTCCTCATCTAGCCTTTTAGGGGTACAAACAATAGTAATTGGGGCCCAGTGTGGTTGTGTACGTGTGATATACATACACTTTTTTTGGATCATATTTTCTATTCCGCTATTTAATTTAACTGGGCCTCCATGCGAGACCTGTGTGCCTTGTTGCGCTGTTTTGAGTACTCCACCAACATGGCCAGTGGCAATGACGCCGTTCTCAGCTTAACTATCCCACTTCTATGCCTCCTTGAAAAAACAATTCGGGCGATGATGGAAGAGGATGTGGCACAGGATGAGGAGGAGGAGGAGGATGAAGAGGTAACATTTCCAAGGCTTTCAGGGCAGTCATTCGCAAGGGGCTCCGAGGGTGGGTTCCTGCACACGCAAACGCCAGGGACGCAATTGTCCAGCAGGGGCACAGTTCTGGAGGATGAGGAGGATGAGGAGGAGGAGGAGCTGGAGGAGGAGATGGAACCATGTTCACAGCAGGGTGGCACCCAGGCCAGCTCATGGCCATCACTGGTGCGTGGCTGGGGGGATACAGAGGACACGGACGATACACCTCCCACAGAGGACAGCCTTTCGTCGCCTCTGGGCAGCCTGGCACACATGAGCGATTACATGCTGCAGTGTCTCCACAACGACCGCCGAGTTGCCCACATTCTAACTTGTGCTGATTACTGGGTGGCCACGCTGCTGGATCCCCGTTACAAGGACAACGTACCGTCCTTAATTCACTCACTGGAGCGCGATCGCAAGATGCGCGAGTACAAGCGCACGCTGGTAGACGCCATGCTGCTGGCATTCCCATCTGACAGCGGGGCCACAGTGGAAGCACAAGGCAGAGGAGGAGGAGGAGGAGGTCGCCAACGCAACCAGGGCACCGCCAGCACCTCAGAAGGCAGGGTTAGCATGGCCGAAATGTGGAAAAGCTTTGTCAGCACGCCACAACAAACAGCAGCACCAGCAGCTCAGATGGAACGTCTTAGCAGGAGGCAGCATTTTACCAACATGGTGGAGCAGTATGTGTGCACACGCCTACATGTAGTGAATGACGGGTCTGCCCCCTTCAACTTCTGGGTCTCCAAATTGGGCACATGGCCTGAGCTTGCCCTTTACGCCTTGGAGGTGCTGGCGTGCCCTGCAGCCAGTGTATTATCTGAACGGGTATTTAGCACGGCTGGGGGCGTTATAACAGACAAGCGCAGCCGCCTGTCCAGAGACAATGTGGACAAGCTCACGTTCATTAAAATGAACCAGGCATGGATCCCACGGGACTTTTCCGTACCTTATGCAGAATAGCAATGGATACCGACCTTACCCACCCATTGTTCCATTTTTGCTCTTTCTCACTCTTTTGGGGTGTACCCTCATTTAAAATTTTTGAAAAGAAGCAGTGTTGGCTACCTCGTCCTCCTCCTCAGGGCCAGATTAATGTAGGGGCTATTGGAGCTGCAGCTCCAGGCCCCTACCTTTTATATAGGCCCCGGGTTGGCCATATTCACTGTTACCGCTCTTCTGTCACTTGTAAACACAGAAGTCTGGCTTCTATGCTCGCTTCCCCAGGCAGCACCCTCAGAACCTCCCCACACAGCGTGAAGGCCGGACAAGGAGGGACAGTTGGCGATGCATGGATGTGTTTATGGGCTTCAGAGACAGCATCCCATGTTGAATTAGGCATGCATGGCTGCACCCTTCCTCCTCTGGGTGCATGGCAAGGCACGGCCCTTAAGGCCCTTCAAAATCCTCAGCACCAAGCCCATGATGCTGTTAATCCGGCCCTGGTCCTCCTCCACCGCCGCTTCCACCTACACCGCCCATAGGTGTGCGCAGCCTATTGCATTAAGGTGTGCACCCCAAAGTTGAAATACACATGCATGTGTTTGCCAGCAGGGAGAGTAATGTATCGGGGCCATGTACCTGTAGGCAAGGAGAAATAGAGCAGAGCAGGTCCCAGGGAGATCTTTCCCATCTCCTCACTGGCAATGCTATGTGCCCTAGGTGATTAGGGTGTGCCCAGGCACACCCAGCACACCCTGTGCGCACGCCTATGTCACCGCCACATCCACCACCACCTCAACCTCCCTCCTACTCCATATGGGCCTCGTCCTTCAGAGATGAAGAAGAACATTGTTTTATTTTTCTGTTTTTTTTTGTTGTTTTAAGTTATTTCCCTATCCACATTTGTTTGCAGAGCACTTGCCATGCTCTTAATTACGTTTTGCTGCCATTTGCAGCACTCTAGCCCTTTCCTTTGGTGTTTTAGAGCCATTTTAGTGCCTTAAAGTTCGGGTCCCCATTGACTTCAATGGGGTTCGGTGTCCGGGAAAAGTTCGGTAAAAGTCCGGGACACGGACCCGGACTTTTTTTTAAAGTTCGGCCGAACCCGTCGAACACGGACATCTAGGTGTCCGCTCAACCCTAGTCTCAACTCCTTTAGTAAATCTGCCTAATTATGTTCAATGAAAAGGGCACCTAACCTCTGTTTATATAGTTACAAGGATTATAGTGACTACCAGAAAGGAAACTAGTCTTAGCTCTTTCAGGTTGTTCTGCTGCACAGTTGTCACCCTTCACAGGCAAGGGTAGATGTATCATTTATACAGATTTGCTCTCTGGGACATAAAAGTTTATTTATACTTCATTTGGGTCAGGCTGATGCTGGTACCCCCTTCCTTATTTTGTTGATCTGGACAGTGCTCACTTTTTGGGTAGGTAGGAGGTGTTAGGTAAGGTTCCTTACACCATCACAAGGCTTCTGGTTTGGTCTCCATGGAAGTATATCCTGTCTGACTCCAGTCGCTGTTACAATACTGTAACTCATGGAAAAGCTACAGTTATTGTATACTCTTCATCTGTATATGTATATATCTCTGTTTACTTACAGAGAGTTTGTATTATAGAGTTTGTATTTGAGCAGTAGTTGAACAAGGAGTCTAAAAATTGTTCTTGCACGGGTAGCCATTTGTGTATGTATCCACAAGTGCCACAGAGTCACACTTCCCCAGAAGGGGTACCAGAAAGAAAGAGAATATGTCCAGCCTACTCCACCTTCTCCCATTCCTTGACCCTGCAGATGATCATGCTATGCACCATGCTCCAGCCTGGAAAAAGAGGACCCTTCAAGTTATCTTACAATATTATAATGGAAGGTGAGAAGTGTGACAACTAGGGTATCATTACATAAATATTTTACCTCGGGACTCCCACAAAAGTACTGCCTGGGCCACCTAATGGTGACAGTGCATGTATACTGCCAAGATAACTGACAATATATATAATCTACAGTACCTAATACATTATCCTTATTTATTTATACCATTTAATCTAAAATAGGCAATGCTTGAATTTCTTTTGAAAATGCTTTAAAGACATCAAAAACTGTACATGACAGCTATATTCAAAATTAACATTTTAAAAAACAACATGGGGATAAAAAGTAGATTGAGTGACAAGGTAATCGCAATTTCTGCTAATTGCCTGTTTGATATATTGTTTTGTTGTAACTTCTAGTATGTGTATATGTACAAACAAAACAAAATATGTTGGGAATATTATCAGATATGGATGAAAAAAGAGATGTTTATTACCAAAAACAGAATTTTTAAATTATGTTGAGGCACAGTACAATGACATCAATTATCACAAGGGTTACAGTACGAATTCTGTGGAAAAAAAAATATATGGGATGTTTCATGTTTCAACATACAATATCCAGTATACAGCCAACTATTAAGGCTGATGGACACATTACTTTTTTTGAAATCCAGGCAATATTTGTGAAAATTTTTGAAGCTCTGAGGTTTACAATATACCTTTACTACACATTTTCAATGACAGTAAGCCTTCAGGTTATACTTGTTATCTGATCTAAGAATATGTTGTAATTTTGACAGTGTGACATTGCTTGTTGCTGCTAAAAAACACAGGAAGCCAGTACCAAGCAGTTTGTCAAAGCACATGCATGCAATCATGCTCTTATTTCTAAATCTGTATATTTATATTCAAACTGAAAGACTAAACTTGGGTAATTAAAAAAAAATGACACTGAGGTTTTTCAGAAACTTCTCCTTGTATATCTCTCACTTTATTGATTATAAACAGAAAAAACATTGCTGTTCCAAAATGAATGGGGGTCATCTACTAACAAATGCACATTTGCTTACATTTTCTTATGTACAGGGAACCAGATCAAAGCTAATTGCTCCTGGTTTGTCATGGTTCATTGGGCTTTTGCATGTTGTTCTTAAACCAGCTTCCACTGTGAGTCCCTTCTATCAGCTGAAACAAGACTGAAATATAGGTATGCTTTAACCACTTTACCACCGGAGGATTTTGCTGTCTTACGTCTGGGCCACTTTTTGCGATTCGGCACTGTGCAACTTTAACTGACAATTGCGCGGTCATGCAATGCCATACCCAAACAAAATTTATGTCCTTTTTTTCCCATAAACAGAGTTTTTTTTTGGTGGTATTTGATCACCTGTGCGATTTCTACTTTTTGCGCTATAAACAAAATAACCGCAACAATTTTGAAAAAATAACAATATTTTTCAAATTTTTTTATATGAAATTCCCCCCCCCAAAAAATGTAAAAATCAAAATTTTTTATCATTTTAGGCCAATTTGTTTTCTGCTACATGTTTTTGGTAAAAAAAAAATCGCAATAAGCGTATTTTTATTGGTTTGCGCAACATTTATTGCGTTTACTAACTAAGGGAAAGATTTCTGTCGTTTTTGGTGTTTTTTTTTTTAACGAGTAATGGCGGCGATCTGCGATTTCTTTTGTGAGACTGCGACATTGCGGCGGACATATCGGACCCTTGACTGACATTTTTGGGGGTACCAGTGACATTACTACAGTAATCAGTGCTATAAATATGCACTGTTACTGTAAAAATGACACTGGCAGGGAAGGGGTTAATTTTTATTGGTGATCAAGGGGTTAATGTATGCCTGATGCTTACTGATGTGTGTGGGGGAGGGGACTATGTGACACAAGGACAGATCGCAGGTTCAGCTATGCTGAATCCTGCAATCTGACCCAGCCTGTCACTTAGGAGATCCGCCCTCGATTCCCCGACGATCGGGGAAGAGCGGCGGCGATCGCCGCCGCTCCTCCCCTGGCCCGACTCCCGCTGTGACTTAATACAGCGGGAGCGAGCTTGTCTGGCGAGAGGGGAATGTCTGGCGACGTAGGTCTACGTCGCCAGACGTTATTGAGCCACTTTGCCGCAGTAGAGCTCTAGTGAGCAGCGGCAAAGTGGTTAAAGTGATCTTCATCAGTACGTAAAATCTACATGAATATGTTCAGATTTACTGTACAGTTGTGCTCAAAAGTTTTCACACCCTGGCAGAAATCATGACATTTTGGCATTGATTTTAAAACTATGACTGATCATGCCAAAACAACTTTTATTTAAGGACAGTGATCTTTTGAAGCCATTTTTTATCACATAGTTGTTTGGCTCATTTTTTTAAATTATAATGATAACAGAAATTACCCAAATGGCCCTGATCAAAAATTCCCATACCCTGGAATGCTTGGCCTTGGTACAAACACACAAGATGACACGCAAAGGTTAAAATGGTAATTAAAGGTTAATTTCCCACATCTTTGGATTTTTAAATTGCATTTAGCGCCTGTGTATATATAGTCAATGAATTTGTTAGCTCCCACATGGATGCACTGAGCTGGCTAGATACTGAGTCATGGGAAGTAGAAAAGCACTGTCAAATGAACTGTATAACAAGGTAATGGAACTTTATAATGATGGAAAAGGATAATACAATACATCCAAAGCCTTGAACTGCCAGTCAGAACCATTCAATCACTAAATACATGGAAAATTCAGGGATCTCTTGATACTAAGCCAAGGTCAGGTAGACCAAGAAAGACTGCAGCCCCAACTGGCAAAGAAATTGTTCAGGAAACAAAGACAAACCCACAGGTAACCTCAGGAGAAATACAGGCTGCTCTGGGAAAAAGACAGTGTGATTTGTTTTGAAAGAGCACAATACAACAATACTTGAATAAAAATGAGCTGCATGGTCAAATTGCTAGAAAGAAGCCTTTACTGCACCAAGGCCACAAAAAAGCCTGGTTACAATATGCCCCGCAATATCTTGACATGCCTCACTGGTCTTTTGTGTGGATATAGGTGGATATTTTGTGGATTTCGCAGGGCATGGGAAAATCATCCATTTTTAAAAATAGATTCTTGGGAAATGCCTATTAGCTGTATGAGGTGGTACAGAACTGCATAATTCTCACAGACAACATTGGCAACACTGCATTCTGGCAACACATACAGTATAACAGATTATTTTTATTTGAACATTATTGCCAACCCTAAATACAACATCAGCAGCATCCCATGTGATTACTACAACTTAAAATTAGTTTTAGGTAGTTTTTAATGTGACACTTGATTTTTTTTTTTATTCTACTGTAATAGGCTTGAATTGACCTAAAAGCTATAGAAAAGTGGACTCCTAAAAAATGAAGCCAAAGCCCTCAACTTCATGCAAACTGACCAATGACACAACACATATCACACATTTATGTTGATTCCTTATGCAGACTTTGTTTCCTCCTCCAGACTACATATCAGCTTTTTTTTTTTTGGTGCTGGTGGTTAGAAAGAGTCTTGGGGTTCTGGTAGTGAGAAGGAATTTTTTTATAGAGGTTTCAAGGGGGAGCTTTCATTCCCCCTAATATAAAGGGATGAATCAGGGGGATCTGCTCTCACCATCCAAGTGTGGGCCCAAAATGACTCACTTTGAAAATGTTGTACAAAGAAACCCTTTGCCAGTTTTCCTGATGGTGATGGAATCCCCCACACTGTAGGCATTGCTGCAGGAATCTAAGGGTAGAGCCTGCCCCCCTTCCACAATGGGACTTTTGCAATTGAAACTTGTTTACACAGGCAAAGCTGTCCTTTGTTCACTATACTTACTTTACAGTTGTAAGCGCCAAAGCATCCCATATTTATCTCCCATTTTGCCATAGCTGCCATTAAATTTAGGAAATCCACTTTATTAAAAAAATAAGGTTAGGCAGGCCTAAAATAAGAAGCAAAATGTCTGCACATTGAGGTAGTATGTTTCTATTTTTATTTTTTTTTTTATTAACTAATCACATTGTTTGCAAATATTTGCAAATGTATATGGAAGCAGCATTGCCTCATCAATGCCCCTCTGTAAAGTACAGTCTTAACTCTTATATTTAAGAGTCTCCATATTGGAGCATATATAGCAATGGATAAATTAAGGGAGGCTATGCCTGGAGGCAGCCCAATCATCCTTAACCACTTCAATACAGGGCACTTTCACCCCCTTCCTGCCAAGACCAATTTTCAGCTTTCAGTGCTGTCGCATATTGAATGGCAATTACTTAGTCATGTAACACTGTACCTAATCAAAACTATTATCATTTTTGTCCCACAAATAGAGCTTTATTTTGGTGGTATTTAATCTTCACTGGGTTTTTTATTTTTTGCAATATAAGTGAAAAAAGAGCAAACATTTTGAAAAAAAAAACACTTTTTTTAGTTTCTATTATAACATTTTGCAAATAAGTAATTTTTGTTCATACATTTGGGCCAAAATGTATACTGCTACATATGTTTGAATTATTATCTGTTATCTAAAAAAATAACTCAAATGAGTGGATTTTATTAAGTCTGTAAGCTATGGTACCAATCATTAAAAATTGATCACACCTAATGTACTGAATGCCAATCTCATTTCGTAAGGCCCTGAAATGTCAGGTACTCCCCAAATTACCTATTTTTGAAAAATAGAAATTCCAAGATATTTAGTAGGAGGCACAGTAAGTTTTTGAAGTTGTAATTTATCTAGAGAGGTCCAACATGCAGGGAGCACCATCAGGTGTTCTAGGAGCATAAATGACATATCTAATGTCCTTATGACCGATTTAATTTTTTTTTTCAAAATGTTTTTATTGAAAATGTTTATAAAACAGTTACACATAGATAGCATAAATAATGCATAGAGTTACAACTGTATAATAAAAATTTTAACAATCTGAGTAAAGTTACATAACGATCATACGGTTTCTACCTAAGTATGGATTATAATATTGAGACATATGAAAGTGTGAGATTGTGGTCTCATATTTGATGATATTTGACTAATGATCATTTCACAAGGGGTAGGTAGTAGAGGTTAATAACAAGCAGATTCTTAATTTAACAACAAAATATAAATAACAAAAGTGGAAAGTGTACCTGAGGGACATTGGCTTTCGGAGATGTTACATTGGAACCATCAATCCTTTAAAGTGTGTACGCCAGGGAAGCCAGTCTTGGATTATTTTTGTTATAAGACCTTCTTTACATGTCATTATGTATTCATAAGTATATGATTCATTTACCAGGCTGATTACTTCTCTAATTTCAGGGGTCTCATTTGATTTCCACTTTCTCGTGAGTGTAAGTCTAGCGGCAGATATTATTTGCATACATGTTGGTCTGAGAGATGCATGTAAGTTGTCAGTGCCTATGCTGAGAATGGCCAAGGCTGGGTTAATTTAATGGAATGTTAAAGGACTCAGGTCCCCCATCAAACGTATGAAAATTCTGCACCATCTCCGTAGACTGGGCATGGACCCACCTTTCCCCCTCAGATTTCCACCACCTTAGGAAACTTTGGGTGGGCGACGTCCTAGGCTCAGCAGCCCTCGGCCGTAAGGCTGGTGTTATTATACTAATTCACAAAAATCTGTCATGCACTGTACTTAATGTCACCTCAGATGACAAAGGTCGCCTCTGCTCTGCACGTATTCACGTAGGTACACAGGAATTCTTACTCTCTAATGTTTATGCCCCAAATAACCCAGGCAAGTCTTTTTTTGAGGTCTTGACTTCCCACCTTCTAAAAGATCCACAAACCCTCCATGTAATAGGGGGGGATTTCAACACTATTATGCACCATACAGACAACAAATCCCCCCATGGTAGCACATCATTTTCCCCCTCACACTCGCCCCTGATGCCCCTCGCCTCCATTGTGGAATCCCTGCACCTCACAGACGTTTGGAGACTACATCATCTGACAGACAGGGAATTCACGTTTTTCTCCCTGCCCCACAATGTCTTTACTAGGATTGATTACATTTTATGTACCGACAACCTTACCCCTTTCACCTCTCTCCCTGTAATCCACGACATTGCAATATCAGATCACGCACCTGTCTCTTCTGCCCCGAAATGATGGCGTCTCCCAACCTACCTACACGGCAACAAAGATTTCCAGTCCTACCGGCAAAAGGCTTGGGAGGAATACTCATTGAAGAACTCCCATTGTTTAGGGGACCCTAATCTGTTCTTGGAAGCCTGTAAGGCATTCCTCCGAGGCAAAATAATAGCTTATGCTAGTACATTTAGGAGACAATCGGCACAGCAATAGAGAGATGCAAGCACCCGCTTCAATCAAGCACAACGGCCCTCCTTACTCACACTTCCCCGGCCTCTAGAACAGAGTGGCAGGAAGCCAAACGCTCCTTTGACTTATGGGCCACCACTTTGGAACTCGTAAAGCATAACCGTTTGGCGGCCTCATTTTATAGATTTGGCAATAAGGCCGGTACATTCATGGCCAGGCTATGCAAAACTCCTTACCGACCCACACACATTATAAAGCGCACTCCTCAAAATATTTCTGAAGTCATGCTGGACTTTTATTCAAATCTCTATGCTGAGGACCACATTGATCACCCCACGGCTCCAAATTTCTTAAAACGCGTTACACTCCCCAAACTTTCTTCAGCCCAACTCAAGTTGCTCAATGCACCCATCTCCACAGATGACATATCCAAAATTATAAAACATCTAGCTCCCCATAAAGCCCCCTGGTCCAGGTGGATTTACTGGTGAATTTTATAGAGCATTCCGGGAAATGCTACAGCCCACACTCCATCTAGTGTACAATGGCATCTGGGAGGGGGGGCAACTATCTGTCAACGGGGAACCAGGCCTACATAAAACTGCTGCCCAAAAAAGGAAAAGACCCCCTAGACCCTGGTGCCTACGGCCCAATTTCCCTTCTAAACTTGGACGTTAAGATCCTCTTCAAAATAATGGCAACTAGATTGGCAAATCTACTGCCGTCCCTGATTCTCCCCTCTCAATCGGGTTTGTAAAAGGTAGAACAGCGACCCTAAATTTGAGGCAGTCCTGGAACAATTGTGTCTTCACCCGGGGGGAGATTGAGCCATCATCACCCTGGATGCAGAAAAAGCCTTTGATAACAATGGTTTAAAATGGCTATCCATGGTCCTGGCCGAGATGGGATTCTCTGGAGCATTTACCCACCTGGTGGACTCTATGTATAAGGCTCCCTCGGCCAGGCTGGTGATGGCAGGTCTCCTCTCAGGGGAATTTTGTCTTTATAAGGGGACGAGACAGGGCTTCCCACTCTCCCCCTTACTTTTTAATTTGGCTATCAAACCACTGTCCCGCTTTCTAGCTGAACTGGCATCTCTACACGGGATTAAAGTTGCTACCCACGAGATCCACACGGCCCTTTTTGCGGACGATATTCTTATTTTCACATCTAATCCCGGCCTGGACATGCCCACCATAAAGACAAATTTTGATGAGTTTAAAACCAGTTCTGGCCTCTGTATAAATTTCCTCAAAAGCTAAATTCTCCCCCTCACTCATCGCCCAACAGCCCCCAGGATGCAACACTCCCCTTTCACAATCGCCAACGTGCATATAACATATTTGGGCATAAAAATTGGTAAGGACCCCTCTTCCCTGAATACACTTAATTATCCTCCTTTGATATCGAAAATTGTACAGGAACTGGTTAGCTGGATGGATCTCCCTCTCTCTCTCCTCGGCAGGTGTCATCTAGTTAAAATGGTGAGCTTTGGAAACTGCTCTATCCACTACAAACCCTACCTCTCCTGTTAAAGCACAACGAGGTCAAAATTCTGGAATCCTCTATCTCCAGATTCATTTGGAGAAACAAGTGACCACGTATGTCCTTTAAAAAACTACACCTGCCCAGGAGAGAGGGAGGCATTGGCCTTCCTAATATCAGAGTATATAACTTATCCTGTCTGCTGAGGACTGGGCTAGATTGGATAACTCAATCTTTGCGCTATTCATTATACTCTTTGGAAGCATCCATGGTATATCCATTTTCTCTACCCGCACTGCTCCATTGTAACTGGAAATCCCTTACCCCGGCCCTCCAGCATAACCTCCTCCTCCGAGACATGGCTATAGCATGGAGAGAAGTCAGAAAACTGCTTCATGTCCCGATTCATATCTCTAACTACCTCCCTATTCAAGGTAACCCCATGTTCCCACCAAGGCTGGAACATGGTACATACTCCCCTTGGAACAAACAAGACATCACAAAATTTGCGGACTTGTATTGCACAGAAACTGTTCGTGCCTCTAGATTTCTCCACTATCGCAAATAATTGTTCCCTTCTAGAGTTGAGTGGACACCTGGATGTCCGGGTGTCCGGGTTCGGCCGAACTTGAAAAAAAAGTCCGGGTCCGTGTCCCGGACTTTTTCCGAACTTTACCCGGACACCGAACCCCATTGAAGTCAATGGGGACCTGAACTTTCAGGCACTAAAATGGCTCTAAAACACCAATGGAAAGGGCTAGAGTGCTGCAAATGGCAGCAAAACGTAGTTAAGAGCATGGCAAGTGCTCTGCAAACAAATGGGGATAGGGAAAAAACTTAAAACAACCAAAAAAAAACAGAAAAATAAAACAATGTTCTTCATCTGTGAAGGACGAGGCCCATATGGAGTAGGAGGGAGGTTGAGATGGTGGTGGATGTGCCGGTGTCATAGGCGTGCGCACAGGGTGTGCCGGGTGTGCCTGGGCACACCCTAATCACCTAGGGCACATTAGCATTATCGCTCTGTTTGCCAGTGAGGAGATGGGAAAGATCTCCCTCGGACCTGCTCTGCCATAAGAGAAGTGCCACACACTTCTTTTTCACTTTGCCAGCAGGGAGAGTAATGTATCGGGGCCATGTACATGTAGGCAAACACATGCATGTGTATTTAAACTTTGGGGTGCACACCCTAATGCAATAGGCTGCGCACACCTATGGGCGGTGTAGGTGGAAGCGGCGGTGGAGGAGGACGAGGTAGCCAACACTGCTTTTTTTCAGTCATTTTAAATGAGGGTACATCCCAAAAGAGTGAGAAAGAGCAAAAATAGAACAATGGCTGGGTAAGGTCGGTATCCATCTCTATTCTGCACAAGGTACGGAAAAGTCCCGTGGGATCCATGCCTGGTTCATTTTAATGAACGTGAGCTTGTCCACATTGTCTCTGGACAGGCGGCTGCGCTTGTCTGTGATAACGCCCCCCAGCCGTGCTAAATACACGTTCAGATAATACAGGGCACACCAGCACCTCCAAGGCGTAAAGGGCAAGCTCAGGCCATGTGCCCAACTTGGAGACCCAGAAGTTGAAGGGGGCAGACCCGTCATTCAGTACATCTAGGCGTGTGCACACATACTGCTCCACCATGTTGGTGAAATGCTGCCTCCTGCTAAGACGTTCCATATGAGCTGCTGTTGCTGCTGTTTGTTGTGGCGTGCTGACAAAGCTTTTCCACATTTCGGCCATGCTAACCCTGCCTTCTGAGGTGCTGGCGGTGCCCTGGTTGCGTTGGCGACCTCTTCCTCCTCCTCTGCCTTGTGCTTCCACTGTGGCCCCGCTGTCAGGTGGGAATGCCAGCAGCATCGCGTCTACCAGCGTGCGCTTGTACTTGCGCATCTTGCGAGTGAATTAAGGACGGTACGTTGTCCTGGTAACGGGGATCATGCAGCGTGGCCACCAAGTAATCAGCACAAGTTAGAATGTGGGCAACTCGGCGGTCGTTGTGGAGACACTGCAGCATGTAATCGCTCATGTGTGCCAGGCTGCCCAGAGGCAACGAAAGGCTGTCCTCTGTGGGAGGTGTATCGTCTGTGTCCTCTGTATCCCCCCAGCCACGCACCAGTGATGGCCATGAGCTGGCCTGGGTGCCACCCTGCTGTGAACATGGTTCCATCTCCTCCTCCATCTCCTCCTCCTCATCCTCCTCATCCTCCAGAACTGTGCCCCTGCTGGACAATTGTGTCCCTGGCGTTTGTGTGTGCAGGAATCCACCCTCGGAGCCCCTTGCGAATGACTGCCCTGAAAGCCTTGGAAATGTTACCTCTTCATCCTCCTCCTCCTCCTCATCCTGTGCCACATCCTCTTCCATCATCACCCGAAGAGGAATAGAAGTGGGATAGTTAAGCTGACAATGGCGTCATCGGCACTGGCCATGTTGGTGGAGTACTCAAAACAGCGCAACAAGGCACACAGGTCTCGCATGAAAGCCCAGTTATTGGTGGTGAAGTGGTGCTGTTCCGCAGAGCGACTCACGCGTGCGTGCTGCAGCTGAAACTCCACTATGGCCTGCTGCTGCTCGCACAGTCTTTGCAGCATGTGCAAGGTGGAGTTCCACCTTGTGGGCATGTCACATATGAGGCGGTGAGCGGGAAGGCCGAAGTTACGCTGCAGCGCTGACAGGCGAGCAGCAGCAGGGTGAGAACGCCGAAAGTGCGCACAGACGGCCCGCACTTTCTGCAGCAGCTCTGACATATCGGGGTAATTTTTAAGGAACCTCTGCACCACCAAATTCAGCACATGCGCCAGGCAAGGGATGTGCGTCAAACCGGCTAGGCCCAGAGCTGCTATGAGATTTCGCCCGTTATCGCACACCACCAGGCCGGGCTTGAGGCTCGCTGGCAGCAACCACTCATTTGTCTGCTGTTCCATGCTCCTCCACAACTCCTGCGCGGTGTGTGGTTTTTCCCCCAAACAGGCAAGTTTTAAAACTGCCTGCTGTCGTTTACCCCTGGCCGTGCTGAAGTTGGTGGTGAAGGTGTTACGCTGACCGGATGAGGAGGCGGTAGAGGATGAGGAAGCGGAGTAGGAGGAGTTAGGAACAGGAGGCAAACTGAAGCGCCCTGCAATCCTCGGTGGTGGAAGGACATGTGCCAAATTGCTATCCGCCTCAGGCCCATCCGCCACTGCATTTACCCAGTGTGCCGTTAGGGAGATATAACGCCCCTGACCATGCTTACTGGTCCACGTATCGGTAGTTAGGTGGACCTTGCCACAGATGGCGTTGCGCAGGTCACACCTGATTTTTTCCCCCACTTGGTTGTGCAGGGAAGGGATGGCTTGCCTGGAAAAGTAGTGGCGGCTGGGCACGACGTACTGTGGGACAGCCACCGACATAAGTGTGCGTCTCCACCAGACGGAATGACAGCATTTCAAAGGCCAAGAATTTTTAAATGCTGCCATTCAGGGCCAGGGATCACGGGTGGGTAGGGGGGTACTTCCTCTTCCTCTCAAGTGTTTGGGAGATGGAAAGCTGAACGCTTCCACGGGACATTGTGGAGATGGTTGGTTACCCAGGTGGTGGTGTTGCTGACAAATCGTCTGTTTGCGGGGTGGCAGGTGCCGGTATCACTACAGATGTGGATGGAGAGGCCGAGACTGCAGCAGAAGAGGAAGCAAGAGGAGCCAGAGACATTTCTTGGTTTTGAAGGTGACTACTCCACTGCAGCTCGTGCTTTGCACTTAGACGACTGATCATGCAGGTTGTGCTCAGGTTGAGAAGGTTTATGCCTCGCTTCAGGCTCTGATTGCACAGGGTGCAAACCACTCGTGTCCTGTCATCAGCACATTTTCTGAAGAACTTCCACGCCAGAGAACTCCTTTGAGCTGGCTTTGGTGCGCTCGTTCCCTTGCTGTGTTGGGCAGTAGCAGGCGTAGTGTCTTGGGCACGGCCGCTTCGCTTCTGCACCCTGCTCCCTCTTCTGCTGTGCTGGTGGCTCTGTGTGACCACCGACTCTTCCTCCAAACTACTCAGGTCACCTGCATGACCTTCATTCCATGTGGGGTCGAAGACCTCATCGTCCTCCACATCATCTTCCACCCAGTCTTCACCCCTGCCCTGCTTGTCGGTCTCCACAATTCTGAATGCCGCAGCAGTTGGCACCTGCGTTTCGTCATCATCGGAGACGTGCTTCGATGGTCCTTCCATGTATTTCTCTTGAGAAATAAGTGGTTGGGCATCGCTGCACTCAATCTCTTCCACTTCTGGGGCAGGGCTAGGTGGATGGCCCTGGGAAACCCTGCTGACAGAGTCCTCAAAAAGAAGAAAAGACTGCTGTATGACTTGGGGCTCAGACTGCTTGCCTGATTTGCAAGGGGGTGAGGTGAAAGACGGTTGGACATTGGCTGCAGGTGCCAACTCTGACCTTTCTGCAGTAGACTGGGTGGGAGACAATGTGAAGGAACTGGAGGCACTGTCAGCAACCCAATCTACTATCGCCTCTACTTGTTCTGGCCTCATCACTACTAGAGGCGTATGATGCCCTACCAAATACTGCTGCAGGTTCTGTCGCCTACTCGGTAGGCGACAGAACACTACACTTGAGGAAGGTGTTTCACTTGTGCGTGTAGCTGGCACAGATTGACCACGTCCTCTCCTTGCAACAGGAGCTCTACCAGCAGCACCACGACCCAGGCCTTGGCCTCTATTTGACGGCCTCCTCATATTTCTGTAATTTATGATCTTGCCCTAGAAAGGTGTTTATTGAATAGCGGAACAAAACAACAACAGTATCGCACGGGTGTATCTCACAGTCAAATATGCAAACAATGCCGCAATTTAATTTTTTTTACCCCAAAAGGGTGTATATTGAATAGCGTAATAGGAAAAAGGATAAAAAACGGTGTATCTCACACGTACAAACACAGACTAGGCCCCGATTAAAATTTTTTGTACCCTAAAGGGAGGATGAGGAAGAGGAGTAGGAGGAGTTTGGAACAGGAGGCAAACTGAAGCGCCCGGCAATCCTTGGTGGTGGAAGGAGATGCGCCAAACAAATTTAAAAGGTGTATCTCACACTTACCGATACAGACTATGCCGTAATTTAATTTTTTACACTCCAAAAGGGTGTATATTGAATAGCGGAATAGGAAAAATTTTACAAAACGGTGTATCTCACACGTACAAACACAAACTAGGCCCCGATTACTATTTTTTGTAACCTAAAGGCAGGATGAGGAAGAGGAGTAGGAGGAGTTGGGAACAGGAGGCAAACTGAAGCGCCCTGCAATCCTCGGAGGTGGAAGGAGATGCGCCAAACAAATTTAAAAAGGTGTATCTCACATGTACCGATACAGACTATGCCATAATTTAATTTTTTACACTCAAACAGGGTGTATATTGAATAGCGGAATAGGAAAAATTTTACAAAATGGTGGTGTATCTCACACGTACAAACCCAGACTAGGCCCCGATTACTATTTTTTGTACCCCCAAAGGCAGGATGAGGAGTAGGAGGAGTTCGGAACAGGCAGGAGGCACACTGAAGCACCCTCAAATCCTCGGCAGTATGAGATGCGCCCCAAAAATTGGAAAGGTGTATCTCACACGTACCGACACAGACTATCCCGCAATTTAAATGTTTTTACCCAAAGGTGTAGATTGAATAGCGGAATAGAAAATATGATATCAAAAGGTGTATGTATCTCACACGTACTGACACAGACTATCCCCCAATTTAATTGTTTTTACTCCAAAGGTGTAGATTAAATAGCGGAATAGAAAATATTATCAAAAGGTGTATGTATCTCACACGTAGAGACCCAGACTAGGCATAAATTACTATTTTTTGTACCCCCAAAGGCAGGATGAGGAGTAGGAGGAGTTCGGAACAGGCAGGAGGCACACTGAAGCACCCTCAAATCCTCGGCAGTATGACATGCGCCCCAGAAATTGGAAAGGTGTATCTCACACGTACCGATACAGACTATCCCGCAATTTAATTGTTTTTACCCAAAGGTGTAGATTGAATAGCGGAATAGAAAATATGATATAAAATTGGTGATTTATCAATAGCACATGTGAACAGCAGGGTCTTATATTAGTCAGCTCTGCTGCAGGCTATGGAGGGGGAAAAAAAAGAAAATTCCCCTTTTAAGTTTGTAATTTTTAACTAGATTAGTACAGACTATGCCACGATTTAATTTTTTTAACCCAAGGGTGTATATTGAATAGTGGAATAGAAAAAAGTGTATAACTTTTTCTACTCAATAATAGCACATGTGAACACAGCAGTGTATTATCACAGTCAGCACAGCAGCACTGAAGGAAAAACGCTGCACACAACTGACTGATAAAAAATACTTTTTTCTCCCTCCTCCTCAGTGGGCAAAAAGATTGTGTTCACACCACCCCACACACAGCAAAATCGATGTGGACCACTGACACCTGCCTATCTCCAGACTCTCCCTAAAAGGATCGATAAGATCGGTCACTGCCGGCACTGCAAACCCCCCCCCCACACAGCAAAATCGATTGTAGAACACTGACCCTAAATATCTCCAGCCTCTCCCTAAAATGCCTATATCTCGCCCTGCCTGCAGCACTCCGACCTGTCCCTCAATTCTTCTCGGACACAATATGATTTTTGCCTGTCTGTCCCTAATCAGCAGCCAGCACGTATGATGTGTGCTCTGTCCCTTTACTACAGCATAATGACGCAGCGGCGCTCGGTCTCGAACTTATAAAGACTTGGTCACATGCTTCAGATGACCAATCACAGCTACTAATACATTTGTAGGCATGGCTGGGATGGCTTAAGGCACACCAGTTAAACGCTTGTTGATTGGCTGTTGAAAGCCCGCCATTAAAAGCGCGCCAATACATACAAACCCGGAAATAAAATGACCGAACACGGATTTTTACCCGAACATACAGTAAAGTTTTCGGGTCCGTGCTCGGGTAACAAAAATCCAATTATTCGGTACGAACACGAATAATACAGTCCGTGTTCGCTCAACACTATTCCCTTCCACTTTCCCACTGGTTCTATTACTGGCAATGTCTAAGTTTCATCCAGGCATCTTGCAGAGACAAATCCAGCTGGTTTTGCCCTTCCTACTGGACACCTTCCTCACCAACTCTCGAAACACTGTCTCCAACATATGCAAAATGCTTCTTCAAAGAACAATCCCTCCTCTTTTCAAATCGGCAGCTGCAAACTGGGGCAAGGACTTTCACTCCCATGACTTATTGCATAAACTTCAAATGGGATACAACGCAACCTTGCATCTTATTCCGAATGAATATTGGAGGGAAACGCAAATGCGCATCCTACATCGTGCATACTTACCTTTCTGTGTGAACATCAATAACCCTCAGGCTGCCCGATGTCCCTACTGCAAGATCTCCCATCTGACCTTGGCTCATCGTTTTTGGCAATGCAAAGCTATCTCTACTTTCTGGGACCAGGTTATAAACTTTATTCATGCTACTACGCTGCTACGCATACCCAAAGACCCACTCCTCCTCCTCTTTGGATATTGGGATCCACAAATACTATCAAGACCTCCCGAAACTGTTGTTTGTCATAAGCAATGGATCCTGCTCTGTCTCCTAACGGCGAGAAAATGTATACTTAACAAATGGACATCTCCACTACACCCCAGGACCTCTCATGTCAAACAAGCGCTATTGCTACTTCTATTCAAGAAAAGACTGAACTTGGATGTTAGCAATGAGCACTCCTATAAACGTTTCCTAAGACGCTGGAATGTGTTCATTCTCTCCTCGCTCTCCCCCATGGAACAATCAATTCTACATCACCACCCAGCCTACCACGATGGCTATCTGAACAAACTACGTAAATCAGATCCTCTATATTACACCCAATCCCTCCAGCTTTGCGTTAGACATAGTGTACAGGACACCAAGGTTGGGTCCTGGACAGTTGCTATATATCGCCTGTATTTGGGTTGTGGTCTCTTTAAGGGAAGTTGGGAAATGTTCAGGGGGTCACCCAAGACGGGTGAGAAATTCCTGGGAGTAGCTAAAATCAGGAGGACTGACTCGCAGTTCTCTCTGTATTGAATAGAGAGATATTTGGGACCCAGAATTTGGGGGCTCTGTAGTGATATTCGGGTGGGAAAGAGCCCCCACCCCTGACTATAAGGGATTCCAGCGCACACATGGTTAAGACCCATGAGAAGCAGTCCTTAAGAGACAGGAAGCAGCAATAGGTGGGTGGAGAGGAGGAGTTGGTGGTTCCACCTGTCTGGGAGAGCTGTAAGTTTGCTGGAGTCTGCCAAAAGCTGCTGAGAGGTCTATTAAGGATTGTCACAAACCTTGGGGTGAAGACCTGTCTACAAAAACTGTATGTGCCTTTTTTGTTACTTTGTTCCAATGTGCTGAAGATTAGATAAGCAGACTTTATTTTGTGTTTGATTTGTGCGCTGCTGAAAGCCTTGATTGAGTTTTGCTGAAATAAAGCCTTTTTGTTTATATTTTAAATGGTTGTGCACTCAATCCGGTGGAGCTAGAATTCCCAAACTTTACAGATTTTTCCAAGGACTTTGTAGTGCAGACAGATGCTTCAAGTGAAGGATTAGGAGCGGTCCTCTCTCAAGAGATCAATGGGGAAGAGCACTCCGTGGTTTTTCTGAGTAGGAAGCTGACGACAGCAGAGAGAAACTACGCAGTGGTAGAGCGGGAGTGTCTAAGTGGGCTTTGGACTCCCTACGTTATTTTCTCTTAGGTAGGATATTTCGCCTGGTGTCGGACCATGTCCCATTAACCTGGATGAGACAGAACAAGTACACCAATGCCAGGGTGACAAGGTGGTTCCTTTCTCTCCAGGAGTTTAATTTTGTGGTAGAACACAGGCCCGGGAGATAGCATCAGAATGCTGATGCCGTCTCCCGAGTCCACTGTATGCTATCGAGTGGTGCCTCCAACACCTCCGCGTTGAGGCAGAGGGGGGGGATATGTACAGGACATCCTGGACAGTTGCTACAGTGCCTTGCGAAAGTATTCGGCCCCCTTGCACTTTGCGACCTTTTGCCACATTTCAGGCTTCAAACATAAAGATATAAAACTGTAATTTTTGTGAAGAATCAACAACAAGTGGGACACAATCATGAAGTGGAACGAAATTTATTGGATATTTCAAGCTTTGTTAACAAATAAAAAACTGAAAAATTGGGCGTGCAAAATTATTCAGCCCCTTTACTTTCAGTGCAGCAAACTCTCTCCAGAAGTTCAGTGAGGATCTCTGAATGATCCAATGTTGACCTAAATGACTAATGATGATAAATAGAATCCACCTGTGTGTAATCAAGTCTCCGTATAAATACACCTGCACTGTGATAGTCTCAGAGGTCAGTTTAAATCACAGAGAGCATCATGAAGAACAAGGAACACACCAGGCAGGTCCGAGATACTGTTGTGGAGAAGTTTAAAGCCGGATTTGGATACAAAAAGATTTCCCAAGCTTTACACATCCTAAGGAGCACTGTGAAAGCTATAATATTGAAATGGAAGGAGTATCAGACCACTGCAAATCTACGAAGACCTGGCCGTCCCTCTAAACTTTCAGCTCATACAAGGAGAAGACTGATCAGAGATGCAGCCAAGAGGCCCATGATCACTCTGGATGAACTGCAGAGATCTACAGCTGAGGTGGGAGACTCTGTCCATAGGACAACAATCAGTCGTATACTGTAAAAATCTGGCCTTTATGGAAGAGTGGCAAGAAGAAAGCCATTTCTTAAAGATATCCATAAAAAGTGTCGTTTAAAGTTTGCCACGAACCACCTGGGAGACACACCAAACATGTGGAAGAAGGGTCTCTGGTCAGATGAAGCCAAAATTGAACTTTTTGGCAACAATGCAAAAGGTTATGTTTGGCGTAAAAGCAACACAGCTCATCACCCTGAACACACCATCCCCACTGTCAAACATGGTGGTGGCAGCATCATGGTTTGGGCCTGCTTTTCTTCAGCAGGGACAGGGAAGATGGTTAACCGCTTGCCGACCACCGCGCGACTATTTACTGCGGCGGGCAGCCCCTCACAGGCAGAGCGACGTAGTACTACGTCGCTAGCCTGTAAGGGTCTAGGGAGCTCCCGCGCGCCCCCGGAGGCGCGCTCCCGCTCCCGCTCGGTCACGGACCCCCCCGTGCATGTGACCGGCGGACCCAATGTCCGCCGGTCAATCGGCGATCGTCGAGTGTAGAAACAGTGATCATACGGTTCTACTATGTAGAACCGTTAATCACTGTTCCTACACCTCAAGCTTTAGCCAATCACAGTTAGAATCACGCCCCTAGGGACACACACCACCCCTCCCTCTCAAAAAAAGTTAACCCCTTCACTGCCAGTGTAATTTTACAGTAACAGTGCATATGTATAGCACTAATTACTGTAGAAATGTCACTGGTAACCCCAAAAGTGTTAAAAACGTCCGATCTGTGTGCCGCAATGACGCAGTACCGCAAAAAAAATCGCAGATCGCCGCCATTACGCGTTAAAAAAACCCAACAAAAATGACAAAAATCTTTCCCTTTGTTAGTAAACGCGATAACTTTTGCGTAAACCAATCAAAATACGCTTTTTGCAATTTTTTTTACCAAACATATGTAGCATAAAACAAATTGGCCGAAAATGTTAAAAAAATTTTACATTTTTTGGGGGGGGGGAATTTCATATAAACAAATGTGAAAAATATTGTTATTTTTGCAAAATTTATGCTCTTTTTTTGTTTATAGCGCATGATCAAAAAATCGCGCAGGTGATCAAATACCACCAAAAGAAAGCTCCGTTTGTGGGAAAATAAGGACGTCAATTTTGTTTAGGTACAGCGTCGCACGACCGCGCAATTGTCCGTTAAATTCACGCAGTGCCGAATCGCAAAATAGGCCCTGGTCAGGAAGGGGGTAAAATTGATGGGAAGATGGATGCAGCCAAATACAGGACCATTCTGGAAGAAAACCTGATGGAGTCTGCAAAAGACCTGAGACTGGGACGGTGATTTGTCTTCCAACAAGACAATGATCCAAAACATAAAGCAAAATCTACAATGGAATGGTTCAAAAATAAACATATCCAGGTGTTATAATGGCCAAGTCAAAGTCCAGACCTGAATCCAATCGAGAATCTGTGGAAAGAACTGAAAACTGCTGTTCACAAACGCTCTCCATCCAACCTCACTGAGCTCGAGCTGTTTTGCAAGGAGGAATGGGCAAAAATTTCAGTCTCTCGATGTGCAAAACTGATAGAGACATACCCCAAGCGACTTACAGCTGTAATCGCAGCAAAAGGTGGCGCTACAAAGTATTAACTTAAGGCAGCTGAATAATTTTGCACGCCAAAGTTTTTTATTTGTTAAAAAAGTTTGAAATATCCAATACATTTCTTTCCACTTCATGATTGCGTCCCACTTGATTCTTCACAAAAATTACAGTTTTATATGTTTATGTTTGAAGCCTGAAATGTGGCAAAAGGTCGAAAAGTTCAAGGGGGCCAAATACTTTTGCAAGGCACTGTATATATCTCCTGTATTTGGGTTGTGGTCTCTTTAAGGGAAGTTAGGAAATGTTCAGGGGGTCACTCAAGACGGGTGAGAAATTCCTGGGAATAGCTAAAATCAGGAGGACTGACTCGCAGTTCTCTCTGTATTGAATAGAGAGATATTTGGGACCCGGAATTTGGGGGCTCTGTAGTGATATTCGGGTGGGAAAGAGCCCCCACCCCTGACTATAAGGGATTCCAGCGCACACATGGTTAAGACCCATGAGAAGCAGACCTTAAGAGACAGGAAGCAGCAATAGGTGGGTGGAGAGGAGGAGTTGGTGGTTCCACCTGTCTGGGAGAGCTGTAAGTTTGCTGGAGTCTGCCAAAAGCTGCTGAGAGGTCTATTAACCGTTTGCCGACCGGCGCACGACTATTTACGTCGGCAGTCAGCCCCTCACAGGCAAAGCGATGTAGGGCTACATCGCTAGCCTGTGAGGCTCTAGGGAGCGAGCGCGTGCCGCCGGAGGCCCGCTTCCACTCCGGCGCGGTCACGAACCCCCCCGCGCGTGTGCCCAGCAGACCCGATGTCCACCGGGCACTCGCGATCGTCCGTTACACCAGAAGAAAGGCAGGCTGCTAATGTAAACAAAGCCGCCTGTCATTCTTCCCTGTGTAAGAATGGAGATCAGACGGTTCTACTATATAGGACCGTTGATCTCTGTTCTTACACTAGTAGCCACAGCCAATCACAGTTAGAAACACGCCCCTAGGACACACTTAACCCCTCCCTCTCCAATACAGTTAACTCCTTCACTGCCAGTGTCATTTTTACAGTAACAGTGCATATGTATAGCACTGATTACTGCAGTAATGTCACTGGTAACCCCAAAAGTGTCAAAAATGTCAGTCAAGGGTCCGATCTGTCCGCCGCAATGTCGCAGTCCCGCAAAAAAAAATGCAGATCGCCGCCATTATTCGTTAAAAAAAAACCAACAAAAATGACAAAAATCTTTCCCTTTGTTAGTAAACGCGATAACTTTTGCGCAAACCAATCAAAATACGCTTTTTTTTTACCAAACATATGTAGCATAAAACAAATTGGCTGAAAATGTTAACAAATTTTGATTTTTACATTTTTTTGGGGGAATTTCATATAAAAAAATGTGAAAAATATTGTTATTTTTGCAAAATTGACGCTCTTTTTTTGTTTATAGCGCATGATCAAAAAATCACACAGGTGATCAAATACTACCAAAAGAAAGCTCTGTTTGTGGGAAAAAAAGGACGTCAAATTCGTATAGGTACAGCATCGCATGACCGCGCAATTGTCTGTTTTAAGTCACGCAGTGCCGAATCGCAAAATAGGCCCTGGTCAGGAAGGGGGTAAAATCTTCCGGGGCTTAAGTGGTTAAGGACTGTTACAGACCTTGGGGTGAAGACCCGTCTACAAAAACTGTATGTGCCTTTTTTCTTACTTTGTTCCATTGTGCTGAAGATAAGCAGACTTTATTTTGTGTTTGATTTGTGCGCTGCTGGAAGCCTTGTTTGAGTTTTGCTGAAATAAAGCCTTTTTGTTTATATTTTAAACGGTTGTGCACTCAATTCAGTGAAGCCAGAATCCCCAAACATTACAGTAGATATATCTATTTTCTCTTCTCTGTAATATTGCATGTCATCTTAATGTTACGGTTGCTGCTTCGGGGGTAGCTCTCCACTCCAGGCTACAATACATGACATTACCCATCATTCCCCCCTCCACCCCCTCCCTTCTTTCCCTCATACCCTTATAATAGTTATGGTTATATTGTTAAACTCCTCTTTGTGCATTGTATTAATACCATGTTGCTTATCATTTGCTCATTTTTCCCTGTAACGTGAAAATTCTTCAATAAAATGTATTAAAAAAAAAAAAGAATGAATTGTGGACAGGTATGGGTAGGGTCCTAAAGAAATATAGGATTTTAGGTAGGACTAGCATTTTGAAGGCCGCTAGTCTGCTGGACAAGGATATGTGGAATTTTTTTAATCTCGCTAATTCTGCTTGTGTTTCTTGAATTAAGGGAAGAAAGTTAAGTTGGTAGAGGTCTGAGATATTAGGAGTTAGCTTAATGCCTAGGTATGTGATCTGATTGTGTGCCCATTGTTATGGGAATCTTTCGGTTATTGTTTACCTCATGCCTTTGGGAACATCTAAACCTAGTAGTTGAGATTTAGAAGCATTTATTTTATAAAAGGAAACAGCATTAAATTGTTCTAGTATTTGATAATGCTGTTGGTAGAGAGCTTAGGGGATAGGTAATGGATATGATAAAATCATCAGCAAACAACGTTATTTTATGATGTTTCTTTTTGGATACAATCCCTGATATTAACCACTTTACGACCAGCCGTTGCAGATGTACTGCGGCAGGCTGGCTCATACAGCCAATGGTCTGATTGGGTTCAGAACCGATCATTCATCAGGTCCAGGCCAATGATTTTTGGCCTGGACCTGTTGATCGGACCTGCGCAATCAGAGACTGACCTGTGCCTGTGTAATGTAAGCACAGGCACAGAAATGACCCGCTCTCTTCTCCCAAAATCCTTTTTGAATTCATCGAGAGAAGAGAGAGGATCAAATCTGTGAGTACTGTACACAGCACACTTGCACACCTAGACAGGCACACTTAACCCCCGATCACCCCCCTCAGTTAACCCCTACACCCCCTGTCACATCGCACACTGTATACAGCATACAGCTGTTTCCTATATTTCTGTATTAGTGTGACTTGTGACTTGGTTTAGCGATTGGACCGTTAATTTTAGGCGTAGGATACCCGCCACCCCCCAATAAAGATTTAACCCCCTGATCACCCCCAGTTGACCCCTTCCCCTCCTGTCACATTGCACACTATATAAAGGTAATGTAGTGGTTTTCTGTATTTCTGTTATAGCGTGATTGTGACTTCAGTTAGCGCTAGCGAGTTAGGGTCTGTCCCATTTAGGTTTAGGGTCCCCGCCACCCCCCCATAAAGGTTCAACCCCCTGATCAGCCCCAGTTAACCCCTACACTCCCTATCACGTTGCACACTATAGACAGTATATAGCATTTGCCTATATTTCTGTATTAGTGTGACTTGTGACTTGGTTTAGCGCTTGCAACCTTTTATTTTAGGCTTATGATACCCGCCACCCCCCCCATTAAAGATTTAACCTGCTGATCACCCCCAGTTAACTCCTTTATTGCCCTTTCACAGTATCACTTTTATAGTGTACAGTTTTTTTTCTGATCACTATTATTAGTGTCACAGGTGACATTAGTTAGTGTTAGCGCCAGTCTAGGACAGCGCAGATCCCCGACGCATAGTAAGAAATATTAATTTACCCCTTGATTACCACACACACACACACACACATACACCTCCATTACTAGTATAGTGTTTGAACAGATCAATATCTGATCTTATCAGAACTATACTAGCGTCCCCATAGTTTAGTGTTCCCAAAACGCGGTGTTTGCACGATCAGCACTGATTCCTGCCAGCACCTGCGTTTAGCCCCTCCGCCCAGCCCACCCAGGCAAGTGCAGTAATCAATAGATTACTGTCACTTCCAAAAAACACAAAACATACAAAACTGCTGTGTTTGCAGAGTCAGGCCTGATCCCTGCTAGCATTAGCAGTTTCTTGTAGCGACCAAATTGTCCTTGACAACCAGGTGATTTTTTACCTGTGAGTCACACTACTGTACCTGTAAATTTAGTTGCTAAAAATGTCCAAACGGTGGTACAGTAGTGAAGAGGCCTACAGCATACTGATCATGTCAGATGAGAGCGATGGGGAAGCCTCACTGGCAGAATCAGGGTCAGTATACGAACCTTTAGAGAACAGTTGCTCCCTGACAGATAGCTCTGACGACGGATGGGTCCCTATTAAGATCAGGCGTACCCGACCCCATTCTGGAGTTGCTGAGGTGCAAGAATTGCAGGGTGCTCGTATGGAGCCAGTACTAGTGCCGCTCACCCTTCTGGTGAACTGGCAAGCACCAGCGGCCTAGTACACCCTGGACCTAGAACAACCAGCACTTCAGTATCACTTGGTGACGTGGCGAGTCCCATAAGTGCAGTTGATGCTGGTGCGGTGGCTAGCACAAGTAGTGACCCGCAGCCACCGCGAATTCGAAGATAGGCCCGTAGAGTCCATAGTGCCCTCCCTGATGTGCTGGCATATCCTAATTGGCAGCCCACTGATACTACAGTGCCTGTACTTCCCCTAATCAGCACCCAACCTGGAATCCACGTGGAAACAGCCAATTTTACTCCCCTGAATTTTTATGTGCTGTTTTTCAGAGAAGATCTTTTCAGATCTATTGTGGACCAAAGCAATTTATACGCTGGTCAATACATCGCCGCCAACCCAAATTCGTCCCCTGCCAGACAATTTGGCTGGAAACCTATAACAGTTTCCGAGTTTAAAACCTTTCTGGGCCTTTCCCTTAACATGGGCATAACCAAAAGGAGTGAGTTGTGGTTATATTGGTCCACTAACCCAATTCACCATATGCACGTGTACTCTGCTTCCATGTCCAGGGCGAGATACGAGCAAATTCTGTGGTTTATGCACTTCAACGACAATGAAATCTGTCATCCTCAGGGAGATGCTGAATATGACCGGCTCCACAAAATTTGGCCCCTCATAAAACCACT
Organism: Pelophylax lessonae; assembly: GCF_965119305.1. NCBI lineage: Eukaryota > Metazoa > Chordata > Amphibia > Anura > Ranidae > Pelophylax > Pelophylax lessonae. The sequence goes on along the minus strand of NC_138776.1, from coordinate 120,864,622 downwards.
TCAATCAGAGGTTTTCAGCCTTGTTTACCCCCCAACAAGTTGTCTGCGTTGATGAGTCCCTGATTAAGTTTACTGGCCGCCTTGCTATGAAACAGTATTTCCCCAGCAAGTGTGCCAGATACGTCAAGCTGTATAAGCTGTGTGACAGGGCAAAAAGGCTATACAGTCAGTTTCTGGGTTTACGAGGAAAAAAATAGCACTGTGGAGCCCCCCAACTGCCCAGACTACATAGGGAGCAGCGGCAAGATAGTTTGGGACTTGGTGTCACCCTTATTCGGAAAGGGGTACCATTTGTACGTGGACAATTTTTATACAAGCTTGCCACTTTTTAGTCACTTGCTTGAATTACAAATTGGTGCATGTGGCACCTTGCGACCTAATCTCTGGGGCTTCCACCAACGGCTTGTAAATTCCCATCTTAGTCGGGGAAAGAGCCTGCTTGAAAATGGCCAAATTGCTTGCAGTGAAGTGGAGGGATACACGGAATGTTTTTGTTCTGTCCTCCCTTCACGCAGACACGACGGTCCAAATTCCTACGGCAACTGAATGTCCATGAATATAACCTTAAAATGGGAGGGGTGGACCTCAACGACCAGCTTTTGGCGCTGTACTTAGTTGTCCGTAAAGCCAGACGCTGGTACAAAAAAGTGTCTGTTTATTTATTCCAATTGGCTATGCTGAACGCCTTTGTGCTATACAAAGCGTCAGGATGAGCTGGATCCTTCCTAGAATTCCAGGAAGAGATCATCGGAGCCTACCTGTATCCAGGAGGTGCTCCTGCCCAACTTCCTCTACCAAATGCAGTGAGCCGGCTGCTTAAGAGGCACTTTCCACTAGTCCTCCCGTGTACCCCTACCAATAGAAACCCCCAAAGAAGATGTTGTGTCTGTAGCAGGCACGGATTTAGGCGTCACACCCGTTATTATTGTCCCGACTGTCCTGACCAACCTGGTCTCTGCATCGGGGACTTTTTCAGTCGCTACCACACACTAGTGGAGTATTAGCGTAGCGTACAGCACGACACAGTGTAGGGCACACTAACACAGGGTCTCGAAAGATGTTCGATGGCTATCGACATTTTGACAGACCCTAACCTGGAAAGTTCAAGTTCAAAAAAAAAAGTGCAAAAAAAGTTACAAAAAAAATTACAAAAAAAATATAAAATAAAAAAGCCAAAAATAGTTGTTGTTTGAGTTATTTTTCTGTTCTTCTACTCTTCCTACTGTACTTTGTTATTGTTTTCATTCTATAGTTAACCAGTTTGCCTTGCAGGTACACTCATTGGCTGCCACACTGATTTATATATTCTGACACAAACAGCGTTTGCACTCAGCATATATAGAAATCTTTGATGACAGCGCTGTAGGAGGTGATTTCACCACTGCAGTTAAAAAACCATTAGGTATACATGGAATTTCGTCATGTATACCCATCATTAGAAAGTGGGTTTGGATGTTTTGGGCAGCTAATGGTGGATATACTACACAATTTTCTTTCAGAGATTTCTGTTAGGTTCTCTTTTTTTCATTCAGCCCACAGGCTGCATAAAAAAAAAAAAAACCTACACTATATGCCAAACAAGGACCAACAATGTACTGGTAGGTTGCTGGACTTTGAGTGGTTATACCAGGATGATGCCTGCACATTTAGGCATCATCTTGGTATCGTTTTTTACAGCCAGCGGTCGGCTTACATGTAAAAGCAGTCCTAGCGGATAATTGGCCTCTAGACTGCTTTTACAAGCAGTGGGAGGGAACTCCCCCCCCTCCCACCGCCTTCCGCGTTTTTTCTCGGGCTCTCCTGTCCCACTGGTTAACCCAGCCGGTGGTTCAATTATCTAAACATAGAGCTGATTTGAGATGAGAATGGCTCCAATCATCTCTATGGCCTAAGATACCGGAAGCTACGAGCATTTCATGACTTCTGTTTCGCCAGAAATAAACAGCGCAATTTGGAAAGCATCTTATCACACCAATCTTGGTGTGTTCAGATGCGTTAAGGTCAGAGGAGAGATCTAGAGTCTAAAAGACCCCAATTTTAAAAAAAGAGTACCTGTAACTACAGATTTCAATCATAGGGGGTATTTAAATTCACTGTGATAACAATAAAAATGATTAAAAAAATGAAAGGAAAGGTGTCAAAATAACATAAAAAAGCAAAAAAAAAAAAAAATCAAGCCCCCCTGTCTCCCGTGCTTGCGCGCAAAGGCGCACGCAAGTGTTGGTCTAGTGTCATATGTAAACCACAATCGCAGCATGCATGTGAGGTATCGCCGCGAATGCCAGGTCGAAGGCAGTAATTCTTGCAGTAGACCTCCTCTGTAAGTCTAAAGTGGTAAACTGTAAAGACTTTTAAAGGCTTTTAAAAATGGATGTAGTTTGTTACCGCTGCACAGGCGTGCACAATTTTTAAAGCATGTCATGTTTGGTATCTATATACTTGGCATAAGATCATATTTTAAATTTTACCAAACAATTTGGAATTATATAGTGTTTTTGTGCATTCCATTGTTTTTTTTCGTAGAAATTGCGTTTGGAAAATCTATGCGCAAATACCGTGTGACAAAAAAAATTTCAACATCCACCATTTTGTTCTGTAGGGCCTCTGCTTTAAAAAAATATATAATGTTTGGGGATTCAAAGTAATTTTCTAGTAAAAAAAAAATATTTTTTCATGTAAACAAAAAGTCATAGAAAAAGCTTGGTTTTCAAGTGGTTAGAAGAGTGGGTGATGTGTGGATAAAATGCCAGGACAGTTAAAACACCCCCCAAATTACCCCTTTTTGGAAAGTAGACACCCAAAGCTATTTGCTGAGAGGCATATTGAGTCCATAGAGTATTTTATATTTTGCCTTAAGTTTCGGGAATGTGACAATTTGTTTTTTATTTGTTTGTTTTTTTACACAAAGCTGTCACTAAATGATATATTGCTCACACATGCCAGATCAACAATCTACGGGTCCTGTACGCGGCTAGACTGCCAAAAGGTTTCACACATGGGGTATCCCCATACACAGGAGAAGCAGCAGAATGTATTTTTGAGGTGTCATTTCACATATGCCCATGGCATGTGTGAGCAATATATCATTAAGTGACAACTTTGTGTAAAAAAACAACAAAAAAAATTAAATAAATTTCCCGGGACTTGTGGCAAGATATAAAATATTCCATGGACTCACAATGCTTCTCAGCAAATAGCTTGGAGTGTCTACTTTGCAAAATGGGGTCATTTGGGGGTTTGTGCGATCTTGAAATTTCAGGGCCTCTGAAACTGTGACAGGTAGTGCGGAAGTAAAATGCATAATTTACCCCATTAGAAAACCTGAAGGTGGTGATTGGTTTTCGGGGGTCCCGTACACAGATAGGCTCCAAAAAAGTCTCACACATGTGGTATCCCTGTACTCAGGAGAAGCAGCAGAATGTATTTTGGGATGTCATTCCACATACACCCATGGCATGTGTGAGCAATTTATCTTTTAGTGACAACTCTGTGTTAGAAAATTTTTTTTTGAAAAAATGTAATTTTCCCAAAACTTGTGGCAAAAAATAAAATATTTCATGGACTCCCCATTCCTATCAGCAAATAGCTTGGGGTGTCTACTTTCCAAAATGGGGTCATTTTTTTTGGGGGGGGGGGGTTGTGCTATCTCCAAATTTCAGGGCCTCCGAAACTGTGATAGGTAGTGAGGAGTGAAATCAAACATTTACGCCGTTAGAAAACCTGAAGGTGGTGATTGATTTTTGGGGTCCCGTACACAGCTAGGCTCCCAAAAAGTCTCACACATGTGGTATCCCTGTACTCGGGAGAAGCAGCAGAATATATTTTGGGGTGTCATTCCACATATACCCTTGTCATGTGTGAGAAATGTATCTTTTAGTGACAACTTTGTGTTAAAAAAAAATTTTAAAAGAAAATTTCATTTTCCCAAAACTTGTGGCAAAATATAAAATATTCCATAGACTCACCATGCCTCTCAGCAAACAGCTTTGGGTGTCTACTTTCCGAAATGGGGTAATTTGGGGGGGGGGGGGGTTGTGGTATCTTGACATTTAAGGGCCTTCTAAACCATGATAGGTAGTGAGAAAATGCAATGAAAAATGTACGCCCTTTGAAATTCTGAAGGTGGTGATTGGTTTTCGGGGTCCAGTACACAGCTAGGCTCCCAAAAAGTCTCACACATGGTATCCCTGTACTCAGGAGAAGCAGCAGAATATATGTTGGGGTGTAATTACACATATACCTATGGCATGCGTGAGCAATATATCATTTCAATGACAACTTTGTGTAAAAAAAACAACTTTTTTTATTTAGTCATTTTTCAAACACCTGTGACAAAACAAATAAATATTCAATGAGCTCAACATGCCTCTCAGGTAGAGTTTAGCAAACACCTGGATGTCCGGGTTCATCGGGTTCTGCCGAACTTGAAAAGAAAGTCCGGGTTCATGACCCGAACTTAACCCGAACTTTACCCCGATCCCGAACCCCATTGAAGTCATTGGTGACCCGAACTTTTGAGCACTAAAATGGCTCTAAAAAAACATGGAAAGGGCTAGAGGGCTGCAAATGGCAGCAAAATCTTCTTAAGAGCATTGGCAAGTGCTCTGCAAACAAATGTGGATAGGGAAATAACTTAAAATAACAAAAAATACATAAAAATAAAAAATAATAATCTTGAATGATGTAGGAGGAGGACGAGGCCCATATGGAGTAGGAGGTTGAGGTGGCGGTGGATATGGCGGTGTCGGTGGAAGCGGCGGTGATGGAGGAGGAGGACGAGGTAGCCAAAACTGGTTTTGGTTTTTAATTAATTTATTTTTTAAATTAGGGTACACCCCAAAAGAGTAATAAAGATCAAATGCAACAATGGCTGGGTAAGGCCGGTATACATGTCTATTCTGCACAAGGTACAGACAAGTCCTGTGGGATCCATGTCTGGCTCATTTTAATGAACGTGAGCTTGTCCACATTGGCTCTGGACAGGCGGCTGCACTTGTCTGTGATAACGCCCCCAGCCATGCTAAATACCTGTTCAGATAATACACTGGCTGTAGGGCAGGCCAGCACCTCCAAGGCATAAAGGTTAAGCCCAGGCCATGTGCCCAACTTGGAGACCCAGAAGTTGAAGGGGGCAGACCCGTCATTCAGTACGTCTAGGTGTGTGCACACATACTGCGCCACCATGTTAGTGAAATGCTGCCTCCTGCTAAGACGTTCCATATCAGCTGGTGGTGCTACATATGCAGACTAGGCTGCAATTTTATTTTTTTCCCCTAAATGGGTTTTTATTGAAAAGCGGAATACAACTACAGTATCCAACGGTTGTATCTCACAGTAACATATGAATGAAAATTTTTTATTTTTCCATTTAATTGCTGCTTTTTGACTAGCAGATTAGAACTGCAGTGTCTAAACGCTGTATGTCAGTGTCACAGTAAAGTATGAATGAAAAACTGAAAAATAATTGTCCCCTTAAATCAGTGATTTTTTGAATAGCAGATTAGAACTGCAGTGTCTAAACACTGTATGACTGTGTCACAGTAAAGTATGAATGAAAAACTGAAAAATAATTGTCCCCTTAAATTGGTGCTTTTTGAATAGCAGATCAGAACTGCAGTGTCTAAACGCTGTATGTCACTGTAAAAATTGAAGGAATTTTTTTTTTTTTTTAAATCCAGATCAAGCAGACACATATGCACTGAGCTTACATCAAATGTCTGCTGCACGCCGCACGCCGCCCACCTAACAGACTGATAAAAGTTTTATTTTTTTCTCCCTCCTCCTCACTGGGCTCAGGTCAGGGCAAAAAAATTGTGCACTGCACCCCCACACAATAAAATCAATGTAGATCGCTGTCTGATTAAAGAAGATTCTTCCTATTCTTTCCTTGAAAGCAATCTCCAGCCTGCCCCTACAATAATCTCCTATCTCTCCCTCAGCAGCAGCAGGAACCTCTCCCTACAGTAGTTAGAGCAGAGTTACGTGTGGCGCTATGTGACTCTAGCTTATATAGAGGCTGGGTCACATGCTGCACTGGCCAATCACAGCCATGCCATTTGTAGGCATGGATGTGATGGCTTCTAAGGGCACACTAGTTAAACGCTTGTTGATTGGTTGCCTTGCAGCTGTTGAAACCGCGCCAAAATAACCAAACAACGGACTGCATCCCGAACATACAGTGAAATGTTCGGGTCCGTGTCCTGGTACGGAACACCCAAAAGTCCGGTACGATCCTGAACAATACAGTCTGGGTTCGCTCAACCCTACTCTCAGGACATTCCTTAGGATGTCTACTTTCCTAAAATTGGTAATTTGGGGGGGGGTTGTACTGCCCTGCCATTTTAGCACTTCATGGAATGAGATAGGCGGTCAGAAAGTAAAAGCTGCATAAATTCCAGTATTTACACCATAGTTTGTAGACGCTATAACGTTTGTGCAAACCAATAAAAAAAAGCTCATTGAGATTTTTTTTCGTCAAAGACATATAGCTAAATACATTTTGACCAAAATATAAGATATAAATTAGGTATATTGGATATTTTTTAAAACAGTTGAAAATGTCATTTTTTCTCAAAATTTTCATTCTTTTTTAATATCGCAAAAAATAAAAAGCGCAGAGGTGATCAAATACCACCAAAAGAAAGCTCTGTTTGTGGGAAATAAGGACATACATTTTGTTTGGGTACAGCATTGCATGACCACGCAATTGACAGGTAAAGTCACCAAGGTCTTTGAGCAGCCAAATCCTCTGGTTTGAAAGTGGTTAAGGGGTGTGATCTAATTTTTTCTTCGAACGGTTCCATGAGTAGATCAAAAATTAATGGGGGGAGTGGGCATCCTTGACGAGTTCCGTTAGTAATTTTAAAAGGAGATGAAAAGAGACCTTCTGTGAAAACGTGAGCAGAGGGGGAAGAGTAGAGTGCTAGGATGGCAGGAAGTATCTGCCCTTTGAAGCCAATTTTTTTCTAACACTTGGGACAAATAGCCTCAGTGAATTCTGTCAAAGGTCTTCTCTGCGTCCAATGACAGGAGCAGAGAAGGCCTTTTAGCCTTCCGAGCCAAATGGATTTATTTCACCATTCTTCTAGTGGCATTCAGGGCTTTTCTTCCGGCCATGAAGCCCACTTGGTCAGGGTTTACTAATGATGGTAGTAGTGTAGCAATTCTGTTAGTTTGGCGAAGATTTTGACATCCACATTAAGCAAGGATTTTGGCCGGAAGTTTTGGGGTATGTTTGGGGCTTTCCCTGGTTTGGGAAGTGTAATTATAGTGGCTGATAACATTTCTGGGAGGAAAGAAGCATTTTTAGAAGCTTCTGTGAAAACCGGGATCATATGTGGAATTAAGGTTGAGGAGAAAATTTTGTAATATTCGGCAAGGAACTTATCTGGACCTGAGGATTTCCCTTGGGGTAGAGATCTGATGAGGAGTTTGATCTCTTTTGGTGTAAAAGGAGCGTTAAGGAAATCTAGATCTTTTGACAGTAGTTTTGGGAGGTTTATTGAATCTAGAAAGTTTTTAATTAAGGGTGTTGTTAATTAGGGGGTTTTGGTATCTGATCCTAAATTGTAGAGTGATTTATAGTATTTCATAAAGGACTCAGCTATGTCCCTAGGGTTGAAGATTTTTTCATTGGTTGCAGTGTTAAAAATGTATGGGATTTTTTGTTTATTTACATTTTCTTTTAATTGATTGGCCAGCAGTTTGCCTGCTTTGTTGCCATGTTTATATGAGTTTGCTTTAAGGGTTCTAGGATTTTTGTTGCATTGCTCTATTCGTATTAATTGTAATGTATGTTTGGCTTTCAATAATTTCTCTTTCAGTGGTTGTGTGGGGTGTATTTTGTTAAGTTGTTCAAGGGTCTGTATTTCATTAAGTGTGTTGTTTAATTGTTTTTGTCTCTGTTTTTTAAATCTGCTGCTTAATTGAATGAGCATGCCTCTAATCACTGCTTTGTGGGAGTTCCACAGTGTGAAAGGGTCCAAGACAGAGTGAGCATTGAGCTCAAAAAATTAATTAAGGGATTTGTTAATTTCTTTTTGTACGTCAGATAGGAAAGTATGAACATGTCATTCCTCAATCTGTTAGCTCTTGTTTCTGTTCGCGTTTCTCCCACAGTGATTGATACAGGGGCATTATCAGACCAGGTAATGGTGTGAATTTCAGATTTGATGATTTTTTTAAATGGAAATTTGTCCACTAAAAAAAAGGTCTATTCTGGAGTATGACTTGTGAGAAATTCGTAAAATCTTTTTCAGATGCATGCTGGCATCTCCATATGTCAAAAACTTGCATCAGTGAAATTAACCTTTTAAGAGAAGGTCTAGTTTTTCTATATCTGCTTCAAGTGGTGCAGTCTGGTTCAGTATCTGGGATGGAGTTAAAGTCACCGCATAGTATTGTGTCCTTGGCGTAAGGAGATTATCTTTTTCCAAATTTTGTTGAACTATTTCAGTTGGTGCACGTTAGGAAGATACGCATTTATCAAGGTAAAGATACTGCCATTGATTTCACATACAAAAGCAATATATCTACCGCTATCATCATTTAGCACTATTATTTGTCTAAAAGAGAGACTGTATCCCTGATCGCCATTACAACTCCTACTTTTTTTTGGGGGGTGTTAGAAAGAAAAATATGTGGGAAATTGTGATTTGAAAAAGGGGTAGGTTTGTGGGACAAAAAGTATATCTCCAGTAGACAAAGAATATCACATTTCAATTGTTTGGTTTCAGACCATGTCATGCTTCATTTAACAGGGCTATTTAAGCCCTTAATGTTAATCGAAGAAATTTTAAAAGTCATGCTTAGTGCCTCAAAGGTGTATGTTGGCGTATACCTGTGAGGTGTGAATATAAAGTTAAAAGTCTCTTACAGTTGGCGGAAAGGAATTCTTCTTCTGTTTCTAGGCGCGTTTCTTTGAGTTGCTGTAGAAAAATATGTTAACTGTCCTGGGTACACTGAGAAACAAACTGAGAGAAGAAAAACAAAAAGTTGGTAAGTTACACAAAACTTCTTAAGGTAACTACAGTGCTCTTATCGGGCTATATTAACGAGGAGTCAAACTTTCGGGAGAACCCCAATAAAAAAGGTGATCCAGGCAGAAATTGAAGATTAAATGAAATACAACGATAAACTATCAGCGCAAAGCCAAGTGTTAAAATCAATGTGCATAAAAATCAATGTGCGTCAAATACAATAAATCAATGTGCAGCAAATCAATGTGCATAAAATTAAATGTATCCGGCAGCATACACTAATCGTGTCCACACCTCACAATCAAAATCATACAAATCAAAACGTGATGCGCCAGATGTGCACAAAATTAATAAGTGACCATAAAAAACAATAGAGTGTCCAAATAGGATACGTGCTTGAAAGCAATTGATAGTGTGTCCAAGTGTCCAAATATCATAGATAAAGCGTTGATCCCGTGAGAGTTGATAAGGAAACACCAGGGATTTGACACACCTGGTGTTTCCTTATCAACTCTCACGGGATCAAGGCTTTATCTATGATATTTGCACACTTGGACACATTATCAATTGCTTTCAAGCACGTATCCTATTTGGACACTCTATTGTTTTTTATGGTCACTTATTAATTTTGTGCACATCTGGCGCATCACGTTTTGATTTGCAAGAAATTGAAGATTAACCGCTATAGAGTGGGGTTAAACAAAGAATAAAGGAGCATATTCCCAGAGGCTCGCCAGCTCTGAGTGGAACTAATGTAGACTTGTAACTACAGAGTCAGCCTAATTCTGCATCAATAGTTTTTCTGAGAATTATAGGGAGGGCTTGAGGTTTTTGAATAAGAGGTTGGTTTAGGATCTAGAATTTTCCAGTTCTTCAGTAGGCGAAGCCCTTCCTTCAGTGATGTGACCATGAATGTTGAGTTGCCCTTGGTGATCAACAACTTTACTGGATATATCCATCTGTAGGGGATGTTGTGATTAAAGAGTGGCTTGGTGATGGTCGCTAGTTGTCTCCTTTGTTGCATTGTGTAGGCTGACAAATCTGCAAAAAATTAAAGATCTATCATACTATCTGGGAGAGAATCTTTGTTCCTGGCGGTTACCAAGAGTTTCTCCTTAATGTGGAAGAAGTGGATCCTCACAATAGTATCTCTTGGAACGTTATCAGGGATATGATTGGGTTTAGGCAGTCTGTGAATGCGATCTATTACTAGATCTTCCACTGAAGCTTCAGGAACTGCTTCCTTAAGTATGTTAGTCAGAAACGCATTCAAGTCATGTTGTTTGACGGATTCTGGGATACCCCTTATTTTGACGTTGTTACGTCTAGACCTATCTTCCAAATCAGCCAGTTTCGCTTTGATTTTGTGAATTTCATCATCTCTCTCATTGTGTGAGTCGACTAGCTCATTTAAAGTTGTTGCGAATTCACCCATTTTGTGTTCAATGTGTGCGACTCTATGAGGCACTTCAGTAATTTTAGATTTGAGTAAGAAAAATAAGTAGAAAGAAATAAGTAATTTTAGATTTGAGTAAGAAAAATAGTAGATTGGCTGCAGCCTACCTCTTAGATACAGTATAACCAAAAAGAGTATATATGATGTATGTAGGGGGAATGAGAGGTGATGGCGCTGCCTAGGGTCAGTAAAGAAAAAGATCAATGACCAAATTGGTGGAAAAGATTGGTCACTGATTTTAACATATAAATGTGCAGATATTAATAGATAGATAATAATCAAATTGGTATGATTCAAAATTGGGTGTACACAGATTTAGATAAAACCAAAAATACACAATAGAATCCTCAGATGAAAAAAACACCTCATATCATATAACAAATAAATGGTATCAAATATAAAGTGCAAAAAATGATCCTCAATAATAAAGTGCAATAAGTGATGTAAACATTACTTAATTTATGACACAGGGAACATTCTGTGTCTACAAAGGATAAAAAGTGCAATATCATGTCCAACTAGAAACAGACGTGGACTATGATATTTGAATAGTGATTAGGGATGATCGAACTTTTGAAAAGTTTGGTTCGACCAGAACACCCGAACCGTGTACCTGTGAAGTTTCAGCTCTGTAGCATGTCCAGAACCATAAAAAAAGATTGTTTGTATTTTGTCACTTATAGAACAGGTTAGTGGCTTCTCTCTTTTCACACCTTGCCGGTTTAGTAGCAAGCGTTTTTTTGGCATTTTTTGGGGTCTTTTCAGGCAGGCAAAACATCTGAACTTGTGTATACGGGTATATAAACAAACATACTTATATGTATATATACACCTAGACATATATAGGTGTGATAGTAGCAGAAATATATGCTTGCGCTAATGAAATCATTTACACGAATATGGCTCTGCTCCTATAACACCTATATATGTCTAAGTGTAAAATACATATAAGTATGTGTGTATATATACCACTATACACAAGTTCAGATGTTTTGCCTGTCTCCAAAGAACCCAAAAAAATGCTAGCGCAAAAAAAAACGACCAGGTGTGTTGTTGCAGGCATTTTTGGGGGTTTTTTTGGAGGCAGGCAAAACATCTGAACTAGTGTATAGTGGTATATATACACACATACTTATATGTATTTTACACTTAGACATATATAGGTGTGATAGGAGCGTAACTATATTGGTGTTAATTATTTCATTAGCGCAAGCATATATTTCTGCTACTATCACACCTATATATGTCAAGGTGTATATATACATATAAGTATGTGTGTATATATACCCGTATACACAAGCTCAGATGTTTTGCCTGCCTCCAAAAACCCCAAAAAAATGCCTGCACCAACACACCTGGGCGTTTTTTTTTTTTTGGCGCTAGCATTTTTTTGGGCATTTTTTGGAGGCAGGCAAAACATCTGAACTTGTGTATACGGGTATATATACACACATACTTATATGTATATATACACCTAGACATATATAGGTGTGATAGTAGCAGAAAATATATGCTTGCGCTAATGAAATAATTAACACCAATATAGTTATGCTCCTATCACACCTATATATGTCTAAGTGTAAAATACATATAAGTATGTGTGTATATATACCACTATACACAAGTTCACATGTTTTGCCTGCCTCCAAAAACCCCAAGAAAATGCCTGCAACAACACACCTTTTTTTTTTTTTTTTTTGGCGCTAGCGTTTTTTTGTCATTTTTTTGGGTTCTTTGGAGGCAGGCAAAACATCTGAACTTGTGTATAGTGGTATATATACACACATACTTATAGGTATTTTACACTTAGACATATATAGGTGTGATAGGAGCGTAACTATATTGGTGTTAATTATTTCATTAGCGCAAGTAGTGTTTTCTGCTCCTTTCACACCTATATATGTGCAGGTGTATATATACATACATGGGTGTGTATAAATACCCCCTATACACATGTTCAGATGTCATGCCTGACTCCAAACATGTGCTCAAAAAATCCCTATAGACGCCTGCAGCCAAAAAGCAAGCTGACAGGGGCGAAGCCATATTACTGCAGCGAAAGTGACTTCAGAGAAACTAGCTTTCTCTACAGTATAGCGGTCACCCTGATATGGAAGGGTTTGGTCACCCTGCCATAGCAGTCACTGTCAGTTCACCCTACACTACACTACGGTCACCCTGGCACTTAACACTTTCCCTACAGAATCTAAATTATTAAAGCTAACTAAAGTGTAAAAGAGCACCCTAACTACACTAGATATCCCTTTCTTCACACTAATAAATGCTAAATGACACTTTGTAGCAGAAGTCCACGAACTGCTTCTACTCTCTTCCATGTCCCTGTATAACAATGCTAGGAATTTGGCGGGGGCTATCTTATATACTGGGGGGCGTATTCACTAATGATTGGCCTATGGACCCCCTAGTCACTCCAATCACATTCCTAGCATTCTCCTGCCCCCTCAATTGGCTTTTGCTAATGGTTCTGGTCCAAGCATGGGCTTTTAAAGCCCATTTCCAGTCCCATTGCATTTTGGTCGGTTCTAGTTGCCGAATTCCGAACTTTTTTGGGCAAAAAGTTCTAAATTCGGCCGAACCTCGAAACAGCCAATGTTCGGGTCGAACCGATGGTCAACCCGAACCGTTCGATCATCCCTAATAGTGATATGTGGATATAATCGTGAGCTAATATATAATATCCATGAGAAAAATGAAATTATACTAAATTAATGGGTCCAGTGGTGTGATGGTACCAAAGTGAATAATAATAAAGAAATAACCAATAATTGTGTAAGAGACCAATGTGTACCTTTAGGAATAAGTATTACAGAGGTACTCACAATGTATAGGTAAAAACAAGCGTGGGTAATCGATCTGTAATCTGCCGCAGCTCTCCTCTATTGCGGCTCACTTCCGGAACACGGTGCGTTCCAGCAACCGGAGGTGCGTGTAAGTCGGAAAGCAGAAATGGCATATGATGCTCTATGCGTTTCGTCAGAACGACGTCATCAGGAGCAGCATCACTATGCTATTGCCACCATCTATATATACAGAGCGATTAGTAGGCAACTGGAAACAGCTGGAGCCAAGAAGAAATGGTATGGCCAATCACCTCGTCCTGAAGGAACTGGTCAGGTGTTGCCAGGCAGATTATAAAAACGAATAAAACATCACTCGTTGAAAACAATAGAGCACATACAAAAGAATCTGGGATCTCAGCTAGTTGTAAATAGCGGTAAATAACAATTGTATAAAATGCATATTGATGTTTTTGACAAGTGGATTAACATTTTAATGGAATATTAAATTATATTAAAAAAGAGAATATATATAAAATACTGTATGGCCATTTGTCTAAAAAGGGATCATGTGTTGCTAGGCAGACAAAAACAAGATAATTCACTGCTCAAGTGAGAATGAAAATCTCTCTGACAGTTGGTAATCTACCAATGAAGGGAAGCTTCTGAATGTAGGAATTAAAGAGCATTAATGTGTATTAACCCACAAAACCACCCTATAAAAATATATATAATAAACCGGATGAGTGAAAGCCAAACTGGTGAAGATATTAAGCTATAAATCGAATATTATTAAATATAAATGGTCTGTAAAAATTAAATATAAATAAAATTTAAAAAGTGGGTCAAAAATCAATTTATGTCTATATACAAAAAACACCTCCAAAGCGGTGTGTATAATAATACAAATTCCCAATTTTTAAAATAGTTATAGATCCGGTGGTCTAGTAAACGCCCTTGTTGGTGATAACCAAGTGATTAAGGTATACAGTGCCTTGCGAAAGTATTCGGCCCACTTGAACTTTTCAACCTTTTGCCACATGTTAGGCTTCAAACATAAAGATATAAAACTGTAATTTTTTGTGAAGAATCAACAACAAGTGGGACACAATCATGAAGTGGAGCGAAATTTATTGGATATTTCAAACTTTTTCAACAAATAAAAAACTGAAAAATTGGGCATGCAAAATTATTCAGCCCCCTTAAGTTAATACTTTGTAGTGCCACCTTTTGCTGCGATTACAGCTGTAAGTCGCTTGGGGTATGTCTCTATCAGTTTTGCACATCAAGAGACTGACATTTTTGCCCATTCCTCCTTGCAAAGCAGCTCGAGCTCAGTGAGGTTGGATGGAGAGCGTTTGTGAACAGCAGTTTTCAGTTCTTTCCACAGATTCTCGATTGGATTCAGGTCTGGACTTTGACTTGGCCATTCTAACACCTGGATATGTTTATTTGTGAACCATTTCATTGTAGATTTTGCTTTATGTTTTGGATCATTGTCTTTTTGGAAGACAAATTTCCATCCCAGTCTCAGGTCTTTTGCAGACTCCATCAGGTTTTCTTCCAGAATGGTCCTGTATTTGGCTCCATCCATCTTCCCATCAATTTTAACCATCTTCCCTGTCCCTGCTGAAGAAAAGCAGGCCTAAACCATGATGCTGCCACCACCATGTTTGACAGTGGGGATGGTGTGTTCAGGGTGATGAGCTGTGTTGCTTTTACGCCAAACATAACGTTTTGCATTGTTGCCAAAATGTTTGATTTTGGTTTCATCTGAGCAGAGCACCTTCTTGCACATGTTTGGTGTGTCTCCCAGGTGGCTTGTGGCAAACTTGAAACTACACTTTTTATGGATATCTTTAAGAAATGGCTTTCTTCTTGCCACTCTTCCATAAGGGCCAGATTTGTGCAGTATACGACTGATTGTTGTCCTATGGACAGAGTCTCCCACCTCAGCTGTAGACCGCTGCAGTTTATCCAGAGTGATCATGGGCCTCTTGGCTGCATCTCTGATCAGTCTTCTCCTTGTATGAGCTGAAAGTTTAGAGGGACGGCCAGGTCTTCGTAGATTTGCAGTGGTCTGATACTCCTTCCATTTCAATATTATCGCTTGCACAGTGCTCCTTGGGATGTTTAAAGCTTGGGAAATCTTTTTGTATCCAAATCTGGCTTTAAACTTCTCCACAACAGTATCTTTGACCTGCCTGGTGTGTTCCTTGTTCTTCATGATGCTCTCTGCGCTTTAAATGGACCTCTGAGACTATCACAGTGCAGGTGCATTTATACGGAGACTTGATTACACACAGGTGGATTCTATTTATCATCATTAGTCATTTAGGTCAAAATTGGATCATCCAGAGATCCTCACTGAACTTCTGGAGAGAGTTTGCTGCACTGAAAGTAAAGGGGCTGAATAATTTTGCACGCCCAATTTTTCAGTTTTTTATTTGTTAAAAAAGTTTGAAATATCCAATAAATTTCATTCCACTTCATGATTGTGTCCCACTTGTTGTTGATTCTTCACAAAAAAGGTTGAAAAGTTCAAGGGGGCCGAATACTTTTGCAAGGCACTGTACATTAAATAGCATTAATGAGTCCATGTCACCCACCCATATAGCAAAGGCATCATCAATAAACCTGTACCAACAGGCACAGTTACTGGTAAAAAAAATCACAACTATAAAGAAATGCATTTTCAATCATATCCATGAATGCATTAGCATATGGGGGGGGGGGGCAACATTATTCACGTCTTTATGGACCTTGCTTTGGTATTGCCTTGCTATTTATTTACAGCTTTTTAATCCAATTTGGCATGTGTGCGTTACTCTTGGAGGTACTGCATATTTAAAGTCCCCTTTATTCTGTTTATTCTGTTTGTTGTATTAATTATTGGGGATAACAACTATTTTTACGCCAACATTCCACCTCCAATATTGATATGGGGTTGGGTTCACCTCAAACCCAACCTCAACCTAAACCCAAAGCTCGTCTTTAATAGGCAGGATGTGGCTGAAAGAGGTTGGCTATGATCATTAATTCTGATGTAAAAAAGTTTAAAATTGTATATGCTAAAAGAAAAACTGGCAATTGTTTATTGTACATAGCGCTTTAGCAAACTAAATGTCATCTAGTTAGGGTTTAGATCTACATTAATGGCAATATTAGGACAGCCTACTCTTTTAGACTAATTTTTATGTTTCATCTGAAAATCCACCTGCATCTAGGTCAAACAATGTAAAAAAAAAACTGAAGAGGTCTTTCAGTTTTGTTTTGTTTGGTTTTTTCTTTTTTCCTTTTTTTTTTTTTTTGCAGCTATAGTAAAACCCCAAAGTACACCTTCAAATTCTCCCATACTACTTTAAAAAAAAATATGGCACAATTAGAAATTTTATATCAATTAAAGCGGTAGTAAAGTCTTTAAAAAAAAACCTGCAAGTAAATGGCATATTGTGACAGTATGCACTGCAAAATAGCACATTATAGCAGACTTACCCATAAATGTTATCCCTCCAGCGGCACACTGTCACTGCTGTCACGACTTCCATCTTCACCCGGTCTTCCTTCCAGGTTTGTGGGCTCCAGCCATTGTATGCAGACTGGATTCACAGTCGCACCACAGCGCTCTGGATTGATGCTACATTCAGTGTGCCCTAAAAGTGTGCATGCACCAGTGATGTCACTGGCTGAAGAAATTGTGAATATCTCCTAAATGGTGCACTTTTTAGAGATTTTCATTATACCTACAGGTAAGATTTATTATAAGCTTACCTGTAGATACAAGTTTCCAAGAAGAGTTTACTACCGCTTTAATATGTTACACTGAAAACACCAAACAGAGGAGGAGACACATTTGAATAAATAACTCAATAGCGTAGCTGATAGTGATAACAAAAATGAGCTATAATGACACAAATTAATTGTTATAGTAGTAGAAGTCAAATAAAATATGCCTGTTTCTATGTAAGCATGTTAAGATTATAAAACCCATTAGTACTAAATTCAGAGTTTACATTGGAGTTAGGAAAAGCTTTTGAATTTCAGATTTTATTTGTAGATGACTTTCCTAAGATAAATATGTGTTATGAGATCATTTTCTTCCATAATCCATGAAATCTGATCTCCAACAGTACAATGCAAAATAGGACTGTATTGTAATACAACCATCTTTCTTGTTTTGTCATCATCTTTGATTTGACACATTAAAACATTATTAGAATTAGAAATGACAGTAAAATATTTCCTAGTTATTATCATATAAAACAAAAAATGTTGCAGTATCAGACTTTAAAGGCATCTATGTAAAAAAAGCAGTTCACATACTGAACTAACACCTAAGTTTCCTCATTCAGAAACAGATACTGTGACATACAGAACATATTCAGGGACATCGGGACCCAGGCACATCATTTGTTTTCTGCCTCTTAGACAACTATTGTTAATATCACATAGCAAGTGTTAAGTTTAAAATGATGGCTTCTTCAAATTTTCACTGTAAAAGTAAACAAATGCATAGTTGGGCTTTTTTTTTTTTCTTGTTCAATATTGAATCGGAAGAAAAAAACATGAAGTGGTGATGGGCCATTCTGCTTTTAATTCTAGTTTAACTCGTTCAATGATCGTTTTAAAGCTTAGCATGTTAAAAGTAAAAGCATCAAAGGTCAAATTAAAATCTGATTAAGAAAACTGTACCCCTGCATTTTGGTAACAATTTACATAATAAAATGAATTACGCATGCAAAATATGTGATGCCAGAATATATTTTCGCTGATGCTTTCTATGAGATTCATACTGTTATCTAACACCACATACAGCTTTAATGAATATCCCAAACATGTGAAACTCTGTATAAACAACAATATAATATCACTGAATATATATATATATATATATATATATATATATATATATACACACACACTACATACAGTGTATCTATGTACAAATATATTTTGCATCTGCTAATATTTCACAAACACATAGTTTTACTGAACAAAAATATGAGCAGATAAATCAAATTAAAATTGCTGACATGCGTGCTTATTTACTTTCTTCGACAGTTCAAAATAAAGTGTTAACAAGCAATTTTCCGTTTCATGTGTGAATTTTCTTCATTTTCCTTCACAGTGCTTCGTCACCCTAAAATATTGACCTATACAAATAAATAGGTTAAACTGCACCTTCCCCTTCAAAAGGGGTTTCAGATCTCCTCGGTTTCCTCCAGAAGTATTTACAGGACCTTTAACATTAGTCAACCCCTACGGAAATCCCAGAAAAAACTAGCAGCACTTTTGATTGATCAAAGAGCCATCATAGTTCAGTATTTTTTAAACACCATTTACTTTATTTGCCATAAAACACTGAAATCCAAAGGAGATGTACTTACAAACACAGTGCACAAGTCTCCTGTGCACTGGAACTGATCTGCCATTTTAACAGTACATTGACTTCTTCAGGGATAATATCAGTATCATCTTTACATACCACAGAACCTTATTTCTGGTCAAACATGATGATGTCACTGTAGCTCTGCCCCAACGTGTTTTGCCATAAAAAGGATAAAAAAAGGTCCGGTGCTGCCAGTGATACACCTCCATCCCTATGTCAATATACAAAAAAGAAAAGGAATGCCCTGGGACTTTGGTTGAGGTGAACACAAAGGGCCACTGAATATGTAATCAAAGTAGTAGATTTTATTGAAAGCATAACAGTCGTCATGTAAGGCCACATATATATAACAAAGGGATAGATCACAAATACAACATATTTTGCCATGCCCTTCATAGCTTACTCTTAGGGAAATAAAAGTTGTGATGTCTTGCACCTATTTACACTTCATTACCAAAAGTATTGGGACACCTGCCTTTACACGCACATAAACTTTAATGGCATCCCAGTCTTAGTCTGTAGGGTTAAGTATTGAGTTGGCCCCTTTGCAACAGCTTCAACTCTTCTGAGAAGGCTGTCAACAAGGTTTAGGAGTGTGTCTATGGAAATGTTTGACCATTCTTCTAGGTCAGGCACTGATATTGGAGAGAAGGCCTGCCTCGAGAGTCTGCGCTCGAATTCATACCAAAGATGTTCTATTGGGTTGAGCTCAGGACTCTGTGCAGGCCAGTCAAGTTCCTCCACTCCAAACTTGCTCATTCATGTATTTATGGACCTTGCTTTTTTGTGCACTGGTCTAAATCATTTGGTCTAAGGGGATTATGGTGTGGGGTTGTTTTTCAGGGGTTGGGCTTGGCTCCTTAGTTCAGCATTTTGGACAATTTCATGCTCCAAACTTTGTTAGCACAGTTTGGGGATGGCCTTTCCTGTTCCAGCATGACTGCGCACCAGTGCACAAAGCAAGGTCAATAAAGGCTTGGGTGAGCGAGTTTGAGGTAGAGGAACTTGACTGGCCTGCACAGAGTCCTGACCTCAATTATTAAAGAGCAGACTGTGAGCCAGGCCTTCTCTCCAACATCAGTGCCTGACCTCGCAAATGTGCTTATGAAAGAATGGTCAAACAATCCCATTGACATTCTCCTAAACTTTGTAGTCAGCCTTCCTAGAAGAGTTGAAGCTGTTAAAGGCTGTAAAGGGTGGGCCAACACAACATTGAACCCTACAAACTAAGACTGAGATGCCATTAAAGTTCATGTGCGTGTAAAGGCAGGCGTCTCAATACCTTTGGTAATAGAGTAATAGAGTGTATATTGCTGCTAACCATCTAAGCTAAGAAAACAAAACTATGTTGGCCATTTTAGAAGAGGGAATGTCTTAATGAATAGTAATGGAATCGACCATAATGCTGCAGCCATCTTAAGTGAGGGAACTAAGCTCTGTCAGCCATCTTGAAATATCTGAATGAAAAGTAATACAATTTGTTAGACTACTCCAATATAAAGTCCAATAGGGATATGCCCATCTGTGTCTTACAGTAACATAGTAATAAGGTTGGGGAACTGAATCTTATAAACCTACACTTCCCTAATTCCACAATTATTTTACCGGCTGCTAGATTTTAATTTTGGAGCCATGTTGGTGACAAACGACCATCTCAAACACCAACATGGCTCCTATATTTCAGTGTGGTGCCCCCTTACAATGATAACTACTTCTTGCTTTGGTGTTTGGTGATAAAATGAACCCTGGTGAGGTATGCAAGTACCACAATTATGCAGATACTAGACTAAAAGACTAAAAATATATCCACCCAGCACTGTTTGAAAGCTGGTCCTTCCAGAAAGAAGATCCAGAGCAATAGCTTCCGGTCAAGGATCTGCAAGCTAGGCATTTTATCATAATACATTCCTATGATATTTACAATCACTCAATTCATACATAAAGTACAGTATATTATACAAAAAAACAAAAAGGCAAGCATATTCTGAACCTGGTTAAAGGTTAATTAGCCATCATATTTACATTAAAGAAAAACAAAAAATGTACAGTGGGTACGGAAAGTATTCAGACCCCCTTACATTTTTCACTCTTTGTTATATTTCAGCCATTTGCTAAAATCATTTAAGTTCATTCTTCTTCCTCATGAATGTACACATAGCACCCCATACTGACAGAAAAACACAGAATTGTTGACATTGCTGCAGATTTATTAAAAAAGAAAAACTGAAATATCTTATGGTCCTAAGTATTCAGACCCTTTGCTCAGTATTTAGTAGAAGCCCCCTTTTGATCTAATACAGCCAGGAGTCTTTTTGGGAAAGATGCAACAAGTCTTTCACACCTGGATTTGGGGATCCTCTGCCATTCCTCCTTGCAGATCCTCTCCAGTTCTGTCAGGTTGGATGATAAACATTGGTGGACAGCCATTTTTAGGTCTCTCCAGAGATGCTCAATTGGGTTTGAGTCAGGGCTCTGGCTGGGCCATTCAAGAACAGTCACGGAGTTGTTGTGAAGCCACTCCTTCGTTATTTTAGCTGTGTGCTTAGGGTCATTGTCTTGTTGGAAGGTAAACCTTCGGCCCAGTCTGAGGTCCAGAGCACTCTGGAGAAGGTTTTTGTCCAGGATATCCCTGTACTTGGCCGCATTCATCTTTCCCTCGATTGCAACCAGTCGTCCTGTCCCTGCAGCTGAAAAACACCCCCACAGCATGATGCTGCCACCACCATGCTTCACTGTTGGGACTGTATTGGACAGGTGATGAGCAGTGCCTGGTTTTCTCCACACATACCGCTTAGAATTAAGGCCAAAAAGTTCTATTTTGGTCTCATCAGACCAGAGAATCTTATTTCTCACCATCTTGGAGTCCTTCGGGTGTTTTTTAGCAAACCCCATGCGGGCTTTCATGTGTCTTACACTGAGGAGAGGCTTCCGTCGGGCCACTCTGCCATAAAGCCCCGACTGGTGGAGGGCTGCAGTGATGGTTGACTTTCTACAACTTTCTCCCATCTCCTGACTGCATCTCTGGAGCTCAGCCACAGTGATCTTTGGGTTCTTCTTTACCTCTCTCACCAAGGCTCTTCTCCCCCGATAGCTCAGTTTGGCCGGACGGCCAGCTCTAGGAAGGGTTCTGGTCGTCCCAAACGTCTTCCATTTGAGGATTATTGAGGCCACTGTGCTCTTAGGAACCTTAAGTGTTGCCAAAATCTTTTTGTAACCTTGGCCAGATCTGTGCCTTGCCACAATTCTGTCTCTGAGCTCTTCAGGCAGTTCCTTTGACCTCATGATTCTCATTTGCTCTGACATGCATTGTGATCTGGAAGGTCTTATATAGACAGGTGTGTGGCTTTCCTAATCAAGTCCAATCAGTATAATCAAACACAGCTGGACTCAAATGAAGGTGTAGAACCATCTCAAGGATGATCAGAAAAAATGGAAAGCACTTTAAGTTAAATATATGAGTGTCACAGCAAAGGGTCTGAATACTTAGGACCATGTGATATTTCAGTTTTTCTTTTTTAATAAATCTGCAACAAGGTCAACAATTCTGTGTTTTTCTGTCAGTATGGGGAGCTATGTGTACATTCATGAGGAAGAAGAATGAACCTAAATGATTTTAGCAAATGGCTGCAATATAACAAAGAGTGAAAAATTTAAGGGGGTCTGAATACTTTCCGTACCCACTGTAGATAGGGTCAGTCAATCATATGCTTTATATGTGAAGTTATATAAGTTTTATATGTGAAAAAGAAGTTTTATATGTGAAAATAAAACTTCATCTTTATTATGGTCATTTATGAAAAGCACCCCCTTGATTTTATGAACACTAGGTTAAAGTTGCAACAAAAAAAAAATGTGTTCTTTCCATTGGCTGGTTATAGCTTAAACATGAACTACAGTGTGTATAGGTCAACTCTTACAGTATCTCACAAAAGTGAGTACACCCCTCACATTTTTGTAAATCATTTATTATATCTTTTCATGTGACAACACTTAAGAAATGACACTTTGCTACAATGTAAAGTAGTGAATGTGCAGCTTGTATAATAGTGTAAATTTGCTGTGCCCTTAAAATAACTCAACACACAGCCATTAATGTCTAAACCGCTGGCAACAAAAGTGAGCACATCCCTAAGTTAAAATGTCCAAATTGGGCCCAGGGTTTCAATATTTTGTGTGGCCACCATTATTTCCTAGCACTGCCTCAACCCTTTTTGCATGGAGTTCACCAGAGCTCCACAGGTTGCCACTGGACTCCTCTTCCACTCCTCAATGACGACATCGCGGAGCTGGTGAATGTCCCACAGATGCTCAATAGGGTTTAGGTCTGGAGACATGCTTGGCCAGTCTATCAACTTTACCCTCAGCTTCTTTAGCAAGGCAGTGGTCATCTTGGAGGTGTGTTTGGGGTCATTATCATGTTGGAATACTGCCCTGCGGCCCAGTCTTCAAAGGTAGGGGATTATGCTTTGCTTCAGTATGTCACAGTACATGTTGGCATTTATGGTTCCCTCAATGAACTGCAGCTCCCAGTGCCCATAGCACTCATGCAGCCTTAGACCATGACACTCTCCCACCACCATGCTTGACTGTAGGCAAGACACACTTGTCTTTATACTCCTCACCTGGTTGCCGCCATACTAGCTTGACACCATCTGAACAAAATAAGTTTGTCTTGGTCTCATCAGACCACAGGACATGATTCCAGTAATCCTTTTCCTTAGTCTGCTGGTCTTCAGCAAACTGTTTGCTGGCTTTCTTGTGCATCATCTTTAGAAGAGACTTCCTTCTGGGACGACAGCCATGCAGACCAATTTGACGCAGTGTGCGGCATATGGTCTGAGCACCGACATGCTGACCCCCCACCCCTTAAACCTCTGCAACAATGCTGGCAGCATTCATATGTCTATTTCCCAAAGACAACCTCTGGATATGATGCTGAGCATGTGCACTCAACTCCTTTGGTCGACCATGGCGAGGCCTGTTTTGAGTGGAAACTATCCTGTTAAACCACTGTTTGGTCTTGGCCACCGCCCTGCAGCTCAGTTTCAAGGTCTTGGCAAACTTCTTATAGCCTAGGCTATTTATGTAGAGCAAAAAGTATTATTTTTTTTTCAGATCCTCAGATCTGAAATGAAGTACCATGTTGAACTTCCAGTGACCGGTATGAGAGAGTGAGAGCAATAACACCAAATTTAACACACCTGCTCCCCATTCACACCTGAGACCTTGTAACACTAACAGGTTGACACCGAGGATGAAAAATGGATAATTGGGCCCAATTTGAACAATTTTACTTAGGGGTGTACTCACTTTTGTTGTCAGCAGTTTAGACATTAATGGCTGTGTGTTGAGTTATTTTGAGGGGACAGCAAATTTACACTGTTATACAAGCTGTACATTCACTACTTTACATTGTAGCAAAGTGTCATTTCTTCAGTGTTGTCACATGCAAAGATATAATAAAATATTTACAAAAAATGTGAGGGGTGTACTCACTTTTGTGAGATACTGTATGTAATTATGTTCAATTATTGGGATTCCAGACTTTTCTCTGTCTGGAGAATATTTGCAACCTGTGAAATTTGAGATGGTGAAAGCTCACATATTCCTGATTTGTGAAACCTTCACCCATTTCGGATGTCGAATAAAGGTTCAGATGAGTTATTTCCATCTGCCTTAAACCCTGAAATACCTGAGAGTTCAATACTTCTTTGGGTCAGGTATTTCTCCCAAAAAAAAAGTCCAGAAGAACACAAAAGCAGTGCTGGTCAGAGACTCTTAGATGGCAAAGGAATGCATGCAGTTTTCTGGATCTGCTATAAAATAAAATCCCAGTGATGCCATGGGCCAGTATATTTTTCTGTTCATTTTTATATTGTTTCATCAGTGGGCTCAGCATTCATTTTCTCAGAGCATAATTTTATCCAAAAAAAATAACCCATTCCCTCATGTAGTGAACCAATCTGGGCAATACATTCCTTGACAATTCTCTCCAACTTTTGGCCACACCGATCATGATTACAGGTACCAGGCAGATGGGCTGACATGTCCACTAATTGGGGCAATGAGTGCAGAGTCAATGAGGAAGAGACATTCCTCCAAGGTCCATCACTGACAGCAGTTCTGAGAGACCTAAACACGTTTCAGGAAGAGTTGCAAGATCAGCCTAGGAAGATTATCAGTCAAAAAAACTAAGGTTGAAAAATATAGATGTAATTACACTACTGAGTGAAATCAGGTCAAGCTGCTAGCACACCATTATATATCACTGGTTAAACCATCAACAAACACAAGTGTTGCACTAATGTAGACTCATGTGACAATACATTGTATAAATAAAATTCAACAATTTTGTGTAAATAACATTTTGTGACAATAAACATGCACACTAAACTCCAAAGAAAAGGAACAAAGTTATCCCCACAATATAAGTCCACCATTCAGAAATACAAAATAAAGATATCTTGCAGTGTATTCTTCCAGCACAGGCAAAAACATGCAACTCTTCAAACAGAAAGCCACATCACCAACATGTTCCTCTACTGCATCCTATGTCAGACACTCTTAACAGAAAGATTTGAATCTTTATATGAGAGAAGTCAAATATCGCTCAATACAGATAAACTCTTGCCACATGTGATTGTACTCTGACATCTTCCAGGGCATGCTTCTTTCTGTCTTTCTGGTTTCTCAATCTCTATTTCGGTTAAAGACTGCATGATGAACAAGCATGGTATCTATATCTGGAGGGGTGGCTAAAGGCAATCATGTTTTTACATTTTGGATAGAGTGGAGAAGAATTAGAACCTCCATCTAATGGTCCAATTAACTGTTATTAGTGAAAGCGAAAGGAAATCCCAATGTTTGGGTTGTCACCAGAACAGGAATAGAGGAAAAATCATCTAGTGCAGACGCTAGTTCTGCTGATTTTGGTACCAGTATAGGATCCTCTCACTTCCTGTTTTGGCTATAGAAAAGGAAGTAAGGGAAATCTCTCCAATGGGACACATGGAATAAAAACACAAAGGTTATAATACTCCCTTTTTGTATCCAAAAAAAAAAGAAAAAATTTTGCCTTTAGTTCTACTTTAAAGGCGTTCTCATATAAATCTCATATAAAGTTATCACAATGTTGTTTAGGTCCAGAAAAGGTTCTACCTACTCGCCTTACATCACATTTGGAAGAGTTTTTGGCAGTCGACCTTGGAAGAAAGTTGAGTTCTGATTTCTCTTTTCACGGGTTATGTTTACAACTCAATAAAAGTGCAAGTGTTGGCTTTGTCATATTAACAAACAAAAGCTGGGCCTTTGATATTTTATGCAATTTATAAAGGCAATTTTCAGGATCCATCTTTTGGTAAGATCCTTCTTTTTCAAATGGAATCTATCCCTTGTGCTCAAAACATTTTCAATGGCTATATCATTAGCTAGACTAGTCTTTAAGCTGTGCACTTTGAATCTAGGGTGCCTTACTTCATAATACCTACAGAGATCAATGCCATTCTTTTTACCAAATGTTGCCACCACATTTCACATGACTTGTGAATCTGTCCTACCAGCCTTCACATCAGAGAAAGTGGGAGAAGAATGGAGTAGGCTGGATATTTCCAACCATTATCAGCCTATTTAAAACAGATAATTAGAATTTATAAGGGTGTTAGCTTGTTCATAGTTCCCACAGATCTGAATGAATAAATGGTTCCATCTATGCCTATTTTATTGTGGATTTTAAAGATGATTCATATTGCCTACAAGTTTTTGGTTCTTTATCATCCAACTAAAGTTCGGGCTCACTCAATAAGAACATGGCAGCATCTTGAGTTTCTACAGGAAAGTCCCTGCCAAGGTGGTCTGCAGAGTGGTGAGATGAAGTAAATCAAACACCTTATATGACACTACCGAGGGGATGTCTCTCTGGGGTTGCAGAACCTTTTGGAAACTTGTTTTCTTTTATTTACTCTGATTTTCCTTTACTGGATCCTCCTCAAGTCAACCTACAGTAAGTTTTCCACCCTGCTTTTCCGTTGCTACGCTTGTGATGGCAACAATGGGGGGTGGGGGTAAAGCTAGGTTTCAATGTATTGGCTAGTTAGGGGGGTCCTGGAGGAGTCGGTGGGATGGAGCTGACCCATAGTAAACTGAAATGTGGATGCAGGAAAGGAAAGTTTATGTAAGTTAAAAAAAAAAAAAATCAGAAAAAAATATCTTTCATCTAATTTGCTGTTTTGTCTCCAGCATAGCAGATGAAGTGAAATCTCCCCAGTGGGAAAGCAAAAGTAAACTGATACATTCAGAAAGGATGCATTCAGAAACTGATACATTGTGACGTCACCCACGCATGCACTCTGAAGGAATGGCATACCTGTGCTGTCCCTTCCCGAGCTCTGTGTCATAAACTAACTCCTGTGGGCATGTGCACGAGTGACGTCATTACAGCTCAGCCAGTCAGACCACTAGAGCCCGCAAAATCAGAAAGAAGACTGGGTGAAGATGGAAACGCTGTCAGCGGTGAGAGCATGCCACTGTAGGGCTTTGTTTTAAGGTAAGTCTCTCATAATGTGCTAGTATGTAATGCATGCTTGCACATTATAACATAGCCTAGCAAGGGAAGTATTTTTTGTTTTTACTTTACAAACTTTACCACTCTAAGAATTATGAAAAGTGCTTTTTAAAATCCCCACTATATGAATTTCCACTATAAGGCTAGATCTGCCATCTATAGACAAATTAAGTTTAATGCATGATTTACACTTAACAATTAGTGGATCAACATTTACGTTGTAATACATTTTAGAATTAGAAGAGATCATTCCCCCCCCCCCCGAATATTTAAAAGAGACAACAGCCTTAATGAATATGGCAGAGCTAGGTAAAGGGGATTTCAGATTATCAATGGATAGCAATACAGTTTTTTTAAAAAAAAAAATCATAGTCCTGAAACCTGACCTTATTGTCTGAGGAATGTCACTGGCTCATCATGTCTGTGGTTCATTGTCATTGTGATTGATATTGGATCTATATCCCTTGATGATGTGGTTGACGTTTAATTTAACATTAGGTCATTTGTTTTTTTATAAAGGACTTGGTGTCACAGTGTGTGTGTGTGTTTATTCACTTTGTCGTTTGTTTGTGAATAAGTAACAAGGGGTTCTATGTACCCCCATACTTATTAATTTTAATGGATGGAGCCTAGGAGCACTTCAGTCTAAAGGGTCTTCGTATAAGTTCCCACGTCCCAGCCCCCTAGTATGTTTTGGGGAGGAAGGGGTGCATGCTTGCTGCCACTCCTTTCCATGCCAGGATAGGAGTTCAGGGTAGACTTTGATGGGGAACCCACAAAAAAAAAGAAAAATCATGTGCCCCCGCCCCCCCCAAAATCCATAACAGACCCAAAGACAGATTAAATAAACACACATGGTATGACAAAGTCTTTTATTAGAAATTAAAAAAAAAAACGTCTCCCAATGTAATGATGACCCACAGACATGACAAGCCACAGCACAGCAATACTCCCTTCAAAAATGACAGCTCATTGGCTAGTTGCTGAATGTCAATAAAACAGGCCCGCTTTTTCACTACTGGTAATGTTATTTGTTCTAAAAATGTACCTAACTGTTCATCTTAATATACACTTTTATAGGGCATATAAGCTTCTGTAAGTCCAAAAAGAATAATATTTTACTCAAAAATAGGTTGACAAAGGATAACCTCCAACATGCTGCTTTATGTTTTAAACAAATAGTCTCTACTAGCAAGTAAGAACATTTGGACGAATAATTCACACTCATAATTTATTCTGGTGATTACTGTTTCCTGGACTATGAGTTAGATTCGAAATGTTAAAATTATCACTAGAACTGAAAATAATGGCTTTTTTTCTAATGGTGACATCCGGTTTAGTGAAAACTGTCAGAGATTGGATTTTCTCCCACTTTTTACTTTTACTTACTTTTTGATCTGTCTCTGGGAAGTAAAAAAAAATCTCCCCAGTGAGGATACAGACAGCAATAAAAGCTTCACAGGAGTCAACTCTTACTCTATCCAAAACTAAAAGAAAACAGTTTTGACCAGAGATTTTTGCTAACAACTTCATACCAGGGAAAGAAAGTTTACTTAGAGCACTATAACTAAAATGATGGCTAAATTAGACCAGAAAGTTTGCTCATCAGCAAAAAATGACAAATGTATGGAAGGGCCTGCTGACAACATAGCATGCAGCATGTTAAGGTGTTCATGCAAAGAGAGATGTAGGGAAAGAACTTGAAGAGATCTATTTTATCTTGTCTGTTTATATATGCTACTGTTAATATATTAATCATCCAGTTTTGGTTTTTAAAACCATCTAAATTTGGTTTCCAAAATTTGGTTTGCACAAATTTCAGTGAAACCATTACGAAATCCATTGTGAATATCTGCTCTCTGCACAACCATCTCAAGCAATGCTCAGCTTGTGAGAATGGTGCAAAAGACTTTACCTGGGGTGACGTGCATGTCAGCCGGTCCTAACAGGAGCCAGATGTTTGGCCGGCTTCTGTCGGACAAGCATGCATTATCACCCTCAGCCAATGGTTCGGAGTGTTCTGGTGTGGGGGGGTCCCACTGACAGAACAGAAGCATTTCTTTTTTTGGCAAGCTTTACTATCACACCTTTTCGTTCAGTTGCAAGGAAAGTGTTGCATTTGCCAGCATTCATTGAATATTCTAGAGTAAGGGTTGTAAATATCTAATTCTAGAGCATCATTAAGGGCTGTACACATGGGCAGAAAATTAGGTGGCATCGGCCAGTTCAGCAGAAACCAGCCAACATTTGGCCCATGTGTATGGCAGCAAGTCAGGCAGAAGTCGGCAAAATGGCTGGCTTCTGTCAAAGAAGCATGACCAAAAAAGACTGCTAAACAGAATCCGATCAGCACTCTCAGCCAATGGCTATGAGCACTGACTAGTGTATTCTGGTGGGGGGGGGGGGGTCATCCCTCTGTCATAACAAAATAGCTCAGTGTAGAGATTGATGTATTAACATTGGATCGTTAATACAGCAGCTCCTCCTGCGCTCTTCAGTTTTTTTTTCTTTTGCCAGTTGGCTTGAACGGGAAAAAAACTACTAGTGTGTTACAGGCTTTATTTTGCAAGTTTCTAATTGCCCTTCTCATTTCTCTGATTGTAATCACACCCTTATCAACCATGTGATAAGCTGAGCGAACAATTGCACTCAAGTTAAAAGATATTGTTGGTGTTGGTTGGTTTAAGGTCTCTCTAAAATGTTAGACCCAATGTATATTTTGTTTTCCCTTAGTAATCAATATTCATCTGATATCCATCTGTTCTTACCTTTTATCAGCGTGTTTAAATTACTTCCTTCTCTTGTTAATTCACAAACTTTGAAGTACAGAGTCATTACGCCATTTTTGCTTGCAGCTTCCTATGCTTCAATTCCTTTAAGCCCTGTACACAAATACATAAAAAACAGTCAGCTCCAGTCAGAGCAGCTGTACTAACTATCCAAAGTTAGTACAATGATCTCCTCCGCTGAGCTGTTGTGTTCTGACAGGGGGATGCCCCCCCACCAGAACACTCTGATTAGCGCTCTCCACCATTGGCTGAGAGCAATGATCGGTAGCTGGCTGTTGATTTTCCAGCATGCTGGTGCAGCTGGCATACACATGGGTCGAATGTCACCCCAGTTTTTTTTTTTTGGACCCCGATATTGTCGTCCAGCATTCGGCTCGTATGTATGGGGCTTTACTTTCAAGGAAATCTTTTTTGGTCAGGCTGAAATCCATTCACGGTTGTAAGGGCTAAAATGCATTCTCTACCTTAAGGTAAATAAATTCCATGTTCAGGTCCCCCTCAGCACCCCCTAAACACTTACCTTAGCCCAATCTTGATCCAGCACTGTGCCTGACAGCATCAGCGCTGCACTCTCTCTTTCTCCTCACAAGGACCGTGGCAGATCCCACTGCTGGTAATAAAATCCTGCGAGAAGGGAGCGTAGGGTGCGACTTGAGCCCATATGTGTGCCACCATAGGAAGTGGCTTCCTATGGTGGCACACAGAAAAGAGGAGGAGCTGAGAGCACAGATAAGGGAACCCCAAAAGAGGAGGATCAGGGCTGCTCTATGCAAAGCCATTGCACAGAGCAGGTAAGTATAACATGCTTGTTATTTAAAAAAATGAACCTTTAATATCTCTTTAAGCTTATTATCCTAATCTCGGTAATTGGCTGTTTGTTTTCTGATTTAGCCTTATCTTGTTAGCATTTGGTTAATTTTCTTGAAACAATTACTTCCCAAGTCATAAATTGGATCCAGTGTATTTGTTCTGTTCTTTAGTGACGTTCATTTTCCTTTTTTGTGCTAGCCATAACTGCTTGATTGAAGTGGGTTGATAGACCATTGGTGTCAGCAACATCCTGTAGTAGTTAGAACTGATTTCTCAGTTGAAACTTTTTTGCAGTTTCAGGTGTCGCCAACTTCTTTACCATGTTTTGGGCAGCATGACTGTCAGTCTTGCTTCCATTTAAAACAAAGTTTAACTGAGGATCTTAGAAGGAGATGATCAGACCCAACATCTGCTCTATGGTACACCTTCATATCCAGCAGTGCTGAACACCAATGTCTATTGATGCAAATATAATCTATTTAATTGTTTGTAACCCCATCTAGTGACCTCTAGGTCTTCTTTTGGATGGCCTTAAATAGAATGTATGTTTTTCTAATGTAGAAATTGTTCATATTACAGAAGAGCAGTAGGTGCCCTACTTTTTGATTCAATTATTTGGGTGATCCATAGGGGCCCAGTATATGTATCAAACCCTGGAAGTTGTTGGAAATTTAAAAAAATAAAATAGACAGTGAGAAGCTATATATCTTAACTGGGTATGCAATCCGAGGTTCTTTGCAAAAGATCATTACAAGTTTTTTTCACTCTCATCTGTATCTTTAGTAGGTTCATACACTTGTATAAAGGTTGTTTTAGTGTTTCTGGACTGGAACTATGCAATGATGCAGCCAGTCACAGATTTCCATCCCATCAGAGCACAGGGTGCCTCTTTGCTCAGTATCAGGCCAGCACTATATAGATTATGTTCTCCATTGTCAGAGTATAAAATTGTTTTTTCATCATTGCTGATTATTAATAATATTACTATTATACAAAATTTATATAGTGCCAACAGTTTGCGCAACACTTTATAATGTTAGGGCAGACAGTACAGTTATGTTATAATTCAATACAGGAGGAATAAGGAGGGCTGATCCTACCACTTCCAGGCCATCTCATTTTACTAATGTGAGGAAAGTTGATCCTATTTTTCTCGAATTCATGTAAGGCTTGAGCAATTTTTCCACACTAATAAAGGGTGTGCTTATCCCAAGTTCTGGTTTTGCACTAAGAATACTGGATCACAACAGACAATGGACACCCAATTGGGTTTTCTCCAACATTGTCATCAGGACTAAGCTGTTATTCTTGTGCTGAGGTAAGATTCTTAGGCTTGGACTTAATGTTTCCAAAGTGTTAAAAGGTTTTGCAGGGCTGGGTTGCTGGCCCAGCACTTAACCCTCTTCCTTTCATAGCACAGGCTTGGAAATCATCATGGCATGGCTGGACCAACGACTTTTGCTGTACTACTGCCTCCCTTTTTACCCTTCCTCCCAGCCGCCCTTGTACAATGTGACTATCCTTTGTACTTGTATGCCGCGGCGCCCAGCTTGCTCCCTTCCTATTCCCGAATCTGTTTGTTATGCAACTGCTTGCTGTTAGTTATGTAATTTTGATGTGTACACTTCTGTTATGTACCTTTATTGTTTATTGGTATTGTTTTGTACTGCATTCCTTTTGCTTTAATAAAACCGTTTGAAAAGGAAATCATCATGGCAAAACCAGATCTAAATATGCACATTAAAATGCACATGCATAGTCATGTCAAGGTGCGGAAGGAAGTAAATTACTATGATTGGCACTGCAACTCACCACACTGCAGATCATGCCTTATTATTACATGTAGATGTTAAGCAAGCCTCTAAGGTTTTTAGGTTAAGCCACTTATTTACAGTTCTGTATTCTTTGTCTTTCTTTAATTTCCACCATTTTTCAAAAGGGCACAATTTAAAAGTTACAAAAATGTTATTAGTTTTTAACAATTATACAGTTTGTCCTTTAGGATTTAGTAAGAATTTTGGAAGTTATGTTGTTATGTTATGTTGTATTTTTGGTGAAAATATAGTTTTGAAAAACATTTTTTCATTTTTTTTTTCAAAATATCATGGGACACACAAAATCAGCACCATTATCTTTACATTCAACAGGCCCTGAGCTTTTAGAAAATATATGGCTTGACTGGATCTTTTGGCAATGTTTAAAGCTGTAAGTGAAAGACGGAACAAAATAGCAAACATTGACAGCCTGAGTTAAAAATGTGAGGCTGTATTATATGCAAGTACTACAGGACTTTAGGGGGGGACCAAAAATGTTTTTTATACATAATACTCTGTTAAGGAGGGACAAGCCCAAGATGACTGCCACTTCTTTGTGGAGAAGTGAATGCTACAGGTATACGTATACGGAACCAGCTGTAGCATCTTTCTACTGATTGAACATCTATAGTTATCAATTTTAATCATAGATCCTTCTTGTCTATGTATTACATGATAGAGCTTATAGGAATTTTCTGAGGAGAATGTGATATTGATGCTGGTGATAGACTGCCAGATCTCCACTCTACACCATTGTCTAGACATCCTTACACTTAAAGTAGAACTAAAGGCAAAATTATTTTTTACTTTTGATAATCACTAAAAAATCTTGAACAAACTCTAAAAATCAATCAATGAATGAATAAAAATGAATTAATAAGTAATCAATAAAAAGTCCATGAAGAAAAAGTCCCAAGTGAAAAAAGTGCAAATAGGGATGAAATCTAATAGATGAATAAATGATACTCAGTGATCACAAATGAAGAAATCACACCATATGTGCTCCACCATTTCCACTAAATCTGACTCACCAGATATAGAGCTGGTTAAGTTATAAACCAGCAAATTCACTTGTTAAATATTATCCAGTATGATGGTTACAGCTTTGATCCTTCATGGGCTGATTGCTTCCCCTATTTTGCTGGATGAGGACAATGTGTTAGAGGAGAAAGAATACCCAAAATAGTGTAATTCCATCTTAAAATCACAATCTTTATTAAAAGAAGATGGGTTACACTCACATTTTTCAGTGTCTGCCTGACACTATGGATCTCGTAACTCCTACACTCTCTACTAGTTTCGTCATTCAACGCCTTCTCGGAGCAGATATTTAGCACCTTTTTTATTCAGACACTTTAGGGGTTACATATATTTCTCCACTCACAGTTTATATATCGAGATATTTTGGGAGTTATACAAATTTGCGCTGATCACATCACTCCCTATCTATGTGTAGTACACCTGCAGTAGATTAGCAGCACTTTTGTTCCCTCCATTTCTGTTGATTTAACCTTTGATTGCCTAGGCGCCTAATCCCCCCGTTAACTATAACAACCATGTAATGTTTTCCCGTATTGGGTACATACTGTATGCTTCTATACAGACTATATAAATATGTATGTTACTTATTTTTTATACTGTATTTTAAAAAGTGGTCAACTACTGCATAGTCCTGAAGAAGTTGAATGTTTCTTCAACAAAACAAATAGAGTCACTGCTTATCAAGCCTTACCACAATTGCTTTCATACTAACATGAAGGAAATTTTGTCTGGAAAAAGC
The DNA here is from genome assembly GCF_965119305.1 of Pelophylax lessonae. NCBI lineage: Eukaryota > Metazoa > Chordata > Amphibia > Anura > Ranidae > Pelophylax > Pelophylax lessonae. The sequence goes on along the minus strand of NC_138776.1, from coordinate 120,830,248 downwards.
TTTCATGCTACTTTCATATACTTGTGTAGCAGGATTTCCAGGCATTGGGCCTGATGTGGGTCTGCCATGGTTACCGGTGACACCTTCAGCCCATTTAGGCTGAATACCCAAGTGTGAGATTTGAGTCAAGGACCAATCTGGCATCTTTTGTTTGTTTTGTTTATTTGATATTGGGGATGGGAGAAGGGAATGAGTGGGATACTCCTCTGGCTCAACTAGGTACAAATGGGACTTTGAAGAAAAATGCCTTTCAGTGCTGTCTTGACATCAGCTGGATGCTGACCAACTCTTGCTGGCGCTTGAAAAAACACTGACTTGCTGTACTGTACTTGGACTTGACTTCTGACACTCTGGTTAGCTCAAAAGTCCTGGACTGTACTGAGATCTGACTCCTGACACTCTGGTTAGCTCAAAAGTCCAGAACACTGCACCCTCCAGTCCTTCTTGACTGGGGTAGCCTCTGTATACTGCTTCTGCAACTCTCAACACTGTACACTGAATACTGCACGCTGTACACTTTAACACTTCAGGGCCCAACCGCTAGCACCCCCTCTGTACTTCAGGGTCCTCTCACTAGGCACCCCCTCTACACCTTTGGGCCCTTTCACTAGGCACCCCCTCTACACTTCAGGGTCCTTTTACTAGGCACCCCCTCTACACTTCAGGGTCCACACACTGGCACCCCCTTTGCTCTTCAGGGTCAACACTTGCACCCCCCCTTGACACTTGCTCCTGCACTGGCTAGCTAGCTCCTGGATCCCTCTGACCTTCACCGGAGTGGTCCTCTCTCTCTAGGCAGACCCCCAGGGGCAGTTTGCAGTACTCATGAACTGGGAATGCTTTCCTGAAACTGGACCCCTCTCAGCTCCGCTGGTCCTCTGCACCGGATCCTCTCTGCAGCTCAGCTCAGCCTTCTGTCCCCTCTCACTAGGCAAGCCGCCCGGGACACCCGATTCCTCTGACAGGAGGAGAGACAGCCACACTCTCCTTCCTGGGACTTAGCTTCCCGCCAAAGACGCTGCGTCATGTGCTCCCCTCAAACTTATACTCACTGCCAGAATTCTGTGCAGCAGAATATGCCTTTCTAGGGTAGATACAGGCCTGAGTGTGCCATTGGCTGGGTTTTCTCCACTGCCCAATGAGAACCCTCTCATGGAACACAGTGGGGAGACTCACCAATCTCAACAGCCACACCTGGAAGACATGACAGCCCAGCTGAAAATCATGGCCCTTCTGATAAGCAGACAAGGCCCACTATACTTTACCTAGCACCTACCTTGTCGGGTGCTACACTTGTGTAGCAAAATTTCCAGCATTGGTGCTGGGGATGGGTCTGCCAGAATTACCGCTAACACCAACAGCACATTTAGGCTTGTTGCCCAAGTGTGAGAACTGAGACAATGAAAAGTCCGGCATCTTTGGTTTTTTTGTTTATTTGATATGGGGATGGGAGATCATATTTTGGGATCATATGGCCCTGCTGATAAGAAGCCATGGCCCCACTATAACTTTACCTTGCACCTACCTTGGAGGGTGCTACATCTGTAATACCATTGTGATTATGTACACACAGTATTAGGTTCACATATAATAAACAATATTTGCAACACGATGATGTTGAGAAATGAGCTGAAGAGCATATTATTTTAAATACCTGTATTTTGTTTTTCTTTTAGCCCTGCTTAGCTGGGCTTTTTTGTGTGTCTTATACATGCTTTCTTCATAATAAAAAGTTACAAACTTTAACTGAATTTTATGTATTGAAAAACTTTTATGTGATTGTTAAAGCGGAGTTCCGGCCACAAAAACATTTTTTTCAATAAACATACCCCCGGGACAGTCAGGGCTAGCACATTCCACAATGGCTAGCCTCTGATCTGTCCGGGTTCGCACTTACCTGCAAGAAGAAATACTCACTTTTAAAATTTATTCTCCAGCGTTGCCATCTCTGTTATGGGCAGTTGAAGCCAGCGCAATCCTCTTCTGCGTCCTCTTCTGCGTCTTCTTCTCCCAGAATGCGCCTTCACCGGCCCCTCTCGTCACTTCCGGTGCGGCGCCGCATTCCTCCACAGCTTCTGGGCATGCCCAGAAGCTGTTTAGCAAGGAATGCGGCATCGCACCGGAAGTGACGAGCGGGGCCGTTGCCGTTGCATTGATTCCTGGGAGCGATGACGTTCAGCTCCCAGGAATCATTGCAAACCGGAAGTGACGGCGCGGGCCGTGGCTGCCGAGGGAGGAAGTGGAAGACAGGTGAGTATTTCTTTCTACAATTACAAGGTAAGTAAAAAAAAAAAATATCCTAACTATCCAATTCTGTTTCAGGTGGGGAAAAGCAAGCGGATGGCCACAAAATCGGTTATGTCGATTTTGTGGCCGGAACTCCGCTTTAAGTCAAAAACACCAAACATGTTATACTTACCTGCTCTGTGAAGTGGTTTTGCACAGAGAAGCCAGGATCCTCCTCTTCTTAGGTCCCTCTTTGCTGCTCCTAGCCCCTCCCTTCTGTCGAGTGCCCCTACAGCAAGCAGCCCTTAGGGGCATCCAAACTGAGCTCCAGCTCTGTGTGTCCGTTCAGACACAGACCTGCCGTTCAGACCCACCCCCTCTCTCCCCTGTTTGGCTGGCTGATTTTGATTGACAGCCGTGAGGGCCAATTGTGCTGCTGCTGTATCTCAGCCAATCAGGAGGGACTCGTGGACATCGCTGGACAGATATGGGGTTCAGGTAAATATGAGGGGGTGCTGGGGGGGGGGGCTGCTATGCACAGAAGGTTTTTTTATCTTAATGCATAGAATGCATTAAGATAAAAAAACGTCTACATTTACAACTCCTTCAAAGTATAATAGTACATACATATTTTTGTTGATAATTGGAATGTGGTACTAATATATGAGAACTTTTACTGGGTAACTGTATATACTTTGTATATACTTTGTATGTACTCTACATGAAAGAAGAAATTCTGACTGGGGTCACTGCCAAATCGCAAGGTATATTTCAATAAGCTTGACAAAGAAATCTAACTAAATTATTTTACCTTGCAAAAGTACCAAAACTAATGCCATACAGCTGCTTAAAAAAATGATATATCACTACAATAATTGTTAAAGAAGGAAAAAAATGTTCATGTCTGTATTTAAGTTTACATATCAAGAATAATATTCTTTACAATCTACTTTATAGTTAGCCACTGTACCAGTTTCTGATTTAGGCTGCACATTGAGTCAGAACCTGAACATCTGCCAATGTGTAGGCTTTAAAACCCAATCTGGCAGCTACGCTTGTAATCTTCTTTGGGAATTGGTCGTGGAGAGAACAAGAAAGATAATTTGCTGTCCAAGCTGGTCTGCATTGTACAAGTCTCACGCTTAGCCAAATTTTCACCCCTGATTACTCATGATGAAGTATACACAGAGATCTTCCCAAAAGTGACACTTCAAAACAAATACTGATGGCTCCTCAGGGAAATCTGTCCAGGTTGGGTCAATAAATATATGATTGTTTCAAGGGATAATAGTATACATTCTTTAGTATCCTTATAAAGGCTCTTAGTATATCTTATAAACATGATAATTGAAACACACAGTTATTTAAGTGCATATGCCCACATTTGTAAATCGATCCAAGGCAATACGCTAAAACATGCATGAATACTAATTATTTTGGGCATTTATTTAATAGGTATAAAATATAGTGGCATGCTGCTATCCATGCCAAGTAAAAGAATTAAAAGATTACACTGATCTCATAAAATTACATGGTTTCTTCCTTGCCATCTACGCTAATTGCTATAGAAACAACTGCCTTTGATATCCATGCCATATGAAAATGTTTACAGTAATCATAAAATAAACTCAATCACTAATTGCAATGCTCTATTTCAAATCTTGTGTTACATTGTATCATTGCACATTTCTTACTGACTTCTGGTCTCAAAGTTTGCATGCCTCAGTAAAGTCACCAGGTGGAGTAGTCAGCATTAAGTGACTATTCTGGGTCAAAGGATTAAAGCTGTCATAAGCTGGGTCCCAATATCTGTCTAGGGGTCTGAATGAACTACATACTTTGCTGCAGCCAGTAATGGTGTACACACCACTGACACACTCAATCACTTTTTCATGCAATTTAGTCATTGTTTAGGAAAGTTATCACAGGAAAGTAAATGCATGTCAAATATGTTGCACAGTATTTGAAATAGCTAATATGTGTGTGTGTATGTATATATATATATATATATATATATATATATATATATATATATATATATATACATACACACACACATACTCTTTGATACCACTTCTTGTGACCATGACCAAATGGAGCATCACTAGCAGTAGTTAGGCATTGAATGACTGGTAACGAGTCCTGTAATAGAAAGACACCATATCTGTTGTAGAGATCTTCCAGCATCTTCTAAAACCTTTAGAACCAAATGTTTCTCCCTTTTCAATGATAAATGGGAAGGACCATTCCACTCCATATAAGAACAAAATGTTCTGTACACCAGGAGTGAAAGCAATCAGTACAAAGTTGGCCTGATCTCACTGTCACTGCAAAGACCTGGCTGTCTATGACCAGCATTAGAATAGGAAGCTATCAGTATAAAGACAATTGCCTCAATAAAGTCTGTCATTATATGCAAAGTGGTCATGGTTTTCTTAACTCGTTATATACTTTTTACTTTTATACTGAACATTGCAGTATCAAGGTTTATCGGATAGTTATTACAGCAGCTCCTTCCAAGCTCATCAGTTTTTATTGCTCAGCCCGCTGGGTTGAACAAAAAAGTCTGTTAGTGTGTACCAGGCTTTACTCTGGATGGGCATTCAAAACTCTATTCAGCTTCATCTATAGGTGACTTCTGTATATTTGTCACCTGGCTTTGTTTATATATTGACAGAGCTGTAGGCTAATTGTTTCATTTCTTATAAGTAGAACAGAAATTGTCTTCACAAATAATACTAACTTATGATTTAATTTAAACTGAAAGAAGATAAAGGCATATCTGCTTCCTTCTTTGCAGAGTGCCAAAATCTTTGTATTATCTTTGCCCCTGAAGTTCAATATTCCTTTTGTGTAGTCATAACAATTTTGTTTTCTGAGCAGATTCCAAGAAAGTTGAAAATAATGAAATTGTTCAGGCAGATTATGTCCTTGATCAGACCAAGTACAATGTAGAAAGGACCATATCCTTGTCTGGTCTTTTTAAGGCATTGTCAGATCTTTAAAATATATATTTAAACCATAGTCTTTTTAATTGTGCCTAAGCATGACTTTTTAAAGATTTTTTTGTAATACATTTGTACGAGTTGTCTTTAAAGTGTCTCTTCAGAAACTACAATTAAACATAATAGTTACTACAGACAAAGAAAGTTTAAATACAAACTCACTAAGAAACATGAACACGATCAAGTAAATGACTGTGTGCAATAAATATTTAAAGGAGTTGTAAAGTAATGCAGGTTTTTATCTTAGTGCATTCTATGCATTAGGATAAAAAGCCTTCTGTGTGTAGCAGCCCCCAAGCCCCTCTAATACTTACCTGAACTCCCTCTCTGTCCAGTGATGTCCAAGAAAGTCCCTAAGCCACCCAGGGACTTTCTACCCTGATTGGCTGAGATACAGCCACGGCACCATTGGCTTCTGTGACTGTCAATCAAAGCCAGTGAACCAATCAGGAGAGAGAGGGGACAGGGCCTAACGGCAGCTCTGTGTCTGAATTGACACAGGGAGCGGTGACTCGGCTTGGGTGCCCCTATAGAAAGCTGCTTGCTATGGGAGCACTCAATAGGAGGGAGGGGCCAGGAGCAGGGAGGAGGGACCTGGGAAGAGGAGGATCTGAGCTGGTCTGTGCAAAACCAACTGCACAGAGCAGGTAAGTATAATATGTTTGTTATTTTTTATTTATTTATTTTTAATGAGACTTTACAGTCACTTTAAGCTCATATACATTGAGTGCCGGGTCACACTTGTGCGATGCGGGAAGGCTGCGAATTCGCAGCCTGTTCCTGCATCGCAAACACACATCTGGCAGTTCACACTGCCATATGCGATACGCAGGGGGTGTCAATGAAATGTTAACGACACCCCCAGTTTGATCGCATATCGCAGTGCGATCTGACAGTTCGCACAGGATCGGATCGCACAAGTGTGAACCACTGTGCGATCCGATCCTGATGCGGCTGAAAAAAAGGGTCATGTGCGACTTTTGTGCGGGTGCAGTGCGAATTTAGCCATACAAAGTGTATGGCTGAATTCGCACTGCACATCCGATCGCATGTAATGAAGGAGCAGTGCGCTCCGATATTACATGCGATCGCCGCACACACTATAGTGTGAACCCGGCACTGATACTGAAAGCTCAGCATGTTTCTGACGAAGATAAACAAATCAGAAAAATATGCCACACTGGGTTTACTTTGGTTCATGGCATGTCGTAAATGGGAATCTCACTGCAATATCACAAAGCTTTGATGTTTAAACCCCTAGTCCTTGTTATATTTCCCTACCAGTAATATCTCATGCCTAAGAACAGTGTTAATATGTAAGCCAACTCTGTTAAAAACAAAAAAAAAAGGAAACTATATCCAACTAACAATCAGTGCTCTTGTACTTGGCCATTTACACGAAAAGATGATTTGATATTAGGTAACATATTTACAGATATGATTGTGCAGAGTGCCTTTTATATATATGTTGTAAATAAAGGGAAAATACTACAGTGGTTGACCTAGAACAGTGATGGTGAACCTTGGCACCCCAGATGTTTTGGAACTACATTTCCCATGATGCTCATGCACTCTGCAGTGTAGTGGAGCATCATGGGAAATGTAGCTCCAAAACATCTGGGGTGCCAAGGTTTGCCATCACTGACCTAGAAGATGCCTAGGTTACATACAAATTAAAGCTGAATTAAAGTAAAACAATTAAATACACAGATGATGCAAATGAGAACTGTTTTACCTATTTCTGTCCATTTAGTCTTAACTGTTACAATGCTCTCTCACACAGAACAGTGCAGTCTGACAGGGAAGGGCCCTGATCTTTCTTTGCTGCAGATTCACTTTCATTTACACATTTTCTCCTACTCTGGGAGGAAAGTTGAAGTGGTAGAATCATACGCTCATTTCTTTTTCTCATTCTGCTCTCTCCTCATATCAGTATGCTCCTTGCACTGCAACATACCACATTGGCTCCTTAATCTACTTCTCTCTTTCTGAGCTCGATTCAGGAACTGCAAATGGTTGACAGCAAGTCAAATCAGGGTAAAAAATGACATTCAAAAGCATTATTTAAAATGCATATGAAGTAATTTGCAGTCAGTTTACACGTTTTTTTTTTTTTTATTATTATCCTTGGAAAAAGGAACTTTATCCTATTTTAAGTTGAGATGTGCACATACATTACTGGTTGGAGGCTTCTCAAGCAGGTTGTTAACCACTTACCACAAAGTGATGTACCCCCTACGCCGGCTGACTTTGCGTGGTTATACCGGAATGATGCCTCTAGCTAGAGGCATCATCCCGGTACCGTCGTTTAGAGCTGGCGGTCGGCTTTTTTTTTAGGAGCCGCTCGATCGTTACCCCGGCGAGCGGGAGGGGACGCCCCCCCCCTCCCGCCGCCTTCCGCAGCTCTGCCCAGGTCTCCCGTCCCGGACCCGAGCAACCAGCCGGCGCGTCCAGAAGCGGCTTCGATCAGGTCTCCGATGACGTAACCCAGAGGCGGCGGCCATGACGTCAAGTCTGGGTTACTCGGCTGCTAAAGGCAGCAGATTCAAAAAGTGACTGTATTCAAAAATGCAGTTTTCAGCCTTTTGAATACATGGAAGTGTAGTGGAGGGGTCTAGGGTCTTTTAGACCCCCGATCCCTCCATAAAGAGTACCTGTCACTGCATATTGCTGTCACAAGGGATGTTTACATTGCTTGTGACAGCAATAAAAGTGATCAGATTTTTTTAAAAACCTGTGTTAAAATTTAAAAAAAATAAAATAAATAGGAAAAACATTTTTTAGCCGCCCCCGTCGCCGTTAGCTTGCCCACTAAAGAGGTATCACCGTGATCGCCAGAGCGTGAGCAAAAATTAAAAAAAGAGCTACACTCTAATTCTAAACTGGTAACCGTTAAAAAATTTTTAAAGCGTCGCCTATGGAGATTTCTATTGACCGTAGTTTGTCGCCATTCCACGGGTGTGCGCAATTTTAAACCGTAACATGTTGGGTATCTATTTACTCGGCGTGACATCATATTTATATTATTTATATTATTAAAAAAAAATGGGCTAACTCTACTGTTTAGTGTTTTTTAAATGCAGTGAAATGTGATTTTTTGTAATTTTTCCAAAAAAATGTCGTTTGGAAGACCGCTGCGCAAATACCGTGTGACAAAAAGTATTGCAATGACCGCCATTTTATTCTCTTTGCTAAAAAATATGTGGTTAAGGGTGCATCAGCATGTCACAGGCTGACTACAGGATAACAAGCATCCTAAATATGGTATTGTGCATGCCTGTCAATGCTATCACAGTTCTAAATCCGTTGTTAAAAGTGAGAGGAAATCAGAGGAAGTAGAGCAGAAGATAGGAGACTCTCAGAATTGCCAGGTACTAAGAATTAGTTTGGTTAAAAAAAAGAAAAAAAAAAAAAAAAAGTCATTTATAAACATGAACATGCACTTTGGAAATGGTTTAGGTAAACTTTTGTGTTTAGTTTACATATGGTTTAAAACTCAACTCCATAAAACAACTCTAAATGCAAAAGTATGTGATGCACGACTTACCTTACTCTTTATTGTTACTGCCAAATGCATTTTCATAGCCCATCCCATGGTGTCCTCACTGAAAGTCCTGATTTCCTTTATGGGGAATAGTTATTTTCTGTTCTGGAGACCCACCACTGTACAACACTCCATTATGTCTTCCCTCACTGTCCCTTTGTATATCTTCTGAAGCTCATTGATTTGAAAGGTTGTTACCACTGAAAGCTTCGCCGCATCCAATTGGAAGTCTCCCCATCAAGCAAGTAGTGATGTGGTAGTGTTCACACCGCAATTTTTACTTTAACTTCTAACTGCAATGCTGCAAGACATGCAAACCATTTCACATCAGCACATCTTTGCACATGCTCTTATATTGGTAAATCCCCGGGGATTCTAACATTTTAAGCATTGCTGAATAAATGAATAGTATAGGATCAGAGCTACAGAGCCCAGCATTCCTCCTTACCAGGGCCTACTGTACTACAACTAGGGAGACTACAGAGCCAAGCATTCCTCCTTACCAGGGCCTACTGTACTACAACTAGGGGCACTACAGAGCCCAGAATTCCTCCTTACCAGGGCCTGTTATACTACAACTAGGGGGACTACAGAGTCTGTAGTAGTCCCCCTAGTTGTAGTATAACAGGCCCTGGTAAGGAGGAATGCTGGCCTCTGTAGTGCCCCTAGTTGTATTATAGCAGGCCCTGGTAAGGAGTAATGCTGGGCCCTGTAGTGCCCCGACTTACCAGGAAGCAGAGCTGCAGCCAGTTGTGGGTGTAGTAGCGGTAGCCGGTAGGTGTATGGAGTAGGGCTCGGACACGGACAGGTCCCGGGTGATGAGCCTCATGTCGGGCATTTGGAGCTCGGACTCGTGCAGTGCACGGTACAGGTGGAAAGCAGGGTCTCCTCGGCCAGTCCATTGGGGGGGACGGCAGTCCGTGGGTCGGGTTGCTCTGCAGGCTCCGCTCTCCTCCTCTCCTCTCCCATGAGGAGCTCCATGTTCGCAAGCCCGGCCGCCGCCACCGCAACTCTCATCAAGCGCCAGCGCCGCCCACCCCGGAAGTGACGTCAAGCTAATCGATTTTGCAGTCACCCCGAATCTATGCAGAATCGCGAAGGGTCGCATTGCAATGCATTGATTCGGTGATTATATTCTGCAGGCCTATCAAATACCACCAAAAGAAAGCTCTATTTGTGGGAAAAAAAGGACATAAATTTTATTTGGGTACAGCGTCACATGACCGTGCAATTGTTCATTAAATTAACGCAGTGCCGAATCACAAAATAGGGCCTAATCAGGAAGGGGGCAAATCCTTCCAGTCTTATAGTGGTTAAATATTCTCTTTCAGAAACTAATTTTAGAAGGTGGTCCAGCTGAGGAAAGCAGTGTAAATAAATGGGTTTGCAGCATGATATGCAGACAGATTCTGAAGTATGTGTACATTTAAAGCAGAACTCCAGCCAAAATTAACAGGATAACTATGAATAACCTATTAGGCAATACAAAAAAATTTTTTCTGCAATATTCACCTTCAATCCCCAATAGTACCTTATTTTCGGCTTGGTGTCCCCAGTTTAATGACCATCATTATCCAAACCACTTCCTCTGAGTGAAGGTCATCCTGGACCTGCCCCTGCCTGTTACTGGACAGTGAAGAGAGAAGCAGAGCTGCGTTGAGCTAATTTCACCGTCACTCTGATTTTTATTCCTCTCCTTTCTCTTTTTCCATTCCAGCATGTAAACTGATTTTGTGCTTTTTCTTCCTATCATGCTCCAGTTCTATTTTCCGGGAACTGCAAAGAGGTTAATACCAGGCAAAATTCAGGTACTTTTACGGTTTGAATTTTAAAAATACATTTAATGTTGTATTAATATTTATCATGCTACATTAATGTGTGTTTTTTTGTCTGTCTGGAGATTAACTTTAAAAATGGCACTGAAATAATTAGAGTGCACTATTCAGTGAAAGTGTATATGTAAGCGTATATGTATCTTAAAGCGTTTGGTTCAATACACCTATTTTATACAGGGTGCTCCATAGAACTTAGTGGGTGCCAGGAATGTGCAGCATTGACCCTGTTTTATGAGGCATTTTGTATGCGTCTGCAGCCTAATATCCCATAATTTAAGGAACAGACTGATACACTCAGGATAAATTGTGTTATATTTTATTTTCTATAATTGTTGGCTGTTTTTCAGCAATGTATTTCATGTAAAAAACAAATTGTCAAAGCATTCAATTAGCTTAACATCCAATTACTAGTGTTCCCTAGGTTTCAGACTATAAAGGCTCAATGGATTTAATTTAATCCCTGACTGTGAACAGATGGACGGATTTCAGGTCTTTGTAAAACTAAGTTGCTTGTGCTCTAGTCAACACCTCTTCTGTGCAGGATGATCATTTTGTCACGCTCAAACTTTTTTCTCCATCTGTAAAATAGAGTTTTTAAAGTTTAATTGAAGACATTTAGCCCTCTGAGTATTCTTCTCTAAAGCGGAGTTTGAATTTCGTGATTTTATATTGTTAATTACAGTTGCACAACAATATATATTTGATTAGAGTGTTCTTAAATTTAATTGTTGGCATAAAAAGATGAAAATTAGTAACACTTGCAATTTACCTTGTAATATTAATGTTGATTAGTTTCAATAGATTTAAACTAAAAAAATAAAAAAACAAAAAAACCTGGAGGAAATGTTTGTGAAGCAAGCATATACTTCCCAAAACTTGTGCTACCTGCAAATGCACTACGTTCATTTTTTAATGCTAAAGTGCATCATAGCCCAGATGAAAAGGAAATGGATCCTCTCAAAAAGGAAGATGCTGCTTTTCAAAGTAAAAAAAAAAATCCTATATTTTGTAAGAGGGACCCACTGCCTAAAACAATAGTATAGAATTAGCCTGAGAGGGTAGGCCCTGGTCTTTAGCCTAACAGAATATAATGCTCATATAGTATTATATTTCATGTGTTTAATTATTGAATTATTTAGAAGAAGTATTTATATTGTATTTATTTAAATTGTATAATCTCATTGGGGAAGGGATAAATATCCACAGTGCATCAATATACCACAATATCATCATACCAAAAAGTGCAGCGCAATAAAATAAATATAAAAGTCCATGAAAAGTCCTCAAAAGAAAGCAGATAATCAGAAATGATACCGATTAAACGGTGAATCAAAAACATGACATGTGAAAGGTGCTCAGTCCCATCACAAAAAACAATTGAGGCCTCTTACCTTAAGAACATGGCCTTTTCGTTAACAGGACAGTCATATAACGCTTCCCCCTTTGGGGTCACACTTGAAGCAAACGCCGCTTATTCAGAATGAAAGATCCTCAGATATGTCAAGTACATTTAAAAAATCATAAGAGGAACAAATAGTGCTCTTTGCTAAAAGCTTTACTTACATTTCTTTTTTTAAATCGCACCTACAAAATGTGGCACTTATAAGTGCATAGTAGAATGCTCAATATAGAACAATACAAGCTGATTGGTAAGATCGCAGTGGGTGACATCAGAGGCATGACTTCTCCCGTACGCGTTACGTCCTGGGTGAGACTTCGTCAGCAGGAACGGAGCAGCATTGTCACGCCCCACACATAAATTTAATGTCACTGCTACCATGGAAACAAGAACACCGCTAATGCCCCCAGCGACTATGAAGCGGTGCTAACAAGCCTCCAGGGTACAGAGATGCTAAGCATCAATTAAAATCATGTCAAATAATTTATAATAAAAACTGAAGAATAGCATACGAAAAAAAATATTCCCTGGGAACTTTTGGCCCAGGGAACAAGCACAATTAACAGGCTCCTTCATGATAGGGGCACTTTTGTGCTACACAACTGAAATTATTATTTTTACAATATCTGAAAAATCAGTGTGCAGTTAGGTTCAAACCCCTTTCCAACCCCTCAGCCTAGGTAACGTTGTAGCCTGATTTAAACCAGATCTAAACCCAATCACAATATTCTTCAATATTTTTAACATCCTTATGTGATTTCAAAACGTCTTTCACCTTCTTTTTTTCTTTTTGTATTCTGCAGCTAACATTAACATAATATCTCCTCATATATTTTCAGACACCTACTATGAGTTAAAAACTGTCTACTCTGATTACAAGGTTGCCATGCCCAAACACATTGCACAATAATTTTTTTCCCTTGTCACCAGAGGTAGCCCCCCCCCCCCCCCCGAGTATGTGCATGCAGCCTGGAAAAGGATGCAAAGAGGTTGGAGGAGATCCGTATTAAAGCTGAAATGCAAACCAAGGATAAAAAATAGCAATTGTCTGATAAACTAAGTTTCATGTTGGGGTTTAGATCCACTTGCATGCGTGCATGTTTGTCTGGATATTACTTTTTAATACATTTTGGGATTCTTGAGTACCAGGGTGCCCTAACATACCAATTTTAGAATTAAAGGTTGAGGCTTAGGCTTCCCCGCCCTCCACATTCCTACAATGTCCTAATAGACATAGAGACAGAAATCATACTTATATATAGAAAGGTGGGAGGGTGGTTTATCCCTCAACGTTGCATTCTTGAATAGGTATTTGTATATTAAAGCTGGTATTTGGGTTCCCTGTGGTGCTCAAAAGTTATATGTATGCACCTGTGGAAGCCTACACATAAAACAAACCAAGTATAAAATATTTACCTACCTGGCACCGTGAGCACATAGAACGCAACTTCAAGTTACAGCATCAGAACTTATTAGGGATGATTAACTACAAGGAAATAGGCTACTCACTTTGCAAGGAAAGTTGCATTGCATGGGGAAATTATCCCCATGGCTTAGTAAGTGTGGTGAAGTTTTACTTTGTAAAGTACATCTAATCATGCAGAAAACAAAATGCACATGATTAGATGATGGAAGTTAGTAGAGTTCCCCCTCATTCGCTAAACTCTGGGGATAATACCCTTAAAAAGTGAGCAGTCTATTTTTCCTAAATCAACACCAATTTTCATAAATCAACCCCAACATTTAACAAATACGGATGAGCACATTAATATGGGACATAGGCAGAAAAAAAATTTTCAAAAAATAGTTTAACCCTTCCCTACTAAAGCTAAAACTAAACAAAGTTTTGGCTTTATAAACACTTAAAGTTACACCAATCTTTGGGCACATTGACATTAAAGCATAATTTAGTCCCTTCTGAAATTGGTTTCTTTATAGATCATGTAAACCAACATGCCAAAGAAGGGATGTTGATAAGATAATTTTATAAGGCAAGACATTTGCTTATTAGGAGCTATGCGACCACATGGTTTTAACAATGTTATTTCTTATAAACCATTCCTACAACTGTTGGAAAAGAGGTGAATAAAGCACCAAACCAACCGCACAGGAAGCAAAGGAAAAATAAATATAAAGATAAAAGCTCATTGCACCGTTAGCTGCTGCTATAAAAAAAATATATATATATCATATAAACTTGTACTATAAATCCTATACAGTCATTACAGCATTAGCAGCGCTCATCCAGTGTATGAAACACTGTGTGCTTTCCAAAGTCATCCAAGGTAAAGTCTCCTTCCTGAGTGAAGTTACTTGAAGGAATTCAACCACGCTATTCCTCGTACAACAGATGTGAGTGATTAGACACACCGATCCCGTCACCACACCTCGTTAGATCCGCTCACCTTAGAGGTTACACTCACCAAATATCCAAATGTCAAGCGCCTTGTAACAATATATCCTCATCAATATATCCTTATTCTTCTGAAGCCACCCTCCTGAACCAGTCTGCGGGAATAGAGTGGTTGAATACCTTCAAAAAACATCACTCACGAAGCGGACTTTACCTTGGATGACTTTGAAAGCACATGGTGTTTCATACACTGGATGAGCGCTGCTAATGCTGTAATGACCGTATAGAATTTAAAGCACAACTTTATATTCCTACAACTGTTAATTAGTTAATTAGTCAATTAAATTGATCCTGCCAATAACAGCACTTTCTTTAGGGCCCTTTCACACGGGAGATCCGCATGTCCGCAAATCATCCTATTTTTTTGCGGATGATATACGGACATAATGTATGTCAATGGCATTGCGGATGTCAGCGGATGACTATCCACTGGCATCCGATTTTCATCCTTTCAGTTCTGTTCCGTTTTTTGGAACAGAATAGAACCCTATTTTTTTTCCTTTAAAAAACGTAAGGGATGCAAAATCGGATGTCAGCGGTGTCATCCGCTGACATCCGCAATGCCCATAGACATGCATTATGTCCGTATATCATGCGCAAACGGATGGGATGATATGCGGACATATGGAGCGGATGACACAAGTGTCATCCGCTCCGTGAAAAAAAAAGAGTGCCGGAGCGGATCGCAATGCGGTCCGCTCCGTGTGAAAGAGCCCTTAGGAGGTTGAAAATATTACTTCACTGCCTTATGCCCCGTACACACGCACCGATTGTTGGCCGACCGATCGGCCGTCTTTTGTCCAGTGTTGTTGTGTTGGTTGAAATGTGCTCTAGACTGCACACGAATTTTGTCGGCCAACAACAACCAACTTCAGAAGTGATGTCATGTGCTGGTTTACTTTCCGTGTGTTTTTTCTTCTCTGAGCATGCCCAGTCTTGCTCATCTGATTTTTGTCTGCCGAAATCTGTACTGACTGATGAACAATCGGCCGTTCTGTTGACGGCCAACAAAAATTTTATAGCATGCACACCAGATTTTGTTCGGCCGAAAAGTCGCAGTTGGTTGTCGGAAGCATCATACTAACAAGCCGACAATCGGCCGATCGGCATTCCTGCCGAACATTCACGGCCAACAATCGGTGCGTGTGTACGGGGCATTACAATTAGCAGCAGGGTTGTTAGCCTTTTATACAAGCTGTTTTTTAAAATTTTAATTAGTTAAATTTGTTACAGAACAGTAAGTGCCATATGTTGCCAGGACAAATCTTTACCTTGATATATTTACCTCTGAGCACCTAAGAAAATGTAATTTTTTTTGGAAAATAATCAAGAAAAGGACATGTACTTACTTATTTCTTTGAAGGTTGTGGCTTAGCAGATCAGGATTTTTAGTTAGAGCAATAGTTTCTGAATCAGTTCTGGAGCTAGAGTGGGGGATGTTGGAGTAGCTCTGGAGCTGGAGCTGCCTGGAGCTGCCTGGAGCTTCAGCGGGTGATCTTCTTAAGCACTGGAGCTATCCTGGAACTTAAAATGTTTGTTACCAAAGCATTTCATATTCCAGATATGTGCCTGCTGTACTTGTATGAAAAGGTATCCTGTTCTCTTTGTATTGCTTATTTGTGTGAAATCCCTGGTGTCCCTGCCAGTCCCTTTGCCTTCCTCTTAAAAACTGACCATACTAAGCAGGAGAGCAAGCTGTGGTCAGTTCTTTAGCTCTGCTGGGAACACAAATGTAAAAAAACAGATGTGAACAGCGTTATGGAGAACCTATGTTAAAAGGTAAGGTGTAAGCTGCCACCAACCTACCCCTAAGGGACTTACGGTACAATGAATAAATGCAGTAAAGTGTTGGTATATGGCGCTACCTGCTCAAGGGGAATGAAAATAAAGTGACTTGGTGCACAGTGTGTGTATGTGTGCAAGCTAAAATCTTTTAAACCATAATATCCAAAACCATCCAAAAAATCAAAGAATACACCCCCTGCAAATTAGTTAGAAATATTCTCTTCATTCCCCTTGAGCAGGTAGCGCCATATACCAACACTTTACTGCATTTATTTACTGCTGGGAACACAGCCTGTTCTGCTCCAATGATCAGGTTTGTCCCTCCCACTGGAAAGCTCAGTGTACTGTTGCTTCTCCACCCCAGCTCTTATGCAGCTGAGAACAGAGGGAATGTGATCACTTTAAAAAAAAGGGGAAAAGCAGGTATGTATAATGTTTGCTTTTCTATCTATGCACATTTAATTTCAGTTTTAAACTGAATGGGTTGTTTTACAAAAGGTACATAGTTACATAGTTGGTAAGGCTGAAAAAAAACACCAGTCCATCCAGTTCATCCTTTGCAGGTGTGGGTGTGTGAATGTGTTTATTTCAATAGAAAAATGTATATCCCTGTATGTTATGATCATTAAGATGCCCATCTAATAGTTTTTGGAAATTATGCTCCCTGCTGATACCACTGCTCGTGGAAGAGAATTCCACATCCTTACTGCTCTAAGAGTAAAGAACCCTCTAAAGGTGATTATGGTTAAACTGCTTCTCTTCCAATTTCAGTGAATGGCTGAATGTCTTTTTAAAATTCCTTTCACTGAAAGTTTTTTTCCCTATGCTAGGGTCACCAGTAAGATATTGTGGAACACCAACATATCCTCTCTCAAGCGTCTCCACTCGAAAAAAAAATAAATGTAATGCTTGTAGTCTTTCCCCATAGCTGAGGTCCTCCAGTCCCTTTATTAGTTTTGCTGCCCTTCTCTGAACTATTTCCAGTTCCAGCACATCCTTTTTGAGGACCGGTACCCAGAACTAGATGGCATACTCAAGATGTGGCCCGACCAGACTCTTGTAGAGTGGGAGAGTTATATTTTATCCCTTGAATAAATCCCCATTTTGATGAATGCTAGAATTCTGTTGGCTTTGCTTGCAACAGCTTGGCGTTGCTTGCTTTTGCTGAGCCTGTCATTAACTAGGACCCCCAGATCTTTCTCCATCATTAAATTCCTCAGAGGTTCTCCCCCTAGCGAGTAACTTGTGTTTGTATTTTTAGCATCCAAATACATTACTTTACATTTTTCAACATTAACCACTTACCGACCACCCACCGCAGATGTACGTCACTACTTTGACGCTAAATACTGTGGTTATGGCAGCAAATAGCTGCCAAAACCCCAATTTTTTTAAAAATGGCGGGCGATCGGCTTTCAGGTAAGGGTGGTCCCAGCAGCGGATTTGCCACGGGATCACCCTTACGATGCGGCGGAAGAGGTGCCCCCCCCTCCCACCATGTCCCGGTCCTTTTCCCAGCTTACCGGACCCACCGGCAGTTGGGAAAATGATGCGGTCCCAGGTCCTCTTAGACAGGAAGTCGAGTGGGGGCAAGATGGCCCTCACTCGACTCTATGATCTTGAAAGACCGGAGGGAAGTCAAACGTCATTGCCTAACAAACGGCTTAGAGAGACGCTTTTTTTTTAACTATTTTTTTTTCTCTTTTTTAGTGTACTTGTGAGATCTGAGGACTTTTTGATCCCAGATCCCCCAATAAAGAGGTCCTGTCATGGCTATTTCTACTACAAGGAATGTTTACATTCCTTTTAATAGGAAAAAAAATGATCAAATGTTTTTTTTTAACCACTTAAGCCCCGGAGGATTTGGCTGCTAAAGGACCAGGGGTTTTTTTGCGATTTTTTACTGCGTGACTTTAACGGACAATTGCGCGGTCGTGCGACGCTGTACCTAAACGAATTTGACGTCCTTTTTTTCCCACAAACAGAGCTTTCTTTTGGTGGTATTTGATCACCTGTGCGATTTTTTGATCACGCGCTATAAACAAAAAAAGAGCGTAAATTTTGCAAAAATAACAATATTTTTCACATTTTTTTATATGAAATTCCCCCCCAAAAAAATGTAAAAATCAAAATTTTTTAACATTTTTCAGCCAATTTGTTTTATGCTACCTATGTTTGGTAAAAAAAATCGCAAAAAGCGTATTTTGATTGGTTTGCGCAAAAGTTATCGCGTTTACTAACAAAGGGAAAGATTTTTGTCATTTTTGGTGTTTTTTTTTTTAACGCGTAATGGCGGCGATCTGCGATTTTTTTTTCGGTACTGCGACATTGCGGCGGACAGATCGGACCCTTGACTGACATTTTTGACACTTTTGGGGGTACCAGTGACATTACTGCAGTAATCAGTGCTATACATATGCACTGTTACTGCAAAAATGACACTGGCAGGGAAGGGGTTAACTTTATTGGACAGGGAGGGGTTAAGTGTATCCTAGGGGCGTGATTCTAACTGTGCAGGGACATTGCTATTGGTGTAAAAGCAAAGATCAACAGTTCTACATAGTAGAACGGTCAGATCTTCACTTTTACACAGGGAGAACTGACAGGCAGCTTGTTTACACAAGCCGCTCTGTCTTTCTCCCTTCACAGGAGCGATCGTAGTGTGACTGGCGGACATCGAGTCCACCGGTCACACGCACTGACTTGTCTGTGAACGAGCCTCGGCGGGCGCGTGCCCGCCCGCAATAGGCTCGCAAGTCAGTGACAGGCGAGTGACGTATCGATACGTCACTCTGCCTGGCCGGGGCTGACCGCCGCAGTATATAGTCGTGCGGCGGTCGGCAACCGGTTAAACTGTGTAAAAATCAAAAAAATATTCTTATTTTTTAATTTAAAAAAAAGTGTTTTTTTTTTTCAAAACAAATTGCGTTTGGAAGACCGCTGCACAAATACGGTGTGATAAAAACATATTACAACGATCTCCATTTTATTCTCTAGGGTCTCTGTTAAAAAAAATATATAATGTTTGGGGGTTCTAAGTAGTTTTCTAGCAAAAAAAAACTGATTTTAGCTTGTAAACACCAAGTGTCAAAAATAGGCCTAGTCCTAAAGTGGTTAAACCTCATTTTCCATGTAGTTGCCCACCCCATTATTTTATTTAGGTTTCCACATCCAGCGCATAGGCTATTGCCCTGCTTAGCTTTGTATCACCCACAAATACTTATATTGAGCTATTTATACCATTCTCTATATCATCACAATCACTTTAACTGCTGGAGCCAACCCGACGTTGGCAAACATGGAGCACTGCCCCAGACCTACCAAAATTTTAGTGAAAACACACACACACAGCTTTTACTCCTTGAAAACATTGCCATTGCAAACATGCTAGCTGCATCAATCTCCTTTCCTGTGCAGAAATGCTAAGAAATATTTTGGTTCCTGGACATTAACCACACCTCATACCACTCTTTGACTTCAAATTAATAAATGCCAGAAGATATTTGCTGGGACATGGAATACACATTGACAGTGACAGCCCATTGACAATGCCAGTGACATCTACCGAGTTGAAAATATCCCAGTTCATCCACCACTGAATCTGTGGTGATTTCATATGGAAGAGCTAATAAAAGGAAAAGTCCCTCCGAGGCCAACTACTGCATTTTACTAATCTGGGTCAATTTTCTTCTTGTTTAGTCACAATTAGAGATTTTGTGTTTATTGTTTAATGCAATTTCTTTAAAAAACAGGAATTGCATGACACTGTCTTCTGACCCCTAAAATATAATAAACTGTCCCATGGCCAATGCTATTTTCTTTTTACAAGAGATAATATAAAAATGTATATATAATAAAGAGTTTATAGTTTAACTGCAAGCAATAAAGTATATTTTTTTGAGAACAGCAGACAAGAGTATTCTTGGTTTTTTTTTTACTTAAACTGTATCTAAAAGCAGCCGTTTTGTTTTTTTGTTTTTTGTTTTTTTTTTCGTTTTTTAAGAATCTAGATATGTTAGAACCCCCATGTGAGGATTTTATTGCTGTTGGTTTTCCTGCTTGGCAGAATAACCCTCTCATTTTGTCCTGGTGACCATCTTTCAATGACACATCTGTTCTGATCACAGATTTCCCCTTACACCTGTTGTGTCTCTGGCAAAGACAGTGAAACAGATAGGGAAAAAAAATATTCTGTACTTGTAAATATGAGTGCTGCTTTCTAGACTTATGTAAAATATGTGAGATATGTGTGGTTAAATTGAAATACCTAGAGCAATGCAAGCATTTACCAAGTATATATATATATATATATATATATATATATTATATATATATATATATATGTATGTGTGTGTGTGTGTTTTTATATCCATATATAATATGTGGAAGTAACTATCCTAAGAACAAAAAAAAAAAAAGGAGGTGATTTGGTTTCAAGAGCTCTTGGCAAAGTGTAACTTACTTTAGAGAAAGTTTACGAATAACTGAACAGCACTAGGTCACACAGCAAAGCACATACATAAACAAAAACAATAATAAAGACACAATTAAATGATCAGGTTACATTTACATACGGTGGCTGCGATATTTATTATTTTTTATACTGGAACTTATGCAGCTGAATTATATGTTACGTTTTATGGATGTTGCCATATTACATTCCTGTATACAGGGCTTTTTTTCAGCTGTAACTTGGTGGAATTCAGTTGCACCCCCTTTGGCTCAGGCCCTCTGCTCCCTGCTCACCACCATCACTTGTAAACACAGAAGTCTGGCTTCTGTGTTTAAAAGTGACAGCTTGTCTCCCAATGGCTCCCACAGATCTGATCTCCTGAGTGCCTCTCACTAAATGCAGGATGGGGACAAGGGAGATACAGGTGCGAGGGGTGTAGTGCAGATGCCAACAACTCCAGTCTATGATCTTCCAGCAAGTGAGAGAGGCAGAGCCAACTATTGTGTGCGGGAAAGTACTAGAGCAGACTGGGTACTTCTTCTTAATACAGCAACAAAAGTAAGACATGGAAGATAGTGGAGCTTTAAAGAAAGTGGGGAGAAGATGGGGCATTGGAGGAGGGGAAGGGAGAGGGTTGTATGCGAAGGTGAGAGCTGAAGAAGGGTGAAAGTGAGATGTGAATAGGGGATGCAGAAGTAAGTATCTGTGGAAGAAGGCCGAACTCTGTACTATGTATGCAACGCACCCCTGAACTCTGCACTATGTACAAACCCCAAATTCTGCCACTGTTTGATGCAGTTTGGAATGTGTGTGTGTGGGGTTGAGTTCCTGTACCTGTTTTCTGCAACATTGCGGCAGACAGTTTGCACCCCTAACTGACATTTTTGACACTTTTGGGGGACCAATGACATTACTAGAGTAATCAGTGATAAAAATATGCACTGTTGCTGTAATAATGACACTGCCAGGGAAGGGGTTAACACAGTGGGTGATCAAGGGGTTAAATGTGAGCCTAGGGAAGTGATTCTAACTGTATGGTTGGTCTTTTGAAATGATCACACAGACCTGTGATCCTTTATAGAAGGATCACAGGCACTCTGATCATTCCAGAGAGAAGAACGGTCAGCTGTGTTTACAATAGCTGACCGTCCTCTCTCAGCAGGGAGCGATCATGGGTGGCAGACGGAAATTCGAGCCACCTGCCCCATGCATCGGAGTCCCCACTGATGAGTAGGGGTAGGAGTGCGCCGCCGGCAGCGCACGCTTGCCCCCTAGCTGCAGGCGCGTGACCGACATAGAGCTACGTCGGTTCATGCTAGAGGGGCTGTCTGCTGCAGTAAAACTGCAGCGGGCGGTCTGGAAGCAGTTAAGGAGTAAGCGGCAGCTGCATCCTTAACAACCGATGAGTCATCAGTTGTCAGCGGGCTTCCCCGCTGAGAGCTGAATGTAAAAAAAAAAAATGCCTGCAATAGAAAAAAGAAAAAAAAATGGCATGGGGTTGCCCTTTATCTATCCCAGGCCATTTGGGTCTGGTATAGATTTTGAGGGGAACCCCCACATCAAAATTGATTTTAAAAATGGCGTGGGCTCTCCCCCAAAATCCCTACCAGACACTTATCCTGGAAAGTCAGGAAAGAGAGGGGATGAGCGAGTGCCCACCCCCTCCTAAACCATACCAGGCCATAAGCCCCCATCATGGGGGGGTGCTTTGGGGCACCTTGTCCCCATGTTGATGGGGACAAGGGCCTTTTCCCCACAACCCTGGCAGGTGCTTGTGGGGGTCTGTGGGTGGGGGGCTTATCGGAATCTGGAACCCCCCTTTTACAAGGAGCACCCAAATCCTACCCTCCCCCCATGTGAATGAGTATGGTACCACTACTCGTTCAACAAAAAAAAGTTTAGTGTAAAAAAAGACATTAGACAGTGTTTGTCCTTTATTTAAAAAAATAAATAAATGTCCCCCGGAGTAGATCAATCATTAATAATAATGCCTGCCACTCCTGCCAACCCAAAAAAGGAAAAAAAAAAAAAGCTCCGCTCGCATTGAAGGCTCCCGTCGCCTGCCAGCTCTGCCATCTGACAGTTCTTAAAGCGGAGTTCCAGCCTCAAATACCTTTTTTAACTAAAAATACCCCTATAATACTAATCCACACCCTTTACAGAACAACTATGCTCATACTTACAAAGGTGTACAGTATTGGATTTTTGTCAAAATCTTACTTTTAAAAAGGATGTCTGGGTGCAGCCATCTTGAATGTGGGCATCTGAAGCTGCAATGTAATCTGTTGTGTCCTTCTTCTTGATTCCAGGGAGTGTTCTGGGAGTTCTTCCTGATTCCAGCCTCCTGGGAGTGATTACAAACAGTTCCCAGGATGCAATGCAAAGGCGGAAGTGATGTCAGTGGCCGTGGCCACAGAGGGGGGAGAAGGAGGAAGTACAATCAAAAATGCCCTGAAAATAAAGGTAAGGGATCCCCTGAAAAAAAAAAGAAAATTGTTGATCAGCATGGCGAGCACTGCAGGAATCGCTAAAGTTACAAAATAGGCCGGAACTTCGCTTTAAATAACTAAGGGTAGGGGCTGCTCAGTTACATCACCGGGTGACCCCGCCCCTTGTGACATCATCAACCCAGCATTCTGTGTGTGAGAAATAACTTGTTAAAATGACAACATTATGAAAAAAATATTTATTCCCTAATTTTCCAAAAAATTGGGACAAAAAACATTCTAATACATTTGCGCGTATTCCTGCAAAAGGAAGCAAAGAAACCCAATTGTCTTGAGAAAAGGTAGAAAAACACCATTGGTATTGTTCCAAAGTCTGGTAGGTCATCTTTGTCTGGCCATTACTTTGCAGATGATAGGCAGAGGACAGGCAAACTTCAATCTTCAGAACCTTGCAAAGTCCTCCAATATCTGGAAGTGAATTGCACATCTCTGCCAGGGACAATGCTGTTGGGTACACCATGAAGTCTCACTATTTCTCTGATAAATGTACGTGCCGTGTCCGTGGCTGAGGGCGTACCCACTGTAACGGACCCCCAATACTTCGACCAAGTATTCCCATCTTAGGTCTCCCGAATCCCACATGATGCAGTGACTATGGCCCGCAATTCCCCCCCAAACATCAGCCTAAGCTCGATGAAGGGTAAAAACAAAGACTCTTTATTCAACAACCCACTTCCAATATATATAATTGACTCAACAAACAACAAGCCCAAAATATAGCCACATACGCATTCCTATAAGTGTGAACACACACCACCTCTAAACAGATGAAAGCAGAAGACATAGGCTCGCCCGTCTCCATTTTCAACACACCTTATTATAAGTGTCTATTCACATCCCCCCAGTATACCATAGCTGAGACTTATATCATTAGCATCTGTTTAGTCTCTCATTGTGTGAAGTCCTTGGTTGTAGGCAGCTTAGGCCTAGAGTCTGTGTCGCTTGGGGTGACAGAGACTTGAATTCAAAGTAACAGTACACCAAGGGTCCCCCAGCATACACCCCCACACAGAGCCGTGCTCCCCTACATGCCAGGGCCCATAGTCCATGGGCAGGAGGCTGGCCTCCACACTCCTCCAGTAGCTCGGGGCGAATGTCCCTTGGGAGACTAACCAGACCCCAGATCTCCAACTGGTTTGGGTCTGTGTTAGTCTGGTGTCTTTTCCCAGACTGTGCCGTGCTCCAGAGGGCCCCCTGCCTTACGTCCCTGTTGAAATATCCAGGGTCTTCCTGGGCAGGGCACCAACTATAATCCACTCCAGAGGCATCCCGTTGTTGCTGGAGGGGCAAAATCAGGGTGGCATGGGCTCCCATACTAGGGGGTTGGAGATCTGGGCCGACTGCCCAGCATCTCTGTGATCCAGGGGTGGAGGCCATGGCCCCATCCATCTCTTCCGTGCCAAATACTGCATGGACTGGTGGGCAGAGACCAGTGGGGTTCTTCCCTGCTGCCAGCTCTTCCGCTGGGTAGGCACTCAGCTGCTGGGGAGTGACCGCCACCATCTCGCCTTGGGCCTCTGGAACTGCCACAGGTGTGGGGCAGAGGTCTTGGACCCTCTGTCCCATTGTCAGCGCTTCTGCTGTAGGCACACTGGGAGGTTCCTCCTCTGCAGAATAGTCTACTAAATCCACAGTCTCTGGAATTGATGGTTGGTCCTGGGTAGTGGGCACGACTATCTCCACCCCCAGTGCTGTTGGCTGCTGCTGGGATGAGGGACCTACAATCACCTCTCCCGCTAATGCTGGCTGGTCCTGGGTAGTGGGCACAACCATCTCCACCCC
The DNA here is from genome assembly GCF_965119305.1 of Pelophylax lessonae. Classification (NCBI taxonomy): domain Eukaryota; kingdom Metazoa; phylum Chordata; class Amphibia; order Anura; family Ranidae; genus Pelophylax; species Pelophylax lessonae. The sequence continues at coordinate 120,805,299 of NC_138776.1, read as the reverse complement.
GAGTGCTGTTGGCTGCTGCTGGGACAAGGGACCTACAATCGCCTCTCCCGCTAATGCTGGCTGGTCCTGGGTAGTGGGCATGACCATCTCCACCCCCAGTGCTGTTGGCTGCTGCTGGGCCGAGTCTAGGAGGTGTTGGTAGTCCTGTTCCAACCCCCACTCCATGATAACCAGGTGGCTTAGGTCTAGTCTCAGCTCCAACAATTGGACTGGTAGCATCCTTCTCTGGTAATAATACAAAGCCCAGAACTGCGACATCGCAGGACTGCCAAAATCATCATCCTCCTCCATGCCCTTCCACAACAGGCCTGGGCCATCATAGCATCATCTCTCTGGTTGAATGCCTTCTGCCAACCAAGGGTCTCGCTGGACTGCGTACCACCATAGTGCCCGGTATGAGTCGTCCAGCATAATTCTCTGTGGACCAGGCCTCACCCACTCCGTCAAGGGTTACTCTCCCAGGATAAACATCCATTGGCTCACTTGTTCCTGCCAGCGTTGCGCTGTACTTGGAAGCTTCTCTTTCCGCTGAAGCTGTGCTACCTCCATGGACTCCTGCCAGAGTTCTCGCATTACATATTTTCTCCAGTCCACCTTGTCCTTGGGTGACATATGGCCCTATTCCAGCCAGCAGTCCCTGCTGGAACTCCACCTCATATGGGGACACTGCCCGGGGGCTAGCTTGCTCCATCTCCTGAGTTCCTCCTTAGATCGAGACGCTGCTGGGCTCCTCACTGCATTCCTGGTTTGGGATCTATTCGGGAGAAGAATCCAACCTCTTGCCACCAGTGTAATGGACCAAGTATTTCCGTCTTAGGTCTCCCGAATCCCACGTGATGCAGTGACTATGGCCCCCAATCCCCCCCAAACATCAGGGTAAAAACAAAGACTCTTTATTCAACAACTCACTTCCAATATATACAGTCTTAGGTGAATGACACGGCAGGCTCAGACAGGATTGGCATTAATCATAATTGACTCAACAAACAACAAGCCCAAAACATAGCCGAATACGCATTCCTAGAAGAGTGAACACACACCATCTCTAAACAGATGAAAGCAGAAGACATAGGCTTGCAGACTGCCTGTCTCCATTTTCAACACACCTAATTATAAGTGTCCATTCACATCCACCCAGTATACCATAGCTGAGTCTTATGTCATTAACATCTGTTTAGTCTCTCATTGTGTGAAGTCCTTGGTTGTAGGCAGCTTAGGCCTAGAGTCTGTGTCGCTTGGGGTGTCAGGGACTTGAATTCAAAGTAACAGTACTCCAAGGGTCCCCCAGCATACACCCCCAAACAGAGCCACGCTCCCCTACAAGCCAGGGCCCATAGTCAGTGGGCAGGAGGCTGGCCTCCACACTCCTCCAGTAGCTCGTGGCAAACGTCCCAGCAAATGGGCATTCGTCACACCCACCAATGGCAGAAAATTAGATGAAATCTTCAGCTTTTTGGTCAGAGTGATGTCCAAAAAAGCAACTGCATGCACCGGAATAATTGATTGCCTGAAGCTTGACTTCCCCTACCATCACCTGTAACAAGATGGGTAGAAGTATATGAGCAGGAGAAGTTCCAGAAACTTGAAAATAAGCAGGGCACTGTAAGGGAGACTTACTGAGACTCACTGAGCAGTTGCATGGGAAATGTCCAGTTCCTCCACTGTAGATACAGATGTTGGCCTGTCGGCGATGCATCCTTTCATCTGGAGTCAGGGCAGAATGTACCATGCCAATTTGCATAGGTTCTCCCCCAGAGATAACTACTGGAGGCAGAATAGGAGTAGTTGTTGTAGCAGAGGGTACCTTGGTCAACTGGATGAGGTTTAAGTGTAGATGGAGCCTCCACCCTGGCCAGTTTATTTTTGAGTGCCTCAAACAGACCAGGCCAGAACTGATATTTTAGAGCAGCTTCATTCCAACTTGTGTCCACTGTTCTTTTACAAAACTCAATGGTATAATCTTCCACAAGTTGAGGCCCCTGTTGTAAAATTTGCAGGGTGGCCTGAGTGGAGGCCATTTGCTGGGGGTCATCATAAAGTTGAGACATGACTTTAAATAATGCAGAGACTGAGTTGAGGACTTGACCCTACTGCTCTAGTAGGATATTTCCTCGGTACTGTGGTTCATCGGAGAGAAGAGAGATGATGAATACCACTTTAATAGTTTCAAGAGAGAAAATCCTTGGCTGAACTGGAAGATACAGCTGACATTAATTTTTGAAAGCCTTGAATTCCCTTCAGTCCCCTGAGAAGCTTTAAAGGAACACGGACCCTAGGTTCTGATTAGGAAATTGCATATTTCATATTTCCTTATTAAATTTGTATAGTTTTCTCACAATATTTAAGAAAGCCTCTGACGTCATGCCACAGGAATGTCATTACAAACTAACCAAGTCCTTAAAAGGTAATGTTGCTCCAAGGGGATAGATTGGCCATTCCTTACATTCATTTCTTTATAATACTACACCTAGAACTTGTAATAATTGTCTCGTCTGAAAGCCGCGTTACACATGCATTTGATCTGGTCATCTGTGCCACGCCATAAGATGGAGTTACCCATAGTGGAAACAGCATCTTTAGTTATGTATTCTTGTTTTTTTTTCTAATATTGTTATCTGTATCTGTCATTACTTAATTAAATGGTATACTTCCAATATATTTGTGTGATCTATCTTTGCACATCTCAAATGCAACCCCAAAAATGTAAACTTTTTTTTTTAACTAAAGATGCTATTTCCGCCATAAGTCTCTCCATCTTATGGTGTAGCACAGATGACCAGATCAGATGCATGCATAACACAGCTCTTGGACAAGACTGAATATTCCAAGCTATCACTGTAGTATATACAGGACATGAATGTAAGGAAATGGTCAACTCCCACTGCAAGCAACAATATGGCCTTTTAAGGTTTGCAACGACATTCCTTTGGTATTAAGTCAGCTAAGGAAACCATAGATATTGTGAGACAACTAGACAACTTTAATAAGGAAATATGGAGTATGAAATTTCCCCTTCAGGTTTACTGGGGAGGTCGCACCACTGTAGGGGTGACAGCTGCACATTCTTGGCCAGAGAAGCTGAACCCACAGCAGTGTTGAATGGATTCTGGACAGCAGGAACAGTAGTGATGGAGAGGTTTTGCAGATGACCCTGTAGCTGTAAGTATCCCTCCTGCAGATTCTTCACTGCTTGGATGAGGGCTATGACTTGCTGGCACAAAGCCTCTAATGTGAAGGATCTCTTTGGCCTCTGACATAGTGGCTGATTGGTACTGCCATGTACCTGGTATGAGGCCAAAGTAATGAGAGGGCTTCCCTTGCAGCTAAGTGCACAACACCCCTGATAATAGTGGCAGAGGATAACTGAGCCAAAAGAAGCAGCTGTACTGTTTTCAGACAGATCTACAGTGATGAGGCCTCTTCAAAGTACAAACAATAATGACAGCAGGATCGGGTGGCACACCAGCATTTGCAGGCAGGTCTGGATTAGCAGGACTGGGCAGAATACATGGTCAGGAACTAGAGCCAAGGTCAGACATTGTAGTCAAGCAAGAACATGTACAAGAGCTTAGTCAGAAGCAAGCTGGGGGCATACAAAGGGAGCAGATAAGAGCAAGTTCATGAAAGCATGCCGAGGGCAGAGCCAGGAGAAAAGTAGGACACAAGTCCAGAGGCAAGCCAGGTAGGTAACAGAAGATTTAAGAGTACTGAGCACACCGGAACACAGAATATCGACAGCTGAAGGCTAGTCAGCAATGTCTGAGTGTGTCTGCTGTCCTTATAAAGGCCATATGGCGCAAGAAACTATCATGCGGCAGTGCACATAAGTGCTACTCGGCAATGTTCCAATATGTTACCTTGCATTCCTGCTCAACTGAGTACAACCATTTTGGGCATTGGCAAATGTGCCAGGTGCATCGGCTGGATACATACTGTCTGCAGCAAGTTGCTACAAGGGGATGTTTGAGGCTGTTTTACGCCACTATATCTGCATCCACCTCTACAGGCTGCTTGCATGCGGCCTGGGATCGATGCAGGTGCAACATCACAGGGAGCCTGTACGCAGGATGGATGTCAGTGCCCATCTGAATGAACTCTAAGCCCCCATTCACACCAGTGCGGCTTTGAACTTGCGCTACTTCATCATGATTTTTAAAGCCGCACATCAGTGCGATCTGCACTGCCGATTTCATTGTGGCTTGCAACTTCATACAACAGAAGCCTATTGCCAGTCGCAATGAAATCTGCAAAAAGTAGTGCAGGAATTGTTTTCAAAGTCGCTGCAACATGAGTCACGACAATTTGACCGGTTCCATTGCTGATAATGGGGTGCGACTTGGGGTGGAACTGTCAAATCGCATGGCAAAATGCACTGGTGTGAACTGGGGCTAAATGCTATCTGCCCCAATGGTTTATTTTAACTTTTCTTGAACATATCATCTGATTTGTTGGGTTATACTCTATGTGATTTTTTTTACATCACTGAAAATGAGAGGGTTAAAACAAGCAGGAGATGCAAAGTAACTATTATTTTGTAATGGAATTTCTAGCTTTCAATCTACTTTTTTTTTTTCTTACCTATGCTATTACTTTTCTCTTGATATTTGATATCAGCTAATTTCCTTCCACTAATCGCTCATACTGTTAACATTATGAAAGATTTTTCATGCATTAACTTTTGTACTGCAGGATTTAGCTAAACACTTTTGAGGCTTATTGATATAGGCCAGGGTGATGACAGAAGGATTTATACATTAAAAAAAAAATATATATATATATATATTTAAATGTCAACTGCTTGTTCAGATTTCATGATCATCGCACAGGACTTTTCCCCTTAGGCAGCTACAATTTGGGGATTACAAAACAAAAATGTGTACTGCTATAAGTGAGACACTTATTCATAAGGCCACAAAATACTGTGAAACAAAAATATACAATTCCCATATATAGTTTATTAGTAACAAATCACCACAATCGCCTTTCTATGAATTCCCATATATAATCAAACATGAGTGCTCCCTCCTATCCCCTGCAGCAGCCATTCACTGACAAAGGGGAGCCAGAGCAGCTGGATCACATGACTGGACCAGAGCAAAATTAAAAATAGGTGTGTACACAGACCTTTTATATAGAAGGTAGACAGGATAGGTAGGAGAAGGAGGGAGGGATCATTTTTTTTAAATAAAAGTTAGACGTTTCTGCTTTAAAATTTAAAAATGTCTTTGAGAGTGGCAAATCCCACCTTAGCCTTTGTAAACACATGCTACTTTCTATCATATTTCTCTTGTGACATGTTACCTTTAAATTTCTCCCCTTGTTACTATGATAAGTGTGCTAATATAACTATCCTTATAAATGAAAAACTCATGACTCTTCTGAGAGCCTAGTGATATAATTGCTGCTGTTAGTCAAACAACATAGGTAATTTGACCACTGGCATTTGTGACAGCCAAAGAGCTGGACTGCTATTGCATTTTGGAGGTAGGGTATGTACTACAATATTAATGTCTACTTCTTTGATGTGCAGCATATTAGAGCTTCATTTTTGTTAATTCACCTAGAATTTTAAGCACACCGTATTACCACATTTAGGTCTTACTTTGATCTACTTACTCCAATCCCTTTTCTTCCACGAACATAACCTTGGGGAGATTTTCAGAAAGATTTATTATCCAATTTATACACAATTTTCAGGCACTGGCCTCACACAGTTCTCTCTAAGGGCAAAATATTTCCCATTTAGCAGCAGGTCTGTGCTCCAAGAATCATGTTGGTCATCACTGTAATCTTGCTGACAATGATACTCGCAGCTTTCCCATAAGAGATAAGTGTGGCTGGAAATGTGTGAGTCTTTGCAGCTGGGTTTTTCCATCCATCAGAGACTAACAAGGTGTCAGGTAGTTCAGCAAGGGTACCAATATTCATAACCTCAGATTGTAGTTCAAGCTTTGATGCCTCATTATATTGACTCACATGTGGGTTCGTAAGTTGAAGTGTTTGATCTTTACTACCACTGCTTTGATAAGTGAGAGGTATGAAGAATCAATGTATACAAGGAGACAACGCTGCTAAATGGTTTGGCATCCTTCTATAAGCTGTAGTTTCTTTGTTTTATCTTAACAAACCAGATTTTTTTTTAATGGCTCAGCTGATGATAACCTTTGATACAGTAAGTACTTCAAGTATATTTCCTTGCGTGCCTGGCCTTTAAGGAATGAGCATTACCTTGTCTGGTCTCATGTTTTTTTTTTGGAAAGGGCTATAAAATTGATACAGTGTAAAAGGCAAATAGTTCTTATATGTTATCAAATCTTGTGTTCCAGTTTTGGGCCTTAAAATGGATTTCAGAATTAAAACTTAAGCAACCCTGTAGATGATGAACATAAATGTCAATACTGAGCAATAGCGGCAGTGTGTACTGTAGCTAAAGTATGAAACTGTGTAGTGCTTGCTGTTTAACAAAATGTTTACATCAATAAATTGCTATTAGAGTTTTGTGTTCTTTCTCTTTTGGGTATTACCAGCTTTAATTTATATATCAAGGTCCTGTAGCCAATATCTGTCATTCCTGGTGGAAGGGAAGAAAATGTTTAGTCGTAAAAAGTGTAATTAGCATTGTTGTTATCATTTGTTTTAACCTTTTAGGACTGCAGTATTTTACAGATCAGTAGACCAAAATCTTTATATCACTTTACTGAAATGTATTTTCAGTAAAATAACTTTTCACCTTTGTTGTTTGTCCCAGCATATTGTGCTATTGTGCATCTATTTTAAAGCCCAACTGAAGTCTTAAAATAAGCTAAATACATTCTAGATGCATCAAAACAAAACGTGTTAAAGTCTTACAGTTCAGTTGCAGCCACAGCTTAAGCAGAAGTGTCTCTCAACCAGCATGCTGCAAACACAGATTATTGCTCTGTGGGTGGAAACAGTGGTCTCTCTACAGAGGTTTACCATACCTCCCTCTGAGTCAGAGCTAGAGCACTTTCCAATTAGAAAAGTCTATGCTCCTTTGTGGCTGGAGAGCACTAGCTCTGACTTCTAGGCCACGGTTTCTACACATGTACAACATGATGGCAGGGAATAGGCTTTTCTACACAGGTTGTGGGTGAATTCAATAGAAAATGAACTGTAAAACTAATTTTGATGCACGTGGGATGTGTTTATCTGACTTAAACTGAAAATTAATTTGAACTTTAAGTATCAGAATACCTTATAAGTGTGATTTTACATTTTGTATCAGGATGGTAAAGCTCAAACTTTTCTATTAGATTTGGGAGAGATTTTTTGTTTAACTTAACACTTGTTAGAGTAACATTTGGATAGGAATAGGTTGGCTTTGTGCAGCCAGTTATTTGTGAGTCAATTCTGTTTTCACAGGCTTGTCATCACAAAATTGCCAAATAAATGTACAAGCTTAAATGAGTGTTTTACACTCACACAATAAGGTAAATATCATCCAGGGCTGAGGTCCCCAACCACCAGGCCACGGTGTGGCGGGTGAGAGTGCGAGAGAGCAGACGGGATGGTAAGAAGGTGGGTGGGTGAGTGAGCAGAGAGATGACATCATCTCTCAATGCCCGCCCTGCATCACCGCAGTTCTGTCCTCCTTGTGCAGCTGCAGGCAGCATAGAGATTATACCATCTCTCACTGCCTGCCCTCACATGTGCTGAAAAGCTGGGGAGAGAAGCTTCTTTCTCTGCTGTCACTGTTGTGGCAGGATAGTTACAATCCACATCTGGTGGCAGGTGACATGGCAAGTAACAATCTGCATTTGGTGGCAGGTGGTGTGGCAAGTGACAATCTGCGTCTGGTGGCAGGCAACGTGGAAAGTGACAATCCGCATCTGGTGGCAGGTGATGTGACAAGTGATAATCTGCATCTGGTGGCAGGTGATGTGGCATGTGACAATCCACATCTAGTGGCAGGTGATGTGGCATGTGACAAGCTGCATCTGGCGGCAGGTGATGTGGCAAGTGACAATCTGCATCTGGCGGCAGGTGACGTGGTAAGTGACAATCTTCATCTGGTGGCAGGTGATGTGGCAAGGGACAATCCGCATATGGTGGCAGGTGACTTGGCAAGTGACAATCTGCATTTGGTGGCAGGTGACATGTGACAAGCTGCATCTGGCGGCAGGTGGCTTAACAAGTGACAATCCACATCTGGTGGCAGGTGACTTAGCAAGTGAAAAGCAGCGTCCAATGGCAAGTTACAATTGGCATCTGGTGGCAGGTGACGTGGCAATTGAAAAGCTGCATCTGGTGGCATTGATAGTGGCAAGGGATAAGCTGCATCTGGTGGCAGATGACGTGGCAAGTAACAATCTGCATTTGGTGGCAGGTGGTGTGGCAAGTGACAATCTGCATCTGGTGGCAGGCCACGTGGCGAGTCACAATCCGCATCTGGTGGCAGGTGACGTGCCAAGTGATAATCTGCATATGGTGGCACGTGACGTGGCATGTGACAATCCACATCTAGTGGCTGGTGATGTGGCACTTGACAAGCTGCATCTGGTGGCAGGTGATGTGGCAAGTGACAATCTGCATTTGGCGGCAGGTGACGTGGCAAGTGACAATCTGCATCTGGTGGCAGGCGACATGGCAAGTGACAATTCACATCTGGTGGCAGGTGATGTGGCAAGTGACAATCCGCATCTGGGGGCAGGCGACGTGACAATCCGCATCTGGTGGCAGGTGACGTGGTAAGTGACAGGCTGCATCTGGTGGCAGGTGACTTGGCAAGTGACAATCTGCATCTGGCGGCAGGTGACATGTGACAAGCTGCATCTGGCGGCAGGTAGCATAACAAGTGACAGTCCACATCTGGTGGCAGGTGACGTGGTAAGTTAAAAGCAGCGTCTGATGACAAGTGACAATCGGCATCTGGTGGCTGGTGACATGGCAATTGACAAGCTGCATCTGGTGGCATTCATAGTGGCAAGGGATAAGCTGCATCTGGTGGCAGGTGACATGGCAAATGACAAGCTGCATCTGGTGGCAGGCAATGTGGCAAGTGACAAGATATATCTAGTTGCAGGCGACGTAGCAAGTGACAGGCTGCATCTTAAGGCAAGTGACATGACAGGCTGCATCTGGTGGCAGGTGACAAGCTGCATCTGAAGGAAGGTGATATGGCAAGTGACAAGCTGCATCTGAAGCCAGGTGACATGACAAGCTGCATCTGGTGGCAGGCAACGTGCCAAGTGACACACTCAGGGTTCCCGCCGATTCTGCATAATGGTGAGTTAAACTATTTCATTTTATATTACAATGTCATCATAGAAATACAGTAATACACTTCAATCATCCTACCGCTATATCAACCATGGTGCCGTGATGATAAAAGCACCAACTCCAGTTATTACGGCGACAAATTGCCCACAAAAAGCCAGTTGAAAAGCCCTCCACTGCAGGCTTGCCAGGCTTAAATCAAGTTTGGTCTCCATCCAGAGAACGGCCACATCATCACCTTGCAGGTGGACAAACAGACAGGGAGAATGTATAACAGCCAAAATTAGGAAGCTGGAATGAGACCAGCAGCTATCAAGGATCAGGAGTGCCATTCCTGACAACAGGGATAACATTATAAGGCTGCATCATGCACCCTTGTAGCAACAGATCACTTAAAAAGTGACTGGTTACTTTTTCTGACACATAAAGATTTATAATACAGTGCACTTTGCTGAAGGTGGAAGCTGGGCTAAGCTAGGTCAGCTCTACTCTGTGCCAAGATCACAGTAAATTCCCATGACAAAAGAGAAGATGTCACAGGATTTCCCTTGAAAACAATACTGAAACATAATAAACAGGCAAAAAATTTTTGGGGGAGCATACCCATGTATTTCTAAAGCTGCTGCAGCTATGAACCAAAAGACATGTATATTAAAAAAGAATAGCGCGCAAATGCAAAAGAAATTACTACCAAATCTGAAGACAATCCATAAATAAAAATGGGGTTTTGGTCCCACCATATGGCCATATCGTGCTCAAGCCCACTACTGCGTCAAAGTACCCCATTATCAGTGGGTCCTACACTATCCATGAAAAAGAGATGAATCCAGCCTTTCTAACCCTTGGAGATAATACTCCTTGCTGGGAAAGCTGTGCAAATGCACTACAGGGGACTCCTCCTATATCCACTTGATGGTGGACACTGATTGAGTACAGGTGTGTGTGGGGGGGTGGGGAGGGTTGCTCAACCTCGATAGTCTGGTCAGACCGAATACATAATAAACAGGCAAAACATTTTTGGGGGAGCATACCCATGTATTTCTAAAGCTGCTGCAGCTATGAACCAAAAGACATGTATATTAAAAAAGAATAGCGCACAAATGCAAAAGAAATGACTACCAAATCTGAAGACAATCCATAAATAAAAATGGGGGTTTGGTCCCACCATATGGCCATATCGTGCTCAAGCCCACTACTGCGTCAAAGTGCCCCATTATCAGTGGTCCTACACTATCCATGAAAAAGAGATGAATCCAGCCTTTCTAACCCTTGGAGATAATACTCCTTGCTGGGAAAGCTGTGCAAATGCACTACAGGGGACTCCTCCTATATCCACTTGATGGTGGACACTGATTGAGTACAGGTGTGTGTGGGGGGGGGGGTGGGGAGGGTTGCTCAACCTCGATAGTCTGGTCAGACCGAATACATGTGTTTATTTACATGTGTTTACTATGTATTCGGTCTGACCAGACTATCGAGGATGAGCAACCCACCCCCCCCCACACACACCTGTACTCAATCAGTGTCCACCATCAAGTGGATATAGGAGGAGTCCTCTGTAGTGTATTTGCACAGCTTTCCCAGCAAGGAGTATTATCTCCAAGGGTTAGAAAGGCCGGATTCATCTCTTTTTCATGGATAGTGTAGGACCCACTGATAATGGGGTACTTTGACGCAGTAGTGGGCTTGAGCACGATATGGCCATATGGTGGGACCAAACCCCCATTTTTATTTATGGATTGTCTTCAGATTTGGTAGTAATTTCTTTTGCATTTGCGCGCTATTCTTTTTTAATATACATGTCTTTTGGTTCATAGCTGAAGCAGCTTTAGAAATACATGGGTATGCTCCCCCAAAAATGTTTTGCCTGTTTATTATGTATTTGGTCTGACCAGACTATCGAGGTTGAGCAACCCTCCCCACCCCCCCACACACACCTGTCAGTGTCCACCATCAAGTGGATATAGGAGGAGTCCCCTGTAGTGCATTTGCACAGCTTTCCCAGCAAGGAGTATTATCTCCAAGGGTTAGAAAGGCTGGATTCATCTCTTTTTCATGGATAGTGTAGGACCCACTGATAATGGGGTACTTTGACGCAGTAGTGGGCTTGAGCACGATATGGCCATATGGTGGGACCAAACCCCCATTTTTATTTATGGATTGTCTTCAGATTTGGTAGTAATTTCTTTTGCATTTGCGCGCTATTCTTTTTTAATATACAATACTGAAACATAGTAAGGACCTTGTGTTCAGTGTGTTCTTATAAAATGTTCTGTAGTAGCACTTAAAGCCCCAAAGCTTGTCACCTGAGATCTTGGACTTAGTGTTAGAGCTCATTTGTTATTGACAACTGTTTGTTTTAGTACAAACACCTGGCTGATGGCAGTGTTTCTTTAAAATGGTGCAAAGCCTGGTAACAGTTTCTGGGTGCCGTTTAAAAAAACATGATGGGTCTTTCAAATAACCTGTAAATAAAACAAATACATGCATATATAAAACTGACTAATATACGATATACTTAAACAACCAACATATGTGCCTGATCCCATCTCTTTTTAAGAAAATAGCGTTTGCATCTGGGTAGCCTTAGAATACAGATGTACCCTGTGCACCTTGAAATCATGACATAAGCTAGATTCTGAGCTGCTCCCCCATCATTCTACAATGCTATGCAAATGCTTCTCTATAAATCACTGTAAGGCCATCTCTAAAAACGAACAATGTATTTCCTTTTGTGAAAAGCAAATATGCCCAATGCTTTTCTCTTTTAACAGAGATAAATTACGAAAGCTATGAATCACACATGTGTCAAACTCCAGCATTACAAAGGATGGGCAGATGTCAGCCTGCCTATCCTTTTATGGGAAATATCTGCATAAAAAATATTAGCAGAAACAAAAATTCAATGAAAATTATTGGAAATGAAAAATATTAGCATTTGTAGATACAAGACATGGGAGTTCTCTCTTAACCACTTGCCTACAAGTCACTTAATCCCCCTTCCTGCCCAGGCCAATTCTCAGCTTTCAGCGCTGTCGCACTTTGAATGAATGCGGTCATGCAACACTGTATCCAAATAAAATTTTTATAATTTTTTTTCAAACAAATAGAGCTTTCTTTTGGTGGTTTTTAATCACTACTTGTGTTTTTATTTTTTGCTGAACAAAAAAAAAAAGCCTGAAAATTAAAAAAATAAGAAAAAATAAATAAAACGTTTTTATAGTTTGTTATAAAATTTTGCAAACAGGAAATTTTTCTCCTTCACTGATGTGCGATGATGAGGTGGCACTGATGGGCCCTGATAGGCACTGACAGGCTGCACTGATCTGCACTGATAAGGCGGCACTGGTGGGCACTGATAGGTGGCACTGATGGGTGGCACCGGTGGACACTGGCGGGTGGCACTAAAGGGCACTGGTAGGTGGCACTGAAGGGCACTAATAGGTAGCACTCATGGGCACTGATGGGCACTAATAGGTGTCACTAATGAGCACTCATAGGTGGTCCTGATGGGCAATGATAGGCACTGGTAGGTGACACTGATAGGCAGCACTGATGGTGGGGCACTGATAGGTGGCACTCACCTGCACTGGTAGGTGGCACTGGTGAGAAAAAAAAGCTGATCTCCAGCTGCTGTTTACATCACGTGATCAGCTTTCATTGGTACAGCTGATCACATGGTATGGGGCCAGGACCGGCCTCTTATTCCAATCTGTGATCAGCCAAGTCTCATGGACTATAGCGCAGACGGGAAGTGGTTAATTATTAGAGGTTATGTCCAGATACTGTTGTGGAGTTACCATGTTCATATGCAGGCCCAGTTCCCTTTAATGCCATTTTCCACAACTCTCTGGATTTCTGACCAAGCTCAGGAAGTATAAATTCCTCAGCTTTCCTCCCTCAGGAGCTCAGAGTGACCACCCCTGAGGTAGAGGTAGCCAAGCAAGTGATCTACAGCCAGGTGAAAAGCCCTCCACTGTCAGAGCCAGCATGCTGGCAAGCAGACCAGGGACTAATAACACACAGCTTCTCCAGAAGGTCCAGCTACTGTAGGGAGTCTCTCCCAAATGCTACCAGTTCCAATGTGGTGGCCCTTTGGACCTTAAATGTTGTTGTTCACCTGTGTTACAAGAGTTACCCTGGATGTCACTGTAAGGGACACTGTTTATGTGGATAAATGCAACTAGCTATGCTCAGAACTGATTTACTGAACTAACTGGACTCTCTATTGTTAGTCTTTTACAAAACTATGATATGCAGCCACGTTACCCTGATTGAGTCACAGAGTTACTACTGTGAAGAATCAATGTTTGTGCAGCTTTTATAACTAGATTCTACAGTGTGTGCATATCCTTTACCATCCTGAATCTGCTTTTCATTATTATCCAGTGTATGCATGCTCTTTGCCATCTTGAACCCATTTGTGCTCATATATATGAAATGTAATGCAGCTTATACAAGTATTTTTTGTTAGGCAATTAGGCCATGCACATATAGGCATTTACTTGTGCATTTGAAGAGGAATGTTTACAGACTAAAAAAAAAAAAAAAAAAAACACAAAAAAGCCCACTCAGGGATGAGATTAAGAGCAGAAAAAAAACATGTATGCACCTAGATGTGTGTATAAATGCACTCCAGGTTGCCAGAATAAATTATTATTTTGGCCATCAAAATGCATTCATGCCCAAATGCTATACATGCAGAAACGCATGTGCAATACGTGGCTTTTAGCGCTTTTTTTATGCTGCAATATGCTGCCAGAAGTTCTGACATTCAGAGAGGCTTTTTCAGATGTGTGCTTGAGGCCTTTTGTATTATTGCTTCTAATTTTGCACCTGTAAAGCAAACCACAAGTTACACTTCAGCTGTTCATAAATGGTATTTTTTAATTTAGCAAAAAAAAAAAGCAGCCACACTAATGGAGAGGGGATCGTTGTAGCCTGGCAGTGGGACCCGCCGCTGTCACAATACATTGTACAGTGGCTGAAGCTAATTGTCTGTAGTCACAGGTTGCTAACATTTTCCAGCATGTCCCTTCCTATGGTGGTACATTGAGAAGAGGAGGAGCCCAGAGCGCTGGTAGGGGACCCCAGAAGGGGAGGAACAGGACTGCACAGAGCAGGTAAACATAACATGTTTGTTATTTTTTAAAACAAAAAAGAATCTTTACAATTGCTTTAAGTTCAACAGACAGCTTGACTCCTTTTTAGTATATAATTTAGCCAGTAGTTTGCCTTATTTGTGTTTTTCCTCTTTTTTTTTTTTTTTTGCAGAACTGACAAAAGGAAAAAATATTTATCTGAAGTATCTATGTATCAGATAGGAGTCAAGGTTTCTATGGTTCTTCCAGACACGTCCATTCTGCTAGGGCTGTGGGTTTAACAGAGTAACTGTTAATTATTTTTGCATGTTCTATATCCAGAAATAAATGCTCTTTACTGTAAGACCCAGTTCATATAGGATTCAGCTTGTAAACATTGGTCTGTAAAACAATTTGCTCAGCAAACATTTACAAACAATGTGCAAAGCACTTAAGCTATTGGGCAGCTTCACGGCCAGACAGCTAGCATTTTTTAGAGGGAGGTCTGGATTTAACCACTTAAGCCCCGGAAGATTTTACCCCCTTCCTGACCAGGGTTTTTTTTGCGATTTTTTACTGCGTGACTTTAACGGACAATTGCGCGGTCGTGCGATGCTGTACCTAAACGAATTTGACGTCCTTTTTTTCCCACAAACAGAGCTTTCTTTTGGTGGTATTTGATCACCTGTGCGATTTTTTGATCATGCGCTATAAACAAAAAAAGAGCATAAATTTTGCAAAAATAACAATATTTTTCACTTTTTTTTATATGAAATTCCCCCCCAAAAAAATGTAAAAATCTAAATTTTTTAACATTTTCGGCCAATTTGTTTTATGCTACATATGTTTGTTAAAAAAAAAAAATCGCAAAAAGCATATTTTGATTGGTTTGCGCAAAAGTTATCTCGTTTACTAACAAAGGGAAAGATTTTTGTCATTTTTGGTGTTTTTTTTTTTAACGAGTAATGGCGGTGATCTGCGATTTTTTTTGCGGGACTGCGACATTGCGGCGGACAGATCGGACCCTTGACTGACATTTTTGACACTTTTGGGGTTACCTGAGACATTACTGCAGTAATCAGTGCTAAACATATGCACTGTTACTGTAAAAATGACACTGGCAGTGAAGGGGTTAACTGTATTGGAGAGTGAGGGGTTAAGTGTGTCCTAGGGGCGTGTTTCTAACTGTGATGGGACATGTCTCCTATTGTAAAAACAGAGATCAATGGTTCTACATAGTAGAACCATCTGATCTCCATTTTTACACAGGGGAGAATGACAGGCGGCTTGTTTACATAAGCCGCCCGCCTTTCTCCCGCTCTACCGACGATCGTAGTGTGACCGGCGGACATCAGGTCCGCCGGTCGCATGCGCGGACTCCTCCGTGAACGAGCCGGGGCGGGCGCGCGCTCGCCCGCTATTGGCTCAAAAGCCGGTCACAGGCTAGCGACATAGATCTACGTCACTCTGCCTGGCCGGGGCTGACTGCCGCAGTAAATATACTGTGCGCAGTCGGCAAGCAGTTAAAGCTTCATATTTCTCTCAAGATGCAGAAACTCTTGATATTAAGCTGTTGTGGTTTAAAGTATAGTCTTGAGCACATAATATTACCTCAGGTCAAAATGCACTTTTTTGTTGTGGTAATAAGCTTTACACCCATTTGTGCAATTCATTTTAAATGGCACCCCACTGCACCTTTTTCCAACACATCTGTATTATAGTGTGCTGTAACATGTGCGCTCCTTGGTGGTGCATTGCTATGCATTGTGTTACAAAAACAGTCATGTCTGATGATGGCGTGGCAGGTCATTAGGGATAAATACATGTGGCACACAGACAGGACTGTCGCTAGAAATCATGGGGCCCCATACAGCCTTTCTAATGGGCCCCCCAACCCCACATCCAACCCCCTGAGGTGCAGCAGAACAGCAGCACTGACTTTATCCACCTACATCCAGAAAATGGAAAAAAAAGTCCCTCCTCTGCTCCCAACTCCTGGGCCCCTCTGTTGACATGAAGGACTAGTTGGAGTCCACATTCTAGTCAAGGAGACCATCTAAAGCTTTCTTTAAACCTATTGCCATATGGTAAGGAGGATCAACGTCATCTAGTGAATGGGAATTATTTACACTTACTGTTCATGCAGGGTGTCACCTTTTTTGATTAGAACTATTCATGTTTGGGATGCACCAATCCATCACGGGAGGAAGAGTGAGCCATTTCCTTTGAAGGACATGGAAGACCTTCTTATTTTTGTATTTGAATTTTTTTATTATTAAGGCTGGGAATAACAAGCACTGCGTAACATATCATGAATACGTTCAAAACAGATCTATACATAAACAGTCACCTGACCTTATATTTATCATAGAAGGTAAAACAAAAAAAATGGCAACACAACATTTGACTATCCCATGCCCCTTTTTTTTTTTTTTATTAAATAAAAAACTTAAATAAGAAGAAAAAAAAAGAAAGAAGAAGAGAAGAAAAAGAAAGAGAGAGAGGAAAACTATGCGCGGCACTGACCAGTCAGTAATGCGGCTCCTTCCTCCGATGTCATGAACCTATCCCAACCCCCCCCAGAGTGACAGGAATTTCTCATGCTGATGTCTCGATGACCAAACCAAATCCTTCATCTTAATGATAGCTTCTACTTTACGCACCCAACTTGAGACCGTAGGGGGAGACATCTGCTTCCAATGTTAGGGTATACAAGAGAAGATGGCCGAGAATACCTTTTTGGAAGACTGACGCCGGTAAGTCCTCAATGTTTAATAAGAAAAAAGCCGGGTCATTTGGGATACATATTTTTGACTATTGTCACTGGACATTTATATGCACTGGGCATAGGCACTATGGTTTCCTTGTTGCACTAATATTTATATTCACTAGTTTTTTTATATGTTATATTTATATTGGTTTTTGATGAATTTGGGTAGGTTCAAAATTGTCTGCTTCTGTCTTCCATTTGATATTCCAATGGACATCACCCGAGTGAACTGTATGAAATGTATGGGAAAATCATTCAGAGAAGTGTCCAATGTTATAACTATTGGCAAGATTTTAAAACAAGGTACTTCTGTAGTGCAACCAAGGCTTCATATATTTACCTTGGCGGACTAATCGGGTCCGCTTGTCAGTATTTTAGGAGAATTCATTCAGACCACCCATTGCCCTCTGGAGTGGTGGATGTCAATGGACATGTGTCTTTCAACACCCACCGACATCTGATCCGATCCTGTCTGCTAAAAACAGACAACAGATGGATGGGGAATCTGTTCCCCATCTATCTGGAAGACCAGATCGTAAAACAGTCAGGTGGAAATGAATAGGCGATCTTTTTTTAATCAAACCACCCATAGAGGAAAGCAGGCTGTGTCCATATCACAAACTTGTCATCTGCCAGCTCAGTGGGGATCAGCGGACAGATTCCCACGGAGTCTGCCCATCTGAAAGTGGCCTAAAGGGTCTAATTATCAATATCGCACTCAAGATTCACCCAACTTTCACACCAGATTCAGAGGAATACATACCAAATTCTTTATCTGTCGTTATCATCTTCAGTCCAAGTGAAGACAGCTGAAAATATGTTAAAATGCATTTAACTCTGGCACATCATATGTAAATGGGAATCTCAGGGAAAATTGGATTCAATTAAATGGATAAGGTGGTATTTATAAGGGATTGGATGTGCAATTCACACAGCAGTTGTTTGCTACACATTAGTCCATCTGTATTTTACAGCATTTGGCTATCAAAGAGGACTCATCCTATGCACCTTTCTTCAGCATACAAGATAGAGAGATGCCTATAACAAACAGTATTCACCCATTACATTTAAAATCAAACATGATTCACCCATCCTATTTACAATCAAACAGGATTCACCCATCTTATTTACAATCAAACAGGATTCACCCATCTTATTTACAATCAAAAAGGATTCACCCATCCTATTTACAATCAAACAGGATTCACCCATCCTATTTACAATCAAACAGGATTCACCTATCTTATTTACAATCAAACAGGATTCACCCATCTTATTTACAAACAAAAATGATTCAACCATCACACTTAAAAAGCAAACAAGGCTCACCCATCAGCTGCTACATTACACATAGGGTAAATCCTGTTTGAAAATGAGAATCAACTGCTGTAAAATACAGATGCTTAAATGTCAAGTGAACATTTTTCGCTGCAAATTGCCAAACAAATCTTTTATAAAATGACCTTTATAAGGTCTTGTTTACACTTGCAGTGCTCTCTGAAGAGCAATCCGCACTGGATCACTCCTCAGAGGGCATTTACAAGGTGGCAAGGAGGTGTTGCCTCCTCATTTTCTATTTTAACCCCTTAAACCCTGCACCACCATGCAGGTTGTGTTTGAATGGGTGGCCAGTACTGCCTGCCAAACGCCACAGCAGGGATTATATTTGCTGTGAAAAGCATTGCGGTTGCAGCATATATACACCCCTGTCTGCTGCATTTGCAGCTTAAGGGGGAGTGATTAGGGGGCAGTAAAATTGCAGCTCAACCATGTGTTTTACCATCACAAACTACAAATGTAAATTAGCCCTTATCGCGTTCTTGCCCTTTTTAGACAGTCTGCATTTCAAAGGTAACTTAAAAACAGCATGCTCTATATGGGTTATATCAGAATGGGATATTAAACAAAATGACACAGAAATGTGCAGCTTCTTGTCCTAATGTTAGACACTCTGGGATAATAAAGCAGGAGATTTTCACACACACAATCATATACAGTATGCAGACAGTCCCTGGGTTACAAGCAAGATAGGGACTGTAGGTTTATTCTTAAGTCAAATTTGTTTGCAAGTCGGAACAGGTGCATTTTTTATATTTAGCTCCAGCCAAAAGAATCATTTTTAAGTTTTGTGGATAGCATAGGGAAGGGTTAACACCCCTGTACCATTTGTTTGGCTGTCTGTATTCCTGTTCAGAAGATTTCACCTCACTTTCTGTCCCTATGACAACTGGATTTTGAACATTTTGGGTTGTTGTGGAAACAAGGATTGGTGATTAATGCCCCGTACACACGTGCAGATTGTCGGCCGAAAAGATTCGGCCGACGACCGATCGGCCGATTTTCGGCTTGTTAGTATGATGCTTCCGACAGCCGACAGCGCACTTTCGGCCGAAAAGAATCTGTCGTGCAAGCATTAAAATTTTTGTATGCCGACACCAGAGCGGCCGATTGTTCGCCAGTCAATACAGAATTCGGCCGACAGACAGCAGATTTGCAAGACTGGGCATGCTCAGAAAAGAAAAAACACAGGGAAAGTTAACCATCACATGACATCACTTCTGCAGTCGGCTGTAGTCGGCGGACAAAATTCTTGTGCAGTCTTTTGCACTTTTCAACAGACACGACAGCCCGGGGACATAAGACGGCCGATCTGCACGTGTGTACGGGGCATAAGCTTCAGTGGAGACACCTTTTTCCCATGAGAACTCTTACAGGAGTGAATTTCCCTTCCTAGGGGGAGATTTCTCCTCACTTCCTGTTGTCTCCCTCCGTTTGTAAGTAGGAGTCGTTTGTAAGTCGGATGTTTGTAACCCGTGGTTCGCCTGTACAGTATATGGAATGTATTATTTTAGAAAGGACACAGAAAGCTGCTGGTTAAGGATGATCGAACTTTTGAAAAGTTCGGTTCGACCAGAACACCCGAATTTTCCAAAAGTTTGGTTCGGATTTCAGAACCCCATTGAAATCAATGGGACCCGAACTTCGGTAATCAAAAAACACAATTTTGAAGCCCTAAAACCCAATAAATGCCCCTAAAAAGTGCCTAGGGTTCTGGGTCATGCCCCATTAACTAATAATCACACAAAAAAAAGTTCTTAAAAATTGTCATTTTTGATAAAAAAGCCAATTATTGAAAAAATTAAAAAAAAAAGAGAGATTTTTTGATTTTTACTTTGGATTTTGTGTCTGGGGGGTCTAAAAGGTGTACATGTGAAGTTTCAGCTCTGTAGCATGTCCAGAACCATGAAAAAAAAAAGATAATTTTTCAGTAGAACAGGGATGTGGGTCGGGACCCTCCTTTAACTTTAACACCTATATGATCTTTTTTTCTGGTTCTGGACATGCTACAGAGCTGAAACTTCACAGGTACACCTTTTAGACCCCCCAGACACAAAATCACACAAAAAAAGTTCTTAAAAATTGACATTTTTTATAAAAAAGCCAATTATTGAAAAATTAAAAAAAAAAAAAAGAGATTTTTTGATTTTTACTTTGGATTTCGTATCTGGGGGGTCTAAAAGGTGTGCATGTGAAGTTTCAGCTCTGTAGCATGTCCAGAACCATGAAAAAAAAAGATTGTTTGTATTAGAAAACTTTCTGACAGGGGGTTTGCTTCGCTCCTGTAACACCTTGCCGGTTTAATAGAAGGCATTTTTTTGGGATCTTTGCAGTAAGGAAAAACATCTGAACTTGTGTATAGTGGTACTGTGCACAAGTTCAGATGTTTTGCCTGCCTCCAAAACCCCCCAAAAAATGCCAGCAAAAACACACCTGGGCATTTTTTTTTTTTTGACGCTAGCGTTTTTTTTGGCATTTTTTTGGGTTCTTTTGAGGCAGGCAAAACATCTGAACATGTGTATAGGGGGTATATATAGACATATATGTCTGAATATATACCCCTAGACATATATAGGTGTGATAGTAGCAGAAATATATTACTGTAAATGATTTCATTAGCGCAAGCATTTATTTCTGCTACTATCACACCTATATATGTCTAGGGGTATATATTCAGACATATATGTCTATATATACCCCCTATACACATGTTCAGATGTTTTGCCTGCCTCCAAAACCCCCCAAAAAATGCCAGCAAAAACACACCTGGGCATTTTTTTTTTTTTTGCTAGCGTTTTTTTGGCATTTTTTTGGGTTCTTTTGAGGCAGGCAAAACATCTGAACATGTGTATAGGGTGTATATATACACATATATGTCTGAATATATACCCCTAGACATATATAGGTGTGATAGTAGCAGAAATATATTCCTTTAAATGATTTCATTAGCGCAAGCATTTATTTCTGCTACTATCACACCTATATATGTCTAGGGGTATATATTCAGACATATATGTCTATATATACCCCCTATACACATGTTCAGATGTCATGTCTGACATCAAACATGTCCTCAAAAAAGCACTGGCAGCCCCTGCAGCATAAAAAATGCTTGGCTGGTGAGAAGCCATATTCCAGTTACGAAGCTATTCAGAGAAATGATCATTTCTCTATAGCGGTCACCTTGCTATGGAAGGGTTTTGTCACCCTGCCATAGCAGTCACTGCCAGTTAACCCTACACTACACTACGGTCCCCTTACACTTAACACTTTCCCTACAGAAACTCAATTTTTGAAGCTAACTTAAGTGTAAAGGATCACTCTAACTACACTAGATATCCCTTTCCTCACACTAAAAATAGCTAAATGACACTTTTAAAGTAAAATTAACAGAACTGCTTCCATTCTCTTCCATGTCCAGTATAACAATGCTAGGAATATGGCGGGGGTGATCTTATATACTGGGGGGCGTATTCACTATTGATTGGTCTAGGGACCCCCTAGTCACTCCAATCACATTCCTAGCATTCTCCTGCCCCCTCAATTGGCTTTTGCTAATGGTTCTGGTCCAATCACGGGCTTTTAAAGCCCATTTCCTGAAGCATTGCATTTTGGGTGGTTCTGGTTGCCGAATTCCGAACTTTTTGGGCAAAAAGTTCTAAATTCGGCCGAACCTCGAACACCCAATGTTCGGGTGGAACCGATGGTGGACCCGAACCGTTCGATCATCCCTACTGCTGGTGCTGAAGTGTTACTATGGGCCATGTTCCTCACATAAGAACCTGCTGCTGCTTAGGTGATATAGTGGATAATGGCAAGCAGTCTGTTTTCTGGTTATTGTGGGGATTAGTTTAACTGGAAAGTTCCTCTCCCCCACACACTCTCTGGCCTGTACCGGATATCACTGTCACCTTACCATGAGGTAAATGGATTTTTAGAAAGTGCTATATCTCTAAGGGCTCTTTCACACGGGCGGTCCGATCAGATCCGCCTGTCAGTTTTTTAGGCGGATCTGATCGGATCGTCAATGCAGCTCTATGGGGCAGCGGGTGTCAGCAGAGACACCTCCGCTGACACCCGCTGCCATCCGCATCCGATCCTGTGCTGAAATCTGGACGGATGGAAACCCTATTTTTCCATCCGTTCAGTAATCGGAGCGGAGCGGATCTGATGAGAGCGGACAAACGGTCCGCTCTCATCCGATCCCCCATAGAGGGCAGCGGGTGCTGAGACACCTCCCTCTCCACTCTGCGGGCGGAGACGGAGCAGTCATCCGCCCGGCTCAGCGGGGATCGCGGATCGATCCCAGCTGAGCAACACGGATCCGCCTACGGAGGCGGACCGTGTGAAAGAGCCCTTAGTCTTCTCACCATGTCTTCCTTTGTTTTGCATGTACACAATGTACTAGAGGTTTGTGTTCTTATTCCAGAATCACCTCAGTATTACCTCTTACAGAGAATTTAGCATGTTATTGATAATGTCAAGTTTGAAATCATGGGCCTTAATTATCATAGTTTGGGATATTTGAAATGACCTGCTTGGAAACACCCAGTCGTATCTGTTAAAGGCAATTCATATTATATTTTTGATACATTTTGTTTATTTTAATGAATAAAGTTGATACATTTTTTTAACTTGTGTTTTTTCTTTTTTTTAATTTACATAAATAAACCCTAAATATGAGGATGGTCAGAGCATTACGGTTTTTGTACTGAGTGCAGGAGAAGCCATGGGCTCTTCAGGCTTGCTCTGCCTGACTAAAACCTTAGACGCAGGGGGCGGAGTCAGTGCTCTGTCTTATTCATAATGATTAAGCACAAGATGTATGTGTGAAACGAGTCTACAAGACTTCATGCTGGTGTCTTTGGTGTCATCACTTGCAACTTTTTGGAAATAAAGTTATTTGAAACCTATTGGAATCCCTGGATGTGCGGCTAATTCTTTTCCTACAAGTGTTCCCACGGAGGCGGGCCGGGGCCAGCACTCTACTGGATATCCTATCTCCTGGCAATCACCACACACTATACACCTGGAGCAGTGTCTTTCCTTTCTTCATTAATGTGTGGAGATTTCTGTCAGGAGGCTTCCTTGAGGAAATCTAATAGGCACAGAAACCTCCACATGTAAAAAGAAGATAACTTTTCTATGTGTTCAGAATATAAAATATTCATATTCATCTGAGTAAAAAAAAATAGGAAGAAAATATCCAAATAAAAGCAAAACGCCTAAAGAAAATATCTGCAAAGCCACTGTACATCTTCTTCAAAATAAGTTTACCCCAAGGCAACCGATTATTATTTACATTTCAGGACAAGATATAGACTGACAGGAAAAATCAAACTGGTCAGTTCTTTCTTCAGGCCCTTCAAAATCTGAGGCCTAATGCCAGCCATACACTATACAAAAAAAATGTTCAAACTCATTTTCGAAAAACGAACACTTGGCTGTGAAAACAGACAATTGTGCCATCATTTAATGACCAAATTTTGATCGATAAATTGTTCAATGGACATAAATGAATCAGTTTTTCATTCATTTTGTCACATATGCCTAGTGCAAACAGTTTGGGCAAGAAACACATTAACCTTTTAATTTACCTTCAGCTCTGAAAAGCTAAAACCGATTTTCTATTTGTGCTGCCATTTACTGGACAAAAACGAATGAACGGACTAAATGACAAATTTTCAAACGATAGTTGGTGATGTCATCACTCTCAGGAGGAAGCTCCTTATTCTCAGGAGAGAAAAAAGAAATGATGTGGATTAGTGGGTGCTGGGTATAGCACCTCAGATTGTAAGTGTGTTTTACTCTTTTTTTTAATTAGTAAAATACGTGGTTTTATGCTATAGAGTATCTCCCTCTTTTCCATCTGAATTATAAACGTTGAGTGTTAAATATCCATAAGACGAAGCACTGGCAGAGAAATGTGTATACTGTATATCTCAAGTTGGGGAAAGCATTATTTGACTTTATATCTATGAAATTACCTAATTATGGGGTCACGCATATTAAAGTACATGGATAGAGATAAGAGTCACAAATAATTAATCTTCTTTGGACACTACAAATGGAAATTTTCACCTTTTTTTTAGGCTGCACTGAATGTACATTGTCAATCTTAGAGTTACTTCCAAACTTCCTGATAGTGCTGCTATTCTCCTGTCCCTTCCTGCTCCCTGCACATTTCTATTGGCCAGTAAGGCAGCCTGTGGTAGTGATAGACTAAAAGTAATTTGGGGGACAGGAGGCACCATGCACGCCTTGGCGCTACCAAGGAAATTCCCTGTTTTACTTGAATACTATTATAAATGTATAACTGATTTACAGGTCATTTTGTAATGCAATTATTATAAATCACCTCTCCAGTTTAACCCACAGCTCTCAGGATTTTTTAAAACTGTAAAAATGTTCAGCCTGGAGGAATATAAACTA
The DNA here is from genome assembly GCF_965119305.1 of Pelophylax lessonae. Classification (NCBI taxonomy): domain Eukaryota; kingdom Metazoa; phylum Chordata; class Amphibia; order Anura; family Ranidae; genus Pelophylax; species Pelophylax lessonae. Next base: position 120,780,441 of record NC_138776.1, on the reverse strand, counting down.
TATAGAAATCTTCCAAAATTATATTTCTTACTTGCAAAATTGGCTCGCAGCCGCTTCAAAAAGTCTTGATTGAACTACAAGTCAAATTACAGGCTTCAACCAAAAAATAAAAAATGATTATTTCCTCAATGCCAGGAATGGCACTAGGCTATCAGCATTCAACCACTCATGGGAAATATGAATGATGAAGTTAAAAAATAACCCACAGAATCAACAAAGACAATGATACAGACCAAACTGGGGGTTTTTGATCGGGTAGCTCTTATAACAAGACAAAAAAAAACTGACAACCTAGGGGTGCTGCTGTCAAAATGATGATGGGACCTAGGGGTGCTGCTGTCAAAATGATGATGGGACTAGGGATGATCGAACTTTTCAAAAGTTCGGTTCGGCCAGAACATCCGAACTCCCCGAAAGTTCGGCCCGGATTTCAGAACCCCATTGAAATCAATGGGACCCGAACTTCGGTAATCAAAAAACACCATTTTGAAGCCCTAAAACCCAATAAATGCCCCTAAAAAGTGCCTAGGGTTCTGGGTCATACCCCAGGGACTATTAATCACACAAAAAAAGTTCTTAAAAAGTGTCATTTTTGATAGAGAGCCAATTATTGAAAAAATTAAAAAAAAAAAAAAAAAAATTCTTTGGATTTAGTATCTGGGGGGTCTAAAAAGTGTACCTGTGAAGTTTCAGCTCTGTAGCATGTCCAGAACCATAAATTCTGTCACTTATAGAACAGGTTGTTGGCTTCTCGCTTTTCACACCTTGCTGGTTTAGTAGCAAGCGTTTTTTTGGGCATTTTTTGGGGTTCTTTGGAGGCAGGCAAAACATCTGAACTTGTGTATAGTGGTATATATATACACACATACTTATATATGTCTAGGTGTGTATATACATATAAGTGTGAAAAGAGCAGAAAAAACTACTTGCGCTAATGAAATAATTAACACCAATATAGTTACGCTCCTATCACACCTACATATGTCTAAGTGTGAAATACATATAAGTATGTGTGTATATATACCACTATACACAAGTTCAGATGTTTTGCCTGCGTCCAAAAACCCCCCAAAAAAATGCCTGCAACAACACACCTGGGCGTTTTTTTTTTTTTTTTTTTTTTTGACGCTAGCGTTCTTTTGGGCATTTTTTGGGGTTCTTTGGAGGCAGGCAAAACATCTAAACTTGTGTATAGTGGTATATATACCACTATACACAAGTTCAGATGTTTTTCCTACCTCCAAAGAACCCAAAAAATGCCCAAAAAAACGCTTGCTACTAAACCGGCAATGTGTGAAAAGCGAGGAGCCACTAACCTGTTTTTTAAGTGACAAAATACAAACAATCTTTTTTTTATGGTTCTGGACATGCTACAGAGCTGAAACTTCACAGGTACACTTTTTAGACCCCCCAGATACTAAATCCACAATTTTTATTTTTTTTTTTCAATAATTGGCTCTCTATCAAAAATGACAATTTTTAAGAACTTTTTTTTGTGTGATTTTGTGTCTGGGGGGGTCTAAAAGGTGTACCTGTGAAGTTTCAGCTCTGTAGCATGTCCAGAACCATAACAAAAAAGATTGTTTGTATTAGGTTAGTTATAGAACAGGTTGTTGGCTTCTCGCTTTTCACACCTTGCTGGTTTGTTTAGTAGCAGGCGTTTTTTTGGGCATTTTTTGGGGTTCTTTGGAGGCAGGCAAAACATCTGAACTTGTGTATAGTGGTATATATACCACTATACACAAGTTCAGATGTTTTGCCTGCCTCCAAAGAACCCCAAAAAATGCCCAAAAAAACGCTGGCGTAAATAAAAAAAAAAACGCCCAGGTGTGTTGTTGCAGGCATTTTTTGGGGGTTTTTGAAGGCAGGCAAAACATCTTAACTTGTGTATAGTGGTATGTATACACACATACTTATATGTATATTACACTTAGACATATATAGGTGTGATAGGAGCATAACTATATTGGTGTTAATTATTTCATTAGCGCAAGTCGTTTTTTCTGCTCCTTTCACACCCATATATGTCTAGGTGTATATATACATTCATGGGTGTGTATATATACCCCCTATACACATGTTCAGATGTCATGCCTGACTCCAAACATGTGCTCAAAAGATCCCTATGGACGCCTGCAGCCAAAAAGAATGCTGACGGCGGCGAAGCCATATTACTGCAGCGAAAGTGACACAAGAGAAAATAGCTTTTCTCTATAGCGGTCACCCTGATATGGAAGGGTTTTGTCACCCTGCCATAGCAGTCACTGTCAGTTAACCCTACACTACACTACGGTCCCCTTACACTTAACACTTTCCCTACAGAAACTGAATAAATTAAAGCTAACTAAAGTGTAAAAGAGCACTCTAACTACACTAGATATCCCTTTCCTCACACTAAAAATTTCTAAATGACACTTTGTAACACTTTGTAACAGAAGTAACAGAACAGCATTCCACTGTTAACTGTTCCACTGTTATAAGAATGCTAGGAATTTGGCGGGGGCTATCTTATATACTGGGGGGCGTATTCACTAATGATTGGTCTATGGACCCCCTAGTCACTCCAATCACATTCCTAGTATTCTCCTGCCCCCTCAATTGGCTTTTGCTAATGGTTCTGGTCCAATCATGGGCTTTTAAAGCCCATTTCCTGTCCCATTGCATTTTGGTCGGTTCTGGTTGCCGAATTCCGAACTTTTTGGGCAAAAAGTTCTAAATTCGGCCGAACCTCGAACAGCCAATGTTCGGGCCGAACCGATGGTCGACCCGAACCGTTCGATCATCCCTAGATGGGACTCCATCTGTAAAACAAAGAGAGGGGAGGGAGTGAGACAGTACAATCACTCTGGTGTAGTAAGTTCCAAAAGAATGAATACTCGCGTGTGGCATGTGTAGTGCCGCAGCTTCCTTGCCCCCAGTGTCAATGGTAGATGAATGGTAATGTCCACCTGGAGTCCAGAGTCAGAAGATGTGTCGTTTCGAGAGACCTTCCTCTTCCTCAGCTGACCCCAATGGGCTACCCACTCTGTTTCATTAACCACCCCCCCCCCCCACCCCCGAGGAAACAACCCGGGACACCAGACACCTTAATGAGCTATCTCAATTACTGAAGCTCTGGGCTAACTACAAGATGCCGACTAGAGTGATCTATCCTAAGCACAGCCTGTCCAGGCAGCCATCCAGTCTCCCCACACTCTTAGCAGCCTAGAGCCAACAGAGCGATCCATCATAAAACACAGCCTGCCAATAAATCATCTAGCCTCCCTGAACCCTTGATAGCCTGAAGCCGACAGACAGCAAGATAGCAGAATTGCAAATATCAGAAGCTCTTAAAGCTGGCTACACACCATACAATCCCCATACAATTTTCCTATACAACTTTCCTCCAGACCGACCAAAACCATACAACAACATGAGGTCAAACCTAATCACCTTCAAATTGTATGCAATCAGGCAGGCCCCTGCACCACACAGTTGAAGGCAAATCCAAACTAAGCAACAAAAATTGTATAATGTGTATCCACCTTAACTGTCAGGGTATACTATGCTGTGGAAAACTGGGGGATAAGAATTGGTATACAATGTACATCAGGGATAATGAATGTAACTAATGAAGCAAAATGTATGACTAAATAGATTAAAATCAACAAACGATCCACAAAAAATGTAAAAAAGATTATACGCATAAAAAAAAAAAAAAAAAAATCTATGTATAAAAGCAAATGGAAGAGGGAGACCTATACAGAACATTGTGCTAAATGGAAGACTCCTTTTAATTCCAAAAGAATTGGTATGGAACCCATATGGCTACGTTTAAGCTCCTTTGCTTGGTGCAATCATGTTTTTAATATCTTTTGCTTTCCTGAAGACCACCCTAGGCCACTCGGGGGTCCTTTTGGTGAGTAAGGGGGGTCACAGTGTAAAATGTAAACAAAAAACTATCAGCGCAAACCGTGTAGTGATAATAAATTCACATAAATGGTAAAAAATGACAGTGCAGTGAATCATATAAAGTGCAATGTGAACATTATTATATAAAAATGTGCATAAATAATAATGACCGGCAGCATACACTTTAATCGTGTCCACACCTCACAATCAAAAAAATCAAAAAATAAAGAAGTGATGCGCCAGATATACACAAATTAATAATGCTAAGTGTCCATAAAGACAGTCCAAATAATGCCGTGTTCAAGTGTCCATAGTGTTGGTAAAGGAACCGTAATCCCGTGAGAAATGCTATCAAACACCATATGTGTCAAATCCCTCCACCAGGAAGATTAGCCTCTCTACTGAAGAAGTCAACGTAGCTGAACGCTCTGACGTAACGCGTATAGGGGGCGGAGCCTGCACGCCAGACGCCGACTGTCTTCCGGGTACTGCTTTCACGCTTATGCCATACAAGCAGGCACGGCTGAGCGCCTGTAGAATGTGAGTAACACTTGTATCTTCGAATAAAGCTTGCAACGATTCAAAACAGAGAGCACTAGATTTTCTCTTTATATATCTCCACTAAATGTCCCTGTGTTCTCCGGAGGTGAGAGGCTGGAGAGTTATTCCCTTGGTGTCTTTTGCATACAGGCTAATGCTGGCCCGTCTGGGTCCCATGTTGAGGTGAGAGACTAATCTTCCTGGTGGAGGGATTTGACACATATGGTGTTTGATAGCATTTCTCACGGGATTACGGTTCCTTTACCAACACTATGGACACTTGAACACGGCATTATTTGGACTGTTTTTATGGACACTTAGCATTATTAATTTGTGTATATCTGGCGCATCACTTCTTTATTTTTTGATTTTTCACAGTGTAAAATGTCCAATGTTTCCCTAGCACTTGGCAGATAGCCTAGTATTGACTGGCGAATGTGGTGGAGAAGATGGGGCCCTAGGAGATCCCTGAGAAGAGCTATTCTCAACCACTCTATACCTAGAGCGATATTTAACAAATGCCTCATTGAGAGATGCCATGTTGTAACCTTTTTGGGAAAACTTCTGGAAGCAGACCAGACTTTGGGAACAACAGTCCTCCTCTTTAGTGAACTTCCTAGCTAACGGCAAAAACTGGCTAAAAGGGATATTGCGTTTTCATGCTGGGTGATGAGAATTCTTCTGAGTTACCCGCCAAAGGTTTGAAATGTTTGCAGGAACGAATCTTCCCCGACTCTTTATGTAATAGATCAACATCCAAAAAAATTAATATCTCTTTGTTTATAGCTTGGGTAAAGGAAATGCCATGGGTGTTGGAACTGCAATAAGAGATGAAGTCTTGAATGGATGCCTCAGGGCCTTGCCAGATAAGAATGATGTCATCAATATATCATCTGTATAGGATGATATGTTTGGCAAAAGGGTTATTGTCCCAAATGCAAAAGTCCTCCTTATATATATATCCCATGTGGATGTTGGTATGTTGGTATAGCGGGGATAAAACTAGCCCCCATAGCTGTGCCAATTTTTTGTACATAGAATGGATTCTAAAATTGGAAGTAGTTTTGTGTCAACAAGAAATGAACAGCTTCCACTAAGAAGGAGGTATGTCTACTGTTCATCTCCCCCGGTTAGACCAACAAATATTGCAAAGCTTGTAACCCAACTTGGTGGGGGAGTGTTGTATACAGTGATGAGACATCAAAAGACACCCATATGTAATCCTCCTGCCAGGTGTACCCCTCTAAAATATTCAAAATATCACCAGCATCTTTAATATAGGATGTGTTTAGGATAGATCGCTTTCTGTCGGCTCTTGGCTGCCGAGAGTGTAGGGAGACTGGATGGCTGCCTGGACAGGCTGTGCTTAGGATGGATCGCTCCAGTCTGCATCTTGTAGTTAGCTCAAAGCTTCAGTAATTGTGACAGCTCGTTCAAGTATCTGGTGTGCCAGGTTGTTTCCTCGGGGGGAGGGATGATTTAAACAGAGCGGGTAGCCCATTGGGGTCAGCTAAAGAAAAGGATGGTCCCTCAAAATATGTCTTGTTACCCTGGACTCCAGGTGGATTATACTATCCATCAGCTATTGACACTGGGAACGAGGAAACCGCAGCAATACACATGTTTGCTGAGCTGTCGGAGCTATTTCCCTACTAACAGTCAGTGGCACAGATATCCAGACTTTGTGCCTGCAGCAGCTTATCATCCTTCTAGCTGTACCTTTCAGGACTGTGCCTCCACCACAGGCTCATCCTCTTCCATGGACTGGAGTCCCATATATTGGGAGTATTCATTTTTAACTTCTCTTTGTAATTAAACCTTGTTGGAACTTACTACACTAGAGTGGTCACGCTGTCTCCCTCATATACCCAAATTATAGGCTTCATCTATTGATAGATAACGTTCTCCTGGTGGGTTTTTTGGTTTTTTCCTAAACAAAATTGTAGGTACACTTTAAATGTGCAAGCTGAAAGATCTGGCACCTATCAACAAGGAGCATACTCTTCCCTGCCAAAGAGTTATGCTTGCATTTTATGGGTACTTAGGACCAAGCCTTCTCTTCATATCCTATTTCTTTGTAGTCATGTCCAGAATGTGCTTTTATACAGGTTCTTTGATGTTTGTATGCTTTTGGCAGCTTAATATATTAATGATTATTGCTGCTTGAATTTCAGAGAATATTGCTGTTTGAATGAACTAAATGTTCGGCTTAGCACATCCCGAGCATGCAGAATCATGTTACTATCAATGAATTAGTAATTATTGGTTAAAATCATGTACTCTTACAAGAAAAATTGCATTACTCCATTTTTATTATTAGTTATTTATCTTTATAGGAGTGGGTTTTATCAGCATTTAGTGTAAAAATTTCATTTACATTTAAAAGGTTTTTTTTTTTTTTAATATTCTCACCATGCATCCTATACACTAAAACAACTCATTAAAGTTCACCTCACACCACAATCTCACTGTGCAATTTCCTTTAGATCTACCAATAACTTGCTAGTGCTAGCAGATGCCTCCTTGGGTCGCTTAGGTAGATCCCCATATTACATAGTTTTGAGATGATTGTATGGTCAGATTGTAATGTGTATAGTGAGTTTAACAGTTCCCTACACTTAGAACCTGACCAACCCCTAAAACTCTCCCTGTCCCAACATTTAATCCCTAATTCAAGTCCCTAACATTTTGCACACCCCCCTAACCCCAACAACTAAAATAGGTCTAACAATATTTTCTAAACTAAAGCCCCGTACACACGTACCGATCGTCGGCCAAACGATCGGCCGTCTTTTGTCCGAGGGCTGTCTTGTCTGTTGAAAAGGGCAAAAGACTGCACACGAATTTTGTCGGCCAACAACAGCCGACTGCAGAAGTGATGTCATGTGATGGTTAACTTTCCTTGTCTTTTTTCTTTTCTGAGCATGCCCAGTCTTGCAAATCTGCTGTCTGTCGGCCGAAATCTGTACTGACTGGCGAACAATCGGCCGTTCTGGTGTTGGCCAACGAAAATTTTAATGCTTGCACGACAGATTCTGTTCGGCCGAAAATGCGCTTTCGGCTGTCGGAAGCATCATACTAACAAGCCTACAATCGGCCGATCGGTCGGCGACCGAATCTTTACGGCCGACAATCGGTACGTGTGTACGGGCCTTAAGCCCTAATATTTAGATAACCTGAATTCTGCTGCACACTTATCAGTACTCACTTGTTTTGATAGCAAGCAGCCCTGTGTTGAAAGCATGTAAAAGGGGGGAGCCTAACACCAGATTAACCAGATCTATAAATTTTTACATACTAATACGAATTCCAAATAATGAATTTACAATAAATGAAGCCTGTGATTTGTGGTGTGCGGCAGTGCAGGTATATTGCCTATATTGTAATACTGTGTTAATGTGCCAATGAAAATGGATTACGTCACAATGCATGTTACTAACTTACTGCAACACAAAGATATGAATGGGCTCTAAAGCTGAACTCCAGATACAAAAGACACAAATTATTGCAGCTCTATAATCATTAAAGCAAAGTTCCAACCCAAAAAATTATCAGCTCATTAAAAGATAAAATAAACCGCTTTTGCTGCAATATTCAACTTTGCATTTCCCATTGCACTGCCTTCTGTGACCCTCATTAATATTAGCCACTTTGTAATTTCCTATGTGCTTGGAGATATAACAGGCTGGTGGCAGACTGGCAGAGTCATCCCTGGCAAAGACAAATCTTCCTGCAAGTCAAGCTCCTTCTTTACTCTTCTGTTGAACATTCTTTTTTCCAATTGTTACTTTCCTGTACTTGATTGGTTGATATTACACATTTTACCAATGTATGGGATAGCATTGACAGCTATGTCTTTTAAAAGGAAATCGTTTCTGCCCATGGTTACGTTTGTACTCTGAGTGTTGTGCCTATGTGCCCTATTTGATTTGATACAAATACTGGAGAAATATATGTTTTTTTCTACTTGACCTGTACTGTTTGAAAATTCTTAGCAAAAATAGTGAAAAGTCATAAGTACTACCTGTAAACTACCTTCATTGCTGGGTGAAGACTGAATACCCCAAGTCATGGGAGAACAGATAAATATCTTCATGCTCCTTGATCTTTGCCCTGCAATATCTATGACTAGCCTTAGGGCTACTGCACACCAGATGTCTGCAAAATGCATAGGTATAAGAAAACCTATTGTCTATTGACAGTTTTTTTAAACCAATGCTTTGTATTATCATGCATTGAAAAAAAGTCCTGCACGCTGCTTTTTGGGTACTTTGATCTGCAGTACACTTTTCAAGTCAATCTAGACTAGAGCCTTTTAATAAATGTAACATAAGGAAACGCACACAGATCCAACAAGTGTTAACACATGCATGAGTCAGACTCAGCCAATCATTCTAGCAGCCTACATACGCTCCAAACTTGGTTCAGAATGTGTACATTGCCCCAAGGGTGTAAGCATTTGTCTCAGCCCAGGCAGTATAAAAAATATAGTCTACAAACCACCTAAATTATAACTAAAGGCAAAGCCATTTTATTGTGTTGTTTTGGATAGACTGGAGAGGGATTGTAATACCTGTTTTTATAGCTGTCTGTGCCTTATTATAGAGATTTACCCTCTCTATTTATTCTGTTTAACATTATCACCAAGAGTTAAACTGAAATACTATGCTAAACTTTGTGTTGTTACCAGGGCAGAAAAGAGGGGGAATCTTCCAATGGGGACACTAGTTCTGGTGATAATCAGGGATTCCCTCACTTTGGATGGACTTCCTGTTGTGGCTATGGAACAGGAAGTGATGGAAAATATCCTTAATGAGACACAGATGGCCATAAAACTGAAAATGATTATAATGCTTCCAGAAATTAACAAAATGGCTTTAGTTCCACTTTAACAGCTGAGCTGTATATGAACAATGTTAGTACCACAACCCCCCCCCCCCTTTTTCTTCTGGGTTTTTTTGGGGTGTTTGTTTTGATTTTTTTTTTCTTTTTCGTGTTTTTATTTATTTTCTGTTCTTCTCCTTTTTTACTTTGTTGTCTGTTTATGCAAAGCCTTGGAGTGTTTGACCCAAGTAATTGGCTGCATCAACACTGCTTTATATTTTTTGTCTGATTTTGTATGTAAAAAGGAAAATAAAAATTTATATAAAAAAAAAAAAAGTACCACAACAAAGGAACCTTAAATATCAAGAAACAGATCAGTAAAATGAGCACCCAAAACATGCCACACATGGCAACCAGAACAGACCAGGCAATGTAAATGCATTCTACAAATGTAATAATCATATGCAATATTACACTACAGAGAGTGAATACTGAGAACAGGCTCTAGGCAGCACACTGCTAAATTATTTGATGGCTGGATAGTAATCATGCAGTACCACCTGTTGTGCCTACCGATCAACACAACCCTACTTGCATATATAGTTCACTGATCTCAAAAAGCTTGGTAAGATACTGTGGGGTTAATTTACTAAAGCTGGAGAGTGCAGAATCTGGTGCAGCTGTGTATAGAAACCAATCAGTTTCCAGGTTTTATTGTCAAACTTAAATTAAACAAGCCGAAGTTAGATGCTGATTGGCTACCATGCACAGCTGCAACAGATTTTCCACTTTTATTAAATCGACCTCTGTGATTTAAAGAAAAAGGTCACTTTTTGGAAAAAAAAATAAAGTGCACATTTTTTTTGCAGGTAACAAAAATGTGCATTTATTTTCTGGAGCCTGTAAAGCATTGCACTAGTGATCAGCAAATCGCTGGTGCCATGCAGGTCTCCAGCAGATCTGCCAGTGTATTTGCTTGCCCATACATCCCGTATGCATAAACAGATACAATCTGACAGGAAGCATAATTAAACTACCACAGCGCTCTGGTAGTTCATTGAAAACTACAAGCCGACAGCCACAAAGGCTGCTGGACCTTGTAGTTTTCCATGCACATAGCCCTGTTAATGAGTGACGCAGCAGCTCGATCACTTTTTTTTTTAAATTGTGACAGCTAGGGGGGAGAAAAAAGCACCCCGTTGACTGTCACACCAAGGGCTGGTCTGTATGTAACATGTTACACCCTCCCTAAATATGGGTGTAACATCTAACATTTTACGAAAGGTGAATTTATCCTTTAACAGCAAGTATGACTTGGCTCATATAAATACACAAGCTCTGGGGATTGCTGAATTAATGGAAATGATTACTTAGTAACCACATTAGCAACATTGGTTGTATTGACATTTAAAATTTCTGTATCTAGGTGTAGCATCATTTGGGGAGTTAGAAAACAAAAAATAAAAGGTACAGAGATCTTGTCAAATTCACTGTATTATTTCAAAAGCTATCAGAGAAGCACACATAGGCAATGCTACATGGTGTGATTTTTTAAATGTGTTTAAATAAGCCTACAGTGTGTGCAGCAGAGTATTTATTGCCTATATAACAAGCATATTCATGGTTTAACTTTCTCTAATGTACATAACTGGCACTTCGATTTTTGTTATTATGAACATATACTTTATTTTAGGGACCTTGTTTTGGTAGAACATGAGGGTACTGTTCTATTATCTAAATTCCAATTAGCCCTGTCAACACACCTTTCAAATAGTCTGTTTCTGGCTATTACTGCATTGTAAGGAGATTTACAAGGAGACAAAAGACAGAAAAAAAAGTCCAGGAATCTTTTAATTTGGGAGTAAACATGTTTTCCTTAGTCTACCTGTATGCCTAAAAGTTATCAAGCACACATTTTATCTTAAGAACAGCATAATTAACTGACTTTGTGCCTTGGGAGAAGAAAAATATATCCCTTTCATTGCTATCTCTGTGCCTGGCAGGTACAATTTGTTTGCGGTTTCATCCAATAGATTGAACCGAGTTCATTGTTTGTGTTCTGGATTGTAGCAAGAAATAATTTCCTTGTCAAAGAAGCTTGTAAATGGATTTTAGCAAGCAGGGGATGCATACGACTTGGAATATAATAGAGATGAAAATGAACACAGATACAGTACATGACTCTGAACAGAGTAGATTAAAAGACTAGTGTTGATTAACGATACATCATTTCGCTTTTTAGGCAAAGGCACCTGCTAGTAATTGGTGTGATGATTCTGCTGAGACATTTCAAGCATTTACTATGCGAACAGAAGTTGCTAATTGCTAATGCCTTTCAGCTACAACACATGCAGGCCATTCACCTAGCTGCAGATAGAGGGCAGAAGAATCTCTTCAAGCTTTAAATCTGGTTACCTTTAATAGAACACTTTACAACACAGAAAAAGATATACATTATATTACAAATTAAAATATTACCAACATCACAGCATGTGCCTCATTGAGGCTTTAGATAATTTAACAGTTTGAAAGCATAGCCAAACCACCAGTCCCTCTCTGGTAATTATCAGAAAAGCTGAGCAAGATATTTGGTATCTAATGAGCAGATTTTTTTTTTTTTTTTTTTTATATATATATAAATGGTTGGCATATAGATCAATGGGGAAGAAAAAAAAATAAAAAATGGTGACTAGTGATGACTGTGACCTACGTTAAACCACATGCAATGATGTCACTGCATCTTATGGAGTGTAGTGGAGTGCCCAAAATGGCACGTCCTTTTGGATTGAGCAATAGAAAAATAACAAAATTTAGACCCCTTTCACACTGGTTTGCTTTTGCTGTGCTAAAATCATCTTTCATGAAAATGATTCCCCTTTAAATTCTATATAACTGTTTACATTGCTGCGCTGCGCTTTGAAAGTCTTGAATGCAGCATCTTTGGTGTGCTGTTTAAAAAGTGCACCAAAGACATACCTTCAATAGAAGTCAATGGGAATGCACCAAAGGTGTACCTTCCATAGAAGTCAGTGGGTGAACGCACCAAAGACATACCTTCCATAGAAATCAATGGGAACGCATCAAAGACGTACCTTCCATAGAAATAAATGGGAATGCACCAAAGACGTACCTTCCATTGAAATCGATGGGAACACACCAAAGACGTACCTTCCATTAAAATCGATGGGAACGCACCAAAGATGTACCTTCCATAGAAATTGATGGAAGCGCACCAAAGACGTACCTTCCATAGAAATCAATGGGAACACATCAAAGATGTACCTTCCATATAAATCAATGTGAACGCACCAAAGATGTACCTTCCATAGAAATCAATGGGAACGCACCAAAGACGTACCTTCCATTGAAATCAATGTGAACGCACCAAAGACGTATCTTCCATAGAAATCAATGTGAACGCACCAAAGACGTACCTTCCAAAGAAACCAATGTGAACGCACCAAAGACGTTCCTTCCATAGAAATCAATGTGAACGCACCAAAGACGTACCTTGCAAAGAAATCAATGGGAACACACCAAAGACGTACCTTCCATAGAAATCAATGGGAACACACCAAAGATGTACCTTCCATAGAAATCACTGGGAACGCACCAAAGACGTACCTTCCATTGAAATCAATGTGAACGCACCCAAGACGTACCTTCCAAAGAAATCAATGTGAACGCACCAAAGACGTACCTTCCAAAGAAATCAATGGGAACACACCAAAGACATACCTTCCATAGAAATCAATGTGAACACACCAAAGACGTACCTTCCATAGAAGTCAATTGGAACGCACCAAAGACGTACCTTCCATAGAAGTCAATTGGAACGCACCAAAGACATACCTTCCAAAGAAATGAATGGGAATGCACCAAAGACGTACCTTCCATTGAAATCAATGGGAACGCACCAAAGACGTACCTTCCATTGAAATCAATGTGAACGCACCAAAGACATACCTTCCATAGAAATCAATGTGAACGCACCAAAGACGTACCTTCCAAAGAAACCAATGTGAACGCACCAAAGACGTTCCTTCCATAGAAATCAATGTGAACGCACCAAAGACATACCTTCCATAGAAATCAATGTGAACGCACCAAAGACGTACCTTCCATAGAAATCAATGTGAACGCACCAAAGACGTACCCTCCATAGAAATGAATGGGAATGCACCAAAGACGTACCTTCCATTGAAATCAATGTGAACGCACCAAAGACATACCTTCCATAGAAATCAATGTGAACGCACCAAAGACGTACCTTCCATAGAAATCAATGGGAACACACCAAAGACGTATCCCTTCCATAGAAATCAATGTGAACGCACCAAAGTCGTACCTTCCAAAGAAATCGATGGGAACACTTCAAAGACGTACCTTCCATAGAAATCAATGGTAACGCACCAAAGACGTACCTTCCATTGAAATCAATGTGAACGCACCAAAGACGTACCTTCCATAGAAATCAATGTGAACGCACCAAAGACGTACCTTCCAAAGAAACCAATGTGAACGCACCAAAGACGTTCCTTCCATAGAAATCAATGTGAACGCACCAAAGACATACCTTCCAAAGAAATCAATGGGAACGCACCAAAGACGTACCTTCCAAAGAAATCAATGGGAACACACCAAAGACGTACCTTCCATAGAAATCAATGGGAACGCACCAAAGACGTGCCTTCCATAGAAATCAATGGTAACGCACCAAAGACGTACCTTCCATAGAAATCAATGTGAACGCACCAAAGACGTACCTTCCAAAGAAATCAATGGGAACGCACCAAAGACGTATCTTCCACAGAAATCAATGTGAACGCACTAAATACGTATCTTCCATAGAAATCAATGGGAACGCACCAAAGACGTACCTTCCATAGAAATCAATGTGAACACACCAAAGACGTATCCTCCATAGAAATCAATGGGAACGCACCAAAGACGTACCTTCCATAGAAATCAATGGGAACGCACCAAAGACGTATCCTCCATAGAAATCAATGTGAACGCACCAAAGACGTACCTTCCATAGAAATCAATGGGAACGCACCAAAGACGTGCCTTCCATAGAAATCAATGGTAACGCACCAAAGACGTACCTTCCATAGAAATCAATGTGAACGCACCAAAGACGTATCCTCCATAGAAATCAATGGGAACGCACCAAAGACGTACCTTCCATAGAAATCAATGTGAACGCACCAAAGACGTATCCTCCATAGAAATCAATGGGAACGCACCAAAGACGTACCTTCCATAGAAATCAATGGGAACGCACCAAAGACGTACCTTCCATAGAAATCAATGGGAAAGCACCAAAAACACATAAAAAATAAATTGAGAATGCAATCTAGATTGCCTTCAAATTGAATGCAGTACACTAAAATTAGGATATATGTTTTAAGCACCAGTGTGAAAGGGTCTGTACACATAACCCCAGTCATTTTAATAGGACACAGCTGCCTTGACTTTGAAAAACTTTCCCAAGTTTAGGAGAAATGAATTTAGATTGGGCGTGTGAAGGACACAGTGCAATGTATGAACGTCCCCGGTAATTCACATCGCTGGCAGCATCCTCCTCCCGGCTGATCCGCACACACACTCACACACATAGCGTGCTCTGTACATTGGATCAGATGTCAACTAGTATCCTCTTGTAGTTACAAGCAGCAGGCGCACGTACTGAGCCCAGCTCCGAGCAGTCTCCTCCAGCCCAGCCGCCGTCCACAAGCCGGGGGCTCCTCTTACAAGCGGCTCCAGTAATTGTCACGTTTAGGAAGATCAGATGGCAGAGGGTGGAGTTAATGATCGGATTGACGAAGGGACACAAGCGTGTTTACCTGCTGCTCTTAGATGTGCTACTCCATCCTTGATCCACAGATGAGCTGTGTGCAAGCACCACCATCCGAGCCGGGAGAACGAAGCCTTACATTGCAGCCACTGCTTCTTAAATAAAGGGAAATTTGGGGGATTTTTTTTTTTTTTTTTTTTTTTTTTGGGCTTTAGCTGCCCGCCAGTACAGTGAATCAACGCGATAACCATTGCCAGTGTATATGTGTGTGTGTTTGATGCCTTTTATGTGATCGGATTTCAGCAACCTAATCCTCTTGTCTGTGCAAGGGGGCAGAGTCCTAGGGAACAGAACAGCATTGAGTGAGCGCACTCGTGCGATTAATAATGAAGCTTCTCCTCGCTCGCAGCCTGTTGTGGGGATCAGGGGTGTTGCTGATGCTGCTGTGCTGAGCATGGGATCCCAGCCTCCTGCTTTGTGGATGGAGTTATTAGGGATAACCTTTGGAAGAATCGGAGAGTCCAGGAAAACCGAAACCTGCATGTGATCTGTCAGATTAGCCATTTGAACTATGTCAGTGCATTGGGTTCAACTGCTGTCACTGGAATATTTGCGGTTACAATTACGTGTTTATTAACAGGTAAGGAAATCCCCAGATGGCTTTTACATATTTCTGTGTGAGTGTGTGTGCTAATATCTCTCCTGATTTCTATCTCACTCTATTTCCATCTCTATTCCAATTCCTCTCTCTCCCTCTCTCTCTCTGCTCTTTTCACTCTCTCTCCTTTTCTCTCTATTTCTCTCTCTGTTCTTTTATTTCTCCTTTTTTTTCTCTCTTTCTATTTCTCTTCCCCCCTCTCTTTCACTCTTTCCCTTTATCTTTCTCTTTTTTATTCCTCTCTCTCTCTCTCTCTCTCTCTCTCTCTCTCTCTCTCTCTCTGCTCTTTTCACTCTCTCTCCTTTTTTCTCTCTATTTCTCTCTCTGTTCTTTTCTTTCTCCCTTTTTTCTCTCTCTTTCTCTTCCCCCCTCTCTCTTTCACTCTTTCCCTTTATCTTTCTATTTTCTATTCCTCTCTCTCTCTCTCTGCTCTTTTCACTCTCTCTCCTTTTTTCTCTCTATTTCTCTCTCTGTTCTTTTCTTTCTCCTTTTTTTCTCTCTCTTTCTCTTCCCCCCTCTCTCTTTAACTCTTTCCCTTTATCTTTCTCTTTTCTATTCCTCCTCTCTCTCTCTCTGCTCTTTTCACTCTCTCTCCTTTTCTCTCTCTTTCTCTCTCTATTTCTCTCTCTGTTCTTTTCTTTCTCATTTTTTTTCTCTCTTTCTCTTCCCCCCTCTATCTTTCACTCTTTCACTCTTTCCCTCTATCTTTCTCTTTTCTACCCCCCCTCTCTCTCTCTCTCTCTATATATATATATATATATATATATATATATATATATATATATATATATACACACACACACACACACACACACACACACACTGTGTCAATTTTCTCTCTCTGATTCTCTTTTCTCTATTTGTTATCTCCCTTTATTTCACACTCATTCTTTCTCTCTCTCTCTCTCTCTCTGCTTTTTTCTTTCTATCTCCTTTCCTCTCTTTCACTCCTTTATTTTTCTCTTCTCTCTTTTTCTGTCACACACACACACACACACATATACATATATATATATATATATATATATATAGTGTTTGGTAAAGTTAGGGCAAAGTTTTCCTGTATCTGCTTGAATGTGCAGCTACCCCAAGCTCTCGCTCAGCACTTACACTATGAAGGTTTCATGTACAGTAAGGGATGGAATCTTCAGAAATGTTTCTTATGTTGATATGGGAAGTTAGGAACAGATAAAGATGTGTTAATGGGAAGTATAGACCGGTGATTAATGCAGACATTCTGCCTGCTCGTGTTGCATATTTTCTCCTTAGCTCATTGTTTTGTGGATTATGGTATTAATTAGTACTTTACAGCACTCTGCCAAACCACTTGACATTCAGTGCAAGGCTTGTTTTATGTGGTCAGCACTAGATTGCTAATGCACAGGATACTGAAGAAATATTAATAGAGTATTGACAGATTTTATTGTATCTGCTAAACTCTTGCTGACTACCCAGGCACAGAGGCTGCCACTGACATAATGGTTTTAGCATAACAAGCGAAGGTTTCTGATCGTAGCTTGTGTTTGCAGTAGCGCAATGCTGTCTTCTTTATTTAATGAATGCGATTTTTTTTCTACATCTAGTGGAATATGAGCGTCCTTGCTGTGGCAGCTGTACAGGAGATCTCATTATCATCAATAAAGCTTTCTTACACAGTGTACAATGAATAGAATGTCTGATTGTTACAGAGCTCTGCATTAAAAGCAGCTTCATATCTATACTCTCAGCAGTGCGTGTAATGAAGTGCATCCTGCTAATTGCAAGTCCAGCTGATGAATGTTTCCCCGGTTGTTTTAGCGAGGTGTCAGAGAGAGGTTACTTCATATGCTGGACCAGTGAGCAAGAGCAGTCTGTCCCCCAGCAATTCCCCTTTAATTCCTCCTCTGTGGTGCTCAACATTCATGGAAGGAGTGCATGCCACATGTTGCAGCAGTGGTCTGTGGATGTTCATAAAATGATGGCTGTTTGTTTGCAGGGCCATGCTATGATCACATCTGCAGCCATTCCAAAGCTGTCCACTGTATAGTGCTAAAACAAAGCTTAGGCCGAATTCACAAAGTTAACACACAAGGACAAAACAGATTTTCCAAAATGTGGCAGTTATTTTCAATTGAGTCCAATGAGATTTGAAAATTACAATCACATGACTGAAATAAAGAAACTTAAGCTTTCTGAATCAAGCTATTGCATCATAGTTGTTAAATCATTTTTTACCTTTACCAATAAATCTCTCTTATAATTGCCCTTTAGCCCGTTAAAACAAAAAATCCCCACTGCAAGGGGTTAAATTGGAAGTAAAGTCACCAATACTCACCTAAGCTCCAGTGGTCTGACACTTGTAAGGTCCCTCATGGCATAGTCACCCTGGATTCTTCCAGCACCTTGACAGTTTTGATTGGCCAGCATAGTGTGATGTCACTCCCACTCATACTCAGGAGTGTAGTTATTAATATTATAAGCTGAGCTGCATTTGTGCAACCCAGTGTATATCCTGCCAGGAATTGTAAACAGGCAGATAGGTGTATTTTATTGCAAAAGAGAGAGACATTGCATGTGTCTTCTGTAATAAAGAGCCTGCCTGTCTACAATTTTTAAATTTTTTTGCCTCCAGTTCCATTTTAATTGCTCATTTATTTCTAAAGAATTTGAAAAAGCAGATTTACGTACCCAATCCTCCCAATGCTCCTGCAGACTCCTCTGAGCTGTTAGACCAGTCTCCTCAGCCTCTTTTTTCCTATGATCCAGCAGTCTAAGGTCCTCTGAACCTCATCTAGACCAATGCAGGGTCCATAGCCCTGCTAGATATGAGGATGCTGAGCGACAGCCCAGTGCCAGAGCATGGGGGAGGCCCATCTATCAGGGAAGCAGAGGATCAAGTGCATATAGATGTTTACTGTTCCTCTAGATTAACCAAAGAAGTAAACATTTGCAGTGTGGACAGAGCGCCACTCCAAGGAAGAATTTATAGGTTTGCTGGAGTTGGGTTTTAAAAATACAATTGAAAGCATTGTATCTCATCTACAAGTGCAAAAAAATAGCTGTTTATCCAGCCAGAAATCTTGTGAGCTGATAACATCCTGTGCTGCCTGTCTCTAGCTTATTATAAATTAATATTGTTCCCAGCTGTCTTCATAAACTACAAAACACATCTCTCTTTTATGGAGAAGAGAGGGAGGTGTTATGTAGACCTAAGCGCCATTTACACTTAATGCAGGTTTGAAATCACGCTACTTCAGTGCAAATTCAAAGACGCCGATCAGTGCAATTTCATGTGCGGCTTGCTAAAATCTGTGCAATTTCATCACTCATAAAAATCTCCAAAAATAGTCCCGAAACCTTTTTCAAATCGGTGCAAGTCGGAGTCGCACCGATTTGAACAGTTCAAATGCAATTGTTAAATTGCATGACAAGTCGCACCAGTGTGGACGTGGGCTAATGCAGAGTTATGTGGTCCTAACCCCCCCTTGGGTGTGAGCACTGCTCTCCATGGTTGTCACCCCAGAACAGGAAGTGGGTTAATGGCAGGATTAAAAGGTCAAATAAAGGAAAAAGCAGTGTGAAAAAGTTAATGCAGCTACCACATATAAGGACTGGTTAGCTATCAATTTTTGTTTTTTTGGATTTATATATGTTTTTACAATAAATACCGTGGAATGTTATCTATAATTATATACATTGCAATGCTTTATACATTCTGAAAAAAATGTTAATGTTTAATCAGCTGGATACTTAATGTAGATTAAGTGATTATAACTTAATTTAGATTCTGTTAACAATGTTTGCTGTTGAATTACAAAGAGGTTAATGATAAAGTTCAGATTCATAGATTGACTTCTGTAAGGCCTATTTACTAGATAAGACAGGACGATCTGTAAAACACAGCAATGCATGATAAGTGGTGAGATGAGTGTTGTTGCTATGGGTTACCTTTCTTTGCACTTTATAATTGCTGTCTGCACATTATTCTGTAAGCTCACATGTGTTGACTACACTTGTGATATAGCTGGCAATTGCTGTTGCACTTGGTGTAGGGTTATGTTAACTCTAAAAGCTGTATGCACACACCACTGTATATTATTGAGTTAGAAAAACTTTTGCAGATAGTGTAGTTAAAGTGTTGTGTAAGTGTTTTAATTTATATATTAGGTGTATCTGGTGTCAGATTGGTTTAGTTTCAAGGTAGAAACTTAATCCTGAACAGTCCTGGGAAATAGCACTCGGTTATTCATTGCTGTCCATGGTGCTGAAACTGTTTTACCGTATTCATTGTTATAGATGAACTTTGTTTCAAGTTTATCTCTTTATTCTTGTAATTGTAGTTTACCCAAGCTGATTAACAGTTCTAACCGCCTCTGTCTAATTGCCATAGCACTGCGCAATAATGTATGCTGGGTATTGTGACCTTTCATGTGGGACTAAAAGTATTGACTGGAATGCAATTACATTTGTTCAAAAAAAAAAAAAATAGCTGACAAACCTCTAATTCAGTTTATCAGCCATGAAATGTGGTAGAAACAGTGGGTAGAAATATCATTATCGTCCTGACCTTAGGTGGTGTTATAAAGGAACAGTGAAATTACTAGACCACAGTGGTAATTAAAGAAGACAGTTGAGTGGGCTTTACAAGGACATCTGTTCACACCCTTAATCATACATTGGGAAATCACTTGGGATATTCTAAGGTTAAGATGGATCACTAAAATGTGGGATAAATGTTTCTGAGAAATCAGTCATTCATTTTGCTTTACACATCTACAATGCAGTGGTTCAAGCTCAACTAACATAAAGTGGATCTGACATCCCAGAAAAGAACACAATGGTATCCTTTAAGTAGCAATTATGGATCTGCTCTGTTGGTTGTCTTTATACTAGAAAGGGACATTTTGTAAGGACAATTTCATACGTATCCATAAATTTGTAGTGGCAGGGGTTGATTTTCCTTCAGGCCATGGGACTGTTTGATAAATGTGTCTTATATGATGAAAGTGACAGAGCACTGGAATGTGTTTTGGAGCATGTGGTGCAGTTGTACTATTTAAACCAGGATTCATGGGTTGCTTAGACTCAGTATCTTTAGCCATGCCACAGTCATGGGTAGGTCTACTGTGGCATGAATCAGGTCATTAGTATTATTCAGAGAAATATAACGCTGTCCTTTACTTTGTAAAAATGTATTAACAGTATACAATTGTGAAAGCTATTGATATTTTATGACACTGAAATAATATAGTTAAATGAGTTGTATTGTTATGGCATACTATTGAAGCAGAGATAAATGCTGTGTTCTTTTGATTTCCAAGGACTATATATCCCATGATATCTTTTTGCCCGCAAACAGTTATTCCTGCACTGACTTCACCACCTGAAACTCCTCCTCTCTGTAGTTCCGAAGTCAGGCTCTGTGAATTATGTTACAGTAGTGCCTACTACTGAGGGTTTTACATTTTGACTATGAATACACAATTACCTTTGTATCTAACACTAGTAAAGCAATATCTGTTTTACAATACAATATTTATTTTCCCTTATGACCAACCAGTTACCAATAGTTGCACAATTTCTGCAGTAACTAACCTATGTTTTTTTTATTTATTTATGTTTAGCTAATAAAATAAAATAAAACTGAATGTTTTTGGGATCTGCACGTTTAAATTGGAACTCCAACCAGCTGTGTGAAAATTAAGATTCAACAGCTACAAATACTGCAGTTCCTGACTATTAAGAAACAGATACTTACCACCCTAAAATGGCCAGTAATATCTTCCCTGGAGCCAATCCTTCACAGGGCTTTGGTTTTCTGGCACTGTCATCTTGGATTTGGGAGGCACATCCCCACTGCACATGTGCAGGATGTAGTGGTGCAGGGAGACTGGTCTTCTAGACCAGTGGTTCTCAAATCCGGTCCTCGGGACCCACCAACAGGCCAGGTTTGCAAGATAACTAAATTACATCACAGGTGATCTCATTTGCTTCTCAGTGATTGCAGTATTCTAGTCTGCATCCCCCAAGGTAATACTTAAAATCTGGCCTGTTAGTGGGTCCCGAGGACCGGATTTGAGAACCACTGTTCTAGACACCAAGGATGTCTGATCAAGTGTGATTGGTGCTCCAGCACTACCACTTAAACTGTGCAAGAATTGCTAACTGCCGCAGACACAGATTAGCTAATCCATGGCTAATGGTTGAAAGGTATAGTATGATGTTGGCACTGCACTGTTAGAACAAAGGAATGTCTAACATAATCAATATGTAAACATTCCACTGACTATGATACTTATGCCAAACAATGAAGATAAATGAAAATTCATAAGTGTACTTGTCCCAGGATGGTAAATATACAAATCTGGTGCAAATACATTTCCATACATTTGTGTCCACATATCAAATAGTGACAAATATAATAAGTGACTGTGCACATAAAATGAAATCAAATATAGACAAATAATGCCAGTAATATATATCCATCAATATAGTCTGGCTGGTGTATAAGCGACAAAATTATACAATTATGTGAGTCTAAAAAATAATAAGTGCAATCTGTTGTGGTGCTTTAACTAGATAATGTATCCCTTCACCGTATAAGGAAAACGGAATGCTGGGTGATGTATTTTCTTTCATGTGTTGTGACACCTAGGTGTTCCCGAGCCTCTCACCTTACTGCTGTAAGGTAACAGCATATATTGGTATCGTTTCCTGGTACTTCGTGTACCTTCACTAGCCTCTAGGGGCCCTCCACTGGTCTTCTTGGCTTATGGGTCTCTGTGATAAAGTAGAGTCTCCACTTATGTGATCCTGGAAGTCCCTCTCAATGTTGTCTGTTTTAGTAATATGGGTAAAAGAGACTCTCCATGGTGTAATAACGTTTTCAAAAGGTTTATTTAATTTAAAAAAACTAATTTTACTCCCTTTTTAAAAAAAGTATAAATGCATACAGTCCACGAGTATCGAACTTGTAACGCCGTGTCACTTCCGGTATGCCTATGCTCACACCACATGGTTTCATCAGGGGACCTTTTTGGCCTCTACCTCTATAATATTTGTCCTCCACAAAGGTGCCTGATTATGGTATTGTGCAGACATGTATGGGTGATAAAATATGTTTGGAGGCCCACTGTGATATGGGAATATATCCAGCAAAAACACTTGAACAGCTCCAACCTAAAAGGGGTTCTCTGTCACATACCCACATACCTAGTGGGTAGATCCTGGTTATGCAGAGGAAGGCCTCTATTACACCTCTGACTCTGAGCCCCTGATAGAGTTAACAGGTGGCGCAAGAGTGCAGAGTCGCACGATTTCCAGTGGACGTGCAGGCTGCAGACGTAGAGCACCAGAAGGAGGCAGATGTCCCAGTAGCAGACGGACTGATGCAGCAACTTGGTAGCTTCAAGGAGGACTGGAAGGAGGACTGGAAGGTAGTCAGAGTCAGACAAGCCGGGTCATACACAGAGCGATCAGATCAGGTACAGACGGGAAGACAGGAGAATGGTCAAGGAACACGCCAGGGTCAATGCAGGCATGGGTCTGTATTTCAAGAGCAGATGCAGGTAACAGGGAACAGGACAATTTACAGAAGCTGTAGACGAGACAACACTGATCCTAAGTGCATATCCAGCTTAAATAGCCCGCTTGGCGCCTTCATCTGTCACAGGATGCGTCACACACATTTGTGCATGCATGTGCACATCCATTCGCATTCCGGCGCATATTGGTTTGCCTGTGCGCATACAGATGCTCGCGCACCTTTTCTTTGGGAGGTTCGAGGAGCAGGGACTCGCCTGCGGGTATTAACTTATCTTCTGGCAGAGCCTTCCTGACACTCTCTATGTTATTGTAATACATTACACCTGTTGTGTGAGTTGTTGAAGAGGTCTTAGATACAGTAACTGATGTGCAAAAGAGAGATTTTAGTTTTGTGAAGTTCACACTTGTTTGGTCATCTGTGATAAAGACTAATATAGGAGTTGCTCTTCATGTCACCAGAACCTTTTAAAAAATATCACCTTCAAAAGCATAGGTCGAGTAGCTACTCCTCCGAAGATGACGTTGCTTGATGGCTTAGCAATCCATCATCAGGATAGGGACTCTGCCTAGTTCTGTGTTCTATTGGCTCCCGTGGTGCTGAGAAGAAAATAGATTTGTGTATATAGGAACTGTCATTCATATTCCATTCACCAGAGATCCAGACTAGAGCAAAAATGTGAATCACAAAGAGAATTTGTAAATTACCAATACCTTAATATTGAATTCAGGAAAGTAAGGGATACTTCAGACAGCAAACCATCATAACATCGCTGTATAAGAAATCATGATATTTTTTTTTTTTTTATTATAAACCTTACTCACTACAGAACAGATTATCTTCTCCTTAAAGGACCATACATATGTTTGTTTGCCCCCTTTTTCTTTTTTTTTTGGTCTTTATTGCTTGAATCAGAAGACATGTTATGTTTCATATAAATATGCACTGTATTTTTGGAAAATTTAGTGGGTACGGATAAGCAGGACACGGGGCTCCTAAATTTACTTGTGATAGAGACAAGCAGTGTTAGGTCCTATTTATTTATGGAGCGATCTGGGGTAAATAAGAACTCAGATCTCCCCTCTACAATGTAAAGCATTAGATTAAAAAAACAACATTGATCTAGTGCTTTAAAATAAAAAAAAAAAGGTCTACTCCTGTACATATTTTGCAGGATCCTTATATATTTAGTTAAAGGGGAGGGGAGAGAGGAGAGGGAGGGAGGAGGGGAAAGGGAAAGGATGGGGGAAAGGGAGAGGACAAATGAATTATTTATTTTTTTTGTTTATTTTTTTTTTCTCCTCTTTCCTCTCTCTTCTATCCATTGCCATTTAAGGTAATTCATTTAAAGAAGGGAAGGACGGGCAGAAAGGGGGGGGGGAGAGGAGGGAGAAAGGGGAAGGGAAGCGTTACAGAAACATTGAGAGGCGGGGTTACAATGTTTGCAAGGGAATACATTAAACTAGGTACTGGGCAGGGCGGATCTATTTCTACCCCTAAAATGTAGTTGAATACCTCCAGTGGCTATGTGGGGGCTACATTAAGGGTGCAACGGAGTTTATAGATACCTGCCCCTGTTTCTGTTCCCCCGCCCCCTCCTGTGGGCTTTTTTTTTTTTTTCTCTTCTCTCCTCCCTTTTCTTGCCCTCTTCCTCTACGGGATTGGTACATCCGAACTGCCCATGCTAGAATGGTGATTTTGAAATTGTGTGATTTTTTTTTTTTTTTCACGGTGATGTGTTTCTCTGTTGCTATTTGCCCTTTTTTTTGTTCTCTCACATTTTTGGAAAGTGCTGTGAAACATGTTTTTTTTTTTTTTTTTTATGTGCCATACTGTATACGTAGATATTTTGTATATGAACATACTTGGAAAATTAGCTGGTCCGGTCGATTGAGAATGGGATTCTAAATTTACTTGCTCTCTTTCCTCCTTACCGCCCCTTTTAGGCCCGCGCATTTTTTTTTAGGTGAGATTCACCTTAATGCGCATTGCGCAGGTTTTCTGCGTACTTAGGTTTTTTTTTTCCCCTTTTTTTTTTTTTTTTTTTTTTTTTTTTTTTTTTTTTTTCTTTTTTTCTTTTTTCTTTCGGTCAGATGGATTCACTCAGGATTTTCTCATTAAATGCAAAGGGACTTAATATCCCACAAAAGCGAAAGTTGTTACTCAATGACCTTAGACATCGTAAAGTGGATATAGCTTTTATCCAGGAGACCCATTTTAGGGAGGATAGACTACCGGCCTTGAGAAATCGGCACTACCCACTGACTTACAATTCGACCAGCGCGACGGCAAAATCTAGGGGCGTATCAATACTAATTTCGGGTAGGGTACCATGGTCACTAACCCAGACTTACAAGGATGACCAGGGTCGTTTCTTGTTCCTCAAGGGCAGGGTGGGAGATGTTGTGGTCACCCTGGCAACGCTTTATGCACCTAATGATAATCAAGATCATTTTATCATACGTACTCTTTCTAAACTAGCAAAATTCTCAGAAGGGCGACTGATCGTCGGGGGTGATTTCAATATATCACTGATTCCCGCAGTTGATACCTCAACAGGGCGCTCCTCGGTCTCTCCTGGCATACATAAGCGGATCTTGCAGACGATACACAATAACCAACTTGTAGATATATGGCGTATGCAACATTCTGGAGAAAGGGATTATACTTTTTTCTCACACCCACATAGATCCTATTCTAGGATAGATTTTTTTTTAATTCCACACCGAGATCTACATGCAGTTAAAAAGACCAGTATAGAATCTATCACGTACTCAGACCATGCAGCGATATCATTAAATTACGCCCTGTCGGAGGTGGCTTCGACAGGTATGCGATTCTGGAAACTTAATGAGAGCCTTTTACAAAATCAGTCAGTAGTTGAGGAGGTATTTAAAGAACTTGATTTCTATTTTTCTACTAACAAATCGTCGGACTGCGATAAAGGCGTGGTGTGGGAAGCACACAAAGCAGTAATCAGGGGGATCTTAATTAAGAACGGCACCCATATTAAGAAAACGAGAAGTGAAATCCTGAACTCTCTCTTTATTAGGATACATGATTTAGAATCAATACATAAAAAACGTCAAAGTTTAGAGGTAGAACAGGAATTATTTTCACTACGCAAACAAGTTACCGATCTTCTATATTTTAAAGTGAAGGCAGACCTGCAGAAGTGCCGTCAGCATACCTACATCTCAGGAGATAAATGTGGAAAACTATTGGCACACTCAGTACGGGAACAGAGGCGGGTAGCGTATATCCCGCATATTCTTACCCCATCAGGACAGAAAATGTCCCTGCCACAACAGATAACTCAGACCTTTCGCGATTTTTTTGCATCTTTATATGATTTACCAGATAGTAAGGTACCGTTATCCCAAATGGACGAATATATTACGTCAGCTGAGCTCCCAGCTCTCTCGCCAGAAGTTCAACAAGAACTTGAGAGGAAAATATCTCTAGAGGAACTAAGGTGTGCACTAAACTCCATGAAGCTGGATTCGGCTCCTGGGCCTGACGGTTTTTCAGTATCTTATTATTGTAAATTTTTTCCGATACTTGGCCCTCATATGGTTTCCCTATTCAATGACTTAGGACTGAGTGCTTCTCTTCACCCTGACACCCTGAGGGCTCATATATCCCTTATCCCAAAAGAAGGGAAGGAGTTATCAGTATGCGGCAGCTATCGCCCAATATCCCTTTTAAATTCTGATTTGAAAATTTTCACGAAACTCCTGGCACTACGACTCTCGCCCCATCTGGAATCATTGATCCATTTGGACCAAGTGGGATTTATCCCAAAGAGGGAGGCAAGAGATAATACTATTAAAGTACTAAATCTTGTTCATATAGCTGCGAAATCTAATACACCTAGCATTTTTTTGAGCACCGATGCTGAAAAAGCTTTCGACCGTGTCAACTGGCGGTTCATGTTTGCAGTCTTACGACAGATTGGCTTGGGGGCAAATATGATTTCCTGGATCTCCCAAGTCTACTCTGACCCTTCAGCGCAAGTAAAGGCTAACGGGCTTCTCTCTGACTCGTTCCATATAGTTAATGGCACGCGTCAGGGTTGCCCGCTATCCCCCTTACTTTTTGTTTTGACCTTAGAACCCTTTATACGTAGGGTACGTTTAAATTCCGATATCTCAGGGATCTCGGTAGAGAAGACGGAGCCCAAGGTCTCGGCATATGCCGATGACCTATTATTCTCACTAACAAAACCAATGACTTCCATACCAAATCTCTTACGTGAATTCGATATTTACGGAAGATTATCTAATCTGAAAATAAACTATAACAAATCGGAAGCCATGGGTATTGGTATAACGTCTAGTGCACTCTTCCATCTTAAATCCACTACATCGTTTAGATGGACTGATATAGCTCTTCAGTACCTGGGCGTAAACATCCCTTCGGACTTAGTCGCAACTTATAAGGTCAATTTCCCCGCTCAACTAACCAGTATAAGCGGACTCTTGGAAGGTTGGCAAACAGGGTTACATTCATGGTTCGGGAGATGCAATCTTTTAAAGATGTGCATACTCCCTAAGTTGCTCTATTTATTCCAGACACTACCGATTGCCATCCCCCCCTCTTTTTTTAAAAAAGTTCACTCGCTATTTACTCGCTTCATTTGGGCCAAAAAAAAACCTCGTATCTCCCGTGCCCAGCTTTCTTGGCCTAAGTCAAAAGGTGGTTTAGCTCTCCCAGATGTTTATAAATATTATCAGGCATCGCACTTAGGAAGAATTATTGACTGGAGACGACATTCCAGCTTTAAACAATGGGCACAGATTGAACAACTACAATCAGAGGCAGACTTAGGAGGGGCTATATGGTGTTATAAATATCTACCCCAAGATATTGTGCAACACCCTATAATCGGTTCAACTTTAAAGGTCGCGAGATCACTAATAAAACGATCAGTGCTAACTTCAGTTGATTCTCCACTGACTCCAGTACTGGGTAACCCAGCCTTTGCCCCGGGGATTACAGTTCAACCTTTACGAGACTTGAAGAAAAAGGGTTTTGGACAGGCCTCAACTTTCATTTGGGACAATAACTGGCCTACTATCGTAGGCCTTACCGACCCATCCGGCCCCTATCGTCTACCATTTTGGAACGCCATCCAGCTGCATCACTTTTTACAAACTCTTCCTGCTCCTAAGTCATTGACTAGGGACCTAACGTCGTTTGAAAAATACTGTGTGGGTAATGACGTACTACCGAATTTATTATCTAAAGTTTACCATTTATTGGCGTTGCCTCCAGAGGGCAAACGATTACCCTGCCTGGATAAATGGGAAAGAGATCTTAACTGTAGGTTCACGGTGAAACAAGAAAGGGATATCATTACATTGGCATTGGAAACCCCCGTTTGTACCAAAGTGAAGGAAATGAATTATAAATTACTTACGAGATGGTACCGGGTGCCTTTTTTATTGAATAAGTTTTCTGCAAGTCTCTCAGATCAGTGCTGGCGATGCCAGGAGGAACCGGGGACCATCTTACATATTTTTTGGGAATGCCCTCGCCTGGCTCATTTCTGGGGAGAGGTGTATGCGTTAGCCCAAGAATTCTCTGAGAGGGAGATCCCGAATAATGCGGCTTTTTTTTTACTGCATGTTTCCACCCTGCCCTTTGAGAGTTACAGGAAATCCATCCTGTTCCATATTTTGAACGCAGCTAAATCTTGTATACCCTTACGTTGGAAAACACCTCTTCCTCCAACGATCAGTGATTGTGCCCGAAAAATTGAAGATATTAATAAAATGGAAGACTTGCGTCTCTCTGCACAATTTAAAAGGCAATTTTATAATAAAACATGGGGCGCATGGAACAGGTTTGTCTTAACAGAACGGGGGAAGAATTTACTATGCTCCGAGAGTTTAACAGCCATTACTGAGTTAGAAGGTCAGGGAATTAGTCCCTAGGTTTGAGTAGTACTATTCTGGGTGAATCCAAGGTGGCCTCCCCTTCCCCCCTTTTCCTTTTTTTTTTTTTTTTTTTTTTTTTTTTTTTTTCTTTTTGGGTTTTGTTTTGTTTCGGTTTTGTTGATATATCACATTAAAGTGATGGATATGCAAGAAAAATGATGTATTGATTTGTAAATAACCTGTAAGTGTGATCTCGCATAAATAAAATATTTGGAAAAAAGAAATCATGATATAATTTAAAAATGTGATAGAACCCCTTGTCTCTAGGTTACTCAAGAGCAGTAGAATTACAAATGATTTGACATGGATATATCTCCAATCTCTGACAAACTCACAGTACCTATGTATGTCAAATGAACCATGAACATCTTGAATTGTGCTTGCTTTAGAGTATCAGGAATTGATATGAAATATGTAATTTTCTTCTGCCTTACTCACTGCATTAAACATCACATAGTAACACTTACTGTCTGTTTTTGGTATATACTCTATGTTGCAGTATTATGTTTAATATTGCAGCTTACACATGTGACACAAACATAGGAAAAACCTGTTATGTAGCATTAAATATTTTTACATGAACATGAACATAATGTCTGCCTGTTCTGCTTTTTCCATATGCACTGTTTTAACAATTGCTGGGCTTAAAATGACACCAAATGGTATCCTTATTCTCCAATAATAATCCATACACATCCACTACTCAATGGCACTGTAATCTATTTTTCATAAAATTGTCTCTTAGAGCCCATTCAGACTAGCGTGACACGACTTTGGGGGGCGACCTGTGAAGTTGTGTGCACCGCGACTTCGGCGCGACTTGCAGAGACTTTACATAATGGAATTCTATGCAAGTCGCCCCGAGGTCGCCCCAAAGTAGAACAGGACCCTTTTTCTAAGTCGGAGCGACTTGTGTCGCTCCTATTAGAATGGGTCCTGTGCTAATCAATGGACCGCGACCGAGCGCGACTTGTCAGGCTGAGTTTTGGTCATGTGCACTACTCTATGCACACTACAAATTCCATAGTCTGTAGTCTTTAGTGCATCTTGAGAGCAAGTAAGAGAGGATGGCTATGTTCTTACAGTGGAACCTTGATGAACAAATGTAGCCACATTCTAACAGGAAGTTGAATTAGAGCAGCAAAAAAAAGAAACATGGAATTTGAACATCTGGCTGAGAATGGAATCAATAGAATGTAGCTTTTTGATTTAATAATACAATAATACAATATTTGTATTAATAATACAAATATACAATAATAATAATACATACAGTACTTATATATATACTGTATTTTCTGGCGTATAAGACTACTTTTGAACCTCAAAAAAATCCCCCAAAAATTGGGGGTCGTCTTATACGCCGAGTATAATATCTCCAAGGTAACCTAAGTATAAGTATTACCGGTAGATGAAAATTAGGGGGGTCGTCTAATACGCCCAGTCGTCTTATACGCCGGAAAATACTGTATATTTTTTTTAAACCAGAGATTATTGTAACTTCAATGTAGAACTAAGGGCAGAGCTTTTTTTTTTTTTTTTCCATTTTGGATGGAGTAAGACTCCTGACAGTTTATTTATTGTCCCATTGTGAAGATTTCCTTTCACTTCCTTTCCCTTTGCAAAACAGGAAATAAATGGAAATCCTTCTGAAGTAAGGCAAATTGTGGTTGCCACAAGAGTCACCGGGAATAGTGTCCCCATTGAAACGTTTCCCCTCTATCCCTCTTCTAGTGAACCTCCAATTTTAAATGAATTTTACTTTCACTTTTGGTGATGATGGTGGAGTTTATTTGTTTAGAGACATGTGAAATTTGATACATTTATAAATTTTATACACAATATTTATTACACACTAAGTGCCGATTCACACTAACGCGGCACGACTTCGGGGGCGACCCGTGAAGTCGCGTGCACCGCGACTTTGGCGCGACTTGCACGGACTTCATATAATGAATGTCTATGCAAGTCGCTCCGATGTCGCCCCAAAGTAGTACAGGAACCTTTTTCTAAGTCGGAGCAACTTGAGTCGCTCCTATAAGAACGGTTCCCGTAGCACACAATGGACCGCGACTTGTAAGGCTGACCAGTCGCCTGACAAGTCGCGGTAGTGTGAATGGACACTTAAGTGTACTTGCAGCATACTATTGTTCTCGATGCACAAACATTCCATTTATATAATCTTTATAATGGGGCAAAGACAATCCTTCTCCACTCTATTTAAAACAAAAAAAGTTGTATCTTTAGTTTTGCTTCATGCTTTTATTCTGTAAATGTTTATACCTTTTTCCAATATAAGTTGGTGTAACAATAGCTGGGCTTAATTGATGTTTTTCATACGATGTACATTTCTTTTTTCAAAACTCGTAATTTCTCCTCCATCGTCTGTGCATTAAGAAGTGTAAAGGTAAAGTGGATATAAGGAATTTAAATTTATATCATCCACTATTTTACCTGAAAAGTCACTATTACCTTATATTTATACCTTTTTTTTTTTTTTTTTTTTTTAGAAAAGCTGGATATCCTTTTTTATGCCCACTAATATTCTGTTGTTTTTAGGAGATCTCTGTATATTCTGCAGAAATACTAATTAAACTTCATCTGTAAACTCTTATTCCTGGTATAGACAGCTTTGAATCATGTGGAAACTACCCACAATATTTTTTCCCTGTTAAAACAATTCAACAGCTTGCAGTCTGGTTTACTGTATATAGAAAGCTGCCACATACAGTCCTCAATTCGAGAGCCTGTGGAGAAAGAGTATTTGTATACATGCAATTTACAATACAGAAATCTTGTTACAAGCCCTTGATTTTCAGTTGTCATCCTGGGCACAGCAGAGTGCGAAGAAAAATATGGGGAACAAGTTAGAATGTGGAAGGAAAAAAAGTACTCGGGATCAAAATAGTGAGTGTTGCGTCATGGTGCATGGCTTGTACTTTGCTAACTTTTCCCCTTTGCTTTGCTATCTTTTCGAAAAAAGGGCCTGGGGTACAAAGAAGAGATTCTGGGAGAAAAATAAGCCCCATTGTTGGTGTCATTAGCAGCAAAATAACCCCCAGCCGTGTCGATAGTGCCCATTACCAGCAATTATATATCTCAGAATTTGTCCAGCAGCCAATGCCAGAGCAAACACTAACCCCCAGCAAGTATCAGTGCCCCCACACAAGCAAAAATCCACACCCCCCCCCCCCACAACTTTCTCCAGTATAGTACACACCTCCCTCCCCCCAAAAACCCCCCGCCTGACTTTTAAAGCATCACTTATAGGCAATTTTGAGTACTGTTTTTCATCATTTCCCAGGCACATGTCATTTACAAAAACAATGGAATTTATATTGTGTTTAAAATTAATTTTAGTGTATTTTTTCCCCTGAAAATATATATTTAATAAACATTTATGCAAATGTTGTACAACTACCACCATTTTGTTCTGTCAGAACTCTGCTTTCAGAAAATGTATAATTGTTTGAAATCTGAATTTTTTGCCAGAAATTACTTTAAACCCCCATTGTCTGTTAGAAAAATTAGAACTGTGCACTTTGCAAGCTTCATTGCTTAGTAAATGAGGGGAAGCTCTTCTGACTTAGATCATCCAATCAAGTGTTTGTTTTTTTTTTTCATCTTCCCTGCCATAAAATGGTTTATTCTTTGTAAAGTGAAAGTTCTGGAGCCATTGCACTTACATAGTGTACAGTCTAATTGCATTTAGCAAATCAAACCCACTGTTTTGTTAGAAAAAAATGGTTAAAACAAACTGGTGATAACCTGGAGAAGTCTTACTGTGGAAAAAAAAATCATAAGCAGAGATTATCTTTTGAAAATATTGCATGTTAAAGCAAAGTAGTAGATCCAGAAATACAGGCAACGGAAGATATATGTAAATGTGGCATTTTTCATTAAAATAAAGCTCTGTTCTCCTTCCACAAAAAGCAAGGGTCACAGACTAAAAATTATTTTTAGTGGAGCAGGGAAGACTATAGCCTTTGACAGATATTTTTTATTTTTCTTATTTTGTGTAACCTTCTCTTTGAGTAGGCCTTGTAAAGATCAGCATAAAAATGGGCAGCTTTTAAAGGATAAGTGCACTTAGTTCCTTTTTTTATGACATAACTTATCCCCTCTTTCCTTCTCCGGATGAATACTTACCTCAATTTTCTGTATGTTTATATTCACTACCACAAGTCAACAGTGTTCTGGCTGTGTCTGTACATTATAGCCCCTACAGACTTTATGGTGCTGTGTCCAGTGCATTTCTGACCTTGGGAGACAGCCCCGTATAAGTCTCTGGAACTGTAATGTGCAGAAGTCGTCAGGTCAGGGCACTGTAGTCTTGTGCTGAACATAAACATACACCGGTGGCTACTGTCATCAAGTCAAAGTAGGTATGTACCTGGGATGGAGGTGGGTGAATTAGGCTAGGTGAAGATATGGGAGCTAAAACTATAAGGCCCCTTTCAAACAATCTGCACGGTCCGCCTGTCAGTTTTTTTTGGCGGATCTGAACGGTCACCCCATGCATCTCTATGGGGCATCAGATGTCAGCGGAGACATGTCCGCTGACATCCGATCCGTAAAATCTGGATGGATGGAAACCCTATTTTCCATCCATCCAGCAGATCAGATGGGATCGGATGAGAACATTCCTAACCGATTCCCCCATAGAGATGCATGGGGACCTGACAGCTGTGTCTCCGCACACAGCGTCGAGACACAGCTGTCATCCTCCTGCTCAGCGGGGGATCTGCGGATCGATCCCCCGCTGAAATAAACGGAGTCCGTTTGACGGACTCCCCTGTGTGAAAGAGCCCTAAGGCCCCTTTCACACATATGTTCATTTCATCAGTTCAGCCACATTTTTTTTGTCATCAGTTTTTTCAGGTATTATCAGTTTCACATCCATTTTTCATCTATTATCATGAGTTTATGAGTTTTTCATCCTTTGTCATCAGGTTTTCCTCCTTGTTCATCAGTTTTTATCCATTTTACATCCTTTGTCATCAGTTTTTATCCATTTTTCATCCTTTGTCATCAGTTTTTCATTCTTTGTCATTCATTTTTCATCCGTTTTTCGTCCGATCCGTTTTTTTAATGGATGGAAAATAGGACTTTCATCCATTCAAAAAAACAGATGTTGATGGAAAGATATGAAAACAGATGTAAATGAATGATTCTCCATTCACATCCATTTTTTCATAAGAATGCATTGATGTCCGTTTTTTATCCGTCAATGGATGGATGACAAATTGATGAATGGTCCGTATGTGTGAAAGGGGCCTTAGTGTGCAATTGTTTTGGGTTCCCCTCAAACTTTTGTTTTTCAATTTGGTACTTTATTACATGCACTTTGGCACACCTTATGCTGTGCGTAGCATTAAAGCAGCCCATGCCAATATACCCCAGCTCACTATAAACTAAACCTGACCCTTTTTCCAGCTGCAGTGCACCATATCGCACAGTGGTGTATAAACACATGTGGCGGTGCTTTACATTGCATGTCTAATGTATGAATGCTTGCATTAACTGTGTGAAGCTGGCCTCAAAGTGCAGTTATACTTTAGAAAATCAGTCCACTTACCAAGGCTTCATAGATGAACTATCTCTGTAGTTTATACATCTATGTGACATACCCCGGGGGACCAAGTGCAGGGAGAATTTGCTGCCATTCTGATCCATGCCTTTATTGTGCTGTAAATACACATATTTTTTTTCTTTTAACACTAGTTTTAGCTCCAACCTAGGGAGATGCCTAGGATGTTTCTATGGCTCCTAACCATCTTCATTCTCACTGATCATGTTTCCCCACCCTGTCCTCTGGGCAGCCTGCCTCACTATGTGCTTGTAAAAGGGTTCTGTGACTGCCAGTCTGGGGAGAGAGATCACAAGAGTACAAGTGGCTGGCTTGTGTCTTGAATTATAGTGTGCTGGGCAACAGCACTGTCATTTAAAATAATGCAATCCCACAACACAAGCTAGAAGCTGGTAGCCTAAGGCAACCAAGCTAGGCAAGCCCCCCTCTAATCAGACTTCCTTACTGGGCTACTTGTTCTGAGCTCCTAAATACCTCCTCATTGCCAGAACTGTTTCTTCCAGTCTCATTTACCATGGATGTACTTAAAATTGTAACCTTTACTGATCCTTAACACAGAAAAAAAATGCAACTGCAGGCAATGCAGTGCACCCCAGCCAACAATGGATTCACATCTGTAAGTTGCCGTATTCAGAGGGCTTGTGCATTTGTTTATTGTTGGGGTACCATTTAGAGTTGGCATTGCATCCCCTCACATACATTTTGTATGTTGTCATTGCATACATAAACTGGGTGATCTCTGTACATTGCAGAGATTTTAACAAACTTAGTGGCAGATTTCTACCTTTTGTTATTCTGAAGAAATCATTGTTTGTTTCTCTGTGCCTCTGTGCTGATTGGGTCTAATGGGAGTGGTTTCATAATTATCTGTCAGTTGTGGCACCTGCAGGGCTCTAATGAGGAAAGCTGCTGGGCCTGCATCCCTTTAGATGTGTTCCAATTGGAAGTATCTCACCAAAAATTAAATTTTTGTTGCAGTGGATGCAAGAAATCTGACTTGTGTCTTAAGCAGACTTCTGGGAAAATTGGTGAGCCAATCACTCAAGCGGGAAATTATGTTTCTGGGGTGTGGTCAGTACACATTCTGAACAGCTCCAGGTAGCCATATTGCATTGCATTTTTAAAAAATTACAACAGCTGCAGATTGAAAAGGAAAGGTAATTTTTAATAACATTCAATTACAATATGATTTGTGTCGCAATTGTATACGCTATATTTATTTATTTTTCTTTATTTGCTATTTTTTCCCCACGAAAGTGGTGTTACCCTTTAAGCTTTGACAATAAATTCTGGAAGCTGACTAGTTTTTATGCAGACCTGCACCAGATTATGCACGCTCTAGTTTTAGTAAATCAACCTCAGCATGTCTGTTCTACCTATCACTTGCCATATAGTTTTTATTGAAAGTAACCTCTGCTTATGCATTTTGTTATCATGCACTCTATTAATTTTTCCAGGTTTGTTTACACCACATGTCACGTGTTGTCAACAGGGTGCCAGCACATGAACAGGACAAAAAGCCTGGTTTTATATGTTGACACTTCACAAAGTTCACACATTTCATTTAACATGCTGTGTTGGTGCGTGCTGTAACAAAGTGAGGCAGGCAGTGAGGAGCTCCAGCATGGATTAGAATAAAAAAGGCAATATGTAGAAAAAAAAAGAAAAAAAAAGAAAACGCACTATGTACCACAATGCATGTAAAATCGCAATCCAGCACATGCAAAATGCACCTCAGTGCACCTCACTTAGCACACGCCAACACATATATGCTGACATTTGCTGTGATGTGAATCTACCCTCAATCAACCTTGTAAAAACATTTTTGTACTTTAAACTAAATATTTCTTTTTAAACTGGTAAAATTTACATTTGCAAAAACTCATTGATCATTTAACGCAGTGTATTGTATAAACAACAGAAATATTACGGTTTATATTCATGTCCTTGTATGATACAAAATGATTATTTATGGTATATAATCATTAATTGAATCTTTTAGATTTTAGCAGGAAAATCAAACATTTTGGTCAAATTACATTTACATAATCTATAACAGAGTCCCTGGCTATAGTGAGCTTGTCTACTGTAGGGTTTTTGTATCTGCCTCTGTTCATCAGTTCTAGGCTCTGCCAAGCCACCTGCTACAGTGACTGAGAGCTTTAACTTCAGGGAAATAACATTTCTCAAATAAAACAGTTTCTCTATTCACAACACATAAACCTTCCAAATAGGAACATTTATGTAGTAGATTCCATCCACTGGCCCAGAATATAACAAAATCCAAAGGAATGTAGTACAAGGGCCACATTCATTAATGATATACTAATTCAGAATGGTGTTCTTTACTTTAAGAAGCTGCACATTTCCAAGTCTCAATAACCTTGTAATCGGTAGATTAATTCCTATTAAACTTAAAGGGACACTCCATATCTCTGTGAGAGTATGTGTATGTGTCTATCCCACTCTCTTTTTAGCTTTGTATAAAATACAAGTTAAATTAATGTATGGAAAGACACATTCTTGATAGACCATGGCTGCAGAATACAACTAGGAGCATCCATACTGCAACCAACAAAAACACTTTTCTGCCATTTTAGCCATGGAAACACTTTGTGCTGTCATGGCATAAGTAACTATTGTCAAGTATGACTATGTTGAAATCAGTTTTAGTGAACAGCAGTAGAAAACTGATTGTGATAAAGGAAGTAGCATGACTATTCTCCATTGCAAATGTGTTTTACTAAAAAGCTAATTTTACTGTTTCTTACAAGAAGTGGTTTCAAGAAGTTGATAGATATAATCTATATTAAGTGTCAGTATTATATAAGGTAATTTTTATTTGCATTAAAAAGTGTAGCATACTTATTAACTTTGCATATTAATTTTATTAATTTACTTGTCATAGTTAATTACAGTATAACTATGAATATAGGTTTCCCCAAGGTAGGACTTTTTTCCTGTAACCATTTTGATGCAATCCTGCTTGCAGTTGTTTCGGGGAGCAGCACTATTTAGTGATCTGTGACAAGCAAAAAAATTATGAAATATAGGACTTTTTGGGTGCTTGCAACCTATGAAATGAAGTGATTATTTATTATGCATATTTTATTGTGCACAAAATGTGTTAAAAACATTTAAAATATTACAAAATGTGTTGTTTCACAAAGTCATGCATGGAGAAAACCTCAGATTGCAACATTATAACACCTTGTATATCCTGCCCACCATATAAAAACACAAATAATCACATATTGCTTACTTGTAACATATAATAATTAGAATGACTTTGGTATTCAAAAGGATGGTGTCAAGAGATATTTAGTCATAATGCCTTTTAAGGGTTACGCTTCCTCAGAAGACTCTCAAGGCTAGTGATAGAAAAAATATACAACAATGTAAATACAATACGTTAGGCATACATAATTGCTTATAATAATTATAACATGGACAGGCATATTTAATTATAGGTTTAGATGTCATACCCTAGTTGGTTCTAAAACCCACCTTGATGTGTGCCCCGTCTGTTTAGTATTCTGTATTATGTATCTAATGTATTGTTCTTACATTGTTGTATATATGTTTCCATCACCAGCATCTTAAGAGTCTCTTGAAGAAACATAGCCTGCAAAACATATTGAGACTAAATATACCTTGAAACCATCATTTTTAATTTTAAAGTCATTCTTAATACTATATATTACACCTAAGCAATATATGATTATTTGTGTATTTACTGTATATGGTGAGTGGGATATAAAGTTTGTTATACTGTTTCAGCAGAGGTTTTCTGTTGTGATACAACAATTTCTTTTGTAATTTTTTTATTTTTTGTTGATGGAGGAATCCCTCTCACAGAGTTAATTGTGTTCTTCAGGTGGGGCGGGGAGTGGAGAGCCATCCCTGGCAGTACAACACAGTGATTATTGCTTGTGGTTATAGCCACTGGCAATAATTGCATGCCAGAAATCTGATAAGCCGGTTGTATCCAAGTCAATCGATGGATTGACTTGGGTACAATCAGGCTGCCCATAGATGGTTTGAATCTCAGCCGGCTCCTGCTGAACCGGTTGAGACTCATACCATCTATGGCCATCTTTAGCATTTTTCTTTGTTGTGTTTTATTCCTGAGGTTGTGATCACCTAAAAAGTCCTACATGTCCAAAAATACCCATTCATACCAGTCTTTAATTAACTACTCAGAGTCCTGATTGATAACCAAGATCAATGCAGGACATCGTTATATGCTTAATAGATAGAAGATGGTTTGGCATTCACAAGTTTATTTATATTGTGACTTTGGCAAATTAATAGTAAGTTTGCCAAATACTTTACATGAAATGTCACATTCTGAGGTTACTTAATTTACTATTAGTCTATGGACTGTTTTTTTTTTCTTCTAAGTTTTATTGTAAAAGGAATAGTAATACAAGATTAATGAGACATGCAAATGTACTGTATAACATGTTCCTGCAGTTAACCTCTTTGAAGAGATATTGCTTTGCGATGTTACTGCTAATAGAGGTTTGTATATGCCTCATCAATGCTTTTTCACCTCCTTCACCATTGAGGCTGACCTCCAGTAAACTATATTAGACCACTAGAAAATAATTAAAACCATAAGAGATTCATTCAGGAGACGTTCATTACACAGAGGCCATCATGTATTGGTTATAAAAGGCATCAGTTGATATAACTGTTGAACAAATGAACTGGGAATTGACATGATGTCAGCTTAGATATTCTGTGTTGAGCAGTAAATACATCTGGGTGCAAGTAAAACAAATATGTACACTGCACTGCACTATTATTTTTCTTTTGGAATATTTATAGTATTGGAATGTCAAATTATGCTATATCTGAGACAAAGTATAGACGTTTTTTA
Organism: Pelophylax lessonae; assembly: GCF_965119305.1. Classification (NCBI taxonomy): domain Eukaryota; kingdom Metazoa; phylum Chordata; class Amphibia; order Anura; family Ranidae; genus Pelophylax; species Pelophylax lessonae. The sequence continues at coordinate 120,740,789 of NC_138776.1, read as the reverse complement.
CATTGTTAAAAAACTTTTAGTTTTCATGATTTGCTAAAATTTTATATCTGTTATTGTTATGAAAATCTTTCTATGAATAAATATATTATTGGATCACTGATCATTTTTATGAGATAGGTCTTCCTTCACAGTGTAAGATACAAAAAAATGTACCCTGTCCCTTTAAAGCACAGTGCTTGTGCTGTGTAATTTTGCCCCTTGTATTACCTGAAATACCTAGCTGATCCTGCCTGGTTCCGCCCTCCCCCTGTAAACTGACCATGGTTGATCATGGCTGTTAAGCCCTGACACCGTGGTCAGTTTATGTGCCTCCATCATCTGCTCTCTCCTCTGTTCCCTCTCCCTTCTCCTTCCCTGGCTGTCAGCTAGTGACAGTACCTGCCCCTCCCCTCCCCTCCTGCTGCTAAAATTACTTTTATATGTGACATTACTTTTACATTTTCATACAATCCTCTCTGTTTCCTAAGGATAGGTGCTGGTCAAGTGAGCCCTGAGTGGCGCTCTGAAATAAGGTATAGGCGGCATTTTTTTGTTATGCACACACACAGGGGCACCTGTCATTAGGAAACAGAAAGGTTTGTATGAAGAGGACCCAGTGGCTTAACAAATAACAGAAGCAGAACAGGTATTGAAAAACAAACAAGAATATGTGCAAGGAGTTATACTGCTCTGAAACCACATTTTATGAGTGTACACTAAAAATTCAGCACATCCTGAACAAAAGAGTTGAAATACTAAAATTAAGCAACCTGAAAAAAATAAATGCTTAAAAGATTTCTCACATATTTATTGGGATAATTTTAGATTTATTGTTAATATAAAATGTTTGCAGTAAATCTCCCCTTTCAATTATAACTATAAAAGAAGGTTCAATTAAGAAATGTGAGATCCACACAATCTATTTGTGTCACTTAGGCAGAGTAAATTATTGATAATAGAGATAAGAGAGTTAAGATTTGACAGGCCTAAAAAAAAAAAAAATACACAAATGTGTCCCACTAAACTGCCATGGAATAGTTTTGGCATTGATGAATTTTTGCTGTTAATTAACTCTACTATGGTCAAATGGTTGAACATAGTCAAACATTTTGATTTTGTAAAATGTATTTGATTTAAATAGAAGTATCTTGAAAAAAACAGTTTTTACATACCTTTGGCAGAGCTGCCATATTAGCTTGCAGGAAGTATACTGTAGGTCATTGTGGGACTTACATGACTACAGGCAGGTTCAGAAGGGAGTACTGTAATTTTTTAATGCACCAGAACTAGTACAGCTGTAAATGTGTGATAAATGCATAAGGTAATATAATAATTCCCAAAGTACTCAAGTCTGAAAATTAAAACAATTTCCTTGTTATATCCTTGTTATAAATGAAACTGTGAATTGGAAAAGAAGAGCCAGCGTAAAATGGTCCATAGGTGGGAACAAGCACTTTTGCAACTCATGCATATTTGGTACACTGCACAAGATATGTAATGACTGTGCAGTATAAATAGATGAACCATGAAATTGCTTTGTGAGGTGTGAACCTGTTTGTGCATTGCGCGTAAAACTAGGTATACCAGCTCCAATACTCAGTTGCTTTGAAAACAAGCCTTACTGAAATGCAAGTGATACATCCCAAAGGGTTTTGTTTGATCTCCAATGGCACTAATGCACAATTTGTGTCACTTGAACTACTGCAAAATTCAAGGTGCAATTTCAGTAGCTTTGGATTTGATTTTTTTGAGGAATCCTTTTGTATGTGTTTTATTGACAAAATTAAATGACACATATTCATGGAAACACATAATGCTCACTTCACAAACTAACACATCTATAACTTCAAACTGGCTTTGCATTCCCTTATAAGTCTATGAAAATGCTAAAACTCACATGAATCGGGTCAACTGGGGGGGTCAGAAGGAGATCAACTGCAGCTAATGTGCACCTCTAAATTAAATTTGAGTAATCTCTGAAGCATCTCAAATTGGTGTTATACTGATGCCATCAACAAAGGTCCTACAGATTCTTAATTTTTAAAAAAGTGATAGTTCAGTGAGATTTGAAAATTACAGTTATAATAAAGACTTGGGTTATATAGCTTTGTAAATTAAGCTTTAACCACTTCTAGACTGGAAGGTTTTCCCCCTTAATGACCAGGCCCTTTTTTGCGATTTGGCACTGCGTTACTTTAACGGACAATTGGGCAGTCGTGCAATGCTGTACCCAAATAAAATTGATGTCCTTTTTTTTTCTTACAAATTGAGCTTTCTTTTGGTGGTATTTGATCACCTCTGCGATTTTTTATTTTTTGCGCTATAAACAAAAAATGAGTGACATTCTGAAAAAGAAACAATATTTTTCACGTTCTGCTATATAAAATTCCCCCCCAAAAATTAAAAAATCTAATTTTTTTAACATTTTAGGCCAATTTGTTTTCGGCTACATTACTACGGGAAAGATTTATGTAATTTTTATTGTCTTTTTTGCTTTTTTACTAGTAATGGCGGCGATCTGCAATTTTTAGCAGGACTGCAACATTGCGGCGGACAGATCGGACCCCTAACTGACATTTTTGACACTTTTGGGGGGACCAGTGACATTACTGCAGTAATCAGTGCTAAAAATATGCACTAAAAATATGCACCCTTACTGAAGAAGTCAAACGCCCACAGCGCATGACAATACGCGTATAGGGGGCGGGGATTACAGACAGACGTGACCTAGCAGTAACACAAGAAGCATCCTGTGTGTCTCTCCCACCGCTGAAATATAGTACTTACTGAAGCCCGCACAGCCTTTGTGCCTACTATTTGAGTGTATCTTTATATATATTTTAAATAAACAATTTATACAGAGAACATTAGATTTCCCTCTCCTTTTCCTTCTAAACACACACTGCTAACTGGAACAATGGATCGGGGAGCCCTAGTCCTCCATTAACCCTTGCAGCATCTCAGGACTCCAACTTGGTGGCGTGACCCTGCATATATCCTCAGGAAAATAAGTGCTTATGTCCCAGTGGTGACACACGGGTCTCAACCTAAGGTGAGGGGCCATCCAATTTTGGTGGTGGTGGGATCACGAGTATTTACACCATTGTTTGGAGCACTTGAGCACTGTGTGGTCAAAGAAGAGACTGTGTGATCTTGTCTTTCTACAGGGATTTACCATCCACTTTGATCATTGGAATAGCACTTGAGCACTTTTATGATTTTTTGGGACTATTCACTTTGCACAGTACTCTGACAGATCTATGTCAATGCATTTATTGTGTATATATATATATATATATATATTCTGAATATTTATATATATATATATATATATATATATATATATATATATATATATATATATATATATATATATATATTCTGAATATTTATATTTCATTTGCTAATTTGCTAGCATATATACACTGTGGTTAATTATTTAATTAGCACCTGTTTGCACACCCTTTGTTGCATATTTGCACATTACTGAGATCAGCAGCGCTGTATTTTTGTATGTATTTTAAAATATGCACTGTTACTGTAATAATTACACTGGCAGGGAAGGGGTTAATACTGTGGGTGATCAAGGGGTTAAATGTAAGCCTAGGGGAGTGATTCTAACTGTGGTGGGGCATGGCTTGTGAAATGATCACAGAGACCTGTGTTCCTACATAGAAGGATCACAGGCACTCTGTGATCATTCCAGAGAGAAGAACGGTCAGCTGTGTTTACAACAGCTGACCATTCTTCTCTCTCAGCAGGGAATGATCGCAGGTGTCAGGCGGCAATCAGAGCCACCTGCCCCATGCATCTGAGTCCCTGCTGCCAAGTGGGGATGGGAACACACCGCCGGCAGCGCACGCTCGCCCCCTAGCTGCAGGCAGGCGACTGATGTATACCTAAGTCAGTTCGTGCACGAGGGGCTACCTGCCGCAGTATACCTGCGGCAGGCGGTCCTTAAGTGGTTAAAATGCTTAAAAAAAGGCATTGCCAAAAGTAAAGTATGTTCACATTTGGATGCCTTCCTGTATATGACATTATGTGCATTTGCAAAAGAACACTTATTTCTATGTATTCCATAGAATCTTCTGTTACTTTTATGCCTGACAAAACAACACAGAACATACATTCTTCTGGTGCAACTTGGGGAGGCCAATAATATTTCTAATCGGTTGATAATATTTTTCTACCCCTCAGAGATGATCAGAAAGATACAGTAATTAGGAGGTAGACTGTGACCTTATAGTTAATACTGTATGGGTGGTTTCCTTGCATGCATTGATATGTGTGCTGGCATTAAACATTAACAATTTACAAAAATAATGCCCCTATTTATGTTTAGCTGAAAGTAGTGAGTGCATGGCATGTAGTTTGCTAAAACACAATGGGGTTTATTTACTAAAGGCAAATTCACTCTACACTACAGAACATTAGCATGCATAAAGAAAGGGGTGTATTCCAGAGATAAGACTATAATCCTTCCACTTTATAAAACTCTGGTCCGACCGCATCTGGAGTATTCCGTCCAGTTCTGGTCGCCAGTCCTCAGGAGGGATGTGTTGGAGCTGGAGAGAGTCCAGAGAAGGGCAACTAAACTAATTAGGGGATTGGAGGACCTTGACTATGAAGAGCGTCTACAATCGCTCGATTTATTCTCCCTGGAGAAGAGACGTCTGAGGGGGGACATGATAGCAATTTATAAATATCTTAATGGGGATCCCAGCTTAGAAAAAAAGCTGTTCATTCGAAGGGATTGCATGAGGACTCAAGGACATACAATGCGATTAGAGGAGAAGCGTTTTAACCTCAGGCAACGTGGGGGGTTCTTTACTGTTAGGGCAACAAGATTGTGGAATTCTCTACCACAAGAGGTGGTTTCTGTGGGTAGTATGGTGGCTTTCAAAAGACTCTTAGACTTACATCTCAAGGATCAGAACATTCAGGGGTATGTGAGATGATTACAGCCACACACACCTACACAGGTTGAACTGGATGGACTATTGTCCTTATTCAACATCACCTACTATGTAACCTACTATGTAACTATGTAACACTACAAGTGCACTTGGAAGTACAGTTGCTGTAGATCTGAGGGGGACATGCAAGGCTAATAAAAAAAACTGTGTTTTTGCTTGCACATAATTAGATAATAGAGACCTGCAGATCTTCCCCTTAGATCTACAGCGACTGCACCTCCAAGTGTACTTCCAATGCACTTGTAGTGCAGAGTGGATTTGCCTTTAGTAAATCAATCCCTGTGTATCATAAACTTTTTTCTTTGAAAAATACTATTTTAACCTTTTCATTAATTCTTTTTTTATTTTTTGCATCTCAGTGCTGCTGATTTCCTAAAGCTTTATAGAAACAATAACATATTCGTTTCTTTTCAAAAGTCATTTCTAGAAATTAGAAAAAAAGGTCATTTTGCAGACACTTCCTGTCAAAGGGAGACAATATGACCCTGTATCCTAGTTGTGCTTATGTCAGACTGTCACATGGACTTTCAATGAAGACTACAAACTGAGCCACAATTCATAGGCATATTCCAATCTTGTTACCATTTGAGAACATTTACACCAGCAGCGTGCATTACTGAACCACTGCTGGTGTGCATTGGAAGGCAGCAGTGGCAATGTGCAGAAAATAGTGCAATGCACTGTTTATTTTTGAGCAAACATGATTGAATTGTAACAAAGTAATACAGTTGTGTTCAAAATAATAGCCAATATTACCAACATCACTAACCAGATCAATTGCTGTTTTTGGTATAAATGATATTTCTACATGGCAAAAAATTTACCAGTAGGTGAAGTAGAGTAATAGAAAACCAACAGACCCAACAGTCATGGCATGCATGCTGATGATTCTGTGTAATTAAATCATTCATTTAAGTGGCTTGCTCAAAATAATAGCAGTGTGGAGTTCAATTAGTGAGGTCATTCAGTCTGTGAAAAAAAACAGGTGTCAAACAGGTGGCCCTTATTTAAGGACGAAGGCAGCAAAAGTTGTACATGATAGGTATAGTGCATTTCTCTCTGAAAATCTGAGTAAAATGAACCATACAGAAGAACGGCTTACTTTGATTAAAAAGTTGATTGGAAAGGGGAAAAACGGTAAGGAAGGGCAGAAACTGATAGGCTGCTCAGCTAAAATTATCCCAAATACTTTAAATGGCAACCAAAACCGGTAAGACGTGGAATAAAATGGAAAACTACCATTTGAATGGATAGAAGAATAGCCAAAATGGAAAAGACCCAGCTCATGATCAGCTCCAGGGTGATAAAACAAAGGTCTATAGTTACCTGTGAGTACTGTAACAACTAGAAGACATTTATGTAAGGCCAAGCTATTGGCAAGAAGCCCCCTCAAAGTCTCATTGTTAAAAAAATGTGTTGAAGAAGTTACAATTTGCCAAAGAACACATTGACTGGCCTAAAGAAAAATGGAACAACATTTTGTAGACTGATGAAACCAAGATTGTTTTTTTTCGGGTTTAGGGGCCACAGGCAGTTTGTCAGATGACCTCCAAACTCTGAATTCAAGCCACGGTAAACCGTGAAGACAGTTAAGCATGGTAGTGCAAGAATCATGATATTGGGATGTCTCTCACACTATGGTGTTGGGTCAATTTATCGCATACCAGGGATCATGGATTAGTTTGAACACATTAAAATACTTGGAGAGGTCATGTTGCCTTATGCTGAAGAGGAAATTCCCTTGAAATGGGTGTTTCAACAAGACAACGACCCCAAACACACCACTAAGTGAGCAGCATCTTGGTTCCAGACCAACAAGATTAAAGTGGAGTTCCATCCATTTTAATAAGTTTAGATGTATGTAATCCCCTTTAAAAATGCTGTTACCAATGTAAACTATTTTTTTTTTGCAAGTAAATACCTTTTTTTTCTTCTTTATTCATCCGCACTTCCGGGTCCGGCTGCCTATAGGCGATTACGTCACTAAGCGATTTGCAAGAGCTGCTGGGATGTATCTCAGCAGCCCTTGCGAATTGCCTAGTGATGAAATCTCGCATTATTACACCAGCACCAGCTGTACTCAGGGATGGATTGCTTGGAGTCCGTGCTCCGTCCCTGCGGTATGACATCAAAAATGCTGATTTTCAGGAAAAACCAAGAAATGAAGAGAAATGTAGTGCAATCATCCTGGGCTGGAATACCTGTTTACAGGTGCCAGAAGTTTGTCGACTCCATGCAACACAGATGTGAAGCAATTCTCAGAAACAGTGGTTCTGCAACTATAGTTCAGTGATTCACAGTAAAGCTAAATCTTCAAGCATTTTTCAGTTTATACAGTAAATGTTTGAGTTTGTAAAGAGAAATGCAAACAGTGCTATTTTTTTTTTGAAAAGCCTAATATTCCCTTTTCTTCAATTTCAGTAACATAATAATACATTTGAAACATTTTTCATGTTTTGGTTTAGAATAGACTGTGCAGCATTCCCAATGCATTTCCCTGTATGTAAATAAAAGCTATTATAAGGATTTTGAGCTTTTCTCATTTTTTTAAATGTACTGCTATTATTTTGAACACAACTGTAAATAATTAAAGTGTGTGAACACCTACCTCCATTTAAAATATAAATTAAGGGCAAAACAAGTATAAATATACACATCTTGCTGTGCAAAAGTTTTAGGCATACAGTGGGTACGGAAAGTATTCAGACCCCCTTAAATTCCTCACTCTTTGTTATATTGCAGCCATTTGCTAAAATCATTTAAGTTCATTCTTCTTCCTCATGAATGTACACATAGCACCCCATACTGACAGAAAAACACAGAATTGTTGACATTGTTGCAGATTTATTAAAAAAGAAAAACTGAAATATCACATGGTCCTAAGTATTCAGACCCTTTGCTGTGACACTCATATATTTAACTCAGGTGCTTTCCATTTCTTCTGATCATCCTTGAGATGGTTCTACACCTTCATTTGAGTCCAGCTGTGTTTGATTATACTGATTGGACTTGATTAGGAAAGCCACACACCTGTCTATATAAGACCTTCCAGATCACAATGCATGTCAGAGCAAATGAGAATCATGAGGTCAAAGGAACTGCCTGAAGAGCTCAGAGACAGAATTGTGGCAAGGCACAGATCTGGCCAAGGTTACAAAAAGATTTCTGCTGCACTTAAGGTTCCTAAGAGCACAGTGGCCTCCATAATCCTCAAATGGAAGACGTTTGGGATGACCAGAACCCTTCCTAGAGCTGGCCATCCGGCCAAACTGAGCTATCGGGGGAGAAGAGCCTTGGTGAGAGAGGTAAAGAAGAACCCAAAGATCACTGTGGCTGAGCTCCAGAGATGCAGTCAGGAGATGGGAGAAAGTTGTAGAAAGTCAACCATCACTGCAGCCCTCCACCAGTCGGGGCTTTATGGCAGAGTGGCCCGACGGAAGCCTCTCCTCAGTGTAAGACACATGAAAGCCCGCATGGAGTTTGCTAAAAAACACCTGAAGGACTCCAAGATGGTGAGAAATAAGATTCTCTGGTCTGATGAGACAAAAATAGAACTTTTTGGCCTTAATTCTAAGCGGTATGTGTGGAGAAAACCAGGCACTGCTCATCACCTGTCCAATACAGTCCCAACAGTGAAGCATGGTGGTGGCAGCATCATGCTGTGGGGGTGTTTTTCAGATGCAGGGACAGGACGACTGGTTGCAATCGAGGGAAAGATGAATGCGGCCAAGTACAGGGATATCCTGGACAAAAACCTTCTCCAGAGTGCTCTGGACCTCAGACTGGGCCGAAGGTTTACCTTCCAACAAGACAATGACCCTAAGCACACAGCTAAAATAACGAAGGAGTGGCTTCACAACAACTCCGTGACTGTTCTTGAATGGCCCAGCCAGAGCCCTGACTTAAACCCAATTGAGCATCTCTGGAGAGACCTAAAAATGGCTGTCCACCAACGTTTACCATCCAACCTGACAGAACTGGAGAGGATCTGCAAGGAGGAATGGCAGAGGATCCCCAAATCCAGGTGTGAAAGACTTGTTGCATCTTTCCCAAAAAGACTCCTGGCTGTATTAGATCAAAAGGGGGCTTCTACTAAATACTGAGCAAAGGGTCTGAATACTTAGGACCATGTGATATTTCAGTTTTTCTTTTTTAATAAATCTGCAACAATGTCAACAATTCTGTGTTTTTCTGTCAGTATGGGGTGCTATGTGTACATTCATGAGGAAGAAGAATGAACCTAAATGATTTTAGCAAATGGCTGAAATATAACAAAGAGTGAAAAATTTAAGGGGGTCTGAATACTTTCCGTACCCACTGTATGTGAAAAAATGCCTTTTCATAAATATAAAGTGTTAAAGGGTAACTCCACTTTTGTGGGGATAAAAATATCAAACAAAGAAAAGACGATATAGCGTATACAATTGCAACACAAATCATATTGTAATTGAATGTTATTAAAAATGACCTTTCCTTTTCAATCTGCAGCTGTTCTGTACACAGAATGTGTACTGACCACACCCCAGTAACATGATTTCCTGCTTGTGTGATTGGCTCACCAATTTTCCCAGAAGTCTGCACAAAGATACAAATCAGATTTTAGGCATCCCCTGCAACAAAAATGTGATTTTTTGGTGAGATACTCCCAATAGGAACACGTCTAAAGGGATACAGGCCCAGCAGCTTTCCTCATTAGAGCTATGCAGCTGCCACAGCTGATAGATAATTATGAAACCACTCCCATTAGACCAACTCAGCACAGAGAAACAAACAGGTATTTCTTTAGAATAACAAAAGGTAGGAATCTGCAACATAGTTTGTTAAAGACCTTGTAATGTACATAGATCAACCAGAGGGGAATGTTTTTTTCTCAACAAAAGTGGAGTTACGCTATAAAAGTTTATTTTTATCAATTCGATTAATAGAAAGTAAATGAACAGAAGAGAAATCCAAATTAAATCAATTATTGGTGTGACCACCCTTTACCTTCAACACCATGACAATTCTTTTAGGAACACTTGTACAAACCTTTTGAAGGTTTTTAGGTAAGTTGTTCCAAACATCTTGGAAAACTAACCACATATTTTCTGTGAATGAATGCTGCCTCAAATCCTTTTGTATTTTTAATCTCAGACAGACTGACACAGCCAATGCTTCTGGTGTTAACAGTCCTTAGGAAACACACTCTGATAAATGTTATGCAGCTGTCTCTACAGTGTATGAATGTAGACAGGAGGTGACTGCAGTACCAAGATTTAACATTAGATTTAAAAAAATGTGAAATCACATATTTATTAAGAAACAACAATGGCAATTGTTTCTGATACACAAAACTCTAACAAACAAAATGTAATCTTTTTTTCCCTGGAGTTTTTTCAGTAGTGCTCCAAAAGTATTATTGCCACTCCAGATATACAATGACCTTTGCAAGTTCTTAAAAAGTACCTTTATTAGTTTCTTCTTGGTTCAAACAATCATTCATGTCTGTGTTTGAGATAAAATATGCAAGGCTGAACAACTTCCTAAAGATGTCTTGGTAAGTGTTGGCAATACTGATGATGTTCCCTTTCTATGGGAAAGCAAAGCAAGCTGTTCTGTTGCTAAATTCTTTTGTAGAAACATCTATAAAATAAATCTGCATATGTATTTGCAAACCAAATTGGTGCAATTTTACTCAAATTATAATCCCATGGGGTTTTAAAGCTGGCTTACAAAGCTTTCATTTGAAAACATACTGATTTCAGTAACTCAGGGAAACTAGTGTAATCATTTTGGCTTTTCCCATAAAGCAGTAAACTGGTATATACACATACTGCAAACATAAGTATATTGTAGCTGAATTATGGGTGCCTGACAGCTTCTATGTTTGTTTATGAAATTTTTTTATCCAGAATGTTAACACTTTAATGTGGTTATACACAGTAAGACAGGGATGGCCATCTTAATATGTACTTCAACATAGGAGACATAATAATCCACCGATTTTGCCCAAGATACATATTGCTGAATATGTGCAGCAAAGATATGTTGCTCACAAACCAAATTTGTAAAGTATAGGCAAAACAACGCAGGACCTAGTCCTACAATGGATGGACTTTAATGGCAATAGCATGAGACCAACTCAATTTGTTTTATAATAGTATCACAATAATTTTATTCATACATACGTATATGTATGAAGATTGTGCAGTACTAGATTGTGCAGATGCGGACTCTGTGGAGGCTCTCATAGGAAGCATGATCCAGTGCTATACCAGCTGGTTGGTAAACAACAAACAAACAAGGACGAAATCCTTTTAGGAAGGCTCTAACTGCCATTGGTAATCAGCCAAGTGGTTCTGGGGCTAAAAAAGCCAAGACAGCGATAGATTTTGAAGAGTTACAATTCCTGAAGGCCGGTATGAAACACGACCAATGAAGGTTGTAACAGGCACGCTCTTGGGGTATTGGAAACCAGGATGCACTATGCAAGGGAGGTGCTGTATAAGGGTGATAATCTGTATTCACACGTCTGTACGATTTTAATGTTTTTTTATTTGTATCATTTGGTTTTTTGCAAACATCCTATATTTTTAACCATATATGTATAAATAAAATTATTGTGATACTTTTATACAACAAATTAAATTGATCTCATTCTATTGCCATTAAAGTCCATCTATTGTAGGACTAGATCCTGTGTTGTTTTGCCTATGTTATATATTTTGGGATGTGGCATGGGTAGAGGTCACTCTTTATGCTGCAAATTTGTAAAGTGTATTAATAAATAAGAGCTGTACAGATGTGTGTAGCATAATTGTAAAAAATAACATAATTTTTCCTGAATGCTTAAGGCCCAATATTTAGAGGTAATATGTAACAGGGTTGAGCGATACTTGCATAACTGTTTATTAAACCCATCTTATTAGGAAAAAAAACACTAAATTAATTTTAGTGCAAATAGACACAATATAATGCCCAATGTTTCACTAAAATATAAAAGGTGGGGCAGATGCTTATTATAGCCTTTACAGGTTATTAGATTATAGTTAACTGTGAAATATGGCTTTCGAATTATTGCTTTCACTCCCAACATTTTCATCAATACCTCACACGTGTGGCACAATTTATGCTTACATACATGTGCGCTGTATACTGTGTGTACAGGGGTGAGGGGGATACTTTTATTTATTTTTTCTTATTTCTATTTGTTTTATTACAATTCAATTTTTTACACTTTTTTTTTAAATGTTCAACTTTTGGTGTTAAGAGGAACCAACGAGCCTCCTGTGTGACAGCATTGGGCAGATGACCTTCACCATCTGTAAAGAATAATAGCAAGATTATGACTGCAGCAGAAATCAGATTGTTTTAACCCCTTGTTTACCATGCTATTTATAAGTCTGTTATTTTTCAACAGAAAAGCTCTCTTGCAGTTACAAGGATGAGACAGACCATTTTAATTTGTTATTGTATTTACATCTGCTAGTACATCTAATGCTCCCCTCTCTCTAGACTGGCAATGCTGCTGTCTAAATCTGCCCCCTGTGGTCCTTCATCCAGAGTGGTGTCTGTATAACAAAGGAGGTGTGTTAATGGCCAGATACCAGGGAAAAACAGAGGGAAAAAGCCGTAAAAGAAATGAATGCAGCCACCACATCTACTAATTGGCAAGCTGCAATATCTTTGTATTCATTTTTGGTTTTGGGCTTAATACTGCTTGAAGCAAATGCCACAATTTCTTCTAAAAAAATAGGTTGTTATGGAAATTGTGTATAACTTGTCTATAACAAACAGCAAAAAAAGGAACTGCACAGTGATTGTGTGCAAAGCTCTTATGATACCTTGCCTGTTCCACATTGTTTAGTGAGTATACCTTTTAGTTTGATAGGAAACCCCTTTGAACATACATTTTATGTGCAAGGTTTCTTACAATTTACTAATATGCTGCTTAATGTGTTCAGTATAAATGGCTTTTTCAGATTTTGACTTTTTAATGCATACATGTTTTACGTTTTTGATGTATAACTGTGAATGTATTTCAAAATTCTTCTTATACCATCTGTACTGCCTCTCAGAGGACCTTATTCCATACTTCTCCAAACTCTAGAATACACATATTTAAACCTGTCTTTGACATGAATGTTAAAGTAGCCCTTAGAGATCCACATCAGAATTCGTCAACATAAGATTGTCTTGTTACATTGGCCCACCGTGTATTTACTAAAATATAAGCTCACTGTAATCAGCCAGACTTATAGAGAACATAAAGCTAAAGGTGTATTATTATTCCAGAAAAGTCTGTATGCCTATACTTGTCAATTTATAATATTTATGATTTAAAGGGTTTCCAAATACCAAAAATGTAGAACCCTAGGAGTCAAACATTACCCACTATAGATCCCAGCCCTGAACTGATTCAGCATGAAAACAGCGTCTTTTTTTTTCAGGACAGCACTGCCCTGACCTTAGAAACTTACTATAGTTATTGAATTTTTAAGGCCAGAAATATGTCTTGCTGAAAAAAGCAAAATGGACCTGAGCCTTTCAGTAACTTTGGAATTGATCTATTGTTGACCTCAATCAACTAATTGAAAAGAGTCATAAAATAGAAATCCATGTTCCAAAGGAATCCAAAGGAAACCCATTTTAAGATATAATACAGGAGAGATTTCTCGTAAACTGTCATTATACAGTAAGATGCAGCTCTGCATTGCATAAAACAGCCTTGTAAATGTTAGTACACAAAAAAAATCAAGTGATAGTTTCATCATCATGCAATATTTCCTAATTTAATATTCTAATGACCAATCAGTTAGTGCAGTGATTCCTTTCTATGAATAAATCACTAGTGCAAGACAAACCAAACATGAATTGTGGTACAACATCATCAAAAATAAATAACACAGTGCAATATTTTTATTTTGTTAAATTAAAAAAATACATTATACTTTAAATGCCTAAATTCTAATTCAATGCAAAATTAACATTTTAATGTAATCTGTTACAAGACATATATGACACAATGTGCATAAAAATGTGCTGAATTAAATAAACTATACGACAACTCCCACAGTGCAAAAAACAGTAATTGAATGTCACCCATCTACGTGATTGAAGTCTTTGTCATGCAAAGTGTATAAATCTTTAAAGGGTAAAAATGTGCAGAGAAGGTACACCACCATCTTCTATTGCAAAGACTATGTGCCCATGGACTTATTTTTCTGGAGTTAAGCTTTAAGGGAAAATGCAGGAAAGTTGAGAGGATCATTCATATTTAGAGCATAGAGAGTAGGGATAAACCAAATATACCTGAGTTTGGTTGGACACCGGGGCAGTGAATGTTACTGAAATTCAGGTGCTGAAGCTAAACCCCGTAGAAGTCAGTGGGAGTCAAATGTTAAAAGAAGTCCTTTTTCTAGGCTAATAGGCAAGGGGTTGTACAGCAAATGGCATGGGGGTCTGGAAACAGCTCTGGGGAACATGTAACAAAGCAAAAAATTAAAATAAAAGGAATGTGGGGAACAGCCCTTAATGGGCAGTATTAAACAAACCAAAATGCTTTACATAATATGCCTGAGGAATGCCCTGAACCAGCCTGTGAAGTGGCATCTGTACAATGTATACAACCTAATACAGCAAAACGGACATGATTTACAAAGTAAATAATGCTAAATTGGCAATAATTGACAGCTCCTGGCAGCTTCTGTTTGTAAACAAAGCATCCATCTGGGGATTCTCTTGATCTGTACCAGACCCTTATTCTAGTTTTTATTGGGGGACCACATACAAAAAATAGATAAATCAGGTTCACTCTAAAAATACCTACTAGTCCCCTATCCTTATCCATATCCCTACAATCCATTGTCAGATCTCTAAATCAAGATAGACAATTAATATTGACAAAATAAATGTTATATTTATTTGTAACCATGTCCTTGAACTCCCCTCTCTGTACACTTTCAAGCTGCTGCTCACATACAGCTTGGAGAAAGGTACACAGGCACTGATGTGTTACAGATCAGTATTAAGTGATAAAATAAACATAAAATACACTTTAGTTACAGATATATCATTATTAGTTCAATCAGCTACACAGTGATAGTAGGGAGTAATACGATTCTGGCTTTATACTTTATTTCAATAAACAATAAATAAAAATTTTATTGATGTGCTTTCTTAATGGAAAACTTTAAGGAAAACAGAAATTTCAGTGGCAAAGTTATACAGTGAATGTACTTTAACTATAACTAAAAAACAACAATTATTAACCTGTTGCCAACCACTTACCGCATATTTACTTTGGCAGTGTGGCTCTCCCAGGCAAACCAACGCAGGGCTACGTTGGTCACTTGGAGGCAGCTAGGGGGCGAGCGCGCGCCACTGGCAGGATGCTCCCACCCCTGCTCATCAGCGGGGAAGCCGATGCAGAGGGCAGGTGGCTCCAGTTGCCGCCTGACACCCGCAATGCATTCCCCGTGTTGTAAACACAGCTGACCGTTCTTCTCCCTGGAATGACCATAGAGCCCCTGTGATCCTTCTATATAGGATCACAGGTCTCTATGGTCATTTCAGAAGCTACATAATGTTAATCTCCTTCCTTGCCAGTGTCATTATTACAGTAACAGTGCATATTTTTAGCACTGATTACAGTAGTAATGTCACTGGTCCCCCAAAAAGTGTCAAAAATGTCAGTTAGGGGTCCGATCTGTCCGACGCAATGTCACAGTCCTGCTAAAAATCGCAGATCACCGCCATTACTAGTAAAAAAACAAAACAATAAAAATGACAAATGATCTTTCCGGCAGTTAGTAGACGTGATAACTTTTGCGCAAACCAATCAAAATACGCTTATTGTGATTTTTTTTTTACCAAAAATATCTAGCAGAAAAGAAATTGGCCTAAAATGTTAAAAAATGTTGATTTTTTTTTTTTTTGAGAATCTTATATAGCAGAATGGGAAAATATTGGTTTTCTTTTCCAGAATTGTCGCTCTTTTTTTGTTTATATCACAAAAAATAAAAATCGCACAGGTGATCAAATACCACCAAAAGAAAGCTCTATTTGTGGGAAAAAAAGAATATCAATTTTATTTGGGTACAGTGTCGCACCACCACGCAATTGTATGTGAAATTAACGCAGTGTCAAATCGCAAAATATGGCCTGGTCATTAAAGGGGAAAATCTTCCGGTCCAGAAGTGGTTAAAGCGATAGTAACATTTTTTTTTTTTTTCTCTAAACAAGCTGTTAATAGCAGAACTTACATGCTCTTGCTGTTGATTATTCATTTTTCCCCTCCTCATACTGCCTCCTAGCCATGCTGCCTGACAGTGACATCAAGTATGTGGGTGCCCCCTATGCCCATTAGGACCTATAGAGTCTCGCCAGAGTCTCCACAATATGCAAACTGCTGTTTAGAATTACAACCTCTAAGTACAGTCATTCCCAAGAGTGACACTATGCCAAAGCTATGCTGGTTCAGGAGCTGCTATCACTCATAGTAGGAGGAGAGGCATGGATTTGACTCTGGGTCTCTCTCACCCTGCTTGTATGTATGGCCCTGGAAACTGCTACATATTGAAGTTCTAATCAACAGAGAGTATGTAATGGGGACTCCAGTGAGACTCCAAGCTTTTTCTTTAATATCACTTTAATTGTGCATCCACATCATTTTACACATGTTGAAAACATGTTATTTTGTTCAAAATAGAACTTTCCTCATTGTTCATGTTTTTTTACCTGTCTCTAGCCAAAAATCTTAGAATTTATAATCTAGAACAGGCATGAAAACACATGAAGTAAGAGGGAATGTAAAACTCCTGATCTTCATATACAGCATATGATCTATGTCAGTGACTCAGCACAACAGACAGGCAGCCAGGTTAGCAGTGGAATCCTACATAATACCCTCAGTATTTTTACTATTATACAGGATTTATACAGCACTAACAGTTTGTGCAGCGCTTTACAACGTAAGGGTACAGATTTCCTTTTAGTCTTCTTTTTTTGCTAAAAAAAAATAGTATGCATACTTTTTCTCAGCCAGTCAAATAGCTGTCATAGACTTGATGCAATAGAAGCTGTTTGGTCCTGTGTGTATGTGATACTATCAGCAGCTCAGCTGTCATTCTTATAGCTGCTGCATTGTATTGTATGACCTGGGCAGGATAGAAAGCACCATCTATCATGTTTCTATATTAGCTCTCCCATGATCCCATCTCTCCATCTGAGAACTGTTATGTGTGAGATCATAATGAAGAATGCAGGGTTTGCTGTCTGTCCTGTAGTGCACAGTAATCTCTCAATAGGAGGTTTTAGCTTTTTCTTTTTTCATTTCTATAAATCCGTAGTTTGTATAATGCTGACCGATTGTAAGCTGTCTATTGGCTGACTGATTTTCTAGCTGATATAAGTGATTTATATAAACCTGACATCTTCTACAACACTGTACAAAGTAAAGACATATTGGGGCTATAACAATGAATATACACATACAAGAAACAATATGAATGACAGCCTTGCATTATAGTGCTTACAATCTAAAAAGAGTAGGGAACAATACAAGACAAAATACCTGGAAGCTTTAGTTGCCTTACAGAAATAATAACCATGGAGGTCCTGGAATCCTGGAATATCACACGTTGTGAAAACAATAGTTGTAGATGAATTGAAGATTTAAACACATGAATAGTTGAAGTACAAACATTCATCACAATGAACTTATTATTAAGTCTTTGAAAATAACACGTTATCATCTGTTGAAGAATTTGCTTGAAAAAAAATATCTCTTTGGAGTTTATAGCCAGTTGAGTTGTTTAATGTATCCATTGTATAGACAAAAAAGTACTAAAAGCAGGGCTTTTTTTTCAGCTGGAACTTGGTGGAACTCAGTTCTACCACCTTTGGCTCAGGCCCTCTGCTCCCTGCTTACCACTATCACTCATAAACACAGAGGTCTGACTTCTTGTGTTTTCCAAGTGCAGTATAAGGACAAAAGAGATGCCAGTGCCTGGGGTGCAGTGCGAATGCTGACACCCCCACTGGATGATCTCCCTGCAAGTGTGAGAGGTGAAGTGAGATGTGGATGGGGGATACAGAGCTAAGCAGCTGTGGAAGAAGGATAAACTCTGCACTCTGTGTATTGCCCACCCCTAAACTCTGCACGCAGCACACCCCTGAACTCTGCACTATGTATGTAGCACACTCCTTAACTCTGCACTTCACACCCCATAGAACTCTGCACTCTGTACATTCCTGGTATTTAATGCCCCTTGAAGACCGCCCCACTGTTAATTAAATTTTAACCAATTTAGGAGGGGGTTTTGGTCGTGGTTGAGTTCCTGCACCTACTTTCTGAGAAAAAAAGCCCTGACTAAAAGTCCTAAAGTGATACTAAAAACACACTGTTTAATTTAAATTGTCCCTTCTATTTATGTATGTGAATGATGGCATTGTAATTATTTTATTAAAAAAAAAAAATATCTAAGTATCTTTTTTCCTATTCTATATAAAGCTGTCACATGTCCCAACTCTTTCCCAGCCTTCTTGAGGGAAATATAAGCAGGAGGAGCTGCTAGTCTTCTGCTGTTGGTCACATGTTCAAAATGAAAAAAAAAAAAAAAAAAAGCCTTTGGAATGCAGAGTAAAATAAATATTTAATATAAATTAATTTAAAGTCTAGTTTTAATTTATCACACACATATATTTGAAATCAAACCTTTACTATTATTATTTTTTGGCAATAACATGGTGTGGATAGATTTCTGCCAGACATAGGCTGTGTCACACCCATCCAGTCTGTGTCTTAGAATACAGGGGATGTAAAGCCTTAATCTACATGTAATATCCCCCCTCCCATTGTGTTTAGCGGGTTTGTGGAAGTGGCATGGAAGAGCAGGAAGGAAGCGTGTTTTGTCATTTACCACTGTGTATTCATCCATGTGTGACTCTGTAGTCACATGCACTGCTCAAATGTGATAAGGAGAAAATGTTCAACATAGAAATTCACTGAAAACTGAGCATGTGCAGAGTTGCCACCACAACTGCAAAATCCCTAGCTGAATTGAAGACATGAACAGAAGTTGGAGATAGAGAGCAGCAGGATCAACCAGGTTTTTTGCAGAAAACAAAATCTCACAGTGACTGAGTATGAACTACATGTAATACAGCATTTATTGATAGTTTTTTTATGATGTGGGTTTAGTAATACTTTAAATATGTGAATAAACAAGAAGGGACATAAAACCATTCATGATGGCAGAGATTTTTGAGACAGTTCTCCAATTAACCACTTACCGCATACTAACGTACCGGTATGTCGGTACACTTTGCGGGGTTATACCGGAATGATGCCTCTAGTTAGAGGCATCATCCCGGTACTGTGGTTTGAAGCCGACGGTCGGCTTTCCGTCGGCAACGACCGATGCGGCTCGGGAGCCGCTCGATCGTTACCCGGGGGGCGGGAGGGGACTTCCCCCCTTCCCGCCGCCTTCCCTGGCTTTGCTCGGGGCTCCCGTCCCACCAGGAGCCCCGAGCACCCATCCGGCATGTCCGCCGGCTGGATGGAGTCCCGATGAATGCCGGAAACGGCATGGATCGGGGCTCCGATGACGTAACCCGGAGGCGGCGTCCATGACGTCACTTCCAGGTTACTGTGCTGCAAAAGGCAGCAGATTTGAAAAACGGCTGTATGCAAAAATGCTGTTTTCGGCGTTTTGCATACAGGGAAGTGTAGTGGAGGGGTCGATCCCTCCATAAAGTGTACCTGTCACTACATATTGGTGTCACAAGGGATGTTTACATTGCTTGTGACAGCAATAAAAGTGATCAGATTTTTTTTTTAAAAAAAAACCTGTAATAAAGTTTAAAAAAAATAAAAAATAAATAGAAAAAAAATAAATAAAAAATTTAGCCGCCCCCGTCACCGTTAGCTCGCGCACAAAAAAAAAACGTATACGCAAGTCGAGCCGCGAATTAAATCGCTGTTCAAACCCCACATGTGAGGTATCGTCGCTATCGCCAGAGCGTGGGCAATAATTTTAAAAAAAGAGCTACACTCTAAACTGGTAACCGTTAAATAAATTTAAAGCGCCGCAGATTGAGATCTCTATTGACCGTAGTTTGTCGCCATCCCACGGGGGGGCGCAATTTTAAACCGTAACATGTTGGGTATATATTTACTCGGCGTGACATCATCTTTCACAATATACAAAAAAATGGGCTAACTTTACTGTTTAGTATTTTTTAAATGCAGTGAAATGTGATTTTTCAAATTTTTCCCAAAAAATGGCGTTTTAAAGACCGCTGCGCAAATACCGCGTGACAAAAATTTTTGCAATGACCGACATTTTATTCTCCAGAGTCTTTGCTAAAAAATATATATAATGTTTGGGGGTTCTAAGTAGTTTTCTAGGAAAAAAATACTGGTTTTAAACAAAAAGTAAACAAAAAGTGTCCGAAATAGGGCTGGGGCTTAAGTGGTTAAGTAGCATAAGGCATACAATGTTCATAATGGTGAATGTTCAAATGGGCAATCAACAGTAAATTAGCTGAACAATTATATGGAAACTGACCATTTGGCACTTTTCATGAATACCTCTATATTAGTGCAGGTATATAGAGAGAATATATGATATAAAACCAGGGATATATGACAGTCTCTGTGGCTAATTTACCAAATGAGTAAATAATTTTACTTAGCTTGGTGAATTAGGTGACACAGTGCTGATTACCATCCAATGATGTGTAAAACAAAATAACTTTTTTCCTTGCTTGTGATTGGGTAATTTTTGCAAAGTGTATTGCATTTACATGTGCTAAGATAAGTGAAAATTCCATTGCATGCTGAGCATGCTTTACTTCTTTAGCAAATACACTACAGTATCATATCTATCTTGCCCCTATGCATTGCCAAGTGTGTCTGCTGAGTTCACTGATGTGCTTTCTGATGTCATTCCAGAATACACATCCATGTACTGTTTTGCAAATTCTTACTCTTTCCTTAATTTTGCAGTAAAGCCAAGTAAATGTGCCTTTACTGAACAAGAATTTTGTGTATATTACAAACTATTCATTGTTACAGGTGTACAAAACATAAGGAATGCTACAAATTTGCAAACACATGCACACACATACTCTTATCCTTTCCAATCAATTGCACCAGTCTGTATGCAATAGGGATGCACTAAATATCAATTGGCTTCCTTAGCTGGTCCACATTTTTCATAGCAAACAGGACTTGTTCTTGGCATTCTATCTCCTTCATATCGTATGGCTTCAATCGTTGTCCCTTAACTAAAATCTTATTTTAGGTTGTGCTGCTTGCCAATATCTTGGTATTGTAGCCAGTCCCACATGGATATAACCTTTTCAAACTGGGTTCTTGTATCAGTTTCTGTATTTTTGTCTACTTTTCTGTTCTGGTTTTTTGTCCACACTAGCACTAGATGGCAACATAGTATTGTAACTCCCATAGGTCAGATATGTCAAATGGTAAAGCTATTAGTTTATTCTTATTGACAGAACTATATTTAAGCTTGGGTCCCATGTTAGACAATAGCTCTTCTAAAATAATGGGAACAGCTAAAATGTATCTTTTCTTGTCCAATAGTTTATTTTGCTCACATATACCAGAGCAGTTTTTTTTTTTCTCATTAATTCCTATTTCGTTCTGACTTACAGCCATTAATACATTCTAACCACTGCCCTGGAAAAGGTATGACGAGGGTGAAAGTAAGAGCAATTACATAGACTGTTATGTGTATATTTATTCTGATCAAGTAACTTAAAGTACTGAACCTAGCAATTTAGAATAACAGCCAGGCAACTAGCATTTTATAATAAACTATCATCTAAAACAGCTGACTCCAAACTGAGGCATGCGGGCCAGATGGGGCCTTTTGCTTGCCTTTATCCGGCCCTTAGGGCACTTCTCATTCCACTGATATGAGGCACTATACCCTCCACTGACACCATCAAAGGGGCCCTATTCCTTCTATTAAAACTGATGATGAGGCACTATTCCTCCCACTGACACCAACAATAGGGTAATCTTCCTCCCACCAATTTCTAATGATGGGACACTATTTCTCACACTAATACCAATGAGGAGACACTATCCTACTCCCTCTGACTATAAAACCTGAGGCATTGTTTACTCCAACTGATGCTGGGGCATTTTCTAGTCCCATGACCACTCCAGCCCCACTTAAGTCTTAACCACTTTAACCCGGCCTGCCGCAGTTTTACTGTGGCAGGCGCTCCTGGGCAAAGTGACGTAATACTACGTCGCTCGCTCAGGAGGCTGTAGGGAGCGAGCGCGCACCACAGCCCGCGCGCTCCCACCCCCGCTCATTAGCCCGGGAGCCAGCACATGTGACTGGCGGCTCCGATGGCCACCAGCCCCTCGCGATCTCCCGCAGCTGAGGGAGAAAGACAGACGGCTGATGTAAACACAGCCGCCTGTCATTCTCCCTGAAGTGATCACAGAGGCTATGTGATCCTGCTATATAGGATCGCATGTCTCTGTGATTACTTCACAAGCCATGCCGCCTGACAGTTAGAATCATGCCCCTAGGGACACACTTAACCCCTTGATCACCAGTAATGTTAACCCCTTCCCTGCCAGTGTCATTTTTACAGTAACAGTGCATATTTATAGCACCGATTACTGTAGTAATGTCACTGGTACCTTCAAAAGTGTAAAAAATGTCAGTTAGGGGTCCGTTCAGTCCGCCGCAATGTCACATTCCCACAAAAAAAACGCAGATCGCCGCCATTACTAGTTTTTAAAAAAAATATATAAAAAATGACAAAAATCTTTCCCGTAGTTAGTAATCGCAATAACTTTTGTGCAAACCAATCAAAATACGCTTATTGCAATTTTTTTACCAAAAATATATAGCAGAAAACAAATTTGCCTAAACTGTTAAAAAAAATCTGATTTAATCAAATATTTTTCAAAGAAAAACAGGCAAATCTTGGTGTAGTTATAAGAACAGCTTTGCTTTTTTTCTGATCTTAAATCATAATCTATTATGATCTATTTGTAGTACTGTACCTATCTTGCATTTACAAAAGCACTTTCCTATTTTATAGTACTCTTGTATGACATTATATAGTCATATTTTCTTTATATCAACCACACTACATTTGAAAGTGTTATCTTTTGCTTATAGGTTACATTTTAACATTTTCACTGTGGGTGGTAATTCATCTTTGTTCTATAATAAAATGGAATGCGGATCTACTTTTCTATAAGGTACAGTATAGTTGTAAAGGGCCAAAAACATTTTTTACTGAACTTCAGCTTTAAAGGGTTAGTTCACTTTTAATAACTTTGCCAAAAACAGCTCTATGCGTTACAGTTTCCTCAGTACATCAACATGCAGTGCTTCATTTTGTAAAATAATTCCTACTTTTTATCTGCTTAATCTACTGCTTTGCCCTCTCTTTCCTGCAGATGGCAGGATGTACCAAGCTATTTATTTGTGGTCCCACAAACTTATGAACAAGCACTTGGCTTCATTTCTTACCCACACGGGCGCGGTCTGCTCTCTTTCACACTCACAGAATGCTGAAGTGTGAGGCTGGGTTCACACAGGAATAGACAGTTGCTGCAGTGCTATAGCTGTCCTTCCTGACTGCGGAAGCGCATCACACAGCTCCTTTTTTTTTTTGTTTTGTACAAACTTTATTGAAGTGTACATAATGTACACTTCATTCATTGAGCTGTACAGTGCCATGCGATAAAATGCAGCATGTCTGCAATTTAATGCAGCTTTGAGCTGTGTTACAGTGGGAATGGGACACACAGGAAACGGTTGTTTTGTGTGTTTCTTTGCAATGACAGGGATTTTACAATGATGTTAAACTTCTGTCACTGCACAATGTATGAACTAGCACTGGACATGCATGTGTAGTAAACAAGCAGACTGGACATGCATGTGTAGTAAAGAAAGCCAAGTGTTTGTTTGTGAGATCCAGGGTCCTGCGTCCATTGCTCAGTACTCCCTGCCATCTTCAGAACAGAGAGGGGAGGGCAATAGAATAAGCAGCCTAAAAAGGAAGCATTCTCTTTTGAAACAGAGATTTATGGGTTAACCGCTTCAATACAGAGCACTTTCAACCCCTTCCTGCCCAAGCCAATTTTCAGCTTTCAGCACTGGCACAATTTGAATGACAATTGTGTGGTCAATCAATGCAGTACCCCTATAAATTTGTTATCATATTTTTCACACAAATAGAGTTTTCCTTTGATGGTATTTAATCACTGCTGGGTTTTTTATTTTTTGCTAAAAAAAAAAAAAAAAAAACCTTAAAAAAAAATTTTTCTTAGTTTTTGAGATGTAAGTCATTATAGGTGAACTAACCCTTTAAAGAAAAGTATTAAGGAAAGAAAGAAAAAAGATTTAATCAAACTTTTTAAAAAGTCCATTTATAACACATTGATGTTTGCAAAATCCAAACTCCTTCATTGGTGAACTATTTGATTAAGTCCTGAAAAAAATGGCAGCCATGGGTCCCACGCACTAGCTATGGTAGCTCTTTCTATCACTTTTTTTCTTCATAAATTCACTTTAAATCTTTCTTACATAAGATTCTAAAAAATATGCATGGCTGCTTCAACATTGTTATATATGCAGCCTGCCACCAGGGGCTGATAAAAACCAGTAAGTAAACCTGGTGTAGTACGATGTCTATATATTATAATGATAAGGAATAGGCAGGAAGATTTTTTTTTTTAATATATATATACTGAAATGTTTAATTTTATTAAACCATATACAGTTTTCTTTTCAGCCAGACTTCCACAGCCCAGTTTTTTCAAGCCATGTAACTAATCTGAGCACTGCATGAAATAATCAGATTATGTAGGGGTCAACAAGCAAGGAATAATGAGCATGCACGAATTGATAAAAAGTGTTCTCCTTGAAGCTAATAACCAGGCACTGTAGATATGTCCCTTTACCCCTTTTCTCTCTATGTGAGTCTTTTTTGTTGCACATATCTGAACAAGTATTGTTACAATTTTAAACTCTAGAATACTATATTTTATGTATTCTTTAAACTTTCAATTTATAAAAAAAAAAAAAAAACATTTTTTTGCCGTTAGGAGAGGATTAACAATAATTACTGAATTTAGGCATAAAGCAATACTGATTTGGTTTTCCATTTTCTTGGAGAAAGTAAAATCCTTTCAAAAGACAGAATCCAATGTGTCCACTAAACAGACATGGTTTAGTGTTAAATGTTTTTTAAAACTGGAAGGAATTTAAGTGCTTTTTGCAGAAGTGCACTACAGTCCATTTAACATGGTTTCCTATGGGACACGTTCACATCAATGCTTTATTTAATGCCACTGCATTTTTGGAAAGGGTCAGAGATCTTTTTTAAACGCAAAACAGTGCATTTTTGATTCAATAGACTTCCATGGCTGCAGAAAAGCATGCAGTGCATTTTTTTTTGCTGTGATTTTTCTGCAATTTAGCAAATTGGCCAAAAAAAAATCAAAAACCCATCAAAAACAAGTGCAAAAATGCACCGCAAAAAAGCACTGCAGAAATGGATCAAAAGCAAACTGCATAAGTGTCAACCAGGCCTTAGTGGAATGCATCAACATGATAGTGAATAATAAGGGTTACTGTTTGCTTTTTTTTTTTTTTAATTTGAGAAATGCCCATATTGAAAACAAATTGTAATGCCCTAATTTGCATACTTCTTACACAGTGCATTATTATTATTATATAGGATTTATATAACGCCAACAGTTTAGGCAGTGCAATACACGATGCTTGAAGCCGATAGTAAAATTGTGCGACGACGTACCCTCTCCCAAAATGAACTTCACACAAAAGAGTGATCTAAGTAAAATAAACCAGGTAATTTCTTGACAGGGCTTAAAGTAAGCAGATTGTAAATGCAGCCACCTGTTCACAGGATTAAGACCCTACACAGCATAACCAGTTTGTACAAGCATGTGCTTATATCACAGCTTTGATGAGAATCGTTGAATGCACATTTGTTCTTCAATTGAATCTGTTTCAGTTCCTGCAATGCACACTACTGTGGTCAAAAAGCAATCCTGTGGCAAATTTATAAATCTATAATAGTACTCTAACAGCTGTGCTTTCAATTACACACAATGTCCATCAGATTCCGCACTCACTGGAAACATCAGACCCGAAAGTCTATAGATGCTTATGTTACAGCCTCCTGATCATCAGTTCTCCAGGTAAGAATTTAGAGACTTTTAGAAATGTGGGTTTGACATTTCCAGTGAGTGTTGAAGCTGATGGGTATTTGTATAATTGAAAGCAAGGGTATCGGAGTACCATTGTTATCTCATAACCCAGAAGTGGGTGGTGGCGCTGCAGCTGAATGTCAATATAAACAAGCACAGTGTTTATGTTTTTGAGCTGAAATGTACAAATCTCCACTTAATTGTCTATCTTCTCCAGGAAACCTATAGAAGCAATGGCTGCCAGTAGATTTCTGTACAAGTTTTTACAGCTTTTTGGGTTTTTGATCAGTTAGCATGGAAAACTGTGAGGTGATTTCATTTGTTGTCTGCTGATTAAAGCTTATATCATGGAAAAAATGCTATACATCTTTGCAATACTTACTTACACAATAGAAAAAAAAATGCAGTACATCTGTGCAAGTTAAATCTGACTCCCTGTTCTGGTTATACAGAGAATATGCCCCACTACAACACCTTAACAATCCTATAAAAAGGATGGAGAGCATCTGTTGATCTTCAAAATGTCACCTCCTTCCCCCTTCTGCATTAGTGCTTATCAAAGCACTTCATTAATGATGGTATGTACATTGTGTTCTTGTAGCTATTGATTCAGGTAGGGGGTTAGGAGGGCACACTATGCTTATAGGCTCTCGTTTTTGTGATTGCATTTTTATGCCTTTTTTCATGAAGTTTTTAGGGCCAAAAATACACCAAAAATACTATCACCCTTTTCCATTGGACAGAAGAATGTTTCATAGGTGTGAACAGACCCCCATAGACACTATTTGATTTCCTCTTGTACTGCATTGTCCCACAACAACGCATGCAGCTGTGATGGAGGGAGGGAGTGCCTGACTTATACAAGATAAAAAAGGAGTTCCTGTCAGAGGGAGGTAGTACCTGACTCATACAAGATAAAAAGCACAATTGCAAAATCAGTGTAGTCTTTCTGTATATCTTCTTACATTTGCAAAGTGTGTTCCATGCTTGTTTAAAGAGAAAGTTAAAAGTTTTTTTTTTTTTTTTTTGCTGACCTGCAAAAGTAAAGGCATAATGTGCTAGTATGCATCCCCACAAACGCTTAATCCACAAACTGAGGTTGGTGCATATAGACCATAGGGTGGGAGGTTCTGTTGCAAAATTCAGATACACTACATCCACATGCCTACCCCTGCCCAGATGGCAGCTCACCTCCTCATAGAATGTTATTAGGTTGGTTTGGCGAGAGCGACCTTTCCTAAACCCATGCAGATTACTGCTAATGATACTGATAAATTCTTGGATATGGTCCCTTATCATCCACTCAAATAGTTTACATACTACCAATGTTAGACTGACAGGCCTGTAGTTTCCAGCAAGAAAACTTTGGCCTTTTTTGAATATTGGTACCACGTGGGCCTTTTGCCAAACAGCTGGTACCAATCCTGTCAGTATGCTGTTCATAAAGATTAGAAATAGTGGTCTTGCTCTAACCTGACTGAGTTCTTTAAGGATTCAGGTTAGAGCCATCCAGTCCTGGAGATTTATCTATGTTAAGCTTCTCTAATCCTTTCCGGACTCCGGACTCCAGACTCCGGCCTCTATTAGCCACAAGGGTAGATCCTGTGATGTGTTACCAACAATCAACTGCGGGTATAGGATTGTGTATATGGGATTGTACGGTTGGGTTTTCTTTACTTTTTTTGTTTTTTATTGGTTGAGCCAGATGGACTTGTGTCTTTTTTCAACCTGACTAACTATGTAACTATGTAACAATACAGTCAAGGTTGTTTTACCCCTCCTTTTCCTGTTTGAAGACTGAGGAGAAGAAGGCATTTAGTACAGCTGCCTTCTCCTCCTCATCTGTAACCATCTTCCCTTCCTCATTCTTTATGGGGCCTATGTATTCCAACCTTGCTTTTTTACTGTTAATATATTTAAAAAATGTATTTGGATTATTTGTAATCTCCTCCACTATGTGTCTCTCATGGTCTTTTTTAGCCACCCTGATTGTGTCCTTACACTTCTTTTTGCGTTCCTTGTAGTGTTGAAATGTTGACAATGACCTTTGTAAAAAGCTTTGTACTTTTTACCACTTAAGCCCCAGGCCTATCTCGGACACTTTTTGTTTATAAGTTAAAATCAGTATTTTTTCCTGGAAAACGAATTAGAACCCCCAAACATTAAATATATTTTTTTAGCAAAGACTCTGGAGAATAACATGGCAGTCATTGCAATATTTTTTGTCATGCATTATTTGCGCAGCGGTCTTTAAAACGCCATTTTTTTGGAAAAATTACGAAAAATCACATTTCACTGCATTAAAAAAAACTAAACAGTTAAGTTAGCCCATTTTTTTGTATATTGTGAAAGATGATTTCACACTGAGTAAATAGATACCCAACATGTTACGGTTTAAAATTTGGCACACCCGTGGGATGGCGACAAACTATGGTCAATAGAAATCTCAATAGGCGACGATTTAATATTTTTTAACGGTTACCAGTTAAGAGTTGGAGTGTAGCTCTTTTTTTAAAATTATTGCTCACTCTCTGGCGATCGCGGCGATACCTATATGCTTGTGCTAATGAAATCATTTACAGTAATATATTTCTGCTACTATCACACCTATATATGTCTAGGTGTGTATATAAATATATGTATGTGTGTATATATACCACTATACACAAGTTCAGATGTTTTGCCTGCCTCAAAAGAACCCAAAAAAATACCAAAAAAACGCTAGCGTCAAAAAAAAATGCCCAGGTGTGTTTTTGCTGGCATTTTTTGGGGGGTTTTGGAGGCAGGCAAAACATCTGAACTTGTGTATAGTGGTGTATATACACACATACATATATTTATATACACACCTAGACATATATAGGTGTGATAGTAGCAGAAATATATGCTTGCGCTAATGAAATCATTTACAGTAATATATTTCTGCTACTATCACACCTATATATGTCTAGGTGTGTATATAAATATATGTATGTGTGTATATATACCACTATACACAAGTTCAGATGTTTTGCCTGCCTCAAAAGAACCCAAAAAAATGCCAAAAAAACGCTAGCGTCAAAAAAAAATGCCCAGGTGTGTTTTTGCTGGCATTTTTTGGGGGGTTTTGGAGGCAGGCAAAACATCTGAACTTGTGCACAGTACCACTATACACAAGTTCAGATGTTTTTCCTGACTGCAAAGAACACAAAAAAATGCCTGCTTTGAAACCGGCAAGGTGTGGAGAGAAGCTAACCCCCTGAGCTGAAAGTTTTCTAATACATACAATCCTTTTTTTTTTCTGGTTCTGGACATGCTACAGAGCTGAAACTTCACAGGTACACCTTTTAGACCCCCCAGACACAAAATCACACAAAAAAAGTTCTTAAAAATTGTCATTTTTGATAAAAAAGCCAATTATTGAAAAAATAATAAAAAAAAAGAGAGATTTTTCGATTTTTTTCTTTGGATTTAGTATCTGGGGGGTCTAAAAAGTGTACATGTGAAGTTTCAGCTCTGTAGCATGTCCAGAACCATAAAAAAAAGATCGTTTGTATTAGAAAACTTTCAGCTCAGGGGGTTGGCTTCGCTGCTGTAACACCTTGCCGGTTTAATAGAAGGCATTTTTTGGGTTCTTTGCAGTCAGGAAAAACATCTGAACTTGTGTATAGTGGTACTGTGCACAAGTTCAGATGTTTTGCCTGCCTCCAAAACCCCCCAAAAAATGCCAGCAAAAACACACCTGGGCATTTTTTTTTGACGCTAGCGTTTTTTTTGGCATTTTTTTGGGTTCTTTTGAGGCAGGCAAAACATCTGAACTTGTGTATAGTGGTATATATACACACATAATTATATGTATATAGACACCTAGCCATATATAGGTGTGATAGTAGCAGAAATATATTACTGTAAATGATTTCATTAGCGCAAGCATTTATTTCTGCTACTATCACACCTATATATGTCTAGGGGTATATATACAGACATATATGTGTATATATACCCCCTATACACATGTTCAGATGTCATGTCTGACATCAAACATGTCCTCAAAAAAGCACTGGCAGTGGCAGCCCCTGCAGCATAAAAAATGCTTGGCTGGTGAGAAGCCATATGGGTGTGCCGAAGCAATTCAGAGAAATGATCATTTCTCTATAGCGGTCACCCTGCTATGGAAGGGTTTTGTCACCCTGCCATAGCAGTCACTGCCAGTTAACCCTACACTACACTACGGTCCCCTTACACTTAACACTTTCCCTACAGAAACTACATTTTTGAAGCTAACTTAAGTGTAAAGGAGCACTCTAACTACACTAGATATCCCTTTCCTCACACTAATAAATAGCTAAATGACACTTTTAAAGTAAAATTAACAGAACTGCTTCCACTCTCTTCCATGTCCAGTATAACAATGCTAGGAATATGGCGGGGGCGATCTTATATACTGGGGGGCGTATTCACTAATGATTGGTCTAGGGACCCCCTAGTCACTCCAATCACATTCCTAGCATTCTCCTGCCCCCTCAATTGGCTTTTTCTAATGGTTCTGGTCCAATCACGGGCTTTTAAAGCCCATTTCCTGAAGCATTGCATTTTGGGCAGTTCTGGTTGCCGAATTCTGAACTTTTTGGGCAAAAAGTTCTAAATTCGGCCGAACCTCGAACACCCAATGTTCGGGCCGAACCGATGGTCGACCCGAACCGTTCGATCATCCCTAGTCACAAGCAATGTAAACATCCCTTGTGACAGTAATATGCAGTGACAGGTACTCTTTATGGAGGGATCGAGGGTGTAAACGACCCTAGACCCCTCCACTATACTTCCATGTATTCAAAAATGCTGCAAACGGCATTTTAGAATACACTCATTTTTTTAATTTGCCGCTTTTAGCAGCAGAGTAACCCGGACGTGACGTCATGGACGCCGCCTCCGGGTTACGTCATCGGAGACCCGATCGAAGCCGCATCCGGCTTAGATAAGTGATGCAGGTGTGGAGATCTCTCTGTAGGTGGATACCAGATAAGGTGAGCAGTAGGACCCAGTTGAGCTGATAATGGTGCAGCATGCACACAGCAGGAAACAGGTTGCAGTGGAAGGTGCAGAAAGCTAGATACAGCAAATAGGTATTGCAGGCTGGAGCTACAGGTAAGTACTGCAGGTAGGTACAGCAAGCATCACCATAGGAATTGAAGCCCATACATAGTCAATAAGCAGTTCAGTAAATGGAGATAAATAAAACAGTGGAGAACACCAAGGACTGGCTCTGCGGCAGAGAGAAATCAACTCTGTAATGCAAAAGTAAAAGAAAAAGCGGACCGCCTCTAAGTGTAATAGGTTTAATAATCCACCATAGGACATATGACAAATACTTGCTTACATATAGAACAATGGAATAAATGCTCATCTGAAAAGGTGGCAATCCAAAAATGGGAGTCAGCATCCAGGTGTATGGATCCATGCCAGTAGCACAGGGGAGGAAGTGGTGTCAATCTGTGACACCGTCAGGCTTGTCGGCCGGCGGCTTCCGGATACAGCTCTATATAATGTATTAAGGTAAAAAAAACCTTCTGCCTGTAGAACCACTTTAGCATTATGTTGTATGCATTTTATCAAGCAGAAAAGCTGCAAGACAAAGAAGAGGGCCAGCTGGGGTGGCCCATTGTAAAGAAAGGGGGGGAGGGGACACAATAAGGCAGACTGCTTAGTAAACTGAGGGTCAAGCAGGAATTTGAAATACAGTATGGGAGTGCCTATTGAAAACTTTTTGCCCCAAGGCCTCTACATCTGTAACAATGGCAATACCTGCTAAATTTACTTTTTTCACATTAACAAAGGAATTAGGAACAATTTAATGAGATATGCCATACTCGCAGAAACAATAGGTAGCATCTCAAGATCTTTGCTCCTCCTGTCCAAAGCTACTAGATACCTTATCTACTGCTGAAATAGGATTTAAAATACACCTGATTATAAAGAACAAAGCCTTTTTTAATTAAGTTTTTCTAAGTGCCAGAAAACTGAGACCAGTGAAGAACCGGCATGGGAGTAGACAGCACTGAACTCTTGAGCTAGTGAGTATCTCTTTCTTAAACGTTAGCAGCTACAGTAATTGTAGCTTCTGACTTTAAAAACAAACATTTATTATTTTGACGATTACCCATTTTTAGATGTCATGGCGGCATTTGTTTTCTTTTTTAGTCTTTCTTTTTTCTATTTTCCTCTGGTAATCTGGCCAGTAAGAGCCGGTTCACACTACACCGACTTGGGACGCGACTTGTGTGCCCTCTTGTCATTACAACGTCAATGTAAATGAATGATAGCCATCTTAATATGCACTACTGAAGTTGCTCCGACTTCAGAAAAGGTTCCTGTACTACTTCTTCAAGGCGACCTGTATCCGACTTGTGCACATAGACTGCAATGGGAGTCGCCTCTAAGTCGGATCCTTATCTATTTTCAAGCGACTGTAATCAAACTTTCCAGGAAAAAAAAAGGCATAGCCAGGCATTCCCCACAGACAAAGTCGCCTATCTTACAAGTCTCTTACAAGTCTCTTACAAGTCTCTCACAAGTCTCTTACAAGTCTCTTACAAGTCTTTTCACAGTCAAGCTAAAAAGTCGCTCCTTCATGGGGCGACTTTCTGGTCACGGTAGAGTGAACCGTCTCTAAGACTGTTGTTTTTCAAAAGAACGAACTCTCCTGCAAATGTATCAGTTTTACAGGGATGAGAAAAACCATTTAACACTGACAGAAGTGCTTACTATTATCAGCCTTTCTGTTGATGAGGACGAGGGCCTCTTCCCCACCTTGGCTTGTGGTTGTAGGGGTCTGCAGGTGGGGGGCTTACCAGATCCCACCCCCACATGTGAATGAGTATGGGGTACATAGTACCCTACTCATTCACCAAAAAAAATGTAGTGTAAATAAATACAGGAGGCAGTTTTTATTAAGTCCTTTATTTAAAAAAATTATTAAAGAATTGCTCCCGGCGTAGTGTCAATCACGATGAACGCCGACTGGGCCAGTGACATCACTGGGTGGCCCTGCCCCTTAGTTTATTTAGCGGAGGGTGCAGACCTCTTCTCTTTTTTTGGGTTGGCGACTGGCATTCGTCATGATTGACGCTGGATCTACACCTAGGGGACCATTTGTTTAATTTTTTGTTTTTTTAATAAACTGCCTCCTGTGTTTATTTACACTACATCTTCCTTTTTTTTTTTTTGGGTGAATGATTAGGAGTACTATGTGCCCCATGCTCATTCAACTGGGGGGGGGGGGCTGGGATCTGGGGGCCCCCTTGTGAAAGTGAACTTTCAGATTCGGATAAGCCTGCCCCCTGCAGAACCCCACAACCACCAGCCAGGGTTGTGGGGAAAAGGCCCTGGTCCTCATCAACCCTCATCAAAATGGGGACAAGGTTCTTTTGGGGGGAGGAGCCCCCCTGCCACAAAACACTTCCCAATGTTGAAGGCATGTGGCCTGGTATGGATCTCTTTTCAGGGCGGGGGCCCATGCCGTTTAAAAAAAGTATGTTGGCGTGGGGTTCCCCTTCAAATTCATTCCGGACCGAAGGTACAATTAGCCTGCCCATGAATGTTTCGAATCTATGCTGGTTACCTGCAGAACTGGCCAAGATAAAAAAAAACAGTCTATGGTCGGCTTTAGAGCCAGTAAGGGAGAGTTGCAGCATTATGACTCTGCAGCATGGAAGTGAGTATGTAACAGCCCTAAATTTCTCCTTTAATGTAAGTTACGATATAAGACGAGTCAGCTAGATGGCAAACTAAGGTTTGCTGTAACTATATTTTACATTAATAATTCCATGATTAGACTCCTCCTCTTTTTCACAGTTGTTATGTCCTATTATGTTGTTTATGCTTTGAATGCCTGTGAACTAGAGAGAATAGATACAATAGATTTGAGTCACATTTAGAAGAATTTTTATTAGCACAGATAGCGTGTACTTACCCAATTTCCTCACATCATGAGGGACCAGAGGCATGAGAGAGCTTGGTGGTCAGACTGATGCTGTGAAAAGGCCATTTTTTGGCTCTCCTCTTAATACATTGTTAAAAGGCATACAGGTTGCTTTTGGAAATGTTTGATCCACTTCTTTACGGCCCTCATGTACCTGGAAGGAGACTGAATTGACAAGGTTGGCCTCTGAAGGTGGAACAGATGGTTCCAAGAGAGAGGAGGAACACGTGTGCTTGCAGGTGTTGATAGCAGAACTTGCAGCAGGAGGTGCAGGCTTGAGAGGTCAGGCAGGACATCAGGCCAGGAACTGAAGTGACGCAAGCTGGACCAGCTTAAAGGGGCACTCTGCATGTACCACAGGTACTGGATATGTGACTTGTCGGTGCTTCCAGCAAGCTTGAGGCAGTAACATACTGCAATGACTGAGGCTGATATAGAGGACAGCTGAAGCAGGCACTCTTGGATGGTATGAAGCCAATTCGGAGACAGAAGAAAGGTCACAGAGGCAGCAGGGGTCAGTAGTAGGTGGGCAATGAGGTACAGAAACGCAGGGAAAAGCATGGTCAGGAACAAAGCCAAGGTTAGGAACATATCGGCAGAGGTATAAGCAGAGTCCAGGATTAGGTCAGGACATAGGAAAAGCTGAAGACCAGTCGGCACTAACAGTGAGCGAGAGCATCCATTAAATAGCCCATTTGGTGCCAACAGGAACTGTGGACACACAGGTGCACGCCTATGCCCAACTCTATGTGGGATGCCATGCGCATGTGCACATCTATGCGTACTGTAACTCCCTTAGAACAGCCTTCATGCTATGGGGAAAGTGAATCTTTTCTGTACTTAAATACAGTATAAGAATAAATCAAATGTATGTGTCTGTGTATGTACTGTATACAGTATATGTATACATATACAGCATTTAGACATATACAGTATAGTTTAAAAAAATATAGGCACACATTATATATTTATATATATATATATATATATATACTGTATATATATATATATATATATACTTACAAGCTTGTTCTAATTATTCAATACCAACATAGCAACAGGACATTCAAGGACATCAGCAACTTACCTTTTTGTTTTAAACCCACTAGACTTCAAATCCCTCAATCTTTTCTCAGCTCAGAAAAAAAGAGACAAAGGGATAAACACTTATCATTGTCAGTAATCCCTGAAACACTTTAGCAAACAAGTTTAAACTCTAGACTTAATGTCTGGGAAAATATGGTTAACTGTAGAGGTTATTGAAGTAAACAAAACACTGACTGATTATGAAGATTTATGAGAGAAATGTTTGAAATACAATACTTTACAGTAAGTTTCCACATTTTGTCTAGCTGTTGAGAAGCCATAGATTCCATTGTAAACTGCAAAGCTGGCACTAGATAAAACATGTTGGTCAGATTCTCATTTATGATTTAACCACCCAAATATATATATATTTTTTTCATAATTGTTTTAAAACATATATACGTGCTTGCATATGGACTAGCATGACTGTCCATTTAGTGGGGGAGAATAAACAAAACACCTTGATGGCCAATTTGTGTTGGGGAGGTAAAAACAGTAATTGTCTGAAATTTTAAAACACTGACTTTTTTAAATTCCTCAAGATTGATTAATTGTGGAAATAATCAGGTTTATTTCTACAAATCCTGACACCCAATCCAACTGAATTTAACTTGATTGGGTGATAATCACTTCCTGTCTTTGTCCAACTGGCTGTAATAGGTTCATTTATCTTTGCTTACTATATTTGCTTTAGATTGTAAAAAAACTGTTTGCCTTCAAGCACACTGGTTTTTTGTAGACACTGTTTCTCATGACAGGGGAAAATCAGCATTAAAAACCCTTTTATGTGAGCTTAGAAGAGTTTAGCAGCATTTTGTGTTTGGGAGTTTATTTTATTGGCCCAAATTTTAAATTATTCTGGCCATTGAAACGAATAAACTCTGAAATGCTAAATGTGCCTAGCGCTTAGGCATGTTTATGCACGTCTGGTGTTTTTTATGCTCAAGAATGCAATTCTTCTGTGTTCAGGAGAGGAGCATTGACTGCCTCTAAACTCTGGTAAAAGCCTATGTGTACATGGATGCATAGGCTTTTATTGAGTTGATGTAAAACTGATGTGCCTCGCGCTTATGGTAAGTAAAAAAAACTAAAACAAATGAATAAGCTGCCTGCTGCAAT
Source organism: Pelophylax lessonae (assembly GCF_965119305.1). Taxonomy (NCBI): domain Eukaryota; kingdom Metazoa; phylum Chordata; class Amphibia; order Anura; family Ranidae; genus Pelophylax; species Pelophylax lessonae. The sequence continues at coordinate 120,704,452 of NC_138776.1, read as the reverse complement.
AAAAAGTGCAAGTGCTTTTTAGATGTGTTTGTCTGTGTTTGCAGCGCTGCTATAAAATGTTAACGTGCATATATACCATAAATTGCAGTAAAATTCATAGGTGCATAGTAAAATTCATAAGTGCAAAATAAATATATAGGAACTGCATAATAAAATATATCGTCAAGTGCAATAGTGCTGTGCTGAAAGTGTGCAAAACGACCTGTTGAATATCACCATAAAACAAGTGCAACAATAAATGCTCATATACAGTCCATTATAAAAGTCCTTTTTCAAATTATAAAGTGCTGGTGCTCATCCGTGTTGCTTGTGGGGTCTCCCCCTTTGTGGATGTACTTACCACAATCTGGCTTAAGCAGAGCAGGAAATAATGATCATGGTGATCCTTGGATTCATTGATATTTGCTAGAGATCCAAAAAGACTCCTTTTCCTCTTTGAATGCTCCCAAGTGTCCTCATAAAAAGAAAAGACTTTCCATGGTGAAGCCCGTTAAAAATACAATTTATTAGGGTTAACAGACAATGGGATACTCACAAACAAAGTAATATAAAAGACATGTAATACACTCGGCTCGGTGGTTAGCTGCTCCCGCAGCGTGCGCTTCACCGACCGGATATCATGTGACAGGGCGCTCGGCCAATGGCTAGACGCGTTTCGCTGTTGAACACAGCATCTTCTGTAGCTACAGAACAATTGGACAGGTTCAGAAACATTGCAGGATCACTTTTGTATGCCTTTTGCACAGTTCCTCTCTGTTATCTATTCAGCTAAACAGATGTGCTTCGTTTAAAAGAGTATCCGGCCCAGGAAACACCATGAGAAGATATATTGTATGAGCACATTTTAAGTAGAACTATATGCAAAACTTTTTTTTTTATTATTTTTTTTATTATTTTTTTTATTTTGGATAGAACAAGGGAGAGGGATAACCCCTGTCAGTTTTGTTTTTCCATTTGTGTCCTATTGGGGAGATTTCCTTTCACTTCCGGTTCCATAGCCAAACAGGAAGTGAGAGGAAATCCCTGCAAATTAAGGGAATTAATTCCCACAGGTCACCAGAAATAGTGTCCCCATTGGAAGATTTCCCCTCTGTTACTTTTCTGGGGACAACCCAAAATTTAGTATTTTCTTTTACTTTCAATGATAATGGTAAACCGGACAAACAGAGAAGGTGAATCTCCTTAACGAAGGGAACAGACAGCAATAAAAACTGACATATGTCATAATCCCTCTGCACTCAAATTAAAAAAAAAACGTTTGCCTTTAGTTATACTTTAACCACCGAATAGGGACTATGGATTGCTTTGGTCAAATTAAATGGAATGTATAGTGTGTGTGTGTGTGTGTGTGTGTTTCTATACATGAAGCATTTCATATTTACCATTTTTTATCTAAAAGGGGGATTCTATGTTCTTTTTCAACATATATTCCAGGTTGCACTTACTGATTTGTAGAGAAAAGACTATTTACACAGTTGATGCTCAAAATATATACACACAGTATAATAAATATTCCCCCACCCCCTTTGCCTTCTCTTTATACAGGCTCCTTTGGGGTTAGTGATGGTCAGATACAGTCAAAAGGGGGCAGCTACTATATATATATATATTTAGATAAAGTATGTAAATAATGTAAAATTATGTTGTAGTGTTTTAAAAAAGCTATGCAGTAAAAAAAAAAATACATAAACTACCCAAAGCATTATACCCGTCCAGCCCTCTGTAGGGCTACAGCATGTAAAAGTCTATTATACCTTAGAATTTTAATGTGGAGCATGTGTGTGTGTGTGTGTGTGTGTGTGTGTGTGTGTTTGGGGGGGGGGGGGGGACTTGGGGCATAGACTTTAAAAATAAACATATTTTTTTTAAGTTTTTTTTTTTTTTAAAATGTAGTGGGGAAGGAAGTTTAAGTATGAAGTCATGATCATGAAAGAATTACAGTGTAGGAGAGCCTTAGGGTTTAAAGGAGACTGATGTGATATTTCCCTTTCCGCTTGTAAACGGTTTGCCCCTTTCTCCATAGGACTTTTTTCTGATGCAATAAACAGTGGTATGCAAAGTCTAAGGGCTAGTTTACAGTATGTGCAGTGACCAACATTTTACAAAACTGTAAAACGCCAGTCACTGCAAGGACACACTGAAAAATCTAATGTTTTCTGTGTGCCCAATTCACACTGCAACACAGCTCAGAACTGAGCTGTGATACAGTGCAGACAGTGCAATATGTAGGTGGGTCTTTGTGTGGATGTGACTAAAGTTTGGCCGGGGAGGCACAGTGGGTCCTATGATCTCCTACTGCCTGGGGAGGCCCCATGAGTTGTCAGTCCACCCCTGGCTGGGTGGTAAACACTTTAGACTTGCAATCCTGGGGGTAATTCACACTAGGAAAACATCTGCATGGCATTTGTACTTCAACATTAACTCCCCATGTTTCTAAAGGTTATTTTATTTTTCTAACCCAAACTACACTCACAAGTTTAAACTGTAGTTGTCTAATTGACCATAATCTGAATGTCCTGTGTAGAAGAAAGACTTGGCAATCTATTACTGTATCTTTATCTAGCCAGGCAAACCTTGTTTACAATCACAACACTGTAACTGCGCAAAGGGTTCTTGTGAGTCGAAAGCACTATATACACATAAAAGCAAAGTCATATTAGTGGATATTAGTTACCATGTTTCTTGCTAGACATGAGATTAAATATACTGATATTTAGTGCTACAGTGCTCCAAATGGTTCATTGTTATTACAGACAATATAAATGTTTCAAGTGCATTGAGAAGTATCTGGACAGTTTTTGTTTTAAGATGAGTAAAGGAAAGCACTTGCATTCATGAGTCGTGATTCAGCAATTTTCTTTAAGAATGTGTTTAATTTTTCCTACTAATGAAGTCTAGTTAGAAGAGGACGTTCTCCTGTGATTTTAACGTATAGTCAGCACCACTAAGGTATTAATGACAAGACTGCTGAAAACCAGGCAAATTTTAGTTTTATCCAAAGACAGTAAACTGAGTGCTTTGGATTTTCTTTCAGATGTGAAAGCGCTCAGTGAAAAGGATGTATAACAAATGCATATTTTATATTCAGTCACAAGACAGTGACTAGATCTCTGATATGATTGCCTGTTTTAGACTTTGTGGAATTTTCTCAAGTACTATTATATTTCTGAGGATAAAACAATGCTTATGCAATCTAAACTCATGCTATGTGCTTACAATATAAAAAGAATTGTTTCATTCTCCCCTATTGGTCTCACATTCCATTTACTCACCTAATTTTTTAAAGTCAAGGTAGCCGCGTTTGAATAAAGTATGTCAAATTGAAAAAGGAAAATAAATCCAGGTGATTCTAATGTCACCCTAGAAAAAACATAATTATGTTGCTCTTTACACAACCAGTTGTTGTTTTAGAATTGATCTGTCAAACTAATTATTGTGTCGTGTCAGGATCTAGATCAACGCATATAGTTAGAATGGGTTATTTATATCCTGACACTGCATAGTAGCTTTTAAAGTTGTGTTAAACTGAAAGGTCTGCAACAAATCCTATCGTGTGTGGCTAAAGCAGAAGCTATGGGGCTTATTCTATATGTTCAAGAATTAATAATTAGCAAAATACAATAACTGAATTTGTCTATGTGTTGTCACATCCCTGAATGAGGAGCCCGAGATAACGAGGGTGGCCAATTGTGCAATTCCCATCCAAGTACCCCTGGTAGTGGAGACAGGGACTGCTAGGGCAGTGGAAGGGTGCAGGTGCCAGGAAACTGTTATAGTGAGCTAATGTTTGGAAACACAGGAGTCATTCCAATGGTAGTATGGAATGTGATCACAAGCTTTACTCAGCAACAGCCAGGCAAACAGATGCAGGATCAGGATCAAAGGAAACACTTGCCCATTGGAGGAGCTGTGCTTCCTGTCAGATCTCCATCACCAGAGCATGCTTATGTCTCTGTTGTGAAAGTATGCTCACCAGTCACCACTGTCAGGCAGAGACCAGTGGGAGAGTGGGTCAGGAGGATCAGCATTGGACTGCCTTGGGGGGCTCACTGCAAAGCCGAAGGTACTGGAGAGGGAGGCTGCTCCATAGGGAGACCAATGAGTGTGAAGATACAGTGTGGGTAGGCTTTTTAGTAGCTAATGACCCACTTTGCTTGTAGCAGTGAAATATCATCATATTTCTGTGGTAGGGGTGCCTTGCTATGGATTTCTTGTTCTTGTGGCCTTAAGGAATGCTCAAATGTGGCCAGTTGTTGGGGTCTGTAGCAGGATTGGGCCCAGAGCTCAGCAATAAGATGTACCTGCACTTAGGGCTTTTTTTTTCTCACAGAATAGGTACAGGTTGTCACCACCACCAGTATTGCACAAAGTGCAGGATTCAGGTATGTGTACTTTACAGAGTGCACGGCTTAGGAGTGCATATCACACAGTTCGCAGGGCTCATGAGTGCATATTGCACAGGGTGCAGATGATCCTTGTACAGGGATCAGAAGTGCATATTGAAAGGAATAGAGGGTTCATGAGTGCGTTTGACACAGTGTGCAGAAGCGTAGATCACACAGGACTCAAAAGAACACAGTGGTCAGTATACAACCAAAAATAATCCCATCACCTTTTCCAGTAAAGGCTCACCCCCCTATATTACCTTTCTTGCCAAAATCCACCCCCCACAGTAAGAGCAAGCCTGAAGTGATCCTCTAACATATTTAGACATGCTATGTATGATTTGCTTCTTAGACTGACATCAATATATACAAACCCCACCAGTACAAAGCTTCTGTTGCCCCTTACAACCTGCTGCATACATGTTAATGGGTGGCCTAGCCAGGGAGGAGTCAGTGGAGCTTTGGGACAGGTACAGACTAGGCATGCATTGGTGGGGCTAGGGGTACATTCACTCTCCCCTCCTCCACTGTGCAACCTTCTGGGCAGCCTACGTTGGACCTAGACAGTCTCATCATAGACCCTCTTCAGTAGTAGTGCTAACTTATAATGTGCTCCCTGCTCCCAGGTGAAGGTTAAAGTGAATGCGACCTCAACAAAAATCTGTGAAGAAAGACATTCTCTTTTGTACCCAGTCCAGGAGCAGGGAACAGTACCACCACAGGTTAGTAGCGAGCAAGCAACACAGAATCAGTGCTGCTGCTTGCACCACCATAACCAATTTTTGCTCCCTGCAGTATCTGCTTCTAATAGAAGCAGAGGGAATATTACTCTGCTGGGTACTATCTAAGCTGCCAGCAGCCTGAACTTTACAGAAAACATGGCTGCAAAATAACTCTGCAGACCAACAGCACAAATAGGTACCTGAATTCCCATCTGCTAGTGCTGTGAATGCATTTTAGCTATGATTGGAAGAAAGTTTTACTGCAACCTAAGACATTGTGGCTGTTTAGTTTTAGTTGCTATAGGGGTGATAGGAGAATGTTTAGGGGTGCTTGAGCATACCCAAACACCCCCTAGTGCTGCCCCCGGCTGTATGTACAGAAACTCATTTTCCATTTCTTTCCTTATTTTCCAAAAAACCGTAGCAAAAATATGATCTTCAAAAGACTCACCGTGCTTATTTATTCAATACATTGGAGAGTCTACTTTGCATAATGGGCAATTTGTTGGGTGTTTCTCCTTCAGGACTTCAAGGGCCTCAAGAAATGTGATAGGGAGTCAGGAAATCAGATTCAAAATGTATGCCCCTTAAAAGCCTGATGGTGTCTTTTGGCTTTGCATCTTGGAAACAAAAAAGTCTTACACATGTGGTATTCCAGTACTTGAGAGGAGTCGAAGAATGTGTTTTGGGGTATAAATTTTAAGTATACTCATGCTGTGTGTGAGAAATTACGTGTTAATGACAAAATGTGTAAAAGATTTAGTGTCAGGTACCTTGGTTGAGGCCGAAGTGCTGAGAGGGCTTCCCTTGCAGCTCGGTGCGGATCACCCCTGGAGGTGAGACAGGAGATGACACGTCCCAAGGAGCACTGGATGCTGGTGAAATCCGGATGGATGGATGGTATGGTATGGACACCCAGGACCGCTTCCAGGAGATCTAAAGGTGCTCAGTGGAAAAAGACACAAGGTTAATGCCAGGCCGAGGGTCATACACAGTTAATCAGTCCGGAAGTAATGAGCCAAGTGGAAGGTAGCAAAGGGGCAAGACAAGAGAGAGTCCGTGAGATCCAAGCCAAGGTCGGTACACAGGAGATCCAGCAGGGGTGTCAGAGCAAAGAGTGGTCAGGCAAGCCAAGGTCGATCAAGGGAGAAGATGCAGACAGGTCAAAGAAGCAAGCCGGGTCAAAACAGGAACACAGGTAAACGGACAGGTCACGGGTACAGGAGCTGACGATAAACCAGCACTGAGCACACCGGAAGAGCGTCTTATATAGGGCCAGGGCTGGGGAGATGGGCGTGGTGACACACCTGCTCTGCATCCGGCGATCTATTGCTGCTGAATGGTGATTCCTTTCCTGACAGTGCCCCCCCCTGAGGGGCAGCCTCTGGATGCCCAACGACCATGTTTTTCTGGAAATTTTTTGTGAAATTCTCTCAAAAGTTTAGGGGCGTGGATGTTACTCAATGGTTCCCATGAATTGTCCTCCGGAGGATATCCTTTCCATTTAATCAAGTATTGAGTACGGTTGCCTCTTTGTCGACAATCCAAGATATTCTCAACCTCAAATTCAGGCTCCCCTTCTACTGAAACTGGAGGAGGTGGTACCTCTTCTCTTCCCGGGAAGGGGCTTGGTACCGCTGGCTTAAGTAGCGAGGCATGAAATACTGGATGAATTTTGAAAGAGCCGGGCAAGGCCAATTCAAAGGCCACAGGATTCACCACTCTCTTGACCTGAAAAGGACCGATGAATCTTGGCCCCAATTTCTTGGACGGGCAGGATAATTTCAAATTAATTGAAGAGAGCCAAACTCGATCTCCAACTTTGTACACTGGGTTCTCCCTCCGTTTGAGGTCAAAGAATTTCTTATAGTCCTGATGTGCTTTATGAATATTGTCTCGTAACAACTGGAAATTAGTTTTAATGGCTGCTAGCCGATCATGGACTGCGGGAACCGTTATTTCCTGATCCAAGTTAGGCAAAAAAGAAGGATGAAAGCCATAATTAGCCCAAAACGGGGTTTGGTTGGTTGCGGAGTGTATGGAATTATTGTAGGCAAATTCTGCGCATGGAAGCAGGGAGGTCCAGTCGTCCTGAGAGCTGGTGCAAAAACATCGGAGGTACTGTTCCAGGGTTTGATTGGTTCTCTCTGTTTGCCCATTACTTTGTGGATGGTAAGCAGATGACAGGGACACTTCAACCGACAAGGACTTGCAGAGCTCCTTCCAAAATCTAGAGGTGAATTGAACACCTCGGTCTGACACTATATTATTTGGAAGTCCATGTAGCCTGACCACCTCTTTGATAAATGTGTTGGCTGTTTCCAGGGCGGAGGGAGTGCCCCTCATGGGCAAGAAGTGAGCCATTTTTGAGAGTCGGTCCACGACTACCAAGATGGTGGAAAACCCCTCTGAGGGTGGTAGCTTAACTATAAAGTCCATAGACAGACCTTTCCAGGGCTGCTCGGGAATCGGCAATGGTCTTAACAGGCCCCATGATTTGACTTTAGCCCCTTTGTTACGTTGGCACGTGATGCAGGAATTTACATAGCTTCTGCAGTCCTGATGTAGCTTAGGCCACCAGAAGCGGCGTAGGATAAGTTCGTAGGTCTTTTTTACCCCGAAATGTCCAGCGAGTTTGTGGTCGTGAAAGGTTTTAAGGACCAACAATCTCACTTGTGTAGGAACAAAAATTTTTCCCTGGTGCCAGAGGAATCCTTCCCGTTTATTTAGAGAACCGGCTTCGAGTTCAGTACATTGAGTAGAGGCTTGCTGAATTGTGGACTGTAGGTCAGTGTGAATTAGAAAAAAGTTTTGAACTGATAGGATGGTATTGGGCTCCGTCGTGCTGGGAGTATCCGGAAACATTCGGGACAGGGCGTCCGCCTTTCCATTCTTAGATCCTGGTCTGTAGGTAATATGGAAATTAAAGCGTGAAAAGAATAGAGCCCACCGGGCTTGCCGAGGTCTTAGGCGTCTAGCAGTCCTGAGATACTCTAGATTCTTGTGATCCGTGAATATCATGATAGGGTGTGCCGCGCCTTCAAGCAGGTACCTCCATTCTTCTAGAGCACATTTAATAGCCAGAAGTTCCCGATCCCCCACATCGTAGTTCTTCTCTGGGGGTGACATTTTCCGAGAGAAGAAAGCTACTGGGTGTAGCAGGGTCTTCGGGCCTTGTCGCTGGGACAGAATAGCCCCTGTGGCTACTTCCGAAGCATCCACTTCGAGAATATAAGGTAAGACCGGGTCGGGGTGTTGAAGAATAGGTGCGGTCACAAACAGGCTTTTTAATTTATCAAAAGCTGACTGAGCCTCCGGTGACCAGCGGAAGCGAATCTGCTGGCGCGTTAGTTGGGTGATGGGTGCGATAATTGTTGAGAATCCCTTTATGAATCTTCTGTAGAAGTTAGCGAAGCCCACAAATCGCTGAACTCCCTTCTTATCAGTGGGGGCTGGCCACTCCAAAATGGCTTTTACTTTTTGTGGATCCATAGAGACACCCTCAGTTGAAATAATAAGCCCTAGGAACTGGATGGACTTCCTCTCAAATTCACATTTTTCCAGTTTCACATAGAGCCCATGTTTCCTTAAGGTGGTTAATACTTTTTTGACATGAATCCGGTGGAGTTCCAGAGTGGAGGAGAAGACCAAGATGTCATCTAGGTACACGATTAAGAAGTTGTCCAGGAACTCTCGAAAAATGTCATTGACCAGATGTTGAAATGTGGCCGGGGCATTACATAGCCCGAAGGGCATGACCAGATATTCGAAGTGGCCGAAACGGGTTCTAAACGCCGTTTTCCACTCATCCCCTTCTCGGATGCGAATAAGGTTGTACGCTCCTCGGAGGTCTAATTTGGTAAAGACCCGGGCAGACCTGAAGCGCTGGAACAATTCTGGAATCAAGGGGAGAGGATAACGATTTTTGATGGTAACTTTGTTGAGTTCCCGGTAATCAACACAGGGTCTTAACGTGCCATCTTTTTTCTCAACAAAGAAGATTCCAGTGCCAGCTGGGGAGGACGAGGGCCGGATGAACCCCTTTTCCAGGTTCTCATTGACATAAGTCCGAAGAGTTTCTAATTCCTTCTCAGATAAGGGAAATATTCTTCCAAAAGGGATCTCGGCTCCTGGAAGAAGCTCAATGGGGCAGTCGTAGGGCCTGTGAGGGGGTAGAGCATCAGCCTTTTTTTTGTCGAATACATCCCTAAAGTCCTGATAGGCTGCGGGAATGTCTTCAGGAAGGTCTAGGGCTGGCTGAACGGCCAGACATGTGGCAGGAGCGTTGGGTCCAGGGGGAAAGCAATGGTCCAGGCAATATTTGGACGAGAAGGAAATCCTCTTCTTCACCCAGTCAATTTGTGGGTTATGAGCCTGGAGCCATGGAAGGCCTAGGATAACCGGGAATAAGGGAGAGGACAAGACATCAAAGCGGAGGAGCTCTTGATGGCCCGAGTTTGTGGTAGTGAGTACCGGATAGGTTTCTCTGGTCACAGGTCCGGAACTAGGCAGGGACCCGTCGGCCAGAAAGACTTGAAGCCGTTGCTCCTTAATTTGTAGGGGGACCCCCAGTTTCCTTGCTAGTGTACAATCCAGAAAACAACTGCAAGCTCCGGAGTCAACAATTGCCGTGAGCTGGATCTTCTCTTCTGCTACCTGTAAGGAGATAGGAAGGATAAGGTGAGCAGGGGATGGCTCAGAGACCTGACAGTTCAAGACAGACCGTGAATAGCACTTACTGGGTCTCACGGGGCAGTTGCGGAGGAAGTGGCCGGAGGCTCCACAGTATAGACAGAGGTTAGCCTGGCGGCGACGTTGTCTCTCTTCGGGTGTTAGGGAGGAACGAATTAGTCCAATCTGCATGGGTTCACCGTCCGCAGAGGCATTCATAGCTGGTGCAGGGGGAGGAGAGGCGGCAAACGGGACCTTAGGCATCACCCAAGAAGCTCGGGCCCCCTGGAGGCGTTCTGAGCGTCGTTCCCGCAGACGCCTGTCCATTTGGATGGCTAGAGAGATCAAGTCTTCCAGGGATGCAGGTGTCTCTATCCGAGCAAGCTCGTCTTTTAGAGCTTCAGAGAGGCCATGACGGTACTGGTATTTCAATGCCGCCTCATTCCAGTCCGTGTCGGCTGCCCATCTACGGAAGTCTACAGTGTAGTCCTCGGCCGGGCGTTTATTCTGCTGTAAGGCATGTAAAGCAGACTCTGCTGTGACCGTGCGCTGAGGATCTTCATATAGTTGGGCCATGGCCTCAAAAAAGGAGCTTACTGAGTTCAAGGTAGGACTCTTCTGTTCAAGGAGGTTGTGTGCCCAAGTCTGGGGTTCTTCAGCTAATAAGGAGATTATAAACCCCACTTTAATGGATTCCGAGGAGAAGGTCCTGGGCTGAAGAGCCAAATATAATAAACAGGCATTTTTGAAAGCCCTAAATTTCCTTCGCTCCCCACGGAAGCGTTCAGGCGTGGGCACCCGTGGCTCTGGTGGCGGAGCTGAAGCTGAATGGGCGGAGCTAGCTTGATCCGGTTGAGAAGGAGCCGGTAAAGAGCTAGTGGCAGGCTGATTAGGATCATTCGGAAGAGATGAGCCGGCTAGGTTTACTACCCGACCTTCCAGTTGGAAGTAGCCATCTTGCAGTCTTTGTACGGCTTGGGTTAGGGCTGAAACCTGTTGGCATAATGCCTCGAGCGGGGAAGCACCTCTGTCGGCCTCTGACATGGCTGGTTTATGCTGTCAGGTACCTTGGTTGAGGCCGAAGTGCTGAGAGGGCTTCCCTTGCAGCTCGGTGCGGATCACCCCTGGAGGTGAGACAGGAGATGACACGTCCCAAGGAGCACTGGATGCTGGTGAAATCCGGATGGATGGATGGTATGGTATGGACACCCAGGACCGCTTCCAGGAGATCTAAAGGTGCTCAGTGGAAAAAGACACAAGGTTAATGCCAGGCCGAGGGTCATACACAGTTAATCAGTCCGGAAGTAATGAGCCAAGTGGAAGGTAGCAAAGGGGCAAGACAAGAGAGAGTCCGTGAGATCCAAGCCAAGGTCGGTACACAGGAGATCCAGCAGGGGTGTCAGAGCAAAGAGTGGTCAGGCAAGCCAAGGTCGATCAAGGGAGAAGATGCAGACAGGTCAAAGAAGCAAGCCGGGTCAAAACAGGAACACAGGTAAACGGACAGGTCACGGGTACAGGAGCTGACGATAAACCAGCACTGAGCACACCGGAAGAGCGTCTTATATAGGGCCAGGGCTGGGGAGATGGGCGTGGTGACACACCTGCTCTGCATCCGGCGATCTATTGCTGCTGAATGGTGATTCCTTTCCTGACATTTAGGCAGGTATTAATAGTATTAGTCCTTCTTTTTCCTTTAATACACAGTGGTTTTGTGAGCTTGTAAAGAAGGATGAGGCTGTGTTTCTTGCTGGTACTCGTTGCCATCTAGTGGAGAAAGAAAGGTAGAGCGGTTCTACATCCCACTTCAGGATTTTAAAGAGGAAGCAAGGCGGTGGTTTCACTGAACAAGTGCATACCTATTACCATCTGGTAAGAGGCTCATTCTTGGTGATTTACACGTGGTGTTTGTTCACAAGGAGATTGGATAATTTTTCAGCACAAGAAACTATAGTTGCACCTTATTTATTTCCGTTTGGTAAGGATGAATTTCATTCGGTGGTGGATACACGTATTATTTGGATAGAATACAATTCTACTCACCTGCACAATATTTATGGACACGTATGAACTTTTATGTTTATGCACCAATTGATTTGCATTATTAATTGGCTTCACAGATTGATATATGTTATATATATTTACTTTTGTTGATTTGGTTCACATATAGATATATGTTATATATTCATTATTTATTTGTTGTTTAGCGCACCCCACACCACATATACGTGAAAATTCTTTGCCTGCAAAACAGCATACATTTTTCTAGGTACATTTGCACACAAGTTTTGGAGGAACTCGGCAGTTAAGTTGTTCCAATTAACCACAGATCTTCTGTGGATGTAGGCTGTCCCAAATCCTTCTGGGTCTCTTCATAAAATCCCAGACAGACTTAATGATGTTGAAATAAGAGCTCTGTGGGGGAAAAACCATCTCTTCCAGTACTTTTGGTTCTTTGTTGCACTAAAGATAGTTCTTAATGACATTGGGTGTATGTTTGGGGTCTTGTCAAAAACTAAGTTGGATGTATGTTTGGGGTTGTAGTCAAAACATGTTAATTAATAAAAATAAACTATTAACACTTCTTTTCTCTGAAGCTTTCTTAATCTACAGTGTTTTTTCACATCTGCCCAAATTCTTTTGCACAGTTATATATATATATATATATATATATCTCACACAAAGTGAGTACACCCCTCACCTTTTTGTAAATATTTTAATATATTTTTTCATGTGACAACACTGAAGAAATGACACTTTGCTGCAATGTAAAGTAGTGAGTGTACAGCTTGTATAACAGTGTTGTCCCCTCAAAATAACTCAACACACAGCCATTATTGTCTAAACTTCCAGCAACAAAAGTGAGTGCACCCCATAAGTGAAAATGTTCAAATTGGGCCCAAAGTGTCAATATTTTGTGTGGCCACCATTATTTTCCAGCACTGCTTTAACCTTCTTGGGCATTGAGTTAACCAGAGCTTCGCAGGTTGCCACTAGAGTACTCTTTTACTCCTCCCTGACAACATCACAGAGCTGGTAGATGTTAGAGACCTTGCGCTCCTCCACCTTCCGTTTTAAAGATGCCCCACAGATGCTCAATAGGGTTTAGGTCTATAGAAATGCTTGGCCACTCCATCACCTTTACCCTCAGCTTCTTTAGCAAGGCAGTGGTCGTCTTGGAGTTGTGTTTGGGGTCAGTATCATGTTGGAATACTGCCCTGTGGCCCAGTCTCTGAAGGGAGGGAATCATGCTCTGCTTCAGTATGTCACCATACATGTTGGCATTCATGGTTCTCTCAATGAACCTTAGCTCCCCAGTGCCAGCAGCACTCATGCAGCCCCAGACCATGACACTCCCACCACCATGCTTGACTATAGGCAAGACACACTTGTATTTGTACTCCTCACTGTTTGCCACCCCACACGCTTGACACCAAGTGAACCAAATAAGTTTATCTTGGTCTCATCAGTCCACAGGACATGGTTCCAGTAATCCATGTCCTTAGCCTGCTTGTCTTCAGCAAATTGTTCTGTGCATCATCTGTGCATCATCTTTAGAAGAGGCTTCCTTCTGGGACTACAGCCATGCAGATTAATTTGATACAGTGTGTGGCGTATGGTCTGAGCACTGACAGGCTGACCTCCTACCCCTTCAACCTCTGCAGCAATGCTGGCAGCACTCATATGTCTTTTTCCCCAAACATGTGCTGAACATGTGCTGAACATGTGCATTCAACTCTTTAATTGACCATGGTGAGGCCTGTTCTGAGTGGAACCTGTCCTGTTAAATCGCTGTATGGTCTTGCCCACCGTGCTACAGTTCTTTTTCAGGGTCTTGGCAATCTTCTTATAGGCTGGGCCATCATTATGTAGAGCAACAATTCTTTTTTTCAGATCCTCAGAGAGTTCTTTGCCATGAGATGCCATGTTGAACTGCCAGTGAGCAGTATGAAAGAGTGAGAGTGATAACACTAAATTTAAAACACCTGCTGCCCATTCACACCTGAAACCTTTTAACGCTAGTCACATGACACCAGGGAGGCAAAATGGCTAACTGGGCCAATTTGAACATTTTCACTTAGGGATGTAGGAAGTGCTGTAAAATAATGGTGGCCACACAAAATATTGACACTTTGGGCACAATTGGGACATTTTCACTTAGGTGTACTCACTTTTGTTGCCAGCGGTTTAGACATTAATGGCTGTGTGTTGAGTTATTTTGAGGGGACAGCAAATTTACACTGTTATACAAGCTGTACACTCACTGCTAGGGATTAGGGATGATCAACTTTTGAAAAGTTCGGTTCGACCAGAGCACCCAAATTTCCTGAAAGTTCGGTTTCGGATTCCAGAACCCCATTGAAATCAATGGGACCCGAGAACTTCTGGAATTGAAAAACACCATTTTGAAGCCCTAAAACCCAATAAATGCCCCTAAAAAGTGCCCAGGGTTCTGGGTCATGCCCCGGGGACTATTAATCACACAAAAAAAAGTTCTTAAAAATTGTCATTTTTGATAGAGAGCCAATTATTGAAAAAATTATTGAAAAAAAAATGAGATTTGTTTGGATTTAGTGTCTGGGGGGTCTAAAAAGTGTACCTGTGAAGTTTCAGCTCTGTAGCATGTCCAGAACCAGAAAAAAAGGTTGTTTGTATTAGAAATTATATAGAACAGGGATATGGCTCTGCTATTTTCACACCTTGCCGGTTTTGTAGCAAGCGTTTTTTTGGGGCATTTTTTGGGGGTCTTAGGAGGCAGGCATAACATCTGAACTTCTGTGTAGGGGTATATATACACACACCCATGTATGTTTATATACACATACACATATATAGGTGTGAAAGTAGCAGAAACCTATGGTTGCGCTAATGAAATAATTAACACCTATATGGCTTCTCTGCTATCACACCTATATGTGTGTATGTATACATATAAGTGTGTGTATATATACCCCTATACAGAAGTTCAGATGTTCTGCCTGCCTCCAAAGACCCCAAAAAATGCCCAAAAAAACGCCTGCTGCAAAAACACACCTGGGCGTTTGTGTAGCTGGCGTTTTTTTGGGCATTTTTTGGGCGTCTTTGGAGGCAGGCATAACATCTGAACTTCTGTGTAGGGGTATATATACACACACCCATGTATGTATATATACACATACACATACACATATATAGGTGTGAAAGTAGCAGAAACCTATGGTTGCGCTAATGAAATAATTAACTCCCATATGGCTTCTCTGCTATCATACCTATATGTGTGTATGTGTATAAATACATATAAGTGTGTGTGTATATATACCCCTATACAGAAGTTCAGATGTTTTGCCTGCCTTCAAAGACCCCAAAAAAATGCCCAAAAAAACCGCCTGCTGCAAAAACACACCTGGGCGTTTTTGCAGCTGGCGTTTTTTTGGGCATTTTTTGGGCGTCTTTGGAGGTCTGACTGACTCTCAGTTAAGAACTTCTGAATGTTTGCTCATCTCTGCTAGGTGTTATATACCTTGTTCCACATATACTGCACTTCTTTAGAGACTTTTGTCACAGGGTAATTTAAAAAATGACAGGCAGAGGAAGAGGCAGGCCCTTACGCAGGGGTGGAAGGGGTAGGGCAGGAGCAGTAGGCCGGAGCCAAAGTGTGAAGTTTCAGAAGGTGCATTCGATTACGTCAAAGGACGCACCAGACTTGGTTGAGTGTCTCACTCAGCCGCCCTCTTCTGCACCCTCCTCATCCTCTCTATCTGCACCCTCTTCACTCTCTGCTGTGTGCATCCCCAAAGACATCACCACCACCATATACCCCCCGCTTGAGTCCCTGGAATTATTTTCCGATCCATCACAAGACATTTGCGATGCACAGCCATTCTTGGCATCGGATCAGGAAGAGGAGGTAACAACAGCCGCCACTCAGCAGTCTGACGACAGTACCCAGATCAGGCCAAGGAGGTTGGTCCCCGCTGTTGCTGTCTACTCCGAGATCTCTAATGTTAGTGGTGGGGAAGGTGACGTAGATGATAATGTGTCTATGGACATCACATGGGTGCCCACAAAAGAGGAAGAGGAGGAGAGTTCAGAGGCAGAGACGGACCAGTGCATTGCATTGGGTCATTGATCAAGCCGTCGAGGAGCAGGAGCAGGAAGATGAGGAAGTTGCAATGTTGGATGATTTCCCAGGGGGTGCTACTCCATCTGAGACAAGTCAACAACAGGAGTCTGAAGAGGAGTCAGAGAAGGATGGTGCCAGGGTGGATGAGGAGGAGCAAGAAGAGCATGCTTTAAACCCTTATGGGATCCCTGGTGTTGTCCGTGGATGGGGGGAGGAGAACGAGGACGACATTATCCTGGATGATGAGCTGGAGCTAGGCCACTACACCACTTTCAGTTTAGTGCGAATGGGGGCCTTCATGCTCCAGTGTTTTAAGGGGGACCCCCGTATAAAAAGCATAAAGGGCAAGAACCAGTACTGAGTGGCAACGTACTTGCAGCAGGCCAGGAAAAGCTTGGGCTATTTCAGAAGGTCTTACACAGCCATGGCTCGCCTTGCTGACATTCAGTGGCGACACAACCTGCCCGTCAGGCGTCTTATTTCTTACTACCCGACGCAATGGAACTCAACCTTGTATATGCTTGATAGGCTGGTCCAGCAGAAACATGCAGTTAACGACTACCTGTACGAACTCTGCGGCAGGACAGGTTCTGGAGAGCTTGGGTTTTTTTCACCTCGCCAGTGGCTGCTCATGCGCGACACTCATGCGGCCATTTGATGAGATCACCAAACTGGTCAGTCGTGGCCAGGGCGCCATCAGCGACATCTTACCTTACGCCCTCTTTCTGGAGCGTGCATTGCATTGGGTCATTGATCAAGCCGTCGAGGAGCAGGAGCAGGAAGATGAGGAAGTTGCAATGTTGGATGAATTCCCAGGGGGTGCTACTCCATCTGAGACAAGTCAACAACAGAAGTCTGAAGAGGAGTCAGAGAAGGATGGTGCCAGGGTGGATGAGGAGGAGCAAGAAGAGCATGCTTTAAACCCTTATGGGATCCCTGGTGTTGTCCGTAGATGGGGGGAGGAGAACGAGGACGACATTATCCTGGATGATGAGCTGGAGCCAGGCCACTACACCACTTTCAGTTTAGTGCGAATGGGGGCCTTCATGCTCCAGTGTTTTAAGGGGGACCCCCGTATAAAAAGCATAAAGGGCAAGAACCAGTACTGAGTGGCAACGTACTTAGACCCCCGGTACAAACAAAAAATGTCGGAAATGTTACCACCATCATAGAGGGCAGTCAGAATGCAGCACTTCCAGGCCTTGCTTCGATAAATGCTGCATTCTGCTTTTGCTTGCACTGGCAGAGGAATTTCCACTCACAGAGAAACAGTTGCGGGTAGCAATCCAACAGCGCCTGCAAGAAGAGGGCGGTTTTGGACATGTGTTGGTCACTTCAGATATGAAATCATTCTTTCAGCCCACCAATTGGCAGCTGTACTCTGGATCCAGCATCAGGGAATGCCTAGACCGACAGGTGTCCGACTATATCGGGTTAATGGCTGATGTGGATGCTCTGAGGAATGATGAACCCCTGGACTACTAGGTGGGCAGGTTTGACCTTTGGCCAGAGCTTGCACAATTTACAATGGAACTGGTGGCTTGCCCCCTGTCCAGTCTCCTGTCCGAAAGGACGTTCAGCGCAGCAGGGGGGATCATGACCGATAAGCGCACTCGCCTAGCTCATGACAGTGTTGACTACCTCACATTTATAAAAATTAATGAGGCATGGATCTCTGAGGAATTTAACACATGTGACCAGTACATTTCCTCATGACAGGCCACAAATATCCGCCAAACCGCCATCCACCCTCAACAATTCATGGTCCTTGTCTTCGGTAAATACAGCGGCATAAGAGGCATTTCATGTCTATTGAATGCCTGATTTTTGGGGCCTTTCATGGCCAACAATTATTTTTTCTGTGAATGCCTAATGTACCTCCAACCACAGAATACAACGTTTTTAGCTGTCAGGTAAACCCATGTGGGCTAATTTTTGGTGCCTGTACTGGCCGAAACTTACTTCTGTATCCTGTGAATGCCTAATGCACCTTCAGCCATAGAATACAATGTTCTTAGCTGTCAGGTAAATGCATGTGGGCTAATTTTTGGGGCCTGGAATGGTCGACACTTCCTTCTGTATCCTGTGAATGCCTAATGTACCTTCAGCCACAGAATACAATGTTCTTAGCTGTCAGGTAAACCCATGTGGGCTAATTTTTAGGGCCTGTACTGGCCGACAGTTACTTCTGTATCCTGTGAATGCCTAATGTACCTTCAGCCACAGAATACAACGTTCTTAGCAGTCAGGTAAACGCATGTGGGCTAATTTTTGGGGCCTGGAATGGCCGACACTTACTTCTGTATGCTGTGAATGCCTAATGTACCTTCAGCCACAGAATACAACGTTCTTAGCTGTCAGGTAAATGCATGTGGGCTATTTTTTGGGGCCTGTAATGGCCGGGCGACACTTACTTCTGTATCCTGTGAATGCCTAATGTACCTTCAGCCACAGAATACAACGTTCTTAGCTGTCAGGTAAATGTATGTGGGCTAATTTTTGGGGCCTGTACTGGCCGACACTTACTTCTTTATCCTGTGAATGCCTAATTTTTCAGACTGGAATTTTTCTGGCTGATTAAGGGGAAAAAAATACATTTTTTTGCTGTAAAAAAAAAAAAAAAAATTAGGGCAACTTTTCCAATAGCAATACTTCTGTTATGACAGTGTCCATGTGGTGGGACTATTTGTGCACAGCTAGTAAGTATTTTGTGGATGCAAATATGACCTAAAGTTTTTTAAAGTTTGCCTCCTATTAAAGTCAACTTGCGGTTCGCGAACATTTGAGAAAGTTTGCGGCTAACGTTTGCGAACCGCCTCGGCCGATGTTCGTCCATCATTACTCACTACTTTACATTGTAGAAAAGTGTAATTTCTTCAGTGTTGTCACATGAAAAGATAAAATACGATATTTACAAAAATGTGGGGGTTGTACTCACTTTTGTGAGATACTGTATATGCAGCTGCAAGAAAAAGTATGTGAACCCTTTGGAATGATATGGATTTCTGCACAAACTGGTCATAAAATGTGATCTGATCATGATCTAAGTCAAAACAAAAGACAATCACAGTCTGCTTGAACTAATAACACACAAAGAATGAAATGTTGCCATGTTTTTATTGAACACACCATGTAAACATTCACAGTGCAGGTGGAAAAAGTATGTGAACCCCTTGACTAATGACAACCCCAAGAGCTAATTGGAGTGAGATGTCAGCCAACTGGAATCCAATCAATGAGATTAGATTGGAGGTGTTGGTTACAGCTGCCCTGCCATACAAAAACACACACCAGTTCTGGGTTTGCTTTTCACAAGAAGCATTGCCTGATGTGAATGATGCCTCGCACAAAAGAGCTCTCAGAAGACCTACGATTAAGAATTGTTGACTTGCATAAAGCTGGAAAGGGTTATAAAAGTATCTCTAAAAGCCTTGCTGTTCATCAGTCCACGGTAAGACAAATTGTTTATAAATGGAGAAAGTTCAGCACTGCTGCTACTCTCCCTAGGAGTGGCTGTCCTGTAAAGATGACTGCAAGAGCACAGCGCAGACTGCTCAATGAGGTGAAGAAGAATCCTAGAGTGTCAGCTAAAGACTTACAAAAGTCACTGGCAAATGCTAACATCCCTGTTAGCGAATCTACATTACGTAAAACACTAAACAAGAATGGATTTCATGGGAGGATACCACAGAGGAAACCACTGCTGTCCAAACAAAACATTGCTGCATGTTTTCAGTTTGAACAAGAGCACCTGGATGTTCCACAGCAGTACTGGCAAAATATTCTGTGGACAGATGAAACCAAAGTTGAGTTGTTTGGAAGAAACACACAACAATATGTGTGGCTAAAAAGAGGCACAGCACACCACTATCAAAACCTCATCCCAACTGTTAAGTATGGTGGTGAGGGCATCATGGTTTGGGGCTGCTTTGCTGCATCAGGGCCTGGACGGATTGCTATCATGGAAGGAAAAATGAATTCCCAAGTTTATCAAGACATTTTGCAGGAGAACTTAAGGCCATCTGTCTAACAGCTGAAGCTTAACAGAAGATGGGTGTTGCAACAGGACAATGACCCAAAGCATAGAAGTAAATCAACAACACAATGGCTTAAACAGAGGAAAATACGCCTTTTGAAGTGGCCCAGTCAGAGTCCTGACCTCAACCTGATTGAGATGCTGTGACATGACCTCAAGAAAGTGATTCACACCAGACATCCCAAGAATATTGCTGAACTGAAACAGTTCTGTAAAGAGGAATGGTTTAAGAATTACTCCTGACCGTTGTGCACGCCTGATCTGCAACTACAGGAAACTCTTCAATGCAACATTCCATTGCAGTGTGCTCAGTCAGGATTGTCTTCCTGATGGGTAGTTGTGCTTTGTTGGACTTTAACTTTAAAACAGCTTTGTTTCTGCAATTATAATATGTGTGTACCCTGCCGCCATACCAAGCTGCCCACAAATGTATGTGCACCAAATACAGCAAATTCCAAAATTGCCAGTTGAAGTTATTGCTGCCAAAGAGGTTCAACCAGTTAATAAATCCAAGGGTTCACATACTTTTTCCACCTGCACTGTGACTGTTTACATGGCGTGTTCAATAAAAACATGGCAACATTTTTTTATTTGTGTGTTATTAGTTTAAGCAGATTGTGATTGTCTATTGTTGTGACTTAGATGATGATGATCAGATCACATTTTATGACCAATTTGTGCCGAAATCCATATCATTCCAAAGGGTTCACATACTTTTTCTTGCAGCTGTGTGTGTGTATATATATATATATATATATATATATATATATATATATATATATATATAGCACAAAGAAACCACACGACTTGCTCACTGGAAATGTGTTGGTCCCATACTGAGGTGGGGTTACTCTGGGTTTCATGGTACTGTACAGGCTACAGGGGTTCAGCAACAAATGTCTCAGTTCCCACAGCATTCATCTTGCTCACAACAGGTGCTGATTTCTCACAGCTGCTTTTCTAGCCTCATTTTCCTGGGGCCTAACTCCTGTGGGATCAAAGTCCTGGTTGTCAAAGTTTGAAGGTTTTTACCAACCCCAAACTCTTTTAACCTCTGAAATTTTGGATCCCTAATACAGACTTATCACTCCACAGAGTGCTAGAAATCAGTCCTCTCTCTAGTCAAACTTTTCCAAAACATCTCACCTTGCATGGGAGAGAACCCCTGAGTATCAAGCAATGTCTCCAAAACTTTCCCCCTTAAAATGACTACAACTCAACCTACTGAAGCTCTGTGTGCTAAGTGGCGACTACTCTACCAAACCAGCTACAAACAGAGAGGTACTGGACCCTGTGAAAGCTCCATCAGTGCAGAAGGTTGCCGTTGCATGGTACTTGCCGCCTTTCTTATGGGCCTCCAGCCCCTACAGACTCAAAAGCAGGAAGGCCCAGTACAGTGACTTTGAACAGTCCAGCCATCACTGAGAGCACAACTAACTGTCAAGACTTGTCTAAAGAATTATTCTTGGGCCCAGGTGAAGAGGTTATGGAGAGCATAGTTGACCCCCATCTGTCTGTGGCCCTGGACACTGTTGTTTGCTGCCCCTTGTAGTCTAACCCCAGGTAGCTCCCTGCACAGTTATCTGATTATGTTGTTTGAACTTTACCTTCTTGTGCCCTAATTATGTTACTTGCAGTTTTCAGTTGTTCTTTACTGTGCTGTGTGTCTACTTTCTCCACTGCAGGTGGCGCTCAGCTGCATCGGTATTGCAGTTGGAGTGGAAGTCAAGAGGAACGTGGTTCCTCTATGATTTCCTGGGTCACAGGGGGAGCTATCCTGTTGGACGCTGAAGCCCTATGCTACTCTGGCAGCCAACTTGAATCGGCCAGAATCTATTTAAGACACTGGCTCCCATGCTTTGTGTGCATTTTGCGTGTGGGCAGTGTAGGGACAGGTCACCTGTCTGTCAGGTACAGTATTAGCAACAGGGAGAGGTTCCAGATGGGTAAGGAAAGAGTGGGGACGTGCCATCCTTCCTGTAAGCCTCCCCATTTGAGTTGAGACTGGCCAGTCTGCATTCGATCCCTCAAGACAGATGGTGTCGGTGCACCCGAGACTTGCTGTCATACTCTTCAATGCAACATTCCATTGCAGTGTGCTTTGTCAGGATTGTCTTCCTGATTGGTAGTTGTGCTTTGTTGGACTTTAACTTCAATACAGCTTTGTTTCTGCAATGAGAATATGTGTGTTCCCTGCCACCATACCAAGCTCCCCACAAATGTATGTGCACCAAATACAGCAAATTCCAAAATTGCCAGTTGCTCAAGTCATTTTATAACTACAAAACCAAATTTCACATTTAGATTTGCATGAATTTACAAATGTATGAGATCCCACAATGCTATGATAAAACACCATTGGAAAATATGGTCTGTTGTTATATTCGTCTTGTCTCTTATAATATCTGTAACTCAATAACGCCTATGCTTCTAGTAGCTAGAGCCAAATGTTGTATACACTGACTGTCCTGTCCAATGAGACTCCTGTATATTGATTTATACAAAGGGAGCTGCTGGAATAGTAAAGTTTAAACTGCATTGATGTCACAAATGAAAGCTGTGCATGTTTGTAAAATCTTCCACAGGTCTGCATTTTACATTGCACAATGAATATAATGCATATACACTGTTTTTTAAAGGGTTAGTTTACCTTTACTAAAAAAATAACATTAAACTGCTTATGCCAATAAGGGGCATCTGTATACAAAAACAAACTGTGCAGCTTTGTTGAAAAATGCCCTTGCTTTAGGTGTAGGCCATTTACGTACCTCATGAACTCTGTCATGAAAACTCCCAGAAGATTGCTAGAACATTGCTAAGCTAGGCTAATAATGTTTATCTTCACCATCTCTCAAACTCTGAGCACAGAGCTACTGCATCAGGTTAGAGAAAGTGCATGTGAGGAGGTTTGACTCAGTGGAGCTCACTCCTGTGATGGCGGAGATGAATAGAAAAAGCTTGGCCTTGCTTAGCAACCTCCTAGCAACGTCCTTATAGTTTTTAGGTTAGGTTTCATGAGGTATGTAAATGTCCTTTACCTATAGCAAGGGTGTTATCCAATTTTGGCCAAAGCTGCATACAGTAGACTGTTTTCATCCACAGATGCCCCCTATATGCATAGGTAGTTTTTTTTTTTTTTGTAAAAATGAACAATGCCTTTAAAGGGAGCCTACAGTTTAGCTTTAGTGTTACGTTTACTTTTGGTTTTCAAGCTGAATGTTCAGAGCTGATGTTACGGGTTAGGTTTAATATGAAAGGATAACTCCACCTTTTATTGAGAAAAAAAAACATTGTACATTGCAAGGATTTTCACAACCATTTTTTAAATTCCTACCTGTTACTGGTCTGAAGAAAAAGCTGTTTGTTCTTCTGTGTCTTCTGGATATTGATTCTGAATAGAAGTGACATTTTCACACAGAGAGCCAAGGTTGGGGAGCGAGCCTTCTTGGGTGCACCCATAGCAAGCTGTTTGCTCTGGGAGCACTTGGCAGGAAGGAGGGGACAAGAGCACCAGTCGGGGACCCGAGAAGAGGAGGATCGAGACTGCTCTGTGCAAAACCCCTGCACAGAGTGGGTAAGTATGACGTGTTTGTTATTTTGAAAAAAATTGCCTTTAATATCATTTTAATCCTTTAGAAGCATCTCACAAAAATGAAAATGCCTAAAATCTGACTTGTATCTTAGTGCAGACTTCTGGGGAAATCAGTGAGCCAATTACACAAGCAGGAAAATACTTTTCTAGGTAAGTTCTGTACATCGGTAAATGAACAAAAACAGGGGGAACAGTGAGTGTTTAAAAGGCGTCAGAAAGAGACCTCTAGTTACTTACCCACTCACTTAAATAAAGTGGGGCTCTATGGTCAGAACAAAACATGTACAAAAACCTACAGATAAGAAGAAACTGTATAAAGTACCATAACAATGAGCCTCTGGGGTATAGTAGCAAAAAAAAAAGTAACATAAACAACAATAATCTATAAAAGTAATAATTTTATTTATGCTCCAAAAACCTATTAAACTAAAAATAAAAAAACAGAACCACCTCTCATCACCAATCAATAAAACAGACAATGTTGTCTATAAAACCAAAAAGGTGTGCCAGATGCCATACTCACATACACACTACTAAAACATCCCTCTAATGACTGTTTGACAGTTCCAATAGGAGATAGGTGAGTGCATTGAAATCAATCTGGAGTTCAAAAACACACTGGCAATGCAGCAGCTACAGACCGACATGTGGATATGACCACTACTATGGGTCTACAAACATTTAATGATTTGCCAGCAGGTCCGTCTCTTTCAGTTCCGAAATTTCCTCTACGCTCTGTGAGCCAGGCACTCAGTCTCGTAACTCAGTTGACAGTCTCATTGATCAAGCAATAAAGCATATGGCATGTGTGCCAAACCTGATCGTTGCACAATCCACACCAGGAGTAGTAGTAGTAGTAGAAAAGCAGAGAAGAATCATTGCATATTGCTGGCCATCCAGTCCATGCTGCTAACCGCATATATGTGAATCTTCGCTTAGTCTATGCAATCCCGCTAAGTCCAAATTTCAGGACTGACAGAGACGGACCTGCTGGTTGTCAGCTGCATGGATATATCACTGTCTCTATCCTCCGCTTCTTGCTCAAAGGCGCTGAACCTGTTTGCCTAGATTTGCTATTTGCTGCTTATCATTTGCAACAGCTTAGTTGCTTTTCGCCATCTTCATGCTTTTTTGTCCTCTCCCGCTATGCTTATATGCACATTTAAGGACTAGAAACATATAGATCTATTTCATATGACTGGGGATATCTGGATCAAAGTGGCATACATTTCCTCATGACATGATATTTGCACAGTCCTAGGGAAGAGTTCTTTAAGCTAATTAATCCAGCCCGGGTACTATGCAATCATTTTCTCTGTTCCTTTAGTTTGCAATTCTATTCACCGGGGGGGACTTCACACACTGATGCAGCAGTAGTGACTATTCATTCAATATTTGTAGACTGGCATAAGTGGTCATATCCACATGCAGCTCTGTATCTGCTGCGTTGCTAGTGTGTTTTTGAACACCAGATTGATTTAGATGCACTCACCTATTTCCTATTGGTACTGTCAAACAGTCAATAGTGGGATGTTTGAATGTTGTTTGTATGTGAGTATGGTGTTCGGTACACCTTTTTGGTTTTATAGACAACATTGTCTGTTTTATTGATTGGTGATGGGAGGTGGTTCTGTTTTTCATTTTTGCTTAATGGATTTTGGAGCTTAAATAAAATTATTACTTTTATAGATTATTGTTGTTTTTGTTAATTTTTTTTTTCTACTATACCCCAGAGGCTTATCGTTATAGTTTCTTGTTATCTGTAGGTTTATGTACAAGTTTTGTACATCAACTGTGTACAGAACACCTCCAGGCTACTAATATTATTTTACAGAACATTACCTTGTTGCAGATTGAAAATGAACATTCATTTTTAATAGCATTACATTTTAATATGGTTTTTGTAGCAATTGTACATGCTAGATCATTTTTTGTTATTGGCTACATTTTTCTGTAGCTCCTGGGCAGAGAGGTACACCTTAATTTTATGTTGTGTCATCACAGGGGCCATGTGTAAAATGCTTTGTAAAATGTGTTTCCTACCACCATGTGAATAGCTTGTGTTGTATATAGATCTTTCAGGTATCAGACTAAACACAGGTAATTGCATTAGAGGCGGACACACACACCCATATTACTCTTGCTGGTAAATATGTTGCTTATACAGATTTGCTGGAGCAGTGAACAAGTGCAGAACATTTATCAGAAAGCCCAGCATGCTTTGCAAACAGATGTTTATTTGTAAGAATGATTTTCTTCAAAAAATATATAAAAGATAAGAGTCCGTCTCAAGTTAGGTTTGACACTGTAGGGATACTTTTTTTTTAATCTTCTTTTTAGCTGTGGAAAGTGTATTTCAACTAGTAGTCAATTATGAGAAAACCCCCCTATATGTTTGTTATGTGTTCGTGATCCCACAGCATACCAAAAAAAAAAAATTAATAATTTGTTTACTGAGGAGAAGCTGTCATGGCTGACTACAAGCATTTTTTCTTTTTTTCCAAAATGCTTTATTGAATATGATAATTAAACAATAAAATGTAAGTGAACAGGTGAACATTCCGATCAACATTCTCGGTGTAAATATCTAAATGATCAGGTAAGGATGGGGGAGCTAATGTCCAGCATAAGCTCCCCCTTAGAAAGTTGGAGGGGGGGGGTAGGTGAGGAGGGAAAGGGGAGAGGGTGTGGGAGAGAGTTTGAGTATAAGCTGGTAAATAGGACCAGGGTGGATAAAAATGTGTTGCATCCTATCAATAGAGTATAGCAGAGAAGACTAGTTTATTCCATAACACGTATGAAGGTGTTTTTTTTTTTTAAAGAAATCCAGCATTTTTTAGCTAGCTCATTGATATTTGTCCCAATAGATGGACTGGGGAAAGGCTGAGTCTAGTTGTCAATAAAGTGTTACTAAACCCACAACAGTAAAATATATATGTATATGCAGAATAACATGTTTATTATACTCACTGTGGAAACTAAGGGGGCTAAGCCTTGATCACTTATGCACAGATCTTCTCCTTCCTGCACTGTCCCCCTGGACAAGTCCCGATAAGACATAGTAAGTGGAGTCAGGCTGCACATGCTCAGTTTGATCTCTATTGCTGGATAGAACATTTCCTGTTTGATCAGAGCTAGTCAGGTCAAACGGTATTGATATCACACATTTGGGAGTGTATACAGACAATAAATGACAGCCCTGTCCCTCCCTCTTCCTTCATGCCCAGTAACTAAAAAAGAACACAGTGGGTGGGATGTCACACCTTGATTGATGGATGATAGGCCTCCCATAAAAGCATGAAGACACAGGCTTTAGTGGATTTCAAGAGCCAGTGATTCCCGTAAACAAGATAACACTACTGTACATGCTACTGCACTGTTCTACAGTATATTACATATGCAGCAATCAGCTATGAAGTCCATCCCACCACCACCCCACTGCCACCTTGCTTGCATCCTGTTTCCTGTCATCCTCATCACACCTGGCACCCCATTGCCACCTTGCTAGCACCCTACCTCTTGTCATCCTCATCCTCCTCTTCATCACACCTGGCACCCAACTGTTACCTTGCTGACACCCTTCCCCCTGTCATCCTCATCACACCTGGCACCTCACTGCCGCCTTGCTAACACCCTACCCCCTGTCATCCTCATCACACCTGGCACCCCACTGCTGCCTTGGTAACTCCCCTTTCGTAGGGAAAAAAATAGCAAATAAAGAAAAACAATATAGCGTATACAATTGCAACACAAATCATATTGTAATTTAATGTTTTTAAAAATTACCTTTCCTTTTTAATCTGCAGCTGTTGTAATTTTCTGAAAATGCAATATGGCTACCTAGAGCTGTTCTGTACACAGAACGTGTACTGACCACACCCCAGAAACATAATTTCCTGCTTGTGTGATTGGCTCATCAATTTGCCCGGAAGTCTGCATAAGATACAAGTCAGATTTCTGGCATTCCCTGCAACAAAAATTTAATTTTTGGTGAGATACTCCCAATAGGAGCACGTCTAAAGGGATGCAGGCCCAGCAGATTTCCTCATTAGAGCTCTGCAGCTGTCACAGCTGCTTGATAATTATGAAACCACTCCCATTTGACCCACTCAGCACACAGGAACAAACAATGATTTCTTCAGAATAATAAAAAGGTAGGAATCTGCAACAAAGTTTGTTAAAATCCTTGCAATATACATTAATCACCCAGAGGGGAATGCTTTTTTTCTCAACAAAAGTGGAGTTACGCTGTAAGGATCAGTTGTTAAATGAAACACCCAGCTGGCTTCATATCCAGCTGTAGAATCTTTCAGTAACTGCAAATAGGAGACCAGGCAAAATTAATTTTGCTCCAGGTGACCAATTACAGGGTATCAACAAGTACAAAAATGCACCAAAATAGATGACAACAGACCTCAATTTATCTCATAATATTTTCACTCCATTAACAAGTTCAGTAGAAATGGTAATATCAGTTTACTCTAATATCCAGCTAAAATTGCCTGGAATTGAGATTTCTAAAATAGTTTGATGAATGCCTTGTGGAGTGTTGTGGTCTAGAGAAAGCATTACTGTGACTCAAAAGCAAACTATTAGCTTATTGGGTTTTGAGGAACTGACATCCACAAGCTTTTCAGGCAAAGATGCTGATATTACAGTATGAATCCTTGAATATATATTTTAAGTCATTCACTTGCTGGCTTCTACAGAAGATGTTTGTTAAGGATGTTTGGTTGATCTCACAAGTGTTTTCTGTTATTCCTCTCCTACTCCTCCTTCCATGCAGATCTATTATGATACCAATAAAAAGGAGCTGTGCACTGAATTTTCTACTTTTACATAAGCTGATATCAGTAACAGACAGGATCTGACTTCTTAACTCAGCTGGCTGCATATCATAATCTTTCTTGGCTTGGTTGAAATCTCCAGATTTCCCTGAAGCAGGATAAGCAATCTAGCCTAGGCCTACTCCACTGGATATGGAGAAAATATTATTAGCAGAGTTGCAACAGAACAACTTCATAGATCAAGCATCCAATGAAATGGTAATGATACCTGAGAAACATTGCTACTATTCCCGGGCAGGCGGCACATGCGCGGTGACATAATGGCGCCAGGCGGCGCCATTTTCAAATGTAGGACACCTCAAGGTAAGTGAGACTCCTCCGCAGCAGATGCCGGGTGCTGTGGGCATGGTACAGGAGATTCTCCTGTACCATGCCCGCAGCACCTGCTTTGGCTGTACTATGCTGCCCACAGCCCTGCATCTTCTGTATTATGCTGCTCAGTGCCCACAGCCCTGCATCTCCTGTACCATGCTGCCCAGTGCCCAAAGCCCTGCATCTCCTGTACCATGCTGCCCATTGCCCACAGCCCTGCATCTCCTGTACAATGCTGCCCAGTGCCTACAGCTCTATATCTCCTTTACAATGCTGCTCAGTGCCCACAGCCCTGCATCTCCTGTACCATGCTGCCCAGTGCCCACAGCCCTGCATCTCCTGTACCATGATGCCCACAGCCCTGCATCTCCTGTACCATGCTGCCCAGTGCCCACAGCCCTGCATCTCCTGTATCATGCTGCCCAGTGCCCACAGCCCTGCATCTTCTGTACCATGCTGCCCACAGCCCTGCATCTCCTGTACCATGCCCACAGCACCGCATCTCCATGTCTGCAGCCCCTGCACTATGCCCGCAACTACTGCCTCTCCTGTACCATGTCCGCAGCCCCTGCACCATGCCTGCATCTCCTGTACCATGTCTGCAGCCCCTGCACTATGCCCGCAACCCCTGCAACTCCTGTACCATGTCCGCAGCCTCTGCACAATGCCAGCAACCCCTGCATCTCCTGTACCATGTCTGCAGCCCCTTCACTATGTCCGCATCCCTGGAAGATTTCCCCCTTAATGACCAGGCCATTTTTTGCGATTCAGGACTGCATTACTTTAAAGGACAATTGCACGGTCGTGCAAGACTGTACCCTAAAAAAATGTCTTTCCCACAAATAGAACTTTCTTTTGGTGGTATTTGATCACCTGAGCAGTTTTTATTTATTGCGTTATAAACAAAGAAAGAGCAACAATTCGGAAAAAAAAATATTGTTTTTCACATTCTGCTATATAACATTCCCCCATAAAAATTTAAAAATCAAATTTTGTCATCCTTTTATGCCAATTTGTATTCTGCTACATATTTTTGGTAAAAAAAAAATCCCAATAAGTGTATATTGATTGGTTTGTGCAAAAGTTATTGTGTCTACAAACTAGGGGAAAGATTTATATAATTTTTTTTATTTTATTTTATTTTTTTTACTAGTAATAGCATCAATCTGCGATTTTTAGCGGGACTGCGACATTGCGGCAGACAGATCGGACCCCTAACTGACATTTTTGACACTTTTGGGGGGACCAGTGACATTACTACAGTAATCAGTGCTACAAATATGCCCTGTTACTGTAATAATGACACTGGGAGGGAAGGGGGTTAACCCTGGGGTGATCAAAGGGTTAAGTGTGAGCCTAGGGGGTGTTTTCTAACTGTATGGGGGAGGGGCTTGTGAAATGACCATAGAGACCTGTGTTCCTATATAGAAGGATCACAGGCGCTCTGTGATCATTTCAGGGAGAACAACGGTCAGCTGTATTTACAACAGCAGGCCGTCGTTCTCTCTCAGCGGGGAGCGATCGCGGGTGCCCTGCGGCAATTGCGGCCACTGGCCCTGTGGATTGGCATCCCCACTGCCTAGTGGGGGTCCCCAGGAGCGCTCCCACGAGCCAACGTACCCATACAAAACAACAAAATATACAAGTAGGCACTTTGTACCCACTTTTAATGTTCAAAGAGGAAGAGGTGGAGCCTAAAGAGGAAGGGGTGTGGTTTACAGATGATAGGGCGGATCTGAAACAGAAAGGGGTGTGGCCTTGACAGGAAGGGGTGGGTCGTAGGTAAATTAGGGGGCGCACGAGTTTAGTCCGGCCTAGGGCAGCACAAAACCTAAATACACCACTGCCTGGAGGTACTCATTTCCTCCAATAGTGGAGGTCTCCCATAATACAGTCATGTTGGGTAAATATCCAGTTTTGTACTGTGTTCCGCATGGGCTTGAGTGGTAGCTGCAGGAGCAAAGCAGACAGACTGGCACTAGATTTTTTTACCAGCCAGTATATTGGCAACATGGGAAACCACCACCATTGGAGGATGTATGTAAGAAAATAAGTAAGCACCTGCGGGGGGGATTGTTCAGCTTAGTATAGTTAGGGGACAAGGTAGGGGGAGCCTTTCTTTTTTTAATACTGTCCTTTATATAACTTTCTATGAAAAAGAACCACTAAGCTGAACTGAAAACGAAACAAGGAGCTCTGTTTTAATTTATCATATAAAAGTCAAAAATGATCATAATTGCATTGCTGCCAGATCGGTCAGTCACTAGAAAAACTTATATTTCTCTTACAGTCGCCACCCATCCATTTAGCCTTCACTATTGGGTAATGGCGCCCTCTGCAGGAGTAAGCTAGGCAGTTAGAAATGTTAATAAAACACTTTTCTATACTTAGACACACCTTTAGGGGGCCGACCCCAGCCATTATCCTGATCCAGTTACCAACTGGTCCTCGGTTTTATGCTGCCTAGCATTAAGAGTAGGCTAGCTCTTCCTGGCCGGGACCTAGCGTCTCGGTTTTCTATATGTTTTTTCCACCTCAATGAGGATATTGTGTTTCCTACGCTTTGTGCTAAGCCTAAGCATCCAAAGGCGGTGGTTTTGCATTCCTTGGATATGGTCCGAGGCGATCAGGGTTTACCTTTATGCCACAGAATCTGTTCGGAAGTCTGATTCCCTGTTTGTTCTCCCTGAGGGACCTCAGAAGGGCCCAGCTGGGTCTGCGGAAACCATTTCTAAGTGGATCAGACAGAAGATTGTTCAGGCCTATTCCATCAGGGGTCAGGTTCCTTCTTTCCCTGTACAGGCTCATTCTACTAGAGCCATCAGTGCCTCTTGGGCTTTTCGCCATCAGGCTTCTGTGGCTCAGGTGTGCAAAGCGGTGACCTGGTCGTCTGTGCACACTTTTCACAAAATTCTACAGAATTGATGTACTGGCATCCTCCGATGCTTCCTTTGGCCGCATATTTTTAAATGCTGCGGTTGTTTGCAGAGACATATTTTTTTCTGTCTCTTCCTTGGGGTTTTTTTTTCATTACCGTTTAAGTTGGTTGCGTCTTCCCACCCCTCACACCTGCACTGCTTTGGGACATCCCAATAGTGAAGGCTAAATGGATGGGCGGCGACTGTCAGAGGATGAAAGAGAAAATAGAATTTTTGTAAGAACTTACCGAAAAAATTATTTTCTCTGAGTCCTCTGACAGTCGCCCCCCCCCCCGCCCCTCTGGTTTTTTGGATGTGGGGGTTATTGCCTTCCGGTACTGCTTGCTACAAACTGAGGATCAGTTGGTAACTGGATCAGGATAATGGCTGGGGTCGGCCCCTAGAGGTGTGTATAGAAAAGTTTTTATTAACATTTCTAACTGCCTAGCTTACTCCTGCAGAGGGCGCCATTACCCAATAGTGAAGGATAAATGGATGGGTGGCGACTGTCAGAGGACACAGAGAAAATCATTTTACGGTAAGTTCTTACAAAAATTCTATTATCCACTGATCTGCTGCACTTCCATGTTCACAACAGTTTCTTCCTGGTTCCTCCCCCTTCCCTTCTCAGCAGCTGTAATGACAAAATCAAAGGTCACAGATGTTAAAAATTGGCTTCAGTTATTAGCAGCCTCTTGGGGAATGGATCCCATAATCCTTGCATCAGTTCACCAACCAGGAAATAGTCAGATCAAGGTAAATTCACTAAATGTGTCTGTTGGCAAAGCAAATTTTGCCTGAATCGCTTCATTCCAACCTTAATTACTAAAATTACAAACACAATGATCAAACGTAAGATGATATGGCAGAAGGGAGTAACATTTAAATATGATGTGTATAAATATATCCATAGACAGTATTTTTCTGAAATGCAAGAGAATACATTCAGAGTGTATAATTACCAAAACAGTTTCTTCTGCCTTCACAATTATATACAATGAGAATAAAGTAAAAACTGGTAATTGTTTTCAGTTTTGCTGAGAAAGGAGTTTAGCATAAACAGCAATAGGCACATGGACATTTTTGCTGCAAACACAATTACAAGACAAGTTATTTTTGTTTTTGTTTTTTAAAGAAAGATGATTTGACTTGGAAAGCAGCAACTTCCTATTAAAAGTACCCACATTTTATTGTTTACATGTTTTACTTATGTAGCACCCTCTAGTGTGTTAGGAGTGTAGATATTTTTTTTTGTTTAGAATAGGTACATTTTTGCAGGCTGTCCATGTTTTTTTCCTGGGTTGGGCAGAGATCCAGGGAGAGACAGCATCACTGAGACCCCCCCCCCTACTTCTCAAACATACAGTAAACTTCCAGAAGGATGGGAGGGGAGGTAAAGTGGAACTGCCTGGAACATTCCAAGGGCCATGACCAGGCCCCTCTCACATACTCTGGGTCAGCCCAGCTGGGGAGGATATGTTTGGGTGAAAGCTGGAGATGGAGTGTTAGGCTGTGGTGGCCTTTGGGAAGCTCGAAGCTCTTCAGTCTGAGGGGCGGGGGGGGTGATCTTGGGCCTGGGCTTGGGTGTGCACAGGACTCTCTTCGAGACACACAGAGGTGTCCTGGCAAGGAGGCACAGGAGCAAGGAGAGGACAGTGAGTAAAAACTGCCAGGCATGTCTCCAGGAGGACAAGGGACAGCCAAGAGGGCTGGTGAGTGCCACACAGTCAGGGGGGCTGGGATGGGTGCAGAGCCAGTCAGGAGGACTGTGGTAGCACGGGCAGTCAAAAGGGGCAGCTGCAGCCAGGAGGGCTGACTGCACCTGAAGAGGTGGTACTGGGAGCAGTAGCCACATATAGGACAGCTAGCACTAAAGACTTCCATTTTTGCTACACCATAGTTGCCCTTGGTTCCTGCCTGCAAAGGGCATATGTCCAGATTCAGCTGAGACTGTGCTGGATCTGAAACCTGTGCTAGCTGGTCCTAAGAGTAGTAGTCTGCAAGCAAGTGTGTGTTGGAGGTAGAAGAGGAGAGAATGTATATACTGGAGAGTATATAGTTCAAGTTCTTACAGAGTTTCATTGGGCACCCCATATGCACCCTTCCCCATTCAAATTCAATCCCCCTAAAAAAAAAAAAAAAAAACATAGCTGCAAGGACTGCTTTTTGTATCGGAGTGACTGGAAATTTGTGTGCCTGGCTAAGCAGGGTAGGAGAGGAGCACATTCACCAGCGGCCCCTACGGGGGTACCGCTACACTTAATATTAATATGGTGCTGTTTTTTTATAGTAAGGTACTGTATATATTTCATATCTAATAGGTGGATAGTGTGATCTGTATGCAATAGTAGAAACACTAATAGATTATCGTTACAGTATACAGTACCTTAGGATAAGTCCTAGTTAAGCTATGGACACTTTTATAGAGGTACAAAATAACTATTTACTGTGGTTTGCAAAGCCAGGACCAAAAATCATAATAGCTCATTTCAATGAGAGAAAATCTGTAAAATAGTCTTACTGTGACTCATGGTAGCAACCTTAGTTAAAGTCCCTCTATCCCTAAAATTCCTTAAAAAAAAGGTAAAGAATATTCCTGACATTTCTTGCCCATGTCTGATCTCTTAGTAATGTAGAGAAAGCACTCATTAAGGATTGTAAAAAATCCAATATTTTCAGGAATATAAAATTCACAATCTCCTGCTTCACTCGATAGTTATTTCTGCTGGCCTTTTTTAAGTTACACCAGTGATATAGGGCCAGTGGAAGGAACCACAGTGTAGCAAGAAACAAGGAAACTAACGCTCCCAGAAATGTTGAATTGCGTATCTTTAATTTGCTGAATAAACATTTCTTTGTTCAGAAGGTGATCTCATTATCTAAAACATTCCTCTAATAGAACTGGAAACATCCTGTGCAATCATGGGTTCTTCCTGACAATGTGAAGGAAAATTTTTCCTTTGAAAGGGAATTACTAGATAAGTGGTCTCTGCCCACTGTGGATACTCCAGGCATTCACCTTTAATGTAACTCCACTTTTGTTGATAATAAAACAATCCCCTCTAGATAATCCAGAGGAAATACATATAAAGTCACATAGTGACTTTCCAAATACTTTAAGCCCTTCCTGCACTGCCCATAAAAGAGGTGGAAAATCCAAAGGTCTCAGGGGTTGGCAGGTAACGTCATACCTAGATATTTAATCTGATCATTTTGTCACTTAATGTGGTTGTAAAGGCAGAAGGTTTTTTATCTCAATGCATTCTATGCATTAAGATAAAAAGCCTTCTGTGTGCAGCAGCCCCCCTAATACTTACCTGAGGTCGATCTAGATCCAGCAATGTTGCAGGATTGTCTCTGCTGCCTGGGACCCCCTACCTCATTGGCTGAGACAGCAGCATGATGCCATTGGCTCCCCCTGTTGTCAATTAAAGTCAGTCAGCCAATGAGGAGAGAAAGAGGGCGGGGTGGGCGGCGGCTCCATGTCTGAATGGACACAAGGAGCTGTGGCTTGACTCAGGTGCCCCCATAGCAAGCTGCTTGCTGTGGGGGCACTCAACAGGAGGGAGGGTCCAGGAGCACCGGCGGGGGACCCTAGAAGAGGAGGATTAGAGCTGCTCTGTGCAAAACAATTACACAGAGCAGTAAGTATAACATGTTTGATATTTTTAACTAAAAAAAACTAAAAAAAAAATAGACTTTAAAATCACTTTAAAAGGAAAAGAATGCTCCATTGTACATTGTTCTCCCGTGAAAAATTAAATAGCATAATGACAGATTTACCCAAATTAATCTTGAAATTGGGAAGTTCCTTCAACCTCTCTTACTCCTTCAGAAGTTTAAGCAGGAATACTCGTGGGTTGCTGGCAAAAAATAACATCATACACAAACGTAGTGAGTTGATGTTTAATGCAACCAATTGTCACCCCTGTGATGTAAGAATTGGCTCTTACCTTATGTAAGGACCTTCATTAACAGTGTGAACAACCGAGGTGATAAAGGCATCCTTGTCTTCTCCCATTCGAGATATCTAATGGTGGGAAAAGGGTCTGATTCACCTTCACTAGTGGCATAAGAGTAATAGGTAACCTGGAAAACCAAGCCTGCATTTTGTCCCTGAATCCAATCCTTGGCAAAACCATTGATTTTAATATCCAATCAATTTTGTCAAAAGCTATTTTCGCATTGGTTGATAGGATAAGGGAGGTAGTGTGATGCAGGGAGATCCAGTGAATAAGGAGATCACCCTGTGGGATTTGTCCCTGCCTTCCCTACTAGGAATGAAGCCCACTTGGTCCCGATGAATCACCTCACACAGATAATCTTGAAGGCAGCTGGTCATAAGTTTCCCTAGGACCTTTAAAAAATATATGGGGTGATAGTTGAGGCACAGGGTAAGGTCTTTACCCTCCTTGAGCAAAACAGATATATATGCAAGTAATGTTTCCTGCGGAATTCACCCATTCTTAGCCAGGGAGTTGAAACAGGATGTTAAACATGGTAGCAGCGTATCCACGTACTTAAAAAAATAAGATTTGCTGAGCCCATCCAGGCCCAGGCTTTTCCCTGATGGCATGTTTTTAAGCACTAACAGAATCTCGTCTAGTGAGACATTCTGTTCCAAATGGCTTGGGGAGGCAATCTCAGATATTAAATCTCCTCAAGATATTCAGCTATTAAGTTACTCCATCCAAGTCTGGCCTGCTCACTTTCTGTAGTCGTCAAGTTATAGAGGGATTGGTAGAACTCCGAAAATGTTTAGCAATCTGGGAAGGGTAATAGAGCTTGTCACCAGCACTCAACATAATATAGGGCAAATGCATGCCACCATACAGTCATACTTATTGCCCTTGTCATAAAACTTGCGTGCAATGAGATGAGTCTGTTTGTCTAATAATAATCTCTTTGATTGCAATTGTAGATCATGTAGTCATTTGCTGTCCTGGGGATCACCTATAGTTTTACTGTATGTCAATGAGATAAGTCCTCAATCTTTGTCGGCTGACAACAAGGTGCCCTTACCAGACAAAGAGTCCAGCCTTGGATACAAGCATACATTATAACCCCCTTCAACATTTAAGAAGTCAGAGGAGACGTCTCATACCTACTAAAGTACACCATCCAGAAAGGCAACCTGTCCGAAATTAGGGGTGTAGACGTTAACAAATGTGATCAAGTTGCAATACAATGAGCCTTTAACCATGACAAAGCGACCCTCTGAGTCCACTAGGTGGTCTTCTAGAACAAATGGACAGTTCTTGGGGATAACTAATGCCAAACCCTTCTACTTTTTAATGGAAGATGTACTGTGGAACCAATGGTCAAAGAGGTACATGGGTAATTTAGGAATCGACTCAACAGTGAAATTAGTTTTCCTGAAGCATCAACATTTGGGGTTTAAGGGAGCGAAAATCCCGTCATACTCTGCTACACTAAAAGAACCCAAACCTCTGACATTATAAGTCACTATTTTTAAACCTGAGATAGAAATGTAAGGGACAGAAAACCTGCAGTTCAAAATTTGCTTTGACTAGGGATGCAGGCTTCAATAAAAAACACAGAAACAGAAGAATGCACGCAAAACAGAAACAAACTAAATGCAGCCTCGTCAGCGACTCCCTGCCCACAAAGCTTAGGGGAGCCCTTGCCCCAGAGGCTTTGACCATTGAGGGTTAATTCCCCAGAATAGGACAACCCAGGGTGAGACTATGGAGAGGAAGGACAGCCAGCTCCAGTAGGAGCCACCCATTGTAGCCTAGTATTAAAATGGTAGACATCATCAGCCTAGAAATGGAAAATAACCAAACCAATAATATGATCGGCTAGAAGATTCAAGTGATCATAAGTAGGGAGAAGCTTAAATCTTAAACATCAGCAAGCATCACCAGGGTTTTGGAAATGGTCTAGGCATAGACTCTAAAATAGAAGCCTCTTGCATGAAACTTCCCAACAAGACCAAAGAGGGACACTTTGAGACTGTTTTTCACTCTTTCTTTGTGCCCACCAGAGGAGAGCTAGGTTGGCTGTGGACTTTTTTCCTCTTACGGCATGGCTTCTGCCACTCTGGCTGTGTGTACTTAGTTGCAGAAAGTCTCTTAGGCCTCTCAAGTCAGGGATGTCCACATCCAAAAGGTTAAGAGAAAATGATTCTGTTCCCAAAGGGACACCGTGACCTCCTATTTAGTGGCAATAACTCGGAAGGGAAAACTTCACCTATATGTGGTGCCCCCCTGTTTAGGAATCTCCAGGAGGGGGCATATGGATTTTCAGAGCATCAGCTTGTGGCATGAAACAAGTTGTAACCCCTTAAAAGTTCAGATGAGACTTCCTCTTCATGACTTTCATGATGGTACCTTTATATTGAAAACATAACAATTTGCAGATCACATCTCTTGGTTTGTCACATCAGGATTTTGAGTCATCAATGCTTTATGAGCACACTCGATTTCTTTGGAGTGCTGGAAGGGTCTGTCCAATACCCAGACCCTTTAAGTTGGTAAATACACTATGCAATGTTGGTATGAAGATGTTGGTCTTTATAGCCGATAGCAACCCTGTTTGTTTCTGCAAGTCCTATTTTCATAAACATCAAGTTGTTAAAAGAGCTCCCAAATTTTACAGTCTTGTTGCCCCAGCCTTACTTGCACCAAATGTAATGCAGACGTGGTCTCAGTGTGATGGGTTTCCAGGGATTCTGTCCTAGTCCCCAGCTGTAAGATTTTGGATTTAAGCTCAAAGAATCCTGCCCTATATGTGTCTTTCATTTGTTTAATTAATGCTGCCAGATCTGCCTTCATGGAAGATCTTTAAAATAGTGTTGTAAGTCCCAGGGGAGCCCTCTGCTTTGAAAAGGTGATAATACCTCTGACAGCACTCCCATACAGGACAGAGAAAAGGAGGTAGGGGGTGGAGTGGACTCACCCATTAAGGTGGTTTCCATCTGCAGGTCTTCCCTCAGTAGCGCAGGTATGTCTTTAGACAAAGAGGGTGCTCCGCCATGCTGAGGCCTGATTGTGTATTGGGCTTTCCTGTCCAAAAGATAAGCAGTAATATCCCCTTGGAGGGATTGGCAGCTGGCTCAGGCTCTCCCTTCTTTCTTGGCATGAGAGCAGGGTTGATCTGGTGCTTATATGGCTGACAATGCCAGGTTATGAATGGTGGGTGGCAGGAACTGCACAGATCAATGGTTGCTTTCCATTATGGCCTGGCCATGACCCCAAAAAAAGATAAAAAAAGATTCAAAGAATGTTCACATCTATGCATTATGATGCTTTATGTATGTTCTTCATCTGAAAAAATGGAAGATATCCATTTTTGGGCCCATTGTGGTGTGTCGACAGGCCTCTCAAACCAATGCTGGCTATTTTAATAATGGAAAATTATTTTGCATTTGAGAACCTATTATCTGCTGTATTTACGCAGCAACTCCCAGCTGTCATTTTGACAGCTGAGAATTGCTGACAAATAACAAGTGTGAGGTGGAGCAGCAGCATGCAAAAAGGACAGTATCCATGGATACATCCTCTGTATTATAAATATCTTGGTAATATTCAATCGATAGGCTTGTTTTCCCCTTTCAGTTTATCTGTAAAACCGGTTCTATATGTCATGATTTTCACAGCATATTGATGATGAAAAGCTTTAAACATGCATGTGTATACTGTTGTCAGATCCTTCATCTGCTGAACTGTGATTGACAACTGTCTTTTGCCTTTTGAGGCCTCTATTACACTTCTGAGAAATAAACCTGTTCTTGTGGATATCATCGAGGTGGTCTTGTCATGTAGCTGCTGGTTTTTGTTTCTAGCTATATTATATTTCCAAGTTTATAATGTATTTGAGCTTCAGACTGTACACTTTGTTTAAAAGAAATGCTTCTATAAATAAAAAGGTTTGGCACTGATTCTTGTAGTCATGTTCTCTTAAATGCATTGTTTACGAGAACAGGAGCATTTTTAGTAAAAAATAAAATGCATTGTTATATTCATTAATCTCTCGGTTGTTTCATTGCTTTACCTCACCCTCCTTCTTGCTGCATTAGGACAGTCGGCATCATTAATCCTATGTCCTTTTGTCCAGCACTGTAGACTAATCTTACTTAACCTGCATCTTGATGTTAAAAATGTAATTGTCTGATTACCTTCAGATAAAATCTAATATTGAAAATAATTAATGGTGTTTACAACAAGGTAGTTGAACTGCTATGCTGCCTGTGAACATGCACCTATTTCTTTCAACACATTTATCCTATGAGATTGGCAATACATGGTAAGATGTCTCTTAAAAAATGATGAATGAGGGGACCTCTGTCATCCTTCTACTCATCCAATTGGATAAAATGTCAGATTCTGTTTACCACCTTCTTTCCTCTTTCCAACTAAGGCAGGCTCAGCACATTGTATAATTATGTAAAATATTTCAATATGATAGTCCGGGGATATGTATGTTTCTGTGGCATATGTTAAGCCTATTATCTATCTCAACACATCAAAAATAAAATATGTTAGATTTTATCAATCTAGTTTTTAGTTATTGATTAACCAAACTGTTGTACTGTTTAGGTATTCAGTAATGAAATTAGAATAAAACTATAATGAAAATAATTCAAAGTCTGTTCACATCTATGCATTGTGGGGCTTTATGTATTTTATACTGCAGCACATAATGCATGGAAATGCATTGCAGGACATCATAATGCATGAGTAACGCATTGCCATGTGTTGTTGAATGCTGCATCTGAAAAAATAGTGAATGTCAATTTTTGGTTCCATTGTAATTTGTTGGTAGCCCTTTCAAATGAATAGCCCGCTTTAACGCAACACACATTAATTTGCAACATAATGCTCATAAATGTATCCCAACAGACCACCTTGGTGTGTCTGGTTCCTAAATGTTCATTAAACTACTGCTACAATGAGGAATTTTAAATAAACAGCTGTAGTTTGCTACAGGGTTGTAACTGTAGTTGTCAATATGACCAGCCACATACAGTAGTTCAAGAAAATTGACAATGATCACTGACCGTCACAGGATTGCGTATCATACATACTGTTGTAGGTCCCTTAGGTATGTAGGCCAGTAAAACTCAATTAAAGTCACAGATATAGATTAGTAGGGTCAGTATTGAATAACTCCTAATGTTCAGGGCTTAATTATTAATATTTATTTGTTATTATTTTCCCACAGTCAGTCAAAAATCCAATTCAAACTCTGAAATGTTGGGTCAGCATAATCTCTTTTTTTCTGTCGCATTACAGAAGTACTCTGCTTTGAAAAATTACATATACAGTTCAAATTAGGTATGAATTCATATTTTAATCTTATAGAAATTGGTTATAATTACTTACAGGGCTGAAGGTGCCCAAAAGGGAAGTCTGGAAACTCTGCTTGCTGATGCCCAACTAAGCAGGTGAAGGTCATGGTCATGAGATATCTGCATTAGGGCAGCGATCCAACTTAGAAGCAAGCACATGTTGTGGCACAATTAAACGTTTGTGTCTTCTCCACTTCACAGTGATGTTACACTTGGCTAACTGTACACAGTCTTCCTTAGATGTAACAGTACTTGTGAGGGGATACTGCAGAGCCTGTATCCTACTCTCCAGCCTAGCTTCGATGCCAACTCACTCCCAGTGGCATACTTGAAACCTTTTATTAGCGTGAAACAAAGTTGCTGATGCTCTGTACTTTGAGGATCCTCTCTCTTATCCCGTGACCTACTAGCTAGATACATAGGGGCTCCGTTCCACAGTTCAGGTCCTGCTTATGGGGCATCGGTCACTTGGGGGGGGGGGGTTACACCAGAGTTTTCTATCATGGATTCTGTCATCCATGCAAGTCAACTCACTTGAGAGCAGAAAAGTCCATAACTGAAAACTATACGTTCATGAAAGTCTACAGACTCCAAACACCCTGGGAACCCTTTTGGGTGATTGGGCTCGCTCCAATCACCCAATTTCCCCCCCCCCCTACCGGAGTTATCCACTCTGGCAAAGTAACAGAGTAAGAGCTACATTTTGGCAGTTTTCCCCCAACCTTTCTCTAGGGCACTTAGTAAACCCTATGAATATCACATTACCTGTACGGGGGCTGTAATTCTGAAGAGTGGGAAAAATATTAACCCTATCTCCTCAGACACCACCAGCCTGGCAGATCAACCTGAGGACACAGAACAACACAAACACATTATAACAGTTTGTAGCTGACTCTCCTACTTAGCTGGAGAGCAAGAGAAGACTGTTAACTCTTTAGAGCCTTTTGGAAGCACCTGCTTACATATTGGAACACATTATCCTTTAAGAAACTCTACATTCTTTTGTTTTCCTGGTTTATTCCTTATTAACATTACTTTTACTGGTGCTACTTCCAGGCCCAGACTGGGACAAAAAACAGGCCCGGCCATTTAAGACTGATCAGCCCATACCAGAGGCAGACTAACAACTCATGGGCCCCCCCCTGTGTCCCCGTTCACACTCAAGTTACATCCACACAAAGTCCCACCTACATTTTTCTGCTAAGCTGCATAGAGGGAGCATTTAAATATCAACTGCAGGTGAAGAGGGGGTGGCAGGGGAAGGAGATATAGGAATAGAAGGGAGAAAGACAGGAGGAGATGGGAAAGTAGGAGAAGGGGGAGAAGGAGGGGGGAAAGGAGGCAGGGTGAGAGAGAAAGGATGGGTGAAAGAGAGAGAGGGGGTGAGAGAAGGGGGGAGGGAGAGAGATAGGGTGGGTGAGAGAGAGGGGGCTGAGATATGGAGGGGAGAGAGAGAGAGGGGGGTGAGAGCAAGCGTGGGAGATAGAGAGAGGGGGTGAGAGAGGGGTGTGGGAGAGAGGGGGGAGGGTGAGGGAGGGGGAGAGAGGGGGTGAAAAGGGGTTGAGTAAGAGAGAGGGAGAGAAGGGGGAGAGTGAGAGAAGTAAGGGGTGAGGGAGAGGGGAGGGGGAGAAAGAGACAAGGGGGTGGGAGAGGGTGAGAGAAAGGGAGGATGAGAGCAGGCAGGGGGTAAGAGAGAGAGGGCAGGGTGTGAGAGAGAAGGGGAGTGAGAGAGAGAGAGGGGGTGAGAGAGAAGGGGGGTAAGAGAGGGTATATTGAGGGGGTGAGAGAGAGAGAGGGGGAGAGAAGGCACAAAAGTGAGAGGGGGTGAGAGAGAAGGGGGAGTGAGAGAGGGGGGAGAGAAGGCACAAGAGTAAGAGAGGAGAGGGTTGAGAAAGAAGGGGAGTGAGAGAGAGAGAGGAGGGGAGTGAGAGAGGAGGGGTGAGAGAGAAGGGGAGTGAGAGAGAGAAAGAGAGGAGGGTGAGATAGGGAGGGGAGGTGGTGAGAGAGAACAGGAGTGAGAGAGGGAGGGTGGGTGAGAGAGTAGGGCATGAGAGAGAAGAGGAGTGAGAGAGAGAGAGAGAGAGAGAGAGGAGGGCGACATAGAGAGGGGAGGTGGGGAGAGAGAACGGGGGTGAGAGAGAGAGAGGGGGTGAGAGAGAGGGGGGGTGAGAGAAGGGGAGTGAGAGAGAAGGGGTGAGAGAGAATGGGAGATGATAGAGGGGAGGGGTTGAGAGAGAGAGGGGTGAGAGAGGGGAGGGGGAGAGTGAGAGAGAAAGGGGAGTGAGAGAGGGGAGGGCATGGGAGAGAGAGGGGGGTGAGAGAGAAGGGGAGTGAGAGAGGGGAGGGGTGAGAGAGAGAGGGAGGGGGTAAGAGTGAGAGAGAAAGGTGGGTGAGAGAGAGGAGGGCATGAGAGAGAGGGGGGGTGAGAGAAAGAGGGTGGGGTGATCAGTATGTATGCTATTCACAATTAAGTCCCATCCCACCATTATATGAAGTACAATTTATCCCCCACCCACAGACACAGGTACCCCCATTATAATGAGCACACATGGAGGGTCCCTCTTTATGGTA
This sequence comes from Pelophylax lessonae, assembly GCF_965119305.1. Classification (NCBI taxonomy): domain Eukaryota; kingdom Metazoa; phylum Chordata; class Amphibia; order Anura; family Ranidae; genus Pelophylax; species Pelophylax lessonae. The sequence continues at coordinate 120,660,985 of NC_138776.1, read as the reverse complement.
CAATGTCCCCCCCCCTTACAGAAAAAAAGTAGATACAGAGGCAAACACACACACACACACATACACCCAGGTCTCCTCACAGTGTGGTCTCTCCCCGATTCATGTAGAAGGCAGGTTCTCAGGCTTTCACACTCCAATTCTCAGCTGCTTTCCGGTCCCTCACCCTTCTCTCCTCCAAACCATTACAACCAGAGTTCTCTTACCAGTCCAGGAAATGTCCTCCTCATCCCTGGGCCCTCTCGGTCCCTCTCTCTCTCTCTCACTTAAATATCATGACTTATCTTTTATCATTGTTCTTTATAATTGTGTTCCTTAAAGTTGAATCCCGGGCAAACAACAAACTACACAGATGATATACTGTACCCATATTAGAGCTATTTTACCTGCCAAAAGTATTTGCCTTTTCTGTCTATTCAGTTATGCTTTTACACAGCATATCCCTATCTAGCCTGTCCTTTTGCAGTTTCACTATCATCTAAAGATCCCCTCCCTATCCCTACCCCATGGCTGGAGTTTAACCACTTCTGGACCGGCCCTTTTTCTGACACTTTTTGTTTACAAGTTAAAGCGGAGTTCCGGGCACAAAAAAGATTTTTTTTTTTTTGTGCCCCTCCGCTAGGTATGACGCACCTGAAAAGGAATTGGATAGTTATTTTTTTTTTTTTTTTTGTTTACTCACCTTTTTATTGACGATCGTAAATACTCACCTATGACAGCTTCCTCCTCCAGCGCCGAGGCTCACCCCGTCACTTCCTGCCTCGCGATGATTCCTGGGAGCTAAACGTCATAGCTCCCAGGAATCAATGCGCCGCACCGGCCCCACTTGTCATTTCCGGGCGACGCCGCATTCCCCTGCTAAACAGCTTCTGGGCATGCCCAGAAGCTGTTTAGGAATGCGGCGCCGCGCCGGAAGTGACGAGAGGGGCCGGTGCAGTGCATTCTGGGACACGAAGACGCGGAAGAAGACAGAGAAGAGGACCGCGCCGGCTTCAGCTGCCCACAACCGAGATGGAAACGCTGTGGAAGAAAATTTCTAAGTAAGTATTTCTTCTAAAAGGTAAGTGCGAACCGGGACAGATCAGAGGCTAGCCATTGTGGAATGTGCTAGCCCTGACTGTCCCGGGGGTATGTTCAACAAAAAAACGTTTCTCTGCCCGGAACTCCGCTTTAAATCAGTATTTTTTGCCAAAAAATGACTTAAAACTCCCAAACATTATATATATTTTTTTGTAGCAGAGACGCTAGAGAATAAAATGGAGATCGTTGCAATATTTTTTATCACACGGTATTAGCGCAGCGGTCTTACAAATGCAATTTTTTTTGAAAAAACAATACACTTTTTTTATTAAAAAATAAGAAAGCAGTAAAGTTAGCCCATTTTTTTTCTATAATGTGAAAGTAAATAGATACCCAACATGTCATACTTCAAATTGTGCACGCTCATGGAATGGCAGCAAACATTGGTACTTAAAAATCCCCAAAGGTGACATTTTAAAAATTTCTACAGGTTACCAGTTTATTTATTTTATCTTTTATTTTTTTATTTTTACACTGTCCTTTCAAAAAAAAAAAAAAAAATATGATCACTTTTATTCCTGTTACAACTAATGTAAATATCCCTTGTAATAGAAAAAACATGATAGGACCTTTTTTAATGTGAGATCTGGGGTCAAAAAGACCTCTGATCTCACATCTACACTAAAAAAGTAAAAAAAAAAAGTCATTTTTTTTCATGATGAAAAAAATGGGCTCTTTAAAGCCATTGCTAGAAAGAGACGTATGATATTGCTCCAGTCCTCCAAGGCCATAGAGTCGAGTGAGGGCCATTTTGCCCTTACTTGACTTCCTGTCTGAGAGGAGAGTGGACCGGATCGTTTTCCCCGCTACTGATGGCTTCGGTAAGTTGGGAAAATGACCGGAAGCAGCAGGAGGGGGGCACCTCTCCCGCCACCCATAAAGGTGATCCTGCAATGAATCCGCTGCTGGGACAACCCTTATGTTAAAGCAGACCACCCACCATTTAAAAAAATACCAGGGTTATGGCAGCTATCTGCTGCCATAACCCCGGTATTTAACGTCAAAGCACAGGCGTAAATACACGGTGGGCGGTCCGTAAGTGGTAAAAGGGGGACACCACAAACCAATGAGATCATCTCTTTTCACTTTTCTTTTTTTTTTTTCCATAAATCTCTTTTCACTTTTCTGCTCTTTTCTCCTATCAGCATGCATCCTATACTGAAGCTCACCTATTAGCTTATTGTGAATTATCTAAAAAACAAACACAGAAGGAGTTGCAAAAATGGCTCAAACACAGGTATTGAAAAAATTGAACATTGGACTTTATTGAGTGGATGACAAGTAAAAGAATTACATACAAATTACATACAAACTACAAAATAATTGTATCAAAAAGTTGTTAGAAAAAATATATACGTTCACAGGCCCATGAACTGTGTACCAGTTGAATTGGGTCCCAGCTGATAAAAACACACACTGGGGAATACCTCACATGCTCCACCCAACACCCAGACCCACACCCACCAAGAGCCGTTCACCTAGAGGCTGCTTGAAATGACCAAAAATTCCCCTCTCACTGTATTGTGAATTATCTCCTTTTCCAACATTTATTTTCCAACCTGCCTTGAATTGTTAAATGTGATTGGTGATCCAGACAGAGGGAGAGGAAGTTACACAGTAGAGGCTTCATGTATTGTACTTCTACCCTCCTGCTGATCCAGTTTAGAGGTTTGTGCACTGATTCTGCAGGGAATTACACAACTCAAACTAAAATAAATTGAGTTGAATTTTATTTTGTCTCTGCACAGTTGTGTTTACTGCATAGGTTTAGAAGCTCATGGAATGTTTTTTCTTGTTGCCTGGAAACACAGTGTGCACCATAATGCTTACCCTTCTTCTAACCAGAGATGTTTGAAAATAACAATTTCATTTGCTTTGTATTACTGAAAAACAAATATGTTCTCAAATGAACTACAAATAAATTCAGGTAAAGAGTAAGAAAAAAGAAAACAGTTTTTGGTGATTTTATCTTTTATCAGACTAAAGTCCAGCACACACAAATTTGTCTTCCGATTTTCTCATAGTGTGTACCCCACTTTGAAAATTACAAAAACAACCTCCATCCTTATCTGAACATCAAACAACCTCTGCATTGACTAATATCCCCTGGAAACAAGTGAAATCAATCAATGAACTGGTAATGCTTGTAGTAAATGCTACTGTTGAGTCTAAAGTCTCTTGTTACATGATTCTTTAAAAATTCCATCCAATGTTTTCATGCTCTGCATGGGTGGGGTTGCAATAGATTTGGAGAGAAGCAAATGAATAAACCAATGAACACACTGCTCTGCTTTAAGCCGGCCAGGGACCTTCCACATTTTTTACCTATTTATGGACAGGCTGACTGTACTATTAATCAAGTTAGTCTGCCTGTTGTTTTTTTTTTTTATCACTGCAGGCAGTTCTAGCTTGCTGTCAGAATACAATAGTGCAGCTGGAGGGATTCCCCCATCAAAACTGTTGATGGGAGAATGGGCAATTTTCTTTTCTTCAACCTGTGGTTAAAGGAAACAGAATTGCATAATGTATAGGCTGCCTTAGACCAGTGTTTTTCAACTCCGGTCCTCAGGGCACACTAACAGGCCAGATTTTAAGTATTACCTTGGGGAGATGCAGACCAGAATACTGCAATCACTGAGCAGCAAATAATATCACCTGTGATGTATTTCAGTTTTCTTGCAAACCTGGCCTGTTAGTGTGACCCGAGGACCGGAGTTGAAAAACACTGCCTTAGACTCTTAGCTTTAGGTTTTAATGTCAGTCCATTTTCTCTTTTGTTCATTGAATAACAACATTCTGCTGTAGATCATCACCTGCTGGTTATTGTGCTACTGGCAGGAGTAGGATGCCAGGCTTAAAGCGGTTGTATCCTCAAAAAAAAAAAAAAAAAGAAACCTGTAGGACAAAGGCATAATGAGCTAGTATGCATCGCATACTAGCTTATTTTGAAATACTTACCTTAGAACGAAGCCCCGACACAGTTGCCTGGACACCGCTGAGGCAGCTGACATCTTCCCTCAGCGTCTCTTCCGGGTTCGCCAGCTCCAGCTCTGTGAGTGGCCGGAGCCACGATGACGTCACTCCCGCAGAGTTCACTTTCCGTGAAAGGAGCTCCGCCGGACCTTCAGAGCGCATGAGCCACTGGTGTCAGCGGCTGCATGCAGGCCGAATATCTCCTGAACCGTACAGGTTTAGGAGATATTAATTTTACCTACAGGTAAGCCTTATTATAGGCTTACCTGTAGGTAAAAGTTAAAAAGCGGAGTATACTACCACTTTAAATAAAAACTAAAGTGAACCATACACTAAATGTGCTTAATAATTGATTAATTATTAGTGTTGAGCGAACACGGACTGTATTATTCGTGTTCGTACCGAATAATTGGATTTTTTGTACCCGAACACGGACACGGACACTTTACTGTATGTTCGGGTAAAAATCCGTGTTCGGTCGTTTTATTTCCGGGTTTTGCATGCTTTGGCGCTCTTTTCATGGCGGGCTTTCAACAGCCAATCAACAATCGTTTAACTGGTGTGCCTTAAGCCATCCCAGCCATGCCTGCAAATGTCTTAGTAGCTGTGATTGGCCGTCTGAAGCATGTGACCAAGTCTTTATAAGTTCGAGGCAGCCGCAGCGGCGTCATTATGCTGCTTATATCAGGGACAGAGCACACATCAACGTGCTGGCTGCTGATTAGGGAAAGATAGGCAGGAAAAAACCATTTGTGTCCGGATAGAATTGAGGGACAGGTCGGAGTGTTTAGGCAGGGCGAGTTGTAGGCATTTTAGGGATAGAGTCTGCTGAATTATAGGGTCAGTGTCTTCTACAAACTACAATCGATATTGCTGTGTGGGGGGTGGGGTGAATCTGCACTCAATCCTGATCTACGATCTCTTCTCAATCCTGTTAGGGACAGAGTCTGCTGAATTTTAGGGAAACTGTGTTCTACAAACTACAATCGATATTGCTGTGTGGTGTGGGATTGGAGATAGGCAGGTGTCAGTGATCCACATCCATTTTTCTGTGTGTGAGCTGCAGTGAACACAATCTTTTTGGGCTGCAGTGAACACAATCTTTTTGGGCTGCAGTGAACACAATCTTTTTGGGCTGCAGTGAACACAATCTTTTTGGGCTGCAGTGAACACAATCTTTTTGGGGTGCAGTGAACAAAATCTTTTTGGGGTGCAGTGAACACAATCCTTTTTGGTGTGCAGTGAACACAATCTTTGTGGGGTGCAGTGAACAAAATCCTTTGTGGGGTGCAGTGAACACAATCTTTTTGGGGTGCAGTGAACAAAATCCTTTTTGGGGTGCAGTGAACAACATCCTTTTTGGGGTGCAGTGAACACAATCTTTTTGGGGTGCAGTGAACAAAATCCTTTGTGGGGTGCAGTGAACACAATCTTTTTGGGGTGCAGTGAACACAATCTTTTTGGGGTGGAGTGAACAACATCCTTTTTGGGGTGCAGTGAACAAAATCCTTTTTGGGGTGCAGTGAACAAAATCCTTTTTGGGGTGCAGTGAACACAATCTTTTTGGGGTGCAGTGAACACAATCTTTGTGGGGTGCAGTGAACACAATCTTTTTGGGGTGGAGTGAACAACATCCTTTTTGGGGTGCAGTGAACAACATCCTTTTTGGGGTGCAGTGAACACAATCTTTTTGGGGTGCAGTGAACACAATCTTTGTGGGGTACAGTGAACAGAATCTTTGTGGGGTGCAGTGAACACAATCTTTGGGGGGTACAGTGAACACAATCTTTTTGGGGTGCAGTGAACACAATCTTTGTGGGGTGCAGTGAACACAATCTTTTTGGGGTGGAGTGAACAAAATCATTTTTGGGGTGCAGTGAACAACATCCTTTTTGGGGTGCAGTGATCAAAATCCTTTTTGGGGTGCAGTGAACACAATCTTTTTGGGGTGCAGTGAACAAAATCCTTTGTGGGGTGCAGTGAACAGAATCTTTGTGGGGTGCAGTGAACACAATCTTTGGGGGGGGTACAGTGAACACAATCTTTTTGGGGTGCAGTGAACACAATCTTTGTGGGGTACAGTGAACAGAATCTTTGTGGGGTGCAGTGAACACAATCTTTGGGGGGTACAGTGAACACAATCTTTTTGGGGTGCAGTGAACACAATCTTTGGGGGGTACAGTGAACACAATCTTTTTGGGGTGCAGTGAACACAATCTTTGTGGGGTGCAGTGAACACAATCTTTGGGGGGGTACAGTGAACACAATCTTTTTGGGGTGCAGTGAACAACATCCTTTTAGGGTGCAGTGAACACAATCTTTGTGGGGTGCAGTGAACAACATCCTTTTAGGGTGCAGTGAACACAATCTTTGTGGGGTACAGTGAACAGAATCTTTGTGGGGTGCAGTGAACACAATCTTTGGGGGGTACAGTGAACACAATCTTTGTGAGGTGCAGTGAACACAATCTTTGTGGGGTGCAGTGAACACAATCATTGTGGGGTGCAGTGAACTCAATCTTTGTGGGGTACAGTGAACACAATCTCATACTTCTGAAGATTTGAGGGTGCTGCCTGTTCCATACTCCCCCTACTCCTCATCTAGCCTTTTAGGGGTACAAACAATAGTAATTGGGGCCTAGTGTGGTTGTGTACGTGTGATATACATACACTTTTTTTGGATCATATTTTCTATTCCGCTATTTAATCAAAAACCTTTGGGGATCAGTTAAATTGGGGGATAGTCTGTGTTGGTACGTGTGAGAGAGATCCACCTTTCCAAGTTGTTGGGGTTCATCTCATACTTCTGAAGGTTTGAGGGTGCTGCCTGTTCCATACTCCCCCTACTCCTAGCCTTTTAGGGGTACAAACAATAGTAATTGGGGCCTAGTGTGGTTGTGTACGTGTGATATACATACACTTTTTTTGGATCATATTTTCTATTCCGCTATTTAATCAAAAACCTTTGGGGATCAGTTAAATTGGGGGATAGTCTGTGTTGGTACGTGTGAGAGAGATCCACCTTTCCAAGTTGTTGGGGTTCATCTCATACTTCTGAAGGTTTGAGGGTGCTGCCTGTTCCATACCCCCCCTACTCCTCATCTAGCCTTTTAGGGGTACAAACAATAGTAATTGGGGCCTAGTGTGGTTGTGTACGTGTGATATACATACACTTTTTTTGGATCATATTTTCTATTCCGCTATTTAATCAAAAACCTTTGGGGATCAGTTAAATTGGGGGATAGTCTGTGTTGGTACGTGTGAGAGAGATCCACCTTTCCAAGTTGTTGGGGTTCATCTCATACTTCTGAAGGTTTGAGGGTGCTGCCTGTTCCATACCCCCCCTACTCCTCATCTAGCCTTTTAGGGGTACAAACAATAGTAATTGGGGCCTAGTGTGGTTGTGTACGTGTGATATACATACACTTTTTTTGGATCATATTTTCTATTCCGCTATTTAATCAAAAACCTTTAGGGATCAGTTAAATTGGGGGATAGTCTGTGTTGGTACGTGTGAGAGAGATCCACCTTTCCAAGTTGTTGGGGTTCATCTCATACTTCTGAAGGTTTGAGGGTGCTGCCTGTTCCATACTCCCCCTACTCCTAGCCTTTTAGGGGTACAAACAATAGTAATTGGGGCCTAGTGTGGTTGTGTACGTGTGATATACATACACTTTTTTTGGATCATATTTTCTATTCCGCTATTTAATCAAAAACCTTTGGGGATCAGTTAAATTGGGGGATAGTCTGTGTTGGTACGTGTGAGAGAGATCCACCTTTCCAAGTTGTTGGGGTTCATCTCATACTTCTGAAGGTTTGAGGGTGCTGCCTGTTCCATACCCCCCCTACTCCTCATCTAGCCTTTTAGGGGTACAAACAATAGTAATTGGGGCCTAGTGTGGTTGTGTACGTGTGATATACATACACTTTTTTTGGATCATATTTTCTATTCCGCTATTTAATCAAAAACCTTTGGGGATCAGTTAAATTGGGGGATAGTCTGTGTTGGTACGTGTGAGAGAGATCCACCTTTCCAAGTTGTTGGGGTTCATCTCATACTTCTGAAGGTTTGAGGGTGCTGCCTGTTCCATACCCCCCCTACTCCTCATCTAGCCTTTTAGGGGTACAAACAATAGTAATTGGGGCCTAGTGTGGTTGTGTACGTGTGATATACATACACTTTTTTTGGATCATATTTTCTATTCCGCTATTTAATCAAAAACCTTTGGGGATCAGTTAAATTGGGGGATAGTCTGTGTTGGTACGTGTGAGAGAGATCCACCTTTCCAAGTTGTTGGGGTTCATCTCATACTTCTGAAGGTTTGAGGGTGCTGCCTGTTCCATACCCCCCCTACTCCTCATCTAGCCTTTTAGGGGTACAAACAATAGTAATTGGGGCCTAGTGTGGTTGTGTACGTGTGATATACATACACTTTTTTTGGATCATATTTTCTATTCCGCTATTTAATCAAAAACCTTTGGGGATCAGTTAAATTGGGGGATAGTCTGTGTTGGTACGTGTGAGAGAGATCCACCTTTCCAAGTTGTTGGGGTTCATCTCATACTTCTGAAGGTTTGAGGGTGCTGCCTGTTCCATACTCCCCCTACTCCTAGCCTTTTAGGGGTACAAACAATAGTAATTGGGGCCTAGTGTGGTTGTGTACGTGTGATATACATACACTTTTTTTGGATCATATTTTCTATTCCGCTATTTAATCAAAAACCTTTGGGGATCAGTTAAATTGGGGGATAGTCTGTGTTGGTACGTGTGAGAGAGATCCACCTTTCCAAGTTGTTGGGGTTCATCTCATACTTCTGAAGGTTTGAGGGTGCTGCCTGTTCCATACCCCCCCTACTCCTCATCTAGCCTTTTAGGGGTACAAACAATAGTAATTGGGGCCTAGTGTGGTTGTGTACGTGTGATATACATACACTTTTTTTGGATCATATTTTCTATTCCGCTATTTAATCAAAAACCTTTGGGGATCAGTTAAATTGGGGGATAGTCTGTGTTGGTACGTGTGAGAGAGATCCACCTTTCCAAGTTGTTGGGGTTCATCTCATACTTCTGAAGGTTTGAGGGTGCTGCCTGTTCCATACTCCCCCTACTCCTAGCCTTTTAGGGGTACAAACAATAGTAATTGGGGCCTAGTGTGGTTGTGTACGTGTGATATACATACACTTTTTTTGGATCATATTTTCTATTCCGCTATTTAATCAAAAACCTTTGGGGATCAGTTAAATTGGGGGATAGTCTGTGTTGGTACGTGTGAGAGAGATCCACCTTTCCAAGTTGTTGGGGTTCATCTCATACTTCTGAAGGTTTGAGGGTGCTGCCTGTTCCATACCCCCCCCTACTCCTCATCTAGCCTTTTAGGGGTACAAACAATAGTAATTGGGGCCTAGTGTGGTTGTGTACGTGTGATATACATACACTTTTTTTGGATCATATTTTCTATTCCGCTATTTAATCAAAAACCTTTGGGGATCAGTTAAATTGGGGGATAGTCTGTGTTGGTACGTGTGAGAGAGATCCACCTTTCCAAGTTGTTGGGGTTCATCTCATACTTCTGAAGGTTTGAGGGTGCTGCCTGTTCCATACTCCCCCTACTCCTAGCCTTTTAGGGGTACAAACAATAGTAATTGGGGCCTAGTGTGGTTGTGTACGTGTGATATACATACACTTTTTTTGGATCATATTTTCTATTCCGCTATTTAATCAAAAACCTTTGGGGATCAGTTAAATTGGGGGATAGTCTGTGTTGGTACGTGTGAGAGAGATCCACCTTTCCAAGTTGTTGGGGTTCATCTCATACATCTGAAGGTTTGAGGGTGCTGCCTGTTCCATACCCCCCTACTCCTCATCTAGCCTTTTAGGGGTACAAACAATAGTAATTGGGGCCTAGTGTGGTTGTGTACGTGTGATATACATACACTTTTTTTGGATCATATTTTCTATTCCGCTATTTAATCAAAAACCTTTGGGGATCAGTTAAATTGGGGGATAGTCTGTGTTGGTACGTGTGAGAGAGATCCACCTTTCCAAGTTGTTGGGGTTCATCTCATACTTCTGAAGGTTTGAGGGTGCTGCCTGTTCCATACCCCCCCTACTCCTCATCTAGCCTTTTAGGGGTACAAACAATAGTAATTGGGGCCTAGTGTGGTTGTGTACGTGTGATATACATACACTTTTTTTGGATCATATTTTCTATTCCGCTATTTAATCAAAAACCTTTGGGGATCAGTTAAATTGGGGGATAGTCTGTGTTGGTACGTGTGAGAGAGATCCACCTTTCCAAGTTGTTGGGGTTCATCTCATACTTCTGAAGGTTTGAGGGTGCTGCCTGTTCCATACCCCCCCTACTCCTCATCTAGCCTTTTAGGGGTACAAACAATAGTAATTGGGGCCTAGTGTGGTTGTGTACGTGTGATATACATACACTTTTTTTGGATCATATTTTCTATTCCGCTATTTAATCAAAAACCTTTGGGGATCAGTTAAATTGGGGGATAGTCTGTGTTGGTACGTGTGAGAGAGATCCACCTTTCCAAGTTGTTGGGGTTCATCTCATACTTCTGAAGGTTTGAGGGTGCTGCCTGTTCCATACTCCCCCTACTCCTAGCCTTTTAGGGGTACAAACAATAGTAATTGGGGCCTAGTGTGGTTGTGTACGTGTGATATACATACACTTTTTTTGGATCATATTTTCTATTCCGCTATTTAATCAAAAACCTTTGGGGATCAGTTAAATTGGGGGATAGTCTGTGTTGGTACGTGTGAGAGAGATCCACCTTTCCAAGTTGTTGGGGTTCATCTCATACTTCTGAAGGTTTGAGGGTGCTGCCTGTTCCATACCCCCCCTACTCCTCATCTAGCCTTTTAGGGGTACAAACAATAGTAATTGGGGCCTAGTGTGGTTGTGTACGTGTGATATACATACACTTTTTTTGGATCATATTTTCTATTCCGCTATTTAATCAAAAACCTTTGGGGATCAGTTAAATTGGGGGATAGTCTGTGTTGGTACGTGTGAGAGAGATCCACCTTTCCAAGTTGTTGGGGTTCATCTCATACTTCTGAAGGTTTGAGGGTGCTGCCTGTTCCATACTCCCCCTACTCCTAGCCTTTTAGGGGTACAAACAATAGTAATTGGGGCCTAGTGTGGTTGTGTACGTGTGATATACATACACTTTTTTTGGATCATATTTTCTATTCCGCTATTTAATCAAAAACCTTTGGGGATCAGTTAAATTGGGGGATAGTCTGTGTTGGTACGTGTGAGAGAGATCCACCTTTCCAAGTTGTTGGGGTTCATCTCATACTTCTGAAGGTTTGAGGGTGCTGCCTGTTCCATACCCCCCCTACTCCTCATCTAGCCTTTTAGGGGTACAAACAATAGTAATTGGGGCCTAGTGTGGTTGTGTACGTGTGATATACATACACTTTTTTTGGATCATATTTTCTATTCCGCTATTTAATCAAAAACCTTTGGGGATCAGTTAAATTGGGGGATAGTCTGTGTTGGTACGTGTGAGAGAGATCCACCTTTCCAAGTTGTTGGGGTTCATCTCATACTTCTGAAGGTTTGAGGGTGCTGCCTGTTCCATACCCCCCCTACTCCTCATCTAGCCTTTTAGGGGTACAAACAATAGTAATTGGGGCCTAGTGTGGTTGTGTACGTGTGATATACATACACTTTTTTTGGATCATATTTTCTATTCCGCTATTTAATCAAAAACCTTTGGGGATCAGTTAAATTGGGGGATAGTCTGTGTTGGTACGTGTGAGAGAGATCCACCTTTCCAAGTTGTTGGGGTTCATCTCATACTTCTGAAGGTTTGAGGGTGCTGCCTGTTCCATACTCCCCCTACTCCTAGCCTTTTAGGGGTACAAACAATAGTAATTGGGGCCTAGTGTGGTTGTGTACGTGTGATATACATACACTTTTTTTGGATCATATTTTCTATTCCGCTATTTAATCAAAAACCTTTGGGGATCAGTTAAATTGGGGGATAGTCTGTGTTGGTACGTGTGAGAGAGATCCACCTTTCCAGGTTGTTGGGGTTCATCTCATACTTCTGAAGGTTTGAGGGTGCTGCCTGTTCCATACCCCCCCTACTCCTCATCTAGCCTTTTAGGGGTACAAACAATAGTAATTGGGGCCTAGTGTGGTTGTGTACGTGTGATATACATACACTTTTTTTGGATCATATTTTCTATTCCGCTATTTAATCAAAAACCTTTGGGGATCAGTTAAATTGGGGGATAGTCTGTGTTGGTACGTGTGAGAGAGATCCACCTTTCCAAGTTGTTGGGGTTCATCTCATACTTCTGAAGGTTTGAGGGTGCTGCCTGTTCCATACCCCCCCTACTCCTCATCTAGCCTTTTAGGGGTACAAACAATAGTAATTGGGGCCTAGTGTGGTTGTGTACGTGTGATATACATACACTTTTTTTGGATCATATTTTCTATTCCGCTATTTAATCAAAAACCTTTGGGGATCAGTTAAATTGGGGGATAGTCTGTGTTGGTACGTGTGAGAGAGATCCACCTTTCCAAGTTGTTGGGGTTCATCTCATACTTCTGAAGGTTTGAGGGTGCTGCCTGTTCCATACTCCCCCTACTCCTAGCCTTTTAGGGGTACAAACAATAGTAATTGGGGCCTAGTGTGGTTGTGTACGTGTGATATACATACACTTTTTTTGGATCATATTTTCTATTCCGCTATTTAATCAAAAACCTTTGGGGATCAGTTAAATTGGGGGATAGTCTGTGTTGGTACGTGTGAGAGAGATCCACCTTTCCAAGTTGTTGGGGTTCATCTCATACTTCTGAAGGTTTGAGGGTGCTGCCTGTTCCATACTCCCCCTACTCCTCATCTAGCCTTTTAGGGGTACAAACAATAGTAATTGGGGCCTAGTGTGGTTGTGTACGTGTGATATACATACACTTTTTTTGGATCATATTTTCTATTCCGCTATTTAATCAAAAACCTTTGGGGATCAGTTAAATTGGGGGATAGTCTGTGTTGGTACGTGTGAGAGAGATCCACCTTTCCAAGTTGTTGGGGTTCATCTCATACTTCTGAAGGTTTGAGGGTGCTGCCTGTTCCATACTCCCCCTACTCCTCATCTAGCCTTTTAGGGGTACAAACAATAGTAATTGGGGCCTAGTGTGGTTGTGTACGTGTGATATACATACACTTTTTTTGGATCATATTTTCTATTCCGCTATTTAATCAAAAACCTTTGGGGATCAGTTAAATTGGGGGATAGTCTGTGTTGGTACGTTTGAGAGAGATCCACCTTTCCAAGTTGTTGGGGTTCATCTCATACTTCTGAAGGTTTGAGGGTGCTGCCTGTTCCATACTCCCCCTACTCCTCATCTAGCCTTTTAGGGGTACAAACAATAGTAATTGGGGCCCAGTGTGGTTGTGTACGTGTGATATACATACACTTTTTTTGGATCATATTTTCTATTCCGCTATTTAATCAAAAACCTTTGGGGATCAGTTAAATTGGGGGATAGTCTGTGTTGGTACGTGTGAGAGAGATCCACCTTTCCAAGTTGTTGGGGTTCATCTCATACTTCTGAAGGTTTGAGGGTGCTGCCTGTTCCATACTCCCCCTACTCCTCATCTAGCCTTTTAGGGGTACAAACAATAGTAATTGGGGCCTAGTGTGGTTGTGTACGTGTGATATACATACACTTTTTTTGGATCATATTTTCTATTCCGCTATTTAATCAAAAACCTTTGGGGATCAGTTAAATTGGGGGATAGTCTGTGTTGGTACGTGTGAGAGAGATCCACCTTTCCAAGTTGTTGGGGTTCATCTCATACTTCTGAAGGTTTGAGGGTGCTGCCTGTTCCATACTCCCCCTACTCCTAGCCTTTTAGGGGTACAAACAATAGTAATTGGGGCCTAGTGTGGTTGTGTACGTGTGATATACATACACTTTTTTTGGATCATATTTTCTATTCCGCTATTTAATCAAAAACCTTTGGGGATCAGTTAAATTGGGGGATAGTCTGTGTTGGTACGTGTGAGAGAGATCCACCTTTCCAAGTTGTTGGGGTTCATCTCATACTTCTGAAGGTTTGAGGGTGCTGCCTGTTCCATACCCCCCCTACTCCTAGCCTTTTAGGGGTACAAACAATAGTAATTGGGGCCTAGTGTGGTTGTGTACGTGTGATATACATACACTTTTTTTGGATCATATTTTCTATTCCGCTATTTAATCAAAAACCTTTGGGGATCAGTTAAATTGGGGGATAGTCTGTGTTGGTACGTGTGAGAGAGATCCACCTTTCCAAGTTTTTGGGGTTCATCTCATACTTCTGAAGATTTGAGGGTGCTGCCTGTTCCATACTCCTCCTCCTACTGCTCAACCATCCTTTTAGGGGTACAAACAATAGTAGTTGGGGCCTAGTGTGGTGGTGTACGTGCGAGATACATACACTTTCTTTTTGATCATATTTTCTATTCCGCTATTCAATTAAAACCTTTGGGGATCAATTCAATTGCGAGATAGTCTGTGTCGGTACGTGTGAGATCCACCTTTCCAAGTTGTTGGGGTTCATCTCATACTTCTGAAGATTTGAGGGTGCTGCCTGTTCCATACTCCTGCTCCTACTGCTCAACCATCCTTTTAGGGGTACAAACAATAGTAATTGGGGCCTAGTGTGGTTGTGTACGTGCGAGATACATACACTTTTTTTGATCATATTTCCTATTCCGCTATTCAATAAAAACCTTTGAGGATCAATTGAATTGCGGGATAGTCTGTGTCGGTACGTGTGAGATCCACCTTTCCAAGTTTTTGGGGTTCATCTCATACTTCTGAAGATTTGAGGGTGCTGCCTGTTCCATACTCCTCCTCCTACTCCTCATCCATCCTTTTAGGGGTACAAACAATAGTAATTGGGGCCTAGTGTGGTTGTGTACGTGCGAGATACATACACTTTTTTTGATCATATTTCCTATTCCGCTATTCAATAAAAACCTTTGAGGATCAATTGAATTGCGGGATAGTCTGTGTCGGTACGTGTGAGATCCACCTTTCCAAGTTTTTGGGGTTCATCTCATACTTCTGAAGATTTGAGGGTGCTGCCTGTTCCATACTCCTCCTCCTACTCCTCATCCATCCTTTTAGGGGTACAAACAATAGTAATTGGGGCCTAGTGTGGTTGTGTACGTGCGAGATACATACACTTTTTTTGATCATATTTCCTATTCCGCTATTCAATAAAAACCTTTGAGGATCAATTGAATTGCGGGATAGTCTGTGTCGGTACGTGTGAGATCCACCTTTCCAAGTTTTTGGGGTTCATCTCATACTTCTGAAGATTTGAGGGTGCTGTGTGTTCCATACTCCTCCTACTCCTCATCCATCCTTTTAGGGGTAGAAACAATAGTAATTGGGGCCTAGTGTGGTTTTGTACGTGCGAGATACATACACTTTTTTGGATCATATTTCCTATTCCGCTATTCAATAAAAACCTTTCTAGGGCAAGATCTTAAATTACAGAAATATGAGGAGACCGTCAAATAAGGGCCGTGGCCTGGGTCGTGGTGCTGCTGGTAGAGCTCCTGTTGCAAGGAGAGGACGTGGTCGATCTGTGCCAGCTACACGCACAAGTGAAACACCTTCCTCAAGTGTGAGTAGGCGACAGAACCTGCATCAGTATTTGGTAGGGCATCAAACGCCCCTAGAAGTGATGAGGCCAGAACAAGTTGAGGCGATAGTAGATTGGTTTGCTGCTGACAGTGCCTCCAGTTCCTTCACATTGTCTCCCACCCAGTCTACTGCAGAAAGGTCAGAGTTGGCACCTGCAGCCAATGTCCAACCGTCTTTCACCTCACCCCCTTGCAAATCAGGCCAGCAGTCTGAGCCCCAAGCCATACAGCAGTCTCTTATTCTTTTTGAGGACTCTGTCAGCAGGGTTTCCCAGGGCCATCCACCTAGCCCTGCCCCAGAAGTGGAAGAGATTGAGTGCAGCGATGCCCAACCACTTATTTCTCAAGATGAGTACATGCAAGGATCATCGCAGCACGTCTCCGATGATGACGAAACGCAGGTGCCAACTGCTGCGGCGTTCAGCATTGTGGAGACCGACAAGGAGGGCAGGGGTGAAGACTGGGTGGAAGATGATGTGGAGGACGATGAGGTCCTCGACCCCACATGGAATGAACGTCATGCAGGTGACCTGAGTAGTTTGGAGGAAGAGGCGGTGGTCGCACAGAGCCACCAGCACAGCAGAAGAGGGAGCAGGGTGCAGAAGCGGAGCGGCCGTGCCCTAGACACTACGCCCGCTACTGCCCAACGCAGCAAGGGAACGAGCGCACCAAAGTCAGCTCAAAGGAGTTCTCTAGCGTGGAAGTTCTTTAGAAAATGTGCTGATGACAGGACACGAGTGGTTTGCACCCTGTGCAATCAGAGCTTGAAGCGAGGCATAAACCTTCTCAACCTGAGCACAACCTGCATGATCAGGCATCTAAGTGCAAAGCACGAGCTGCAGTGGAGTACACACCTTCAAAACCAAGAAACGTCTCTGGCTCATCCTGCTTCCTCTTCTGCTGCAGTCTCGGCCGCTCCAGCCACATCTGTAGTGATACCGGCACCTGCCACCCCGCAAACAGACGATCTGTCAGCAACACCACCACCTGGGTCACCAACAACCATCTCCACAATGTCCCGTGGAAGCGTTCAGCTTTCCATCTCCCAAACACTTGAGAGGAAGAGGAAGTACCCCCCTACCCACCCGCGATCCCTGGCCCTGAATGCCAGCATTTCAAAATTATTGGCCTTTGAAATGCTGTCATTCCGTCTGGTGGAGACGCACAGTTTTAAAAACCTTATGTCGGTGGCTGTCCCACAGTACGTCGTGCCCAGCCGCCACTACTTTTCCAGGCAAGCCATCCCTTCCCTGCACAACCAAGTGGGGGAAAATATCAGGTGTGCACTGCGCAACGCCATCTGTGCCAAGGTCCACCTAACTACGGATACGTGGACCAGTAAGCACGGTCAGGGGCGTTATATCTCCCTAACGGCACACTGGGTAAATGCAGTGGCGGATGGGCCTGAGGCGGATAGCAATTTGGCGCATGTCCTTCCACCACCGAGGATTGCAGGGCGCTTCAGTTTGCCTCCTGTTCCTAACTCCTCCTACTCCGCTTCCTCATCCTCTACCGCCTCCTCATCCGGACAGCGTAACACCTTCACCACCAACTTCAGCACGGCCAGGGGTAAACGACAGCAGGCAGTTTTACAACTTGCCTGTTTGGGGGACAAACCACACACCGCGCAGGAGTTGTGGAGGAGCATGGAACAGCAGACAAATGAGTGGTTGCTGCCAGCGAGCCTCAAGCCCGGCCTGGTGGTGTGCGATAACGGGCGAAATCTCATAGCAGCTCTGGGCCTAGCCGGTTTGACGCACATCCCTTGCCTGGCGCATGTGCTGAATTTGGTGGTGCAGAGGTTCCTTAAAAACTACCCCGATATGTCAGAGCTGCTGCAGAAAGTGCGGGCCGTTTGTGCGCACTTTCGGCGTTCTCACCCTGCTGCTGCTCGCCTGGCAGCGCTGCAGCGTAACTTCGGCCTTCCCGCTCACCGCCTCATATGTGACGTGCCCACAAGGTGGAACTCCACCTTGCACATGCTGGAAAGACTGTGCGAGCAGCAGCAGGCCATAGTGGAGTTTCAGCTGCAGCACGCACGCGTGAGTCGCTCTGCGGAACAGCACCACTTCACCACCAATAACTGGGCCTCCATGCGAGACCTGTGTGTCTTGTTGCGCTGTTTTGAGTACTCCACCAACATGGCCAGTGGCAATGACGCCGTTCTCAGCTTAACTATCCCACTTCTATGCCTCCTTGAAAAAACAATTCGGGCGATGATGGAAGAGGATGTGGCACAGGATGAGGAGGAGGAGGAGGATGAAGAGGTAACATTTCCAAGGCTTTCAGGGCAGTCATTCGCAAGGGGCTCCGAGGGTGGGTTCCTGCACACGCAAACGCCAGGGACGCAATTGTCCAGCAGGGGCACAGTTCTGGAGGATGAGGAGGATGAGGAGGAGGAGGAGCTGGAGGAGGAGATGGAACCATGTTCACAGCAGGGTGGCACCCAGGCCAGCTCATGGCCATCACTGGTGCGTGGCTGGGGGGATACAGAGGACACGGACGATACACCTCCCACAGAGGACAGCCTTTCGTCGCCTCTGGGCAGCCTGGCACACATGAGCGATTACATGCTGCAGTGTCTCCACAACGACCGCCGAGTTGCCCACATTCTAACTTGTGCTGATTACTGGGTGGCCACGCTGCTGGATCCCCGTTACAAGGACAACGTACCGTCCTTAATTCACTCACTGGAGCGCGATCGCAAGATGCGCGAGTACAAGCGCACGCTGGTAGACGCCATGCTGCTGGCATTCCCATCTGACAGCGGGGCCACAGTGGAAGCACAAGGCAGAGGAGGAGGAGGAGGAGGTCGCCAACGCAACCAGGGCACCGCCAGCACCTCAGAAGGCAGGGTTAGCATGGCCGAAATGTGGAAAAGCTTTGTCAGCACGCCACAACAAACAGCAGCACCAGCAGCTCAGATGGAACGTCTTAGCAGGAGGCAGCATTTTACCAACATGGTGGAGCAGTATGTGTGCACACGCCTACATGTAGTGAATGACGGGTCTGCCCCCTTCAACTTCTGGGTCTCCAAATTGGGCACATGGCCTGAGCTTGCCCTTTACGCCTTGGAGGTGCTGGCGTGCCCTGCAGCCAGTGTATTATCTGAACGGGTATTTAGCACGGCTGGGGGCGTTATAACAGACAAGCGCAGCCGCCTGTCCAGAGACAATGTGGACAAGCTCACGTTCATTAAAATGAACCAGGCATGGATCCCACGGGACTTTTCCGTACCTTATGCAGAATAGCAATGGATACCGACCTTACCCACCCATTGTTCCATTTTTGCTCTTTCTCACTCTTTTGGGGTGTACCCTCATTTAAAATTTTTGAAAAGAAGCAGTGTTGGCTACCTCGTCCTCCTCCTCAGGGCCAGATTAATGTAGGGGCTATTGGAGCTGCAGCTCCAGGCCCCTACCTTTTATATAGGCCCCGGGTTGGCCATATTCACTGTTACCGCTCTTCTGTCACTTGTAAACACAGAAGTCTGGCTTCTATGCTCGCTTCCCCAGGCAGCACCCTCAGAACCTCCCCACACAGCGTGAAGGCCGGACAAGGAGGGACAGTTGGCGATGCATGGATGTGTTTATGGGCTTCAGAGACAGCATCCCATGTTGAATTAGGCATGCATGGCTGCACCCTTCCTCCTCTGGGTGCATGGCAAGGCACGGCCCTTAAGGCCCTTCAAAATCCTCAGCACCAAGCCCATGATGCTGTTAATCCGGCCCTGGTCCTCCTCCACCGCCGCTTCCACCTACACCGCCCATAGGTGTGCGCAGCCTATTGCATTAAGGTGTGCACCCCAAAGTTGAAATACACATGCATGTGTTTGCCAGCAGGGAGAGTAATGTATCGGGGCCATGTACCTGTAGGCAAGGAGAAATAGAGCAGAGCAGGTCCCAGGGAGATCTTTCCCATCTCCTCACTGGCAATGCTATGTGCCCTAGGTGATTAGGGTGTGCCCAGGCACACCCAGCACACCCTGTGCGCACGCCTATGTCACCGCCACATCCACCACCACCTCAACCTCCCTCCTACTCCATATGGGCCTCGTCCTTCAGAGATGAAGAAGAACATTGTTTTATTTTTCTGTTTTTTTTTGTTGTTTTAAGTTATTTCCCTATCCACATTTGTTTGCAGAGCACTTGCCATGCTCTTAATTACGTTTTGCTGCCATTTGCAGCACTCTAGCCCTTTCCTTTGGTGTTTTAGAGCCATTTTAGTGCCTTAAAGTTCGGGTCCCCATTGACTTCAATGGGGTTCGGTGTCCGGGAAAAGTTCGGTAAAAGTCCGGGACACGGACCCGGACTTTTTTTTAAAGTTCGGCCGAACCCGTCGAACACGGACATCTAGGTGTCCGCTCAACCCTATTAATTATCAATGACGGCTGCTTTCACTGGTATTTTCACACAAAATAACCTAAAACAGTACATGAAAAATGTGCGGGCCTATTATTTTAAAATTAATCCAACATCAACTTAAGAGTTTATGTGAATATCATAATCAATGAAAAATGCACAAGGAAATGTGTGATTAGTGCCAGTGAAAAAAAAATATATAAAATGTCCAAATTAGTGTGAAAGTCTATCAAAAGCATATGAAGAAAATCCTCCTAAAATATGCCACCCATGTGTACCAGCCACCATAAAGACCACACTGCTGCTTACCAGACAAGTAGACCTCGAACACAGGGAGGTCTACAAGTGCTTTTTATAAGAAAACTCAAGGGAATGGATGGATGGTGGATGGTCCAGATTTTGTGAGTCAACACACCTCGAATTTTAGTCATGCACAGGATCACCCATCATCAAATCAGCCATTAGAACATAAGGAAAAGAAAGGGGAGCCAAGATAGTGTGGAAAGTTAAACAACCATTTATTAAATACTAAAGCATGTACTCACATATATTATTATTTTATACAGGATTTATTTTATATAGCACCAACAATTTGCTCATCGCTTTACAATGTGAGACAATACAGTTACCATTCAATTCAATACAGGAGGAATCAGAGGGCCTGATCGTTAGAGCTTACAATCTATCAGGGAGGTTCAAGTGATACAAAAGATAATAACTGTGGGGGGGAACTGATGGAGAAAATAAAAGTACAGTTGTTAGGTGGAGGCAGGATAGGTTTCTCTGAAAAGAAAAGTTTTCAGGGATCGCCTAAAAGTGGACAGTGTAGGGGATAGTCAGACAGGTTGAGGTAGGAAATTCCATAGGATGGGAGAGGCTTAGGAGAAGTCCTGAAGGTGAGCATTAGAGGAGGTGACAATGGAACTAGAGAGAAGGAGGTTTTGGGGGTAACAAAAAGAACAATTTGGTTGGCATTTTTAGACTAGGTTGATAATGTACAGTGCCTTGAAAAAGTATTCACACCCCTTGCAATTTTCCACATTTTGTTGTGTTACAACCAAAAACATAAATATTGGGATTTTATGTGATAGATCAACACAAAGTGGCACATATATGTGCAGTGGAAGGAAAATGATAAATGTTTTTCAAAATGATTTACAAATAAATATTTGAAAAGTGCGGCATGCATTTGTATTCAGCCCCCCTGAGTCAATACTTTGTAGAACCAACTTTTGCTGCAATTACAGCTGCAAGTCTTTTTTTTTTTTCTACCAACTTTGCACATTTAGAGAATGAAATATTTTTCCATTCTTCTTTGAAAAATAGCACGAGTTCTATCAGATTGAATGGAAAGTATCTGTGAACAACAGTTTTTAAGTCTTGCCACAGATTCTCAATTTGATTTAGGTCTAGACTTTGACTGGGCTATTCTAACACATACATATGCTTTGATCCAAACCATTCCATTGTAGCTCTGTCTGTCTGCTTAGGGCAGTTACCTTGCTGGAAGGTGAACCTTCACCCCAGTCTCAAGTCTTTTGCAGACTCTAACAAGTTTTCTTGTAAGATTGCCCTGTATTTGGCTCCATCCATCATCCTATCAATTCTGACCAGCTTCCCTGCTGAAGAAAATCATCCCTACAACATAATGCTGCCACCACCATGTTTCCTAGTGGGGGTGGTGTGTTCAGGGTGATGTGCAGTGTTAGTTTTCTGCCACACATAGAGTTTTGTTTTTAGGCCAAAAAGTTAAATTCTGGTCTCATGTGACCAGAGCACCTTCTTCCACGTGTTTGCTGTGTCCCCCACATGGCTTCTCCCGAACTGCAAATGGGACTTCTTATAGCTTTCTTTCAACAATTGCTTTCTTCTTGCCACTCTTTCATAAAGGGCGGATTTGTGGAGCACACAACTAATAGTCCTGTACACAGATTCTCCCACCTGAGCTGTGGTTCTCTGCAGCTCCTCAGAGTTACTATGGGCCTCTTGGCTGCTTCTCTGAATAATGCTTTCCTTGTCTGGCCTGTCAGTTTAGGTAGATGGCCATGTCTTGGTAGGTTTGCAGTTGTGCCATACTCTTTTCATTTTCAGATGATGGATTAAACAGTGCTTCGTGAGATGTTCAAAGCTTGGGATTTTTTTATAACCTAACCCTGCTTTAAACTTCTCCACAACTTTATGGAGTAAGGTTCCTTGGCCTTTATGATGCTGTATGTTCACTAAGGTTCTCTAAAAAACCTCTGAGGGCTTCATGGAACAGCTGTATTTATACTGAGATTAAATTACACACAGGTGGAATCTATTTACTAATTACATGACTTCTGAAGGCAATTGTTTCCACTAGATTTTAGTTAGGGGTATCAGAGTAAAGGGGGCTGAATACAAATGCATGTCACACTTTTCAGATATTTATTTGTATAAAAATTTGAAAACCATTTATCATTTTCCTTCCACTTTGCAAGTATGTGCCACTTTGTGTTGGTCTATCACATAAAATCGCAATAAAATACAATTTGTTTTTTGGTTGTAACATGACAAAATGTGGAAAATGTCAAGGCACTGTAGTTAAGGACCAAGTTGTGGATGGCTTTGTAAGTTGTTAGTATTTTGAATTTAATTATTTAGGAGAGTGACAGCCAAGATTGGCAGAGACAGGTGGCAGACACTGAACAGTTGGTAAGATGGATGAGTCTTGCAGCAGCAATCATGATGGACTGAAAGGGATATAGCCTATGTAAAGGTAAGCCAATAAGGAGGGAGTTGCAGTAGTCGAGGTGAGAGATAACCAGGGAGTGGATCGGAAGCTTTTTGGTGTCATTGGTTAGGCAGGGGTGTATTTTAGAGATGCTGCTTAGGTTTAGGTGGCAAGCTTTGGAAAGTTATTGAATGTGGGGCCGAAAGGAGAGTTCTGAGAGTTCTAATTACAAATAGCACCCTTGCATGCAGGGTTGGGCTGATGGTTTTTCCAAATATCTTGACAGAGAAGTCAGGGGAAGGGACACATGGGGGAGGATGGGGGAGGAAATAGCATAAGCACAGTTTTGGACAGGTTGAGTCTGAGGTAGTGGTGTGACATTTAGACATATAGAACAAAGAAATACAGCATAGTGTAAACCAGCCGTTGAGCACCCCAGTGGGCATAATGACGGTACGACGTTAGCTCTTCCCTATGCATTTTGTATAAAAGTACGTCTTCTACAGGGCATACAGAGTACTGTACTGTTTTAGGATGCCAGGTTTAACTGAAAAACAAAAGGCAGCCCAGGGTTTGACCTCTGCTGTTGGCCAAAACTCCCCCTGCTAGTGGAAAAACTACCTAGGGTCTAAGGGTTAAAGTGGTTCTAAAGTCTAAATGTTTTTTTTACCTTAATACATTCTACGCATTAGGGTAAACAACCATTTGTGTCACAGAATCCTCCCTCACCCCCCTTATACTTACCTGAGCCCATTCTCGATTCAGAGCTATGCATGAAAGCATTGTCTCTCTCCATTCTCTCCCTGCTCATAGGGCAGATTGATAGCAGCAGGAGCCATTTTTTTCCCACTGCTGTCAATCAAATCCTGTGTTTTGGCACAAGGTGGTAAGTAGGGGTTTTCCTCTTTCAGCTACCCCCACTCTTCCCTGCCCCTCCTTCCTTATTCCTGTCAGTCTTCAGGTGTAGAAAAATCGAATTCTATTGGAGTATGTGTAGGGTTCAGTGTTCCCCAAAAAAAGGTTACCACTGGAACTGGGAAAGTGCCTGTTTTACTGTGCAGATTGTTGTC
This sequence comes from Pelophylax lessonae, assembly GCF_965119305.1. Classification (NCBI taxonomy): domain Eukaryota; kingdom Metazoa; phylum Chordata; class Amphibia; order Anura; family Ranidae; genus Pelophylax; species Pelophylax lessonae. Next base: position 120,637,130 of record NC_138776.1, on the reverse strand, counting down.
CCTTTAAGCCACTATGGAAGGTGTACCGACCCTTTAAGGAATGCTGATCCTGCTGAGGGCTTTAAGTGCATCCTGGGCTTTCCTCCATTAGACATAATTTTCTGAGATTTGTGAGGTGGTCACTTGGTCTTCAGTTCATAAATTCACCAAGTTTTACAAAGTATATGTGGCTGATGCAAGTTTTGGGCATTAAGTTCTAGAATCTACATGCAGAATTTTGATTGAACTGTATCATTTTAGTTTAGGCCCCATTCACATGGGCACTGAGACCCATACACCTTGAATTAACTATTTGTTTTTGCAACTGGAGCCACTGGGTGCTACTTGCAGGCAGCCCATGATAGTGTATGGGGAAGCAGTGGCTGTACGGATACAGTCACTCATCCCCTGCACAGTGTCTTTCACAGAGATGTATAGTAACTAAGTAGTACTACTTCACTACTGTACTTAAGTACGGAAAGGCGGTATCTGTACTTTCCTAGAGTAGAATTTTTTTCTCCTACTTCCACTTTTACTTCACTACATTTTTTCAATGATTTCAATACTTTACTCCGATATTTTTTTTTTGTGCTGCACAGTTATTTGTTACAATTGTAAAAATTACCACTGCCAGAACAATAGATGGCAGGTTTCATGAAGCTCAAAACATGTGTATTATCAGTGCATACGAAAATAAATGCTACTGTATGCATAAATAAAAGCTGCATTTGAAATAATAAAAAACAATATGATGTTCAAACTTTTGACTTCTTTCTTTAATAACTACATAACACAGTACTTGTACTTTTACTTTCAGTACTTGAGTAGCAATTTTTTTTTCAAAACTACTGGTACTTTTACTTTCAGTACTTGAGTAGCAAAATTTAAAAAAACTACTTGCAATACTTAAGTACAAAAAATGTTGAATACTTTAGTACTTCTACTCAAGTCACTTTTTGATCGAGCACTTCCACTTCTACTCAAGTCACTTTTTGATCGAGCACTTGTACTTTTACTCAAGTATGGGTTTCGAGTACTTTATACAACTCTGGTCTTTCATAATGAAAAAGTAAGCATAAATCTACATTAACAAATGCAGCTTAAAATTATTGTGAAGTCTTTTTTTTTTTTTTTATAAAAAACATGTTATACTTACCTCCTCTGTGCAGTTGGTTTTGCACAGAGGAGCCTGGATCCTCCTCTTCTCAGGTCCCTCGTTCCTGCTCCTTTCCCCTACCTCGTATTGAGTGCCTCCACAGCAAGCAGCTTTCTATGGGGGCCACCCAAGCCGAGCTGCAATGCTGTCCATTTAGACACACGTGTGCCCCCTCTCTCTCCTGATTGGCTCACCAACTTTGATTGACAACCATGGAAGCCAATGGAGCCACGGCTGTATCTCAGCCAATCAGAAGGGAGAGTCCCAGGACAGCCGAGGGACTCGGGGACATCACTGGGCAGAGAGGGGGTTCAGGTAAGTATTAGTGGGTGCTACAGGGGCTGTTACACACAGAAGGCTTTTTATCCTAATGCATAGAATGCATTAAGATAAAAGACCTTTCTGACTTTACAACTCCTTTAAGAATAGGGATTCTAAGTATCTTAGAAGCATATTATACAATATGTGTAATTATTTGGTAGTAATAAAATAATTTTAGTCAAGAAATTTTTCCATTTCTATATAATTACAGAAAGCAAACAATACTCCCTGATAAATCACATCAACGTATATCTGCTGAAGTTGTGTAAAGATAATCACTACTGTTTATAGTTAGTATTTTGAATATTTCTAGAGTGCAGTTTTTATTTATCTAGCTCTGAGCTTTTCTTCTGCTAAAGGACAAATGCAGTCTTGTAAGACCCATTTAAACAGGACAGCATTTTGCTTTTGCAGGTATCTGTGGTTCTGCAAAACTGCACCTGTGCAGGTATTGGCTGTCGAAAATGCATGCAAGTGGTGAAGGCTTTACTTTTGATTGCTACGTGCTGGTGCATGGAATCTACTCTGACTAGATTGAAAATAATGGTGGGGATCCAGAGGTTGCAGCAGTGTAAACCTGATAGACTGCAACTGAGGTATATTTTATATATTGTATATGTTGTTTTGCTGAGATGGCTTGCAGACAGTGGCTGACTGGACACAGAACCTCATCCTAACTTGACAGGCATATGAATGAGCAGCCCCAAATGCAGATACTGTGTTCAGGGCTGCTCACCTGCACTGCTGTCAAATTAGGACCAGTGGCTGTGTTGGTACATCTGCTGCATCCTTATAGACTTGTATGATCTGTCTGCACACAGCACCTGGTGGCTCCAGCCCCATAAGCAAATGACCCATTCACTGTGTATGGACTTACCATGGAAATGATGCCTTAATACAGCTTAGTCTATTTTCAGGTTTTTTTTTTGCACTACATGTTGTTGCACTGCTTTGAGATTTTCCAGCAAATGAGGATCTAAAGCCAAAGCTGTATCCTCTATGAACAAACACAAAATGGATATTTTTGTTATCACCATAAAATCTTTTTCTCTGGGTTCATTGGAGGACACAGCATCTGCCTCTCTGGCTCTCCTGCTGTCTATATGTGTAAATAAGCTGATTTTATGTTTGCACTGCTATATCATAACTATGTGTTACCCCTGATCCTGTTTTTTCTTTCTTTTTTTACCACTAAAGTACATGTTACTCTTTTGATAGAGGAGATCTTTCAGATGGTTGATCCTTTTCTAATGACTAACTTCTAATGATATTCTTTAGTCCATGCCAAGCTTTTTTGACCTGGCTATGGTAAATTAACTACTTTAGCCCTGGAGGATTTTGCTGATTAATGACCAGGCCCTATTTTGCGATTCGGCACTGCGTTAGTTTAAGGGACAATTGCGCAGTCGTACGATGATGTACCCAAATAAAATTGACGTCCTTTTTTCCCACAAATAGAGCTTTCTTTTGGTGGTATTTGATCACCTGTGAGATTTTTATTTTTTGCGCTATAAAAAAAGAGCGACAATTTTGGAAAAAACTATATTTTTCACATTCTGCTATATAACCTTCCAAAAAAAAAATTTCAAAATCAAAATTTTTTAACACATTTTTGGTAAAAAAAATCACAATAAGAGTATTTTGATTGGTTTGCGCAAAAGTTATTGCATCTACTAACTACGGGAAAGATTTATGTCATTTTTATTTATTTTTTTTTCTTTTTACTAGTAATGGCGGCGATCTGCAATTTTTTGTGGGACTGTGACATTGCGGCAGAGAGATCGGACCCCTAACTGACATTTTTGAAACTTTTTGGGGTACCAGTGACATTACTACAGTAATCAGTGCTAAAAATATGCACTGTTACTGTAATAATGCCATTGGCAGGGAAGGGGTTAATACTATTAGTGATCAAGGGGTTAAATGTAAGCCTAGGGGAGTGATTCAAACTGTGGGGAGGGGGGGGGATTGGGCTTGTGAGATCATCCCAGAGACATTTGATCCTATATAGCAGGATCACATAGCCTCTGTGATCACTTCAGGGAGAATGACAGACGGTGTTTACATCAGCTGTCTGTCCTTCTCTGTCAGCGGGGGGAGATCGCGAGTGGCTCCTAGGGTCTCCTGAACGAGCGACGTAGTACTACGTTAGTTTGCCCAGGAGCGGCCGCCTACAAATCTGCGGTGGGCGGTCGTCAAGTGGTTAAATCTTGATCAGGCTATATGTACACAGTACATCTAATCTAAGCAATATAACATTCTTGTATTAATTTTAAAGAAAAAAATAAATGGCATTCCTGGAAATAATTTGCTTTCTACCTCTGTTTTGGTTAATAAAGACTTATAGATGACTGAATGTTGTAAATGTATATTTCCTTGATTACATACTTCATCCTGCTTCCGTTGTTTTCTTGTCAAAAGACTTATATTCTGCAATTATACTGTAATTATTATTCATATTCAAAAAGCAACTTCACAGTCCACAAAATCCCCTGCACAGTCTCTTTCATATTGAAATAGTAAGCATAAATCTGCCTTAACAAATGCAGCTTAAGAATAGGGAATGTAAGTATTTTAGAAGCAAATTATACTGTATGTTTAGATTCTTATTTGATAGTAATAAAGCATTTTTAGTATAAAAATGTTTACATTTCTATAAAATTATAGCATGTAACTAATACTCTCTGATAAATCACATCAAAGTGTATCTGCCAAAGTTGTGTAAAAATAATCACTACGGTTTGTAGTAAGGATTTTGAACATTTCTAGAGTGTTTTTTTTATTTATTTACTGTAGATCTAAGCTTTGCTTCTCTCAAAGGACAAATGAAAACTTGTAGTTATAAGCCTCATACCCTTAACAGGACAGCATTTTGCTTTTGCAGGCACCTGCAAAACTGCATCTGGAAAAGCATTGGCCATCAAAACAGCATGGAAGTGGACAAAGCTTTAGGGCCAGTCCATACCACAAAAAAGCCCTCGAGATCCATTCCAGATGTGTTTCTGGATGCACATTTTTAACATGCTTTTGATGCCATCTGGTGCGTTTTTGTGGCATTTTTAATTTTTATGCATATTTGATGCGTTTCTGGATGCATTCCAGATGTTTTTTTTTTTTTTTTGTCTTTTTTCCTGTTTTTTCAAAGGTATTTGGGATTGGTGCATTTTTTATGCATTTTCCTAGTTTTAGTACAGTCCAGTGCAGGAAAAATGCAGCAAGTTCAGCATTAGACCTGACCACACTGGAATAAACTATACCATTATAAACCATATAACCTAATTTCCATTTTTTTTTTGATGCAAAAAAAAAATGAACTAGACTGCATGTGGTGTGAGCTGGCCCTTACTTTTTATATCTGTGTGCTGGCGGATCTACTCTAAATAGACTGAAAATATTGGTGGGCAATTCAAAGGCTGCAGCAATTTAAATTTGCTAGACTCTGACTACCTTTTATATATGTCAAAAAAGGGGAAAAAGGAAAATGTGCTATAGTAAATAATCAAAAAAGCAACAACTCAAATGTGAGATAGATACAAAGGTAAACAATATATAAAAGTGAAGTTACGCTGTGCATTTGTATTACATCACACACATTTTACCGTGCAGTAATAACATTAAATGATGTCTGAAACAACAAAAAAACACAGAAAGAGTCCTTTCGCACCAGTAATTTAACACCAGTGCAAAAATATTAATAACAAATACAATTTTCAAAATTGAATCTCCTTCCACCACCAACATGTGATACCCTCCACTAAAGCAAGATTGCCTGCTTACCAGAAAATTTCTACCTCATATAAAGGTCAACAGCATTTGTGGCTTAAACCAAGCCTGGGCCTTGTGTCTCCAGAAGGATTAATGGACTGGTTAGGTCTCCGTTGCAAACATCCGGCAAATGGTCCAACTTCAAAACATCTCATAAAGTGACACTCCCCTTATATGAAATAAAAAAAACTCACAATAGTGTAAAAACATTCTGCATTTTAATATCTAATAAAACAAAATTGTACTCACAATAGTATGGAATAAAACCGCATGCAATAGTGTAGCCAGCCAGCTATAACACATTTGCTCGTCCTTCTGGGATCACAGTAGCGAGGGGACATCAGCGATGGGTCCAGCGGCATGCTGATGTCACCGCCCTACTTTGATCCCGCAAGGACGGGCGAGTGTGTTATAGCATTTGTGAAAAAGGCTTCAGGGCCAGGACCGCATCCTATGGTTGATTCGGCTGTGGGATCGGGGCACCCCTAGTGCAGAGCTTGCTCAGGAATGGCGCAGGCAGGTGTGAGTTCATCTGCACGCACAGTGAGGTGAAGACATTTGGAGGATGGCCTGGTGTCAAGAAGGGCAGCAAAGAAACCACTTCTTTCAAGGAAAAACATCAAGGACAGAATTATATTCTGCAAAATGTACAGGGAATGGACTGCTGAAGACTGGGGTAGAGTAATTTCCCCTAATGAATCCTCTTTCCGAATATTTGGGGCATCCGGGAAAAAAACCTTGCCCTGAGAAGAAAAGGTGAACGCTACCATCAGTCCTGTGTCATGCCAACAGTAAAGCATCTTGACATTGTTCATGTGTGGGGTTGCTTCTCAGCCAAGGGAGTGGGCTCACTAACAGTTTTGCCTAAGAACATAGCCATGAATAAAGAATGGTACGAAAACATTCTCTGAGAGCAGCTTCTCCCAACCATCCAAGAACAGTTTGGTGATGAAACATGCCTTTTCCAGCATGATGGAGCACCTTGCCATAAGGCTAAAGTGATAACTCTGTGGCATAGGCCATAGGGAACAAAACATCAAACTTTGGGTCCATGGCCAGGAAACTCCCCAGACCTTAACCCCAATAAGAACTTGTGGTCAATCCTCAAGAGGCGGGTGAACAAAAATTAAAAAAAACCCACACATTCTGACAATCTCCAAGCATTAATTATGCAATAATGGGCTGCCATCAGTCAGGATGTGGCCCAGAAGCTTACCAGGGTGAATTGCAGAGGTCTTAAAAAAGAAGGGTTACCCCTGCAAATATTGACTCTTTGCATAAACTTAATGTAATTGTCAATAAAACACCTTTGAAACTTATGAAATGCTTGTAATTAGTCTTCAGTATGCCATAGTAACATTTGAAAAAAAGGTCTAAAAACACTAAAGCAACAGACTTTGTGAAAATTTATATTTTTGTCATTCTCAAAACTTTTGTCCATGGCTGTACTTCCACTGCCCTCTATGGTTTCTTGGTGATGTATGAAACAAGAAACTGTTGCAGGTATAAACCATAGGAATCAATCAACAATCTTATGTGATCTATCTATGACCAAATATACATAAAGATCACATTTTCCATGGTTTGCAAGAGGTAGTAGCCTTTTCTGTGTTGCCCATTATCTATTGCTGCTGTATTTTTGTTGAGTCAAAATTGTGTTGCACACTATTTAATGGAAATTGGTAAAGTGGATGTTATTGGTGCTTCTGCACTACATGCTTTACTTGTTTTTATTTTTTTCTATCTTTTAAGTCTTTAAGAAGCATTTTTCAAGCCAGTAGACCGACACAAATTATCAGATGAAACTTAAAGATATTGTAATTGAGTTACATTCAGTATAGATCTGTACCATAAGAGCGTGTCCTTGCCTTTTAGTTTGGCCTTTTTGTTGCACACCTTGCTCATGTAATTTGAGCCTGATGAAGAAGCACACATGCTCTGAACACTCGCTTCTCCTGCCTTCTCAGCTGCTGAATGTGACGTCACCCGTGCCTCTGCACAGACTCGGGTGCTGTGAAACAGCTATACCGACTGATGCTGACAGCCTACTTGTCTCAGCAGCATCCATTCATTACCAGAGACTCTGCAGACCCATTACATTCACCATGCTGGCATACCATTTACCTTTGTGAGTGCATCATTTATTTTAAACCCTATTAAACTTTGTATGCTACACTCAGTAGGCACTGGTTTCTTGTTTCTTCCTAAGTGTGAAGCAATACACTGGGCATAATAGTATAGGGTTGCTTTTATTCACACAGATGCCCTGTGGTTTACCCACACTGCAGTTGCAGTGCATTGTACCTGCAGCTTTCCTGCAGGTTTTCTGCACTTAGCCATAGACTTCTATTTAATCCTGCAGGCTTGGTGCACTTTCTGAATGCTTTCAGAAAGTGTGCGACACCTGCAGGATGTTATAGAAGTCTATAGAAAAGTGCAGCTAACCCAGAAAAGTTGCAGATGCACTGTGCTGCATCTAGAGTGTAGGAAAACTGCAGCACATCAGTGTAAAAACAGCCCTATAGGGGACTCGGAACAGTAAGGGTTAATTTACAATTGCTGTTTGAGGGTGGTAAAACCCCATAGTTAAGATGTGTTTTACCACCCAATCACACTCTCTTCAGCTGTAGTGGCCAGGGGTGTATACATGCTGCAGCAGGAGTTTTATGCCCTGTCAAGGTTGATGGGTATAGCACCTGCTAAGCATGACCCATTTAAGTGAATGAGGCCGCTGTGTAAATGCAAATAAAGGGTTAACGCTGGCAGCATTGTATTGCTTTCTCATTACCTGTTAAAACCCCTTGGACCCCGCAGAAGCATGCAGCTGCAGGGTGCTTGCAACGTGGCCCCATTTACTTGAGTAGGTCGCGATCGGCAAGCAGTAGCACCCACCAAAAGCAACAGGAGGCTTAATACCTGCTGCAGCATGTGAACACCTTTGGCTGCTGCCTCAGTGGTAGAGATTAGGGGCGATAAAGCCTTAAGGGTGCCACTATCAAATGCTGCTTCTCTGAAAAGCGATCCAAGTGAGTTTGACAGGTGGTGAGGGGGCAATGTGTTGCCTCCTCGACACCTGATTTAAACCCATGATTACCGTGCAAGTCACACAATTGCGACATAGTAGTGCGGCAATTAGAGTTTTAAATCAGGTGTGAGGAGAAGACACTGTGCCCGGTGATCTTTGACTTCTCCCATATTGTTCAGGTAGATCTCCACCTCTTTAAGATTGCCTACCCCTGTACTAAACAAACAATGTATAAGACTTCCTTACACACATAGCTGTGTGGTAAAATTGGATATTACATTTGTAACAGCTTATAAAAAAATTCCTTCAATTATATGTCTTTCTGGTACAATAATGTACAATAATGTAGTTGCACAGTGCCATTCCCTTTACTTTATCTTAGCTGCAGTGTCAGAAGGATTGATGATATTTGTTTAATGGAATATCTGGTTGCAGTAGATAACAATACACATCCTAAACATGTAAATGCTTGGAGCACACATATCTTGACATTGCATGTGCATGTCATTACTGTATTCCTAAGTGTATTAGGACACATTTTAATTACAGCTAGTATTTAATTGTTCTACCTCGTACTTTTGCAAAAGTTGCTGAATACAGTTTTCATGCGATGAGCTCCTAACAGTGCAAATGCCTAAAGTATTTATCTTCATTTTGATATCTGTCTGTACATAACCTATTAATGATTTGCTATTGTGTTACCAGACTCCCCAGACAAAAAAAAAATCTTTATGTCCATGATACACTGCCTGTGATGATCCTATTTCTTATTAAAGCGGAGTTCCGGCCTCGGAAATGTTTTTTCAATAAAAATACCCCCAAGACAGTCAGGGCTAGTACATTCCATAATGGATAGCCTCTGAACTGTCCCAGGTCGTACCTTACCTTTTAGAAGAAATACTTACCTTGAAAATTTCTTCTCCAGCGCTGCCATCTCAGGTGTGGACAGCTGAAGCCAGCGCGTCCTCTTCTGCGTCCTCTTCTGTGTCCTCTTCATCCCAGAATGCCCTGCACCGGCCCCGCTCGTCACTTCCGGGGCAGGCGCATCATCCCTGCACACCTTCTGGGCATGCCCAGAAGCTGTTAAGCAGGGAATGACGTGCCTGCACCGGAACTGATGAGCGGGGCCGGTGCAGGCGCATTGACTCCTGGGAGCGATGACGTTCAGCTCCCAGGAGTCATCACAAGCAGGAAGTGACACACGGGCCGTGGCTGAAGAGGGAGGAAGTAGAAGGAAGGTAAGTATACTTTCTTCAAAAACAAGGTAACTAAAGAAAAAAAAATCGGGAGTATCCATTTGTGTTTTTGGGGATTTATAGCAAGCGGATGGGCCAAAGTTGTTTTTGAGCCCGGAACTCCGCTTTAAATACTAACCATCACTTTTAAGTATTTCTCCATATTGCCCTGGATAATCTTCAACTTGTCTATTGTCTGCTTGTCTATTATATCCTACTTTCTTCAATTCCTCTGAAACCCTGCCTATAAATATTATTTGATGATGTGCTATTAATTGCTACTTGTAATTTAAAGAAATCATTTATATTTCCCAAACACTCCGCCGGCCTTTGATAATGATTTGTAGTTATGTTAAAAAAAAACATTCTTCACGGACTGATTCCCTGATTAAGATTATACCTTGTTGTTGTAATATTGTATGTTCAGCCAGCAACACTGTGAACCTAAACCAACTTTAGAGTCTATGTTCCAGCATCTATGCCCCCCTTCAGTGTGTTTCACTGAGGGGGCAGATCAGGGTAGGGGTCTGCCCTGACTCCATCTAATCCACAGAACAAATAGAGAAAAATCTCAGCCACTGCACACCAAACAAGCCCAGCATGTAATAAGTGATAGCAGCCTCAGCCTAACTCCATCCAGGCCACACATCCCAACATGTTGTGCCCCACCCACGTAGCTTAGTAATGGAGGTAACTACTGCTATGGCTAAGCCCCGTGAGTGAGCAAAACATGTTGGGGCTGTGTGGCTTGGATGGAGTTAGGCTGAAGCTGCTATCACTTATTACATGCTCGGCTTGTTTGGTGCCTGGTGCCAGAGATTTTTCTCTATTTGTTCTCCAGCCAGAAACTGTTTTTTTTTTTTTTTTTTTTTTTTAGGGGTCTTTTTTTTCTTAACTCCTTAAATCCCAAATCAATTTATTTTCATTTTGGAAATGTCTTTCCACACCATATACCTTTTATCTTTTGTTGACTAGGCTAACATTTTTTTTTTTTTTGTGGAAGAGATAATGCTTTAATTTTAACCTCCCTGGCGGTATGATTATGTCAGGAATTATGTACCAAAAGCGGTAGAATTTTTTGCATGGAAATTTGGCGTTATGTATTATAGGCCTACAATTCTTAGTAATTACTGACTTAAACCTGACCAAAACAAGACTCTAGTAGACATCCCAGGTGTGATAAATTTGAAACACAAACACATAAATTATAATCTAATCAATAATATAATTTTATTATATAATATATATATATATATATATATATATTATACAATTATATTATTGGTTAGATTATAATTCATGCATTATATATTATATATATGTGTGTGTATACACATATATATATATATATATATATATATATATATATATATATATATAAATGTTATGTGTTTGTGTTTTGTGCAACGTTTGAATTTCCCTCCCTAGTTCCGCTCCCATGCAGCATTGCTGCTGCAGGGAACGGAACCAGGAAGTCCTCATACCGACGGACGAGCGGCGGGGATCTCGGCTGGTGATCACAGCAATGGGAGATTATCGCTGGATCACCAGGAGAAGGTAAGTGATACCGCTGCACGCTCTGCACATCCACCCCGAGCGTGACTCGGGGATATCGATAATAGCATGGAAAATCCACCCCGGGTTATGCTCGGGGATACCGCTAAGCTGGTTAAGCAAGTGTTATTTTCATTAAACAGAATGTTAAGCTGAAAGTGAGCATTTGTAATTTACTCTTTGTTAGTATACTCAGACAAAAAAAAAAAGAAATCCTTTCCTAGGTCCACTTTTGTGGGTGTGCATGTGTGCAGTGCAGTCAGTACCATGGAAAGGTTATTGTCAATTATAACTAAGCATATCCAACTAAGTCAGAGAATTCTGATCGTGTTGTTTAATCTCTCCTTAAGAAATAATGTTTGAGACATGGAAACTACTTGAGCTTAGCTGTCTATATTTAGCAGAGGTTTTTTCAGTTTTAGGCTTACAGCTAACCTTTTCTTCAATATATACCCTAAAGCCCCATGATTTCAGGAGTTTATTAATATTTACTAAATAAAGGAATGCTTTGAATTGCATTTAAATGCAATTAATTATGTGAACTTTATGTTTGATTGACTGTCACTTACTTACAACTGAAAATTAATGTTTTCTTGATGGGCTTCTATCCAAAGCATTAACACAGAATTGTGGTTTGTGAAATCCGAATATTTGGGCTAGGTTTACATAATTACAGACATAACATGCCACACCTGGTGTATAAGACAATCGTTTTTACAGATTTTCTATTCTATATAATGGGGTTGATTTGATAAAGAATTTGTAACACTTTTCTGATATTATGGCTGGATTTGAAAGACCTGCACCAAATTCATGAAAGCTGTGCAACATTTTTTCTGCTTATGATAAATTCAGGTAATTCTTATGAGACATTTTTACATTGTGATGCAATGGCAGGGGCCGCTTCATAAGAAAAAACACCATATTTGTAAAAAGAAAAGTGGAGGTAAAGAAGACCTGTGCCATGTTGGAGAAAATTGTGTTGCATGTGTGATTATTGTGCCACAGACAAAATTCTGGCTGTGGCAGTTCTAAAATAGATTCATATACACCCTGTAACAGTTACATGAATCTCAATTCAAATTGGAAAATGGTAAATCTCACAGAGCTGTGGGATAACTCTGCGTGGATTACCATGCTATAAGGACTTTATTGGACCGGTAAAGGCTATAGTGAGCAATGCCAGGTTTATTAAAAAGGTATAAATTTATTATATTGTAAAATCATTATAAACAAAAAACATTACAGCGTTACTGAATGAATCCAAAGGCAAATAGACAAAGATACAACTGATCATATTATTCACGCAGTCATGTAGTTCGACACGTTTGGCCAAAAACAAATTGGCTTCTTCAGGAACCGATGTGATCAGACCATATAACCTCTAATCCAAAAACAAAGAGGAAAAGAGGAGGAAAAAGAGAAAAAACATCAATATATCAGTAACATATAAATACAGGTAGTTTTTTCAAAGATAATGCCATTGATTCAGAAAAAGGCACTAATAAATAACATTTTATCAACTTGCTCACCTAGTTCATAAACATAGTCGACTTCTTAGGACCCATGATGCCAGATCAGACATGAAGAGATGAATGGAAACCCTTCCAATAGATCCTAAATAAAGGATCATAAATGCCCCGGAAGAGGCTTGGTGGATTGGACCTTCTCCATAGCTTCCCCAGTGTATAATGACCATAGCCAGACAGTTCCTAAATAAGAACTATGACTGGCTGTATTTATGGGGGTCCTCGTGAATGTAAGGAGGAACAGGCATACAGAAGATGGTTATTGGAAGGAGCCAATAGGCAAATCCCAGGTGAACACTACCGAGAAATAAAGGGAAAAGAAAAATGAAAAAAATGGGGGACAATTTTTAGATATATGTTATAGACCCACAGGTATACAACAAAGAATGTGTCAAAACATCCCCATTACTAATTCCCTAGACATGGCAAAAAGACCCCAAACTGTCCCAGTAGAGACAAAAGGGAGAAGAATTAAGAGAGTAATAATTTGTACAGGTCTAATTAGGGCATACGAGAAAAGGGGGAGATATATCCAAACAGAGCCCAGACCAATACCTTCCTTTGTGGGTGCGCATTCACGTAGAGGTTCGGATGCCGGTCTCTCTCTTTTTAATAAACCTGGCATTGCTCACTATAGCCTTTACCGGTCCAATAAAGTCCTTCTAGCATGGTAATCCACGCAGAGTTTATCCCACAGCTCAGTGAGATTTACCATTTTCCAATTTAAATACTTTATTACCAATGGATGTGGACATGGTTTAGCAGTTCCTTGATTGGCTGCAGCCCAATCTCTTGACTCATTAATGAATCTCAATTCATCAAATCATACCACACATACATTCATAGATAACCCTTGTGGAGGATTGGTGCATGGCTTTACAGTGGTACCATGCAAAACAAAGGGAAAATCAGCACACTGAGAAGTAGATCCTAAGGCAGGATTTACTGAAGTACCATATCAGTAAAAAAAAACGTACCTCAATGTTTTTGATAGGACAGTGGCAGAGACGCTCCAGCACCTTGAAAAAGAGGACCACCATACTTTAGAAACATTAGAGAAACTTTTTTGCTGATATGGGATTTCAGTAAATCTTATTTTAGAATCTACTTATCAGTGTGCTTGTTTTCTCCTTATTGCTAGTTACATGATGTTGTTGCAAGTTGCAGGTTGAATGTAATTCTAGATTATTGTATTTGAATTATTGAATTAATTTACATAATGCAAGAAATGTAAAACTCTATTATTAAAGTTCAGCCATCAACACTGCACAGATAATCTTTGGTCACAGACCACTGATGCATTCATTTTGCTCTTATTCGACCACACTGAACTGATTCCGATTGGCTGCAATGGGTTTGTTAACTTACAGTTGCATTGTGGCTCTAAGTTAATTTATAAGCAAGCATATACGTGGCGTGTTTGTATGCATTTACCAAACAGCCCAAATATAGTGATAAATATATATATATTTTTATAGGTGTGCTGTGCATTTCAATCAGCTGCCAGTACAGTGGTTCTCAACTCCGGGCCTCGGGACCCACTAACAGGCCAGATTTGCAAGATAACTGAAATACATCACAGGTGATATATTTTGCTACTTAGTGATACCAGTATTCTAGTCTGCATCCCCCCAAGGTGATACTTAAAATCTGGCCTGTTAGTGGGTCCTGAGGACCGGAGTTGAGAACCACTGTGCCAGTATCTTATACTTCTGTACATGGGATCACAAATATGTGTGCAGTAGATTTGAACTCCATTTGGAAGTTGTGTTCTTGTGTTGGAACACCAAAAAGACATGCATCACAGTACAATGTATCACGAATGTTGGAATCAAAAATACATCCTGGTACCTCATTACAGTACTGACCTCATACACTGTATATTTTTTGGTATAGCAAAAGAAGAGAGTATCCAGTTGCCTACCTTTGGACCTTTGGCGCGTTAAACATATTCATAAAATCTCCTTCTCCATACACAAGGCGTTTCCTTTACGTCCAGGAGACTGCCTGCAGTTTCTTATCTCTCTCGCTACCTCCTGTGCACAGCCCCATAAGAACTGGTGTCTGTAGAAAGATGAGCTCCCAATCCTATGATGATTGTGAGCCATTCAGAAGCCTTCCTCATTGAATGATCACTGTGACAGTCAATCACAGTGATCATTCAGTGTAACATTTGTAAACAATAACAAAAGTAACTCACTAACTGTTTTATCTCCTCGGTTCCCTGACAGACAGTATCTGTCAGTGAGAGAGCTGTGGCTAACACAGGCAAATGTTTATTGTGTGCACAGGGAATTAACCAGGACATGCCCCTATTTTACAAGGTACCCATTAGTTTCAGTAAATCACCCTTTATAAGCACTATTTGACAGTTTCATCTCCTGTTCCATGTTTCTATTTGAAATTATTTGTTGGAAAAAATAATAATTTACAGCACATATTTACATTGTTATCTTTAGCGGTTTCAAAAAAAAAAAAAAAAAAAAAAAAAAAACGTTATTTCGTTTGTATATAACTTTAACATGCTTTGTACCAAAAATGTAATTTTAATGTTGCAAGTAGAATAAGTAGCAGAATAAAATGTATGTTTTCCCCGCACGCAGTAATGGCACTTGTGTTCAAAATATTACTGATCAAATTTGTATTCTTTTATCCCCGTTAAAATGCAAATAAATTTAACCACTTGCCGACTGCTCACTAGAGCACTACTGCGGCAAAGTGACTTGATAACGTCTGGCGACGTAGTACTACGTCACCAGACATTCCCCTTTCTCAGCGGCGCGCGTGCGCCGCCGGAGGCTTGCTCCCACTGTATTCAGTCACATCGGGAGTCGGGCCAGGGGAGGAGCAGCGGCGATCGCCGTTGCTCTTCCCCGATCATCTGGGAATCGACTGTGGAGATCCGCCCGCTTGTGTAAACACAAGCAGCGGATCTCCTAAGTGACAGGCAGGGTCAGATTGCAGGGTTCAGCATAGCTGAACCCTTGATCTGTCCTTGTGTCACATAGTCACCTCCCCCCACACATATCAGTAAGCACCAGGCATACATTAATCCCTCCCTCTCCAATAAAATGAACCCCTTCCCTGCCAGTGTCATTTTTACAGTAACAGTGCATATATATAGCACTGATTACTGCAGTAATGTCACTGGTACCCCCAAAAGTGTCAAAAATGTCAGTCAATGGTCCGATCTGTCCGCCGCAATGTCGCAGTCCTGCAAAAAAAATCGCAGATCGCCGCCATTACTCGTTAAAAAAAAAACACCAAAAATTACAGAAATCTTTCCCTTAGTTAGTAAATGCAATAACTTTTGCGCAAACCAATCAAAATACGTTTATTGTGATTTTTTTTTTTTTACCAAACATAGGTAGCAGAAAACAAATTGGCCAAAAATCTAAAAAAAAATTGATTTTTACATTTTTTTGGGGGGGGAATTTCATATAAAAAAATGTGAAAAATATTGTTATTTTTTCAAAATTTACGCTCTTTTTTTGTTTATAGCGCAAAAAGTAAAAATCACACAGGTGATCAAATACCACCAAAAGAAAGCTCTGATTGTGGGAAAAAAGGACGTAAATTTTGTTTGGGTACGGCGTCGCACGACCGCGCAATTGTCAGTTAAAGTCGCACAGTGCCAAATCGCAAAAAGTGGCCCGGACGTAAGACAGCAAAATCCTCCGGTGGTAAAGTGGTTAAAAAAAGCTTAGAGGACACTGGAATCAAAAGAAAGCCCTGTTTGTCCCCCAAAAAACAATATATGTGTCAATTCTTTATTGTTATCTGTAATTACAAAGTTATATACTCTTGAATTGACACATATGTGAAATGTGAAAATATGGTCATGTGACTCATGTCCATAGGGGGTAAACAGCAACATTTTAATTTCACTCAGCTATTTATCAGTTAGATTGATTCATGTGATAATGTATGTTTTTGTTTAACCAGAAGCAATAAATACTTCCTGAAACTGCTAGTATTTTTTTTCTTCTGTTTTCTTTCCTTATGTGAGGGTCTATGCATACCACGACTGTATGACTGATTTAAATAGATGTTGGTTTAGTTAGCATCCATAGATAATACTGCAGATTAGAATTGTAATGTATTTAGGATTCTTTCAATCACACCAATGCTGTCATCTATGATACAGGTTTCTTGAGGACATCAAATAGAGGTCGTCTTTGGCATCCTCCCATTTTCAGGTTAGGAGAACCTAATCAATCTTGAGTAACCTCTATTAACATGTCATAAAATCTTTTATAGGGGATGCGGCTGCGTTCATCTGTCTGAATATATTTTTTCTCTTACCTGGTACAGCACAATGATTATGTATTATACTCGTATTATGGCTGTTGACTAAGATCTATTAGTTGTTTAAAGCACAAAAGAGCTATTTTAGGTCTAGGCAAATAGTGTGTGTGCCTCAGTCTTCATCATGTGCAAATCATTCACCTCGGCATTTAGAATAGGATTATCTTCATAAGCACAGGGAGCACAGGGTTCATTTTAACTCTTACCATATTTGTGCTTTCTGCCAAAAAAGTGTGTTGTTGGTAAGATTATAAAATATTAAACATCATCCCTTGCTTAGGTCATCTGCTTTCCAGCACAGAAAGATAAAGATAGTCAAATTACAATCTTTATGCCAAAGTGCAATAGCAGATTCAAAATAAGTCATGACTTTTAGGCAGGACTCACATAGCAAAGAATTACTCTAATTTCTGAGCGTCACTTGCAATTAATAGGCTGTTTGTGAACTCCTAGGAGCCAATAATGAGTACCTCCAGCAGTTGGAGGAGCTTGTTGTTATTGCACAGGTACATTTTACAATGTATTGGAAGTAATAATGATTTGGTAGTTATGAAAAAACATTGCATACCTAGCAAACACAATATAGAAATGTGAGCCATGCACATTGGCATTAGCAGGGGTTTCCTTCTTGTCACTTTTTTTTTATAATATGACCTGCATTCACGTGTTGTTTTTAGGTTAAACAGGCTGTATTGACAGGGGGATAAAAAAAATATTTGCTAATTTTTTAGCAGTTGTACTGTAATGTTTTAATGTACTTATTTTATGTAGACACTGCTATGTGCTAAGCGGCCAGAAACCTCTTTTGCCCGAGCAATGCTGATCAGGGTAAGACCTGGTTTGGGGTCTAAGGTTACATTTAGCAATTTATTGACTACGTTTGAGGGTGCCACTCCTTTAATAATGAAAACAAAGTGGTACTTTAGTACACAAAGTCTTACTTTAATTTTCTTGCATACCTGATCATGCATGCTCTTCTAATATTTGTTATGATGCCATAAAAGAAGAAACGAGGCAATTACTGAACAGTTAGTAACGTTTAATCTGCCATCGGTGGTTGCTGAAAACCTTAGATGGCCTTTCCAAGCCTCATAACATTCATGGATGGAAGGGGAAGAAATTGTCCAGTGCTTGTCTTTTCTATTCACTCTCTACATCACAGATCTTTGGGGATGAGAGAAAGGTCAGTAACTTAGTATTGCCACCTACAGTATATTACCTAAGGCAAGTTACTCAACATACTGAAAGGTTTGTTTCACTTAACATGGATTTATAAAAAGAAAACGTACAATAGATAATTTCATTAGATAACTGCATCCGTAAACGTCTCTGTTTGTAAAAAACTACCCTGGTATAACTATAGTTTCTGTATAACCAATACACAGAGGCAAAAGAATAAGAAAAGGCAAGATAGTGGAGCATTGCAAACTGAGGACATCAGTCATTATGTATTTAAAATCAATAGGCATCATTATGTATGTTACATTCATAGGTGATCTCTATTTTATTAAGTCAGTAGAGAAGTGATTATAGACACATTTTCCAATAATTTGCTTACTAGTGCAAAATACTTCTGGGATATGCAAATCGAAAAATAGAATAGCTGATAATTTGGACACTTTGTTTACCTAAGTAGTTAAAAAAAATGCTGGCTTGTGCAGCATTCAGTAAGAAAGGGTGCTCCACAGTGTCTGTCTTCACTAACAAACCTAATTTGTAAATGTTAATAATTAGCATTTAGTAAATTATCTCTTACTGCTCTATAGCATTGACTGTTTAAATTATGAAAAAATGAAGCAATAAAAAAAATGGCGCTGGCTTGTAGGGGTGAGTGGCGGGGTTTTCATTGATTCAGGCTGTAGGAGCTGGTGCCACTCATGGCACATCAAAATGTAAGTGCGTCGGCTTATACTTATTTAAAAAAAGCTTTTTAATAAACATATTGCACTATTACCGCGCTATAGTTTTTTATTCTGGGGAAAAACATGTAACATTGGATAAGAGAGAGGGGAGAAAGTTGAATGCAGAGCTGGCACCATCAATAGGATTATAAGTGATAAGGCTGAGAGGGTCCTGGCGGCCCAAAGAAATCTGGTGAGTGGCCCCTATACTATTTGTGGTGGATACATTAAGGCCCCTTTCACACATGCGGACCGTTCAGATCCACCTGCCAGTTTTTCAGGTGGATTTGAACGGATGCCCCATGCATCTCTATGGGGCAGCGGATGTCAGCGGAGACATGTCCGCTGACATCCGATCCTGTCCGTCAAATCCAGATGGATGGAAGCCCTATTTTCCATCCGTCTGGCGGATCGGATCGAATGAGAACGGACAGGCGGTCCCTTCTCATTTGATTCCCCCATAGGGTACAGAGGGGATCTGACACCTCCGTCTCCGCACACAGAGCGGAGGTGGAGCTGTCATCCGCCTGCTCAGCGGGGATTGGCGGATCGATCCCCTGCTGAGCAGAACGGCTCAGTCGACGGAATGGAGCCATGTGAAAGGGGCCTAAGGCCTCAAGTACACTACAGCTACTAAACTGAATTTTAGGAGCAGTTGGGCATTTTTTTCAGCAGCCCCTGAATTCTTCTCTGTTATCTTATGTGTACATGTACACTCATTCGTTTATAGTAGTTTAGAAGCAGTTGAGGTTACTGGCATTTTTTTAAAATCAGAAAAATAGCGCTCAGGACTGTAGCTTACCGGCATTTTAAACTCCAAATGCTTGTAACTGTGGTAACTGCATTTGTGTTTGTAAGCATTTTTTGTATACAACTTTTTTATTGGTTTTGTAAAAGAAAAAAGACAATACAAAGAACCGAACAAACAGCTACATGACCAAATAGTTCCGTCACAGACGGGATTAGCATTGATAGTAGTACAGTTATGAGTATATTAGTAAACATCACAAAGCTAATCAATGATTGGTCAAGTAAATGAAATGGAGCATTTAGGTGAAGGTGAACAATCAAGTGGAATTGAACAAGCAAATGAATTTGAACAATCAAGTGATGTGGAACAATTCACCGCATATACTTGACAGATATGTTCCATACTATTGACAACTGGGGTTAACCTGTGCACGTAGGTATTCACTTATATACTTGTGTATTTCGTTATTTAATTATTTATTTGGCCCCACACTCGGGCACCCCACCAGGGATCTACAGCTGTGCCCCAGCGCAGGGCTATAGAAGGTGTGAATATGAATGTATCATGTCTGAGAGAGGTAGAATGACCAATTATTTTGCATTCCATAAGGACCAAGGTTGCCATAATTCGCTCACATGAACCTTGTTGTGGTTTTTAAGTGCTAATGTATATTCATAGGTATAATGTGTATTGGTGAGATCAATGACCTCTTGAATGGTTGGTGATGTTACCTGTTTCCACTTCATCGTTATGATAAGTCTGGCAGCTAAGAGGATATGTGTCACGGTGTGTCTTGAGCTTTTGGGGAAATCCCCTATTCCAAGGGATAGAAGTGCCTGTTCCGGGGTTGGTTCGATGTGTGTATGTGTAAAGCATCGGACAGGAGTTGAAAGATTGATCTCCAGAAGGAGTGTATTACTAGGCAGTGCCAGAATATATGCATTAGATCCCTTTGTGACCACAGTGTCTCCAGCAGTTGCCGTCAGTGTTGTCATTGAACTTGTGTACCCTATCAGGTGTGAGATACCATCTCAGGGAGATTTTGATGGCTAGCTCCCATAGGTTGGAGCATCCGGTAGAGGCATATTTGGAATGAAACGCCTGTATCCATTGCTTATCGGAATAGAGAGTTCCGAGATCCCTTTCCCATTGTTGGAGGGGGAGAGGATTTGGTGAATGTGGATTTTTGTTGGAGAAGATTTTAGAAAGTAGATATTCCCTTTTGCCTTTTGGTGGGGGGGGGGGGCTGTTAAGGTTAGATAGGTCCAGGCTGGTTTTTGAATGGTTAATGGCCAATTATTTATGGAGGCTACATAGTGTTTAACTCGCAGATAGGTAAAATAGGCGGTGTTAGGTAATTTGAAGGTTGCTTGTAAGATGTGAAATGGTATAAACGAGTCTTGAATGAGGTCATTGATAGAAGTAATTCCTAGTTTGTGCCAGTCAGAGAAGTAGGAATTTTCTATGAGTGTGTGTAGTGCTGTTATTGGGATTTTTAGATCTGTTTGGTCAGGAAAGGACGAGCTTTGTGCGGACAGTATTTTCCAGGCCTTAGCCGTAGTGTGCATAGTTGGGGGGAAATGATTTGGGGTCTTAGCTCCCAAAGCGGTGGCTAACAACCATGCCAAGAGATCGTGTCTGTTACAATATGTGGATTCTATGTTGCTCCATAGCGTAGACAGGGTGGTTTGAAACCAGTCCCTGAGTTGGGTAAGGATGGAGGCTAGGTAGTAATCATATATATCCACATAGCCAGCTCCCCCTACTCTTCGGTGTTTGATCAGTTTAATATGTGCACATCTGGATTTCTTGCCCTGCCAAACAAAAGTAGATAAGATAGATTGCAAGGATTTAAAGTATTGTTTTGGGACGGGATCGGCAATGTTCTGAACAAATATAATAGTTGCGGAAGATACATCATTTTGAACGCTGCTAATCTCCCCAACCACGAAAACTCAGAGGACGCCAATTTTTTAAGATCAGATTGGAGTTTGGTGCATGCAGGAATATAATTGTACCTATACAGCGTCTTTGGTGATGTGGTTAGTTGTATGCCTAAAGAGAGGCTGATCTTGTGTTGTTGATCTGCTATGTGGATCCCAGAATGTGTTCGGCCAGGGGTTCCATGATCATATTAAAAATTATGGGCGAGAGGGGGCACCCTTGCCGCATTCCATTTGATATAGTAAATGGAAAGGATATTGCCTCCATTGTACGGACCTTCGCAGAGGGGGCCGAGTAAAGGGCCATGATAGCATTGTAAATTAAGCCATGGAGCCCAAATTTGTGGAGTACAGAGGATAAAAACCCCCAGTGTACCCTGTCAAACGCCTTCTCTGCATCCAAAGAGAGGAGCAGAGAAGGTGTTCCAGTTGAATTCACAAAATGAATGGCGTCTATGACGCGTCTGATAGCGTCTGATGCCTGTCGACCCTTCATAAAAACCTGATTGGTCATTGTGAATGAGTGTTGGGAGAATGTCAAGTAGTCTGGTAGCTATCAATTTAGCGTATATTTTCACATCTATGTTCAGAAGTGAAATGGGCCTTAAGTTTTGAGGGTGTGTGGGGTCCTTTCCTGGTTTCGGTAGAGTCACAATCATAGCACTCAGCATTTCATTAGGAAGAGAAGAGGAGGAGACAGCAGAGTTGAAGACTTGACTTAGAGGAGGAATTAAGGAGTGGGAGAAATTTTTATAGTATTCGCCCGTGAAGCCGTCTGGACCCAGCGATTTCAGGTTAGGGATTGTGGATATAACTCGAGCAATTTCCTTAGTGGTGAAGGGTTGGTTAATTTCCTCTAATTGTTGGTGGGGTATGCAGGGTAGTTTGATGTGGTCTAAAAATGCTTGTATTTCGGAGGGCGAGGGTTGGGGGGTCAGTGGGTCATCTTTAATATTATAAAGTGATTCATAATATGAGCTAAACGTATCTGCTATCAGGTTGGGTTTAAGAAGTTTTTCTTTCGATTTGGGATGGTAGATATATGTAATTTTGGTTTTAAGGCGGTGGCCTTTAATGCGTAGGGCCATGGCTTTGTTAGCTCTATTGTTTGTGGAATAGGTGATTGCTTTCCATTTTTTATAGCTATCTCTATATTTTTCTAATAGTATAGCCCTGAGTTCCTGTCGCAAGGCAAAAATTTGGGAATGATGAAGTGGAGAGGGACTTTGTTTGTTTTGGGATTCAGTGGTTGAGAGATTTTTAGTAATTTCGTCTATACGCTGCGTCCTTCTTTTCTTTTCCTTAGAGCCTAGTTAAACACACCTTGCAGTACAGCTTTATGGGCATTCCACACGACCAGTGAGTCAGAGTCTGGTTGCGTATTAAAGGAGCAGAATTCATCTAATTGCTTTTGGATCACTGCCTCATATTGTGGATTGTTTAGAAGGTGATTATGCAAGTGCCACACGTATGCGGATTGGCGAGGTGGGCCTGTAGCTATGGTGATACTAAGTGAAGAGTGATCTGACCAAGTGGCCGTGTGGATCTCCGTTTCCATAACTCGGTCTAGAAGCCATTTATCTGACATACAGAGGTCTATATGCGAGTAGGTGCCGTAACGCGAGGAGAGAAAAGTATAGTTCCTCTCTGACGCATGACAGTACCTCCACACTTCAAATAAATAATTAGATATTTTGAGAGAGGCGACTCATGTCATTTAGGAGCGGCAGTTGAGTCCATATTATTGTCCGGTACTAAGTTAAAGTCTCCACATAATAATAGATTACCAAATTGCAATTGTTTCGCCTTGTGAATGACTTTTCTAATGAACGCCATCTGGCGTTGATTGGGTGAATGAAGAATGACAATAGTATAATGCGCATTGTCTATAGAGCACTTAAGAATTATGTAGCGGCCTTTAGGGTCAAGGATATCTTCATGTAGTTGGAAAGCAATAGTGTCCCTGATAGCTATGAGCACACCCTTACGTTTTTTCTCCCCAAATGCATGGTAGACAAAGGGAAACTGCTTGTGGCTACATTGTGGTGGTGAACTTTTGGCAAAGTGTGTTTCCTGAATACACAGAATGTACCCTTGCAGTGAGATGGCGATGTTCCACATGGAAGCTATCTTGGGTGGATGATTTAATCCTGTTGCATTTAGCGATATGATTTTAAAGGACATGGTGATGTTTGATGTTTTAGGAAGAGAAGAGAGTACTTACAAACTCTGTGGACGTGGGTAAGACTATTCCGGAAGAAGAGCAGTGTAGAGGTGACTTCAGGATCAATAATGCAGTTTCAGGGCAGTCTGTCCTCCAGTTGTCAGCAGGCAGAAGTAGTGCGGTGGGATATAGGCGTTGCTACTCGAAGTATAAAAAAAAAATATATATATATATATATATATATATACATAAAAACAAACAAGAACTGAGATATACAGTAAACGGTACTAATCACTGTAATACCAACAGGTGTGATCCAATCAGCAAGTGTTTCCTTTGTAGGCTTGCTGATGAAAGAGTGGGGAAAGTCCATGAGAGGTAAGATCAGTAGACTACGTGTATGGAGAACATTAAAGTCGTAGTCTGGCCGGACTTCTGATTACTTCATAAGGGAAGCAGATGCAATTCATGAGTGGTATTTGGGTCTAATGGGCCCATGTTGCTGTCTTGGACGTGGGGAGGGCGATTTCCGCTGGTGGTCCTGGTATCCCCGCGGGGGATCAGGTATTATGCCACACGCATGGAGGAGTTTCATGCCACCTTCAAAAGTGGAGATCGTATGAGAGATACCATATGTGTGACCAGTAGTGTTACCGGGTGACGCCACTTGTAGGTAATTTTATCATTAGACAGAGCCTTAGTGAGAGATTTCAGTTGCCGTCTTTGTTGTAGCGTGTGTTGAGATAGATCGGCAAACAATTGGATATCAGAGTAGGGAGCTGGCAGATTACCCAGGGTTCTGGATACTAGCAGAATTTTCTCTTTTGTAGGGTAGAAATGTATACGCAGAAGCACATCCCTAGGGATGGAATCTTCTAGGTGCCGTGACTTGGGGAGCCTGTGGATCCTATCAATAGTAAACTCTATAGGAGATAATTCTGGCACTAAGGCTGAAAACATAGTGGATGCAAAACTGTGTAATTCAGAGGGCTGGATGGACTCCGGATTACCCCTTATTTTAATGTTATTGCGGCGGGAGCGATTTTCTAAATCTGCTAACTTATTTTTGATCCTTGTTATGTTGTGACTTGATGTATTGACTGTTTGTGCTTTTTTATATTTGTGAACCCAATAAACGTTTGTTTTTGAAAAAAAAACAAAACTTATTTTTGATCCAATCTGTATCCGCTTGTTGTTCAGTGTAAGCATCTACTAGGTCATTAAAAGTATCAGTGAATTCCTCCATTTTTTGCTCCATATTGGACACTCTTTATCCCATGTGTTTCATGTCATATGTACCGTATTTTCCGGTGTATAAGACGACTGGGCGTATAAGACGACCCCCCTAATTTTCATTTACCGGTAAAACTTATACTTAGGTTACCTTGGAGATATTATACTCGGCGTATAAGACGACCCCCCATTTTTGGGCGATTTTTTGGAGGTTCAAAAGTAGTCTTATACGCCAGAAAATACAGTACATTTTTGAACAAGAGAGGAAAAGTTAGCAATCAGGGAGGACTGCAGCGATATAAGCATGTCTTTCATTGTTGTATCGAGAGCAGGTTGCCCTGTAGTAGGGAGCGCAGAGATAGAAGATTGCAGGGATGTCATAAAGTTCAGAGAGTGTAAAGCATTACTCACAGTGGCCATGGCCTGCTCCGGGGGAACCATCCGCATCCTTGCTTTGGTGGGGCTGCTGGAGACCAGTGTTGAGGGGGCTGAGTCAGGGGGGAAGAGGATGGTAACCCCCCCTCCATTTCTCTGGGATCTGCGTCTGGCAAGTCTGTATAGGCTGCAGGATCGTTACGGGCCGTGGGCGCGGTGGCGCCACCTTGGCTCCCTCCTGCCTGTGAAGCCGGCCTGATGAAGAACGCCGTGATCTTCTTGAGGCAGCATTCTTCCTTTCTTTTGCGGGAAGACATCTCTCGGTGGTCTGGGAGGCAGATGTTGGTGATCGGTGGTATTGATGTGGCGGTAGCTTCCCTGATGATGAGGTATAATCCGGCCGGCTACAGAGAGCTCTCGGGCTTAGGCTGCCATTCCGCACATGTGCAAGTCATGCCCCTCGTTTTGTAAAAGTATCAGAAACAATTTCTGATACTTTTTTGAACATGTAAAAATGTTGAAAAAAACACAAATTTCACCAGATGCTGTTGCCTGCATCAATGGATGAGTGCAGTAGCAATGAACTCTGGTCCTCTCATGCACTTTTCTATGTCTTCAGAGCCTTAGCAACAGCCATATCTGGAGCATTTCCTCACACATGCTCATGATGGGATTCATAATAAAAACACAAAAAATGAGACAGCTATCTACAAGCACACTACTCTCTCTCCTGCTGCTCTTTCTTCTCTCACAGAATAGCTGAAATAGTTAATAATTTACTTGTTTTTCATGCATTGTGGGCATTTGGGAGGGTCTCCTGAGGTTATCTTTAAAAAAACTATTCTAACCTCAAATGCTCATAACTGCTGGTAAACTCGCATAAGCGTGGTATGTGAAAGCTGTAAATGGGATGTTTTCATTGTCAGTTTCCAGCTGTCAAGTTTACAACATTCAAAAAAGATTTTCAGCTGCCCTGGGTACATGAGCTCTAAAGTGTGAAGAGCATGTTTTAAAGAATACCAGTACAGGGTGAAAGAAAACATTGGTGAATTAGAAGATTTCTTCAGGATTGCTTTCAAAGCAGATTCTTACATGTTATATGACTGTATAAAACTCATGTACATTGCAGCTCAAAAAAAAAAAGCTGCTTTGAACTTTTATTTCTCGGCCTAAAAGCTTGAAGAAGCTTGTGCTTTTTGGTGCTCTTTTGCACGTTTTCGTTGAGTTTCTTTAAGCTTTTTGGAGCATAAGCTGTTTTTTTTTCACAAACCCTTTCCTCAGCTAACTTTTCCTTTTTTTTTTTTTTGTGCATATTGAGCTTTTTTTTACACTTTTTTATGCTTTTTCACGTTTTTTTTGCGCATGTTAGGGCACTTAGGTGTCTTTTCTGCACGAAATATCCTCTCAAGAAGTCAAATTTGCTGAGGGGGGGGGGGGGATTCTGCCTGTAAGAGCAAATGTAAACTCAGAAAAAGCCATAGTGTGCATGGACACATTGGCTAACATAGAGGGGTGTTTCCAGGCAGAAAAAATTAGAGCTGCTAGCCTGTAGGAGCCGATTCTTTGAGCTTCTTTGAGATGCAGTGTGCATGAGCCCTTATGGAATCTTATTGTTCACGTTCACAGATTTATTAGTACACACAATGGTTGTATTGGTAAACATTATAGTGAACTGGTTTGTAAGCCCCCGTTCACACTGGGGCGACCTGTCAGGCGACCTGGTCGCCTAACAGGTCGCCTGGCATAGAGAAGCTGTGGACCCGTTCTAATAGGAGCGACACAAGTCGCTCCGACTTAGAAAAAGGGTCCGGAGCTTCTTTGGGGCAACCTAGAGCGACCTGCATTGACTTCAATGTTATGAAGTCCGTGCCGGCCGCTCCAAGGTCGCGGTGCGAGCAGCGCGCCGCGACCTGTGAGGTCGCCCCGGGAAGTCGGATCGCCCCAGTGTGAACGGGGCCTAAACCTTTTATTGGATTGCTATTGGTAAACACAGCACATTGAAATTATATAAATCATATGAATGTTGGTTAAAGCTTACGCCTCATTTACATAAAATTAATGCTTGTTGGGTTATACACTAAGAAGGAAGACAGCAGCTTAAACACATAGATTTAGTACTAGAGGTGGCGCCATTATTAATGAAAAAAATGAAACTTCTTGTTTAAAAACCAATACCAGCAGACAACAGAAATGCTAACCTTCATCTGCCTGTTAGTTGAACATTTTTTAGGTATAGTAGAAGTGAAAAAAACAAGCATTTAAGAAGTGTATTTATTTTAGCCTCCTCCATAAATGTATACCTTAAAAGTACTATAAATCTGCCTTTAGAATGTTCAGAATAGATGAATTGCAGGAGGTCACCACATGAAACAAACACATCAACTGTGATGCTCTGTGTACTACCTCTTTCTTTTGTTACAAGTCCTTGTGATAATCAACAAGTAGGAGGTCATGTTGCCTGACACGAATGCACCTTGAAAGCTAAGGTGATTTTGACTAATGGCTAGAAACCATTGCATGCAGAGATGATAGATTCCTATTTTTTTTATTGAACATTGCACTTCAGTCTTCAAGGATGACCATACAGAATAAAATAATTTATTCTAAGTCTAACTCCTTCATGAAATAGCTACAGTTACTTTGACTTCTGTAAAACATAACAACCATAGGGATATACATAGTTACATAGTCACATAGTTAGTGAGGTTGAGAAAAGACATCAGTCCATCCAGTTCAACCTATGATGTGTGTGTGTGTGTTTGCTTTTAACCGTACATTATATACCCCTGTATGTTGTGGTCTTTAAGGTGTCCATCTAATAGTTTTTTGAAACTATCGATGCTTCCTGCTGATACGACTGCTTGTGGAAGAGAATTCCACATCCTTACCGCTCTTACAGTGAAGAACCCCTTACGCACTTTAAGGTTAAACCGCCTTTCCTCAAGTTTTAGTGAGTGGCCACGTGTCTTATTGTATCTCCTTTCTCTGAATAGTTTGTTCCTTATGCTCGGGTCGCCAGTACAGTATTTGTACATTGATATCATATCCCCCCTCAATCGTCTCTTCTCCAGAGAGAATAGGTTCAGTGCTTGTAGTCTTTCCTCATAGCTGATGTCCTCCATTCCCCTAATTATTTTTGTTGCCCTTCTCTGGACTTTCTCCAGTTCCAGCACATCCTTTCTGAGGACTGGTTTATGAGGTCCCAGAACTGGACAGCATACTCCAGATGTGGACGGACCAGAGCCTTGTAGAGCGGGAGAATAATCTCTTTATTTCTGGAGTGAATCCCCTTTTTTATACAACCCAGTATTCTGTTGGCTTTGCTTGCGGCGGCTTGGCATTGCATGCCACTGCCAAGCCTGTTGTCTACCAGTACCCGCAAGTCCTTTTCCATCCTAGACTCACCCAGAGGTTCCCCCCCTAGTGAGTAGCTTGCTTTCTGGTTTCTGGCCCCCAAGTGCATTACTTTACATTTTTCAACATTAAATATCATCTGCCATGTAGTTGCCCACCCCGTTATTTTGTTCAGGTCCGCTTGCAAGGTTTCCACATCCTGCATAGAAGATATTGGCATGCCTAATTTAGTATCATCCGCAAATACTGAGATTGTACTCGATATCCCCTCCTCCAGATCATTTATGAATAAATTAAACAGGATTGGTCCCAGGACAGAACCCTGGGGGACCCCACTTTCCACACCCGCCCAATCCGAGTACTCCCCATTAATCATCACCCTCTGGACTCTCCCCTGGAGCCAGTTCTCTATCCAGGTACTCACCTTATGGTCCATACCTACCTCCCTTAGTTTATACAGTAAGCGTTTGTGGGGAACGGTGTCAAAGGCCTTTGCAAAGTCCAGATACACCACATCCACAGGCTTTCCTTTATCTAGGTGGCAGCTCACTTCATCGTAGAAGGTTAATAGATTGGTTTGGCACGAACGATTTTTCATGAATCCATGCTGATTACTACTTATAATACCGTTTTCATTACTAAAGTCTTGTATGTGGTCCCTTAACACCCCCTCCAAAATCTTGCAGACTACTGATGTTAGGCTGACCGGCCTATAGTTCCCCGGGATATATCTCGGCCCCTTTTTAAATATTGGTACCACGTTGGCTTTTTTCCAATCAGCTGGCACCATACCCGTCTGTAAACTATCCTTAAAGATCAAGAATAACGGTCTGGCAATCACCTGGCTGAGCTCATTAAGAACCCTCGGGTGCAAGCCATCCAGGGCCAGGGAATTTATTTATGTTAAGTTTCTCTAGTTTAGCTCTAAGTCTATCCTCTGTTAGCCATGGCGGCACTTCCTGAGGTGTATTATTTAGTTCGGCCTTACAAGCTGGGTTCGTGTAGCTCCCCGATTCCTTTGTGAAGACTGAAGAAAAGAAATTATTTAACACTTCCGCCTTTTCTCTGTCCTCAGTGGCCATTTTTCCTTTATCATCTTTTATGGGGCCAATGTGCTCTGGCCTCACTTTCCTACTGTTTATATACTTAAAGAACTTCTTGGGGTTCTTTTTACTCTCCTCCGCTATATGTCTCTCGTGTTCTATTTTAGCCGCCCTGATTTCGTCTTTACATTTCTTATTACACTCTTTGTAGTGCTTAAATGCTGCTAATGACCCCTCAGTCTTGTATTTTTTGAAGGCCTTTTCTTTAGCTCTAATATACATTTTTATGTTGGAGTTTAGCCACCCAGGGTTTAGTTTTGCTCTTTTAAATTTATTTCCCTGTGGAATGCACTGGCCCACCCCCTTGTTAAGTATGCTCTTGAAGCACTCCCATTTTTCCTCCGTGTTCTTTGTTCCCAGGGTTCTATCCCATTTGATATTTTCTAGCAGCGAGCGCAGTTTAGGGAAATTTGCTCTTTTGAAATTCAGTGTCCTTATATTACCCTCGTGTTTCCTATTACTGTAATTAATACTGAAACCAATTGACCTATGGTCACTGTTCCCTAAGTTTTCCCGTATTTCTATATCCGTGAGCAGGTCTGTATTGTTGGTAATCAGTAGGTCAAGTACCGCATTGTTTCTTGTCGGTGCATTTACCATCTGACCCATGAAATTGTCCTGCAAAACATTTAGGAACTGCCTAGCCTTGGCTGAATGCGCAGTTCCTTCTGCCCAGTCTATATCCGGATAATTAAAGTTCCCCATTATAATGACATTTCCTATCCTTGCTGCAAATCCTATCTGTAACATGAGGTCTGCCTCACCCTCCTCCCTCTGGTTGGGGGGCCTATAGCATACGCCCAATATTACCTTCCCCACCGTGCCTTCCCTTTGAAGCTCTACCCATAGGGATTCT
The DNA here is from genome assembly GCF_965119305.1 of Pelophylax lessonae. Lineage (NCBI taxonomy): Eukaryota > Metazoa > Chordata > Amphibia > Anura > Ranidae > Pelophylax > Pelophylax lessonae. Next base: position 120,606,578 of record NC_138776.1, on the reverse strand, counting down.
GCCTCGTCCATAGCTCCATTATTAATATCATCCCTCATATTTACCTGTATACTGTTCTTAATATACAGACATACCCCTCCCCCTTTTTTACCTTCTCTATCTCTGCGATACAGGGAATACCCCTGAATGGTCGCCATCCAGTCATGAGAGCTGTCAAACCAAGTCTCAGTTATCCCCACAAAATCTAAGTCCTCCTCAAACATCAGCAGCTCCAGCTCTCCCATCTTGTTGGCCAGGCTTCTGGCATTGGTATGGCATTGGTATACAAACCTCGTAATTTTGATCGGTTATATTTATCCTCATTTGATGTTTTTAGGCTGCTCTCTTGATTTTTCCCCGTACCCACCCTGGGTTTAGGAGCTCCGAACACCCTACCGCTAATGCCCCCATTTCTGCCCTCTGAAACTTGCTTTCCACTGGCTAATTCTACATCTGTACCCTCCCCCCCATCACCTAGTTTAAAAGCCCCTCTAACTTTTTGGCCATCCTCGCACCCAGTACGGCTGCACCCACCCCATTTAGGTGCAATCCGTCCCTACCAAAGAGGCGGTGACCGACTGAGAAGTCGGCCCAGTTCTCCAGGAACCCGAAACCCTCCTTACTACACCAGCTCCTCAGCCACTCGTTAACTTCCCTAATCTCCCGCTGCCTCTCTGGTGTGGCTCGAGGTACAGGTAGTATTTCGGAAAATACTACCTTGGAGGTCCTAGTCCTCAACTTAGCGCCAAAGTCCCTGAAATTGTTTAGGACTCTCCGTCTTCCTCTGCCTATGTCATTGGTACCCACGTGTACCATGACAGCTGGGTCTTCCCCAGCCCCACCCAGTAATCTGTCCACCCGATCCGCGATGTGCCGAACCCGAGCGCCCGGCAAACAACAGACTGTTCGGCGCACACGGTCTTTGTCACAGATTACACTATCTGTCCTTCTAATAACTGAGTCCCCTACCACCAGCACCTGTCTTTCCTTTCCCTTTCTCCCGGCCTCACTGGAGGAGTTCTTCCCCTGGCAGCTAGGGGCGTCCCTCTGCTCCAGCAATGCTGGTCCCTGACTGGTTTCCCCAACATCACACAACGGGGCGTATCTATTGGGGTGCTCCAGCCCAGGATCAGCCTCCTTGCCTTGTCCCCTTCTACCCCTCCTAACTGTCACCCCTCTACTCTGCTCTGATGCCTGCACCTCCGATACTCCGCCCACCTCTGTGCAGACCCCTGCCTGCACCTGACTGGTACGATCCTGGCTCTCCTCCGGTATGGACATTCGTCTCAGTGTTGCCAGCTGCTTCCCTAGATTCAGGACCTGAGCTTCCAGGGAAGCAACGTGCTTACATTTTGCGCATTTGTATTCGCCCTCGATCACGTCCGAGGAATGCATACATATCACAAGATGTACACCGAGTCGCATCTCCACACCCGCCGGGCATTGTACCAACTAATCTAATCTAATGGGGATTCAGCGACACTGAGTCGCACAGCCCGGTCAGACGCACAACACTGAGTCGCACAGCCCGGTCAGACGCACAACACTGAGTCGCACAGCCCGGTCAGACGCACAACGCTCAGTCGCACAGCCCGGTCAGACGCCCAACTCTAAGTCACACAGCCCGGTCAGACGCACAACGCTCAGTCGCACAGCCCGGTCAGACGCCCAACACTGAGTCGCACAGCCCGGTCAGACGCCCAACACTGAGTCGCACAGCCCGGTCAGACGCACAACACTGAGTCGCACAGCCCGGTTAGACGCACAACACTGAGTCGCACAGCCCGGTCAGACGCACGACACTGAGTCGCACAGCCCGGTCAGACGCACAACACTAAGTCGCACAGCCCGGTCAGACGCACAGCGCTCAGTCGCACAGCCCGGTCAGACGCACAACACTCAGTCGCACAGCCCGGTCAGACGCACAACACTAAGTCGCACAGACACTCCCAGACACTCGGGTAGCAATAGGTACTCCCAGACACTCAGGTAGTGATAGGTACTCCCAGACACTAAGGTAGTAATAGGTACTCACAGATACTCAGGTAGTAACAGGTACTCACAGATACTCAGGTAGTAACAGGTACTCACAGATACTCAGGTAGTAACAGGTACTCACAGATACTCAGGTAGTAATAGGTACTCACAGATACTCAGGTAGTAATAGGTACTCCCAGATACTCAGGTAGTAACAGGTACTCAGAGATACTCAGGTACTACACTACACCCTCAGTCAGTGTACAATCTCAGTCACCAGTCTTACTTACCTAGTGTGTGTCCCTTTAAGTCTGTCACTAGCAGTTCCTGGCTGTTTTTTTTTTTTCCCTCAGACGCTCCGCACCCGCCTCCCTCTGTCACTTCCCGGTCAGCCTTTGCTCCGCTAGTCTCCTCTGCTCCCTTTCTGACTGGGGGGGGGGGGGGTCCGCACCACTCGCCGCCCGCCGCAAAAGGGGGGGATATACGCTTCTTAAACTTGACATAATTTCTTCAGTAGAGCATTGCAAAAGTAAATTCTGGTGCAAATCCTGACATTCATTTAGCCTAGCTTTAATTAGGCTATACTTTATAAGTCAACTCTACTGTATGTTGTAGAAAATCCCCTCATAAGCAAAACAAGGCTCATTCTCACCAGCAAACCATTATCTCAGCATGGAATTTAAGTCAGGTAATTTCCAGTTAATATAAAACTGCTCTTTAAGGTGAAAAGTGATTATTATCTCCAGTAAAAAAAAAACTCTAAGAGATCTATGTTGTCATCTTTCATCAAGGATTTTCCACATGTGCAGTAATAAAAAGCTTGCTGAACATACAAGTAACAAATTTTCTTTTTTTTTGTCAAAAGTATTCATATATCCCAAGTACATAAAGACACATATTAGAAATTCCATTTTTAATCGTGTTGGAAAAATGTTGTATCATAGTATTGAATCATTATTGTTTAACCATTGGTTAATCAAAGTCTCTTTATGCCTAATAGGGCACAGTGAGTGTGCTTACACTCAGCAAATACATAGATACACAATATGATCATTTAACCATGTATGGATGGAAGTGTTCTGTGTTTTACATACAGCCTGTTGTATGGGGAATGGCCAATAGGAATCTGTGCCCAGTCCAATTATAAAATATATCAAGTTATGAATGAAGACAGGGACTAGTGTTGTTTCTTCAGTGGTTCTCTGTTCTGAGCTTGGTGCTTGCAGCCTCTTCATGATAAACTGAGCAACTAGAAAAAAGAGTCTGTGTTGGGGCCTGCAATTCCATACAGTGAAAACTGTTCTTTTTTTCTTTGGTTTTTAAATGGGGTGGGGTGGGGTGGTAGTGGTGGTGGGGTGGGAGTGAAAACTTCTTTTAACATAATTTGTTTGTACTTTTGTAAGGATGTTTGATTCACAAAGTAATGAAGTAGAAAATTGTTACCAATACTTACCGTAATTTTCCTTTGCTGGCTCTGCCTCATGATAGCATGACCTCATGTCACCCTGCCCCTTGACCCCATATTTGACATCCCTAAATAGACAATATAAAAGACAGGCAGTACCTGGTGCAGATGTTCTGTAAAAAGCTTGCGACTGACCAGGGATGGTGTGCGCTCTCATGAGGCAGAGCCAGGAAAGGAAAATTATGCTAAGTAATTTTTAATTTTCCTGGCTCAGCTTCATGCCAACATAACCTCTGGACCTAGCTAGCCACACACAGGGAGGAAAAAACCAAGCACCAGGTGCTGCCAAAAGGTAAATTTATTTAAACTTAGACAAAGCAGAGGACAACATGAGGCTTGATTGAGCAGATGCCACATCCAGCTTGTAATGCTTGATGAAACAAAGTATATACAACGTTTGACCAGCACTAGTGAAGTGTCATGTACAATAAGTGCATTCTTTGGCATGCATGGCCATAGAACTGTTCAGTCTTTGTTGGGTGATATGCAAATAGTTCAGTCACTGGTTGATTTGAAAAGGATAGATATGGTGGCTGCAGGCTTCAAACAGAGCTAGATGGACTCTGTAACAGACAAGTGGGGTGGGGAAAAAAAAGCAGCGCCACCTCAGTGCAGATATAAAAGTAATTTATTACATAAAAGCAATTAAAAACTCACACAGGAGATTGTGGGTCAGCATAATGGATGGTCCATCTGCAACACTGTGGGGGATGTTCGTTAGGAGGACTGGAGCAGCCGCTGGATTCCGGCATTTCCTGTGTCTCGCAGCATGATCGCCTGAGGAAGAAGCACACATGCTCCAAACGCGAGCCCCCCCCCCTGCAACTACCGGATGTGACGCAGGATACCTGGAATGCTGCCAGAGACACAGGAAGTGCTGGAATCCACCAACACAGCCCCTACCAGCAGCTGCTCCAGTCCACCTAACGAACATCCCACAGTGTTGCAGATGAATCATCCATTATGCTGACCCACAATCTCCTCTGTGTGAGTTTTTAATTGTTTTTATGTAATAAATTACTTTTATATCTGCACTAAGGTGGCGCTGCTTTTTTTCCCCACCCCACTAATGCTTGATGTAAGTTTTAGGAGAGCTCCAACTTGCTGCCCTACAGACCACATCCGCTGATACCTTGGACCAGGCTGCCCAGGAAGATGAAACTGCCCTGGTTGAATACGCACTGATCTCCTGGGGAGGAGAGAGGCCTTCCAGAGAATAAGCTGCTTGAATCGCTTTCACCACCCATGTTGAGATGACCCTGGGGAAGCCGGCATGCCCACCCTGGGACCCCTTGTATATACAAAGAGTGCTTTAGACTTCTGAAATGGCTCTGTCCTCTCCAAATACATCTGCAACATGGACTTTAGATTCAACCTGTGTAATTCTGACCCCTCCGGGTCCAGTGGTGATGGTGAAAAAGCTAGATGGACTGACTGCCAATTAAAGTGGAACTCCGAAGAGACCTTAGGGAGGAAATTTGGGAGGAAATTTGGGGAAGGTCGTAACACGACTTCCAGAAAAAAGTATGGTGCAGTATGGTTCTATGCAGGAAAATGCCACAATTTCTGAGATTCGCCTAGCCGAGACCACAGCCATCAGAAACATAACCTTCCAGGTAATATAATACAATGAACTGGCCGAATCTGGGGAGAATAGTGACTTTAACAATCCTTTTAATACCAACGGTAAATCCCATTTTGAAAGTATTGGACGAATCGGAGGCGGCATCTTAATTGCCGCTTTGAGAAATCAGATTACCAGTGGATCTTTAGCCAAAGAAGTATCAGTTAATGCTGCTAGTGCTGAAACCTGGACTTTAAGGATGTTGTATCTCAGGCTCAGCCACTGAGGGTGAGTGAAAGGAGAACTTTTCCTGAGCAGAAAAAGCTTCAAACTTCTTCCTCACCAGGTGATAAGTGATCTTTGTAAAAAATGTTCTTGCTGAAAGCAGGGTTTACATCATTGACTCAGACAGATTTAAACTGGTCAGCTTGTCCCCTTCAAAAGCCACACAATCAAGGCCAGATGGGCTGGATCGGTGTGAAACCGGTCTTTCTGGAGAAACATGTCTCTGGTTCAAGGCAGCCTGATTGGTGGGCACGTCGCCAGATGACAGAGAAGCAAAACCATGGCTTACTCGGCCAGAATGGTGCAAATACTATTGCCAAGACCTTCTCTTCCATTTTCTTTAATAACGACCTGAGGATTATGGCTGTTGGAGGAAATATGTATACTTGACCGAAGTTCCACTTCTGCGAGAGAGCATCTTAGGCCAGAGCCTGTGAATAGAAGAATCGGGAGAAGAACCGAGGAACCTGACAATTGTCTGGGGTTCTCATGAGGTCTACCTCGGGAATCCCCCACAGATTGAAGATCTCCTCAATATATTTCGGGTTCAGCATCCACTTCGTGTTGATGGAGAAGTTGCAACTTAGACAGTCCGCCTAAGTGTTCTCAGCCCCATGTCTGAAGAATCCTCCCCCCAATCTATGGCCTGCTTGACTGTTGATATGCATGAGGGTACCAGAGAAAAGTCAAAAGAATAGGAATCTAAGTCCTCTTGGCAAAACTCTGACTCAATTTCTGAATCAGAACTAATAGCTCCAGGGTCTGGAGAACCTTCTCTCCTGTTTCTTCGGGGACTAGGTCCTCTTTCACCACAGGGGCCTTTTAACATGACTTTTACCCCTTCTTCCATCACCTTCTTAATGTATAACTTGATGTCTTCATCAACCATTTGGCCAGACTGAGAAGCCTCCCAGAAGCATATTTCACAAAGGCATTTAGAAGGTAATGGTATTTCCCCACAAGCCCAGCATGTACTGGTGACTACTTCCGCAGAAGAAGCTGGCCCATGACTGGTGGGTGGCCAATGGTGATGTCCAGAAGATGGGCCCACAGAGGCTGAAGAAGGGCTGCACTGAGAATGGTGGCATTTAATTTTTGCCCTGATCTGGGGAGCCTGAGGAGATGGAGAATGGTGATCACCAGAAGTAGAACTTGCTCTCTTGTGGCTTCTTAGTGAAGGAACTCTCGCCCTACCATAAGAAGGAAACATTAGTAATTAGGAGGATCCTTCCTGGAGGGGGAGAGGCAAAAAAAACCCCTTACCTTTCCGCAGTTTTCAATGCCTCTTGTACAGGAACCGGCGAGCTCATCCTGGGTTGAAGGAAAGAACAGTACATAGAAGAAAGAATAAGCAATATATATATATATATTTACAGTATCTCACAAAAGTGAGTACACCCTTCACATTTTTTGAATTATTTTATTATATCTTTTCATGTGACAACACTGAAGAAATTACACTTTACTGCAATGTAAAGTAGTGAGTGTACAGCTTGTATAACAGCTTGTGTAACAGTGTAAATTTGCTGTCCCCTCAAAATAACTCAACACACAGCCATTAATGTCTAAACCACTGGCAACAAAAGTGAGTAAACCCCTAAGTAAAAATGTCCAAACTGGGCCCAAAGTGTCAATATTTTGTGTGGCCAACATTATTTTCCAGCACTGCCTTAACACTCTTGGGCATGGAGTTCCCCAGAGCTTCACAGTTTGCCACTGGAGTCCTCTTCCACTCCTCCCTGATGACATCATGGAGCTGATGGATGTTAGAGTCCTTGCGCTCCCCCACCTTCCATATGAGGATGTCCCACAGATGCTCAATAGGGTTTAGGTCTGGAGACATGCTTGGCCAGTCCGTCACCTTTACCCTCAGCTTCTTTAGCAAGGCAGTTTGGTTCAGATGGTGTCAAGCGTATCATCAGACCACAGGACATGGCTCCAGTAATCCATGTCCTTAGCCTGCTTGTCTTCAGCAAACTGTTTGCCGGCTTTCTTGTGTATTATCTCTTAAAGAGGCTTCCTTACACTGTTATACAACTCTAGTCACACTTGGTGTGGGTGCTATCCTGGTGCTTCCCTGATATGATGTGTGCCATCAAAAACCTGCAATACAGAATATATATGATGTGTTTGTTTTGCACACATGTCCCTAACAGGGCGATTCTGATCTCTCCTTCAACACATACTCCTGAAGAAGCGGTATTTGGACCGCAAAACATGTCGGGCAAGGCCTCAATACAATTTCCTGTTTTTTCTGGCCTTTTTGTGAAGCGATCTTTTGTATAATAGCTGTATGTGTATGTGCAATTTGTATTGCTGTTTATTAGGTTTTCAATAAAAAATAACCTTTTAATCAACATTTGCAGTGATTTGTACGGTACCATTAAAATCACCACAGCCACCCCCCTTCCCCCCTCCCTTTCCCCTTTCCTTCCCCCCTCCCTTTTCCCTCCTTTTTCTTTACTATACCTTTTCCTTCCCAGGTTTGTTTTGGCCCTTTGGTCCCAACTCGTTGTCAATTAATTGGGATGAATGTCAGGTCACCTGTGGCCAGGTGACAACTGCACCCTGTTGGGGACAGGGGTGCACCACAAAGGTAGTGAACCCAATAGCTGACTGCTGCGGATGGACAGGAAACGTGAGCCCAAGATTCCCCAGGGTGCGGAGTCTAAGTCCCAGCAGGTGTTCACCAGAGCCTCTAATGGTGAGGATGGACTTTGCTGCAGCTGAACCCAGGTCACGGCCCCTGGAGTCCCCCGGGTCACGCTCCGTAGGAAGAGAGGGCAAGCAGCTCCTCAGGACACAAGGGATAGTGATGCGTCAGCCGAGGTCGGGGCAAACAGGCAGATGAGGGTAACCAAGAGACAGGCCAAAGGTCAGGGTCACAGGCAAACAGGAGAAGTCAGAGACGAGCCAAAGATCGGTACACAGCAAGGTAGATGTAGCACACGGCAGACAGGAACACAAGCTAACAAACAAAGTTGAACAGCAAAGCAGACCTGCAGTGCACTAGTTAATATAGACTTCCTGGAATGGCCTGGGGTGGAGCTATACAGGGAGGAGAGACGATAAAAGGCAGCCAGAAAAAGAGTCAGGCCTCTAATGGAGACATGGAGGAGAAGGTAAGCTGCCGGACACTATTGCATGTCCATGACAATGAAGGTACCATATTAAATAGTTTTAAATTATGACACAATCAATTCTTCTTTCTACATATGAAATTGATGATCATTGATCATCATTGATGATCTTTGTGATCTAATTGGTTAATCATAAACCCCACTCCAATCCTACAAAATCCCTGACATTGTGCAAGTGTACAAAATGCATGCAAGTGTAACAATTGATGCTGGTTTGAAGCCAAAGGGTAGTCAGGCCAAGTATTGATTTAATTTATATTTTTCTTCTGTTCGCTCACTTTGTATTTTGTAAATTGATACAAATAAACAATTGAAATATTTATTTTTGAAAGCATTCTTCTTTACCTTACAGCATTTCTTCACACCTGTCTAAAACCTTCGCATTGTATTGTTTAATGGTTTTAAATCAATTGGATCAGTATGACAACCAGGCGACTAGCATATACAGAGATCAGCAGTATTAGCCTACATATTTCTTTCTTTTAATACAACAATTATAGTTTCTACTGTTTAGCGCCAGCAGCAAGGTTTTTTTCATGGTTAACTCTACATAAGTGATTAATTAGGACTATTGTTTATAGTAAGATGATTCATTTTAAAATATTGCAGAATGTCAAATTGGATCACACTGTATGGTGCAGTATTACATTTTTAGTTATTTGGTTTGATTTTCATTTCTATTCATCTTTTTAATATCTTATTTTGGCTTTTATCTTATGATGTAGCTGATGAAGAGACCACAAGTAATTAGTTCTGTTGCATGCTGAAAATTCTAGTTTATTTTCTTTTCTTTTGTACAAACCTCTAAATGCATAAGATGAAAGTTCATTCAGAATGGAATTGATCCCTTACCATGACATTTTCAGAAACAGTCAGAGAAAAATTATTTTACCAGATTCAAGGAGGTTTTCACAAGGCACATGTAAGATTTAGAGCAATCTTGTCTGATGAAATAGTGCTGTTCTTTGAAATTAATTGCAGCTATGTTATGGTATTTTTTTTTTATATATTTTACAGGATTTATATAGCTCCAAAAGTTTGCTCAGTGCTTTCCAAAATAAAGGCAGACAGTACATTTACATTACAAATCAATACAGGAGCAATTATAGGCCCTGCTCGTTAGAGCTTACAAAATAAAAGGGAGGGTCAAGTGGTACAAAAGGTAATAACTGTGGGGGGTGAGCTGATGTAGAAAATAGGAGTACAGTTATTAAGTGGAGGCAGGATAGGCTTCTCTAAGGAAAAGTGCTTTCAGAGGTCACCTAAAAGTGATCAGAGTAGGAGATAGTTGGACAGATTGAGGTAGAAAGTTCCAGAGAATGGGAGAAGTCCTGAATGCGAGCATGGGAGGAGATGGCAAGGGAATTAGAGGGCAGTAGAGGAACAAAGAGAATAATTTGTTTTGAGACTAGGTTAGTGATATAGCTGGCGGAAGAGTTGTGGATGGCTTTTTAAATTGTTGTTAGTATTTGTAATTTTATTTGTTGGGTGAATAGAAGCCAATGAAGATATTGGCAGAGAGGAGTAGCAGACACTGCATCATTGGTGAGGTGGATGAGTCCAGCAGCATTCATGATGAACTGAAGGGGGGATAGCCTACTGTATGTAAAGATAATACAAGGAGGAGTTGCAGTAGCCAAGTTGAGAGATAACCAGGGAGGGAATTGTAGTGTCAGTGGTTAAGAACGGGTGTATTTTTCAGATGTTGCTTAGGTTGAGGTGGCTAGATTTGGACAGTCATTGGATGAGGGGCTAAAAGGAGAGTTCAGAGTCTAGGATTACACTTACCACCCTGGCATGCTGGGACGGGCTGATAGTTGTGACATTGGTCTTAACAGACAAGTCAGGAGAAAGGACACGTGGGGGAGAAAATATTAGGTCAGTTTAGGATAGATTTAGTTTGAGGAAGTGGTGTGACTTCCAGACTGATATGTCTGTCAATAAATTAGTGATGCGTGAGGAGACTGATGGAGTGAGCTGAGGGGTAAAAAGATAGATTTGGGTGTCATTAGCATAGAAACAGTATTGATCAGCTCACTGAGTAGAGGGTGTAAATTGAGAATAGGAGAGGTCAAAGAACACAATCTTAGGGGACCCCAATGGAAAAAGGAAGACAGAGGGAGAGGTAGAACTGTATGTGACATTGAAGGTGCAGTAGGGTAAGTAGGATGAGAACCAACAACGAGTATGGTCATGGAGACCAATGGAGTGGAGTTTTTTGAGGTGGAGGGGTGGTCAACTGTTTTAAATGTTAATGATAATCATTTTACTGTACTTAATAGTGTACCTAATAATATAGGTTCATGTGGAGTCAGCGCTGTGCTTGCTATAGAGTGGTAATCACATTTTCCCCATTTTAACTTATCCCATAACAACTTAATAAAAACAAAAGTTCTTTAGTAAGAAACATACACTCCACAATAGTAATTAAAGCTAAAAAAATTTAAATAGATAGTAGGCAGTGCAGGGGGTCAAATAAACCAACAGATATAGTTGTGAAAACCAGCTGCATGCACACAAAGTGATATCAGCTGTGTCACAAATAACTAAAAATGTTGTGCTGCACTAAACAAAGTAATTATAGTGCAAAGAATAGTGAAATACCAAAGCTATTTATCATAAATAAATATAAAACCTATTCCACTAGTAACCCAAAGTTCATGTGATGATCCCATTCTTCACTGAGGGGTCAAATAAATGAGTGCATCCTCCACCAGTGTAATGAACCATCACCAAAATTTAATATATAGAGGCTTAGCAGAGGTCATAATTTGTATGGATAGAAGCCGCCCCCTGCTACTCTGTAGGACACATAATTGATAGTAGATCAGATTCAAAACCACCCAAAGATGTTAGATTGTTCTCACATTAAGGGTAAAGAGGATCCCCAGGGCCGGTTAACAGGACTTCTTCTGGTGCCAATCTCCCTTGCACTTGAGCATAAAAAGTGACCCATTCTACTACACATAGTATAAACCAGATTTCACAATTTTATTAAATACTAGAAACTGCAGATACAGCACTGTATAATCACATCAACATGAAGGACACATCTAGATCGCAATGAAGTCACGTTTCCGGCCCTTCCCTGATGAGTTTCCTCAAAAATGACATTCTCAAAGGACTGGAGCCACCCCCAAAAAGTTATTGCTGTCTCGGATGAAGTGTAAATCCCAAAACTTGTTCCTAAGTTCCAACAAGATGCTATCCCAAGCTCCCAAGCCTCATTGGGAAAGTAAGAAACATCATCACGTAAAGGCTAAGTCAAGCCTCATTTTGATTCAAAGATGGCTGCTGTATCTAAACCAAGGCTCCTTATAGACCTAAGATGGCTGCTGTTTCAAAACCAAGCCTTGCTTTTATTTCAAAATGTTCAATAATCTAATCATACCACCAAAATTCAACAGGCGGCATATCTGGCAGACCATATACTAGAACAACACTTCCTATTTGCAAAAGCGATAAAGCAATAAAATATTTCAAAACAACACGTTTAACAATGTGAAACAATCCCAATAAAGGAAGTCTCAAATTTAGTAAAACCGGAAAAAAATGACACCCCAGCGTTATCTTGTGGAACAAATAGGATATTACAATAAAATAAACTAACAAAACTATTATTCTTCCGAGGCTCATGAAAAATCGTTTCAAAACATTAAACATTATTGGAGATATCCTCTCTTTGAAAAAATTATAGTTCCTTATAAAAACTTGATTAACTAATTATAGAATTTATAGAGTAAATTAAAAATAAAATAAAAACTAAATATAAAATTAGATAACATTTTTATATACTTTTATATTCACAGAACTGATCCTAAAAACAAATATAATAATTATTCTACTAAAACTAGTGCATGCTCTAAATTGCCTCCAGCATTACTCTTATTTCTTCTTGCTGGGTGCTGCCATTTTGCTTATTTTGCCAGATCAGCCTCTAGTGACTTTGATTTTTGACAAGAGTGCCAAAAAATAGAGAGCAACTGAGCTTGTGCAGAGTAGGGTGAAATAGTGTAATTACTGGATTTTAAACAGTATAGGCACTTATTTTGTATATTTTACATAGCTTTACCTGCAAAAAGGGCCAGCCTGCAGTGATCTAGCAGGACTTAATTTTCTGACCAAAGTTCCACTTTAATATCAGTTTGAGTAAATGGCTTCAATTAAATGTTCTGCACACTGTAAATTTTTCATTTTTGTAAGCCATTGTTAGTAGGGAAAAGGTCAAAAGACCCAGTCATCTTATAAATAGTATAAACCTATTCTTGCTGGAGTTTTCAGTTATTGCTGTCTTACTCCTGTTCAGGTTCTTTTCTCGGATCTGTCAACAAATAATTGTATGTATTAGCAAAAGTGAAACAAACCTTGTGATGGCCAAAGCAGATTTGCGGAGATAATTTCTAGTGCACATATTTTGCAGCTACAGTCTGCTAAAGATAAACAAATGGGTCAGTGATTTAACCTGCAGGCATCCACCCAAAACTGAAATAACTTGACTTTAAAGAGTCCCTGATCTCATAATGGTATCTACCTTTTTTAGATTCAGAAGCAATGTTTATATTTTGCTAAATCATGGTTTATGATACTTTCTTCAATGTTGGTTTATTTTAAAGAAAGCCCACTGTTATATCAGGATCACATTGCTAATAATGTGAGGTTCCATAAGAAGAGGTTTTTGTATGTCTCCCCTTATTGGTTGTTTTATTAGTTGCACTTGGCAAACTCAAATTAAAAAATATAGTACAGAAGGGATTACTACCAGTGTTAATTTTGGCAGCAAATGTCAATTTAGTTTTAGTCTTAGTCTTAGGACTAAAATGGCATTTTAGTTTTAGTCCCATTTTAGTCTTCTGCAAGTGTTTTAGTTTTAGTCGTATTTAGTCGAAGCAAAGGGAAGGAGGGGAAAAAAATAAGTATTGTCTTACGAGCCTATTCCATTATTTAATGGGAAATAATACCTTCACATCAGGTAGTCAGGAAAAAAAAAAGATACATATAATCCCACAATCAGGAATTAGATGACAGAGGTAAACTTAATTAAAGAAATAAAAAATATGGAAGCCAATGTAGTTTTCCTACAAGAAACTCATATTCCACACTCATCTAATTCCAGGCTATATTCGAAGGACCACCCCAGCTGGTATTATGCAGACTCTACAACAAAAAAAGCAAATGGGGTGGCCGTTGGAATAGCAAGAGGTACACAGTTTACTCTAGAAGAGAGGATGACAGACAACGAGAGTAGATTCCTCTTCTTGAAAGGGAGATTATTTTCAAAAGAGGTGACCTTAGTAAATATATATTGTCCAAATGATAAATCCATGGAATACCTCTGGAAAATATTAGATAAATTAGAAGAGTTTAACCACTTAAGCCCCGGAAGATTTTACCCCCTTCCTGACCAGGGGGTATTTTGCGATTCGGCACTGCGTGACTTTAACGGACAATTGCGCGGTCGTGCAACGCTGTACCTAAACGAATTTGACGTCCTTTTTTTCCCACAAACAGAGCTTTCTTTTGGCAGTATTTGATCACCTGTGCGATTTTTTGATCACTCGCTATAAACAAAAAAAGAGCATAAATTTTGCAAAAATAACAATATTTTTCAAATTTTTTTATATGAAATTCCCCCCAAAAAAAAAGTAAAAATCAAAATGTTTTTAAATTTTCGGCCAATTTGTTTTTTGCTACATATGTTTGGTAAAAAAAAATCGCAAAAAGCGTATTTTGATTGGTTTGCGCAAAAGTTATCGCGTTTACTAACAAAGGGAAAGATTTTTGTCATTTTTGTTGTTTTTTTTTAACGCGTAATGGCGGCGATCTGTGATTTTTTTGCGGTACTGCGACATTGCAGCGGACAGATCGGACCCTTGACTGACATTTTTGACACTTTTGGGGTTACCAGTGACATTTCTACAGTAATCAGTGCTATATATATGCACTGTTACTGTAAAAATACACTGGCAGTGAAGGGGTTAACTTTATTGGAGAGGGAGGGGCTGTGTGTGTCCCTAGGGGCGTGATTCTAACGGTGATTGGCTGTGGCTTGAGGTGTAGTTACACTGATCAACGGTTCTACATAGTAGAACCGTATGATAAGTGTTTCTACACAGGGAGAACTGACAGGCAGCTTGTTTACACAAGCTGCCTGCCTTTCTCCCTCTCCCCCGCCGATCGCGAGTGACCAGCGGACATCGGGTCCGCCGGTCACACGCGCGGGGGGTCCGTGACCACGCGGGAGCGCGCCGCCGGCGGCGCGCGCTCGCTCCCCAGACCCTCCCAGGCTAGTGACGTACCGATACGTCACTCTGCCTGTGAGGGGCTGACCGCCGCAGTATATGTTCGTGCGGCGGTCGGCAAGCGGTTAAAAAGGGGTGGGTGATAGTGGCCGGAGACTTCAATTTTTGTTTTGATCCTGGGGTGGATAATACGTCGAATGCACAGAGGGGTAGTGCACCATATCAGAAGAAGATTAAAAAGAAGTTGTTCCAACACCAACTTTTAGATACATGGAGAGTATTACATCCAAAAGAACGAGATTATAGGTTCTACTCCTCTGTGCATAAGACTTACTCCAGGATCGATCATATATTGATTGAACACAGGGGATAGAGGTAAAAATAGGGATCAAGACATGGTCGGACCATGCCCCAGTTAAGATGAAGCTGGAAATAGCAGGGGGTCAGACTAAAATCAATTCCTGGAGATTAAATGAGGAATTACTGAGAGATAAAAAATGGGGAGAAGAAATTGGAAAAGAAATTGAATTTTATTTTCAGATAAATGAAAGAGAAGATACCCCAAAAAATATACTCTGGGAGGCTCAAAGGTATACATGAGGGGGATTCTAATCTCTAAAGGGGCCTGGAGGAAAAAAGAGAGAGTGGAAAAGAAAGAAAGACTGATAAAAGGTATCTATGACCTAGAACAACGACACAAAAATTCACAGAATACAGAGACTCCACACCATCTAGAAACAAAAAGAGAGGAATTAAAAGAATTTTTGGTTCAAGAAATAAGACAGGGTAACAATAAAATCATTAAGGAGAACTACCAATGGAATAATAAGATTGGAAAGAAACTGGCAAGAGTGTTAAAAAGAAAGAAAACATTAAATTATATAGAGAGGATAAGAGATGAAAAGGGGGAAATGGTCTATTCAACCGCTGATATAACAAAGGTGTTTCAGGAATATTACGGGAAACTCTATAATATCAAAGAATCATAAGAGGAGAAGACACTAAACAAAATAAACAAAACCCAACAATACCTTAGAGAAGCGAGTCTACCCATAATACAACAAGATAAATTAGACCATCTGGAGGCCCCAATTACAGAGAAAGAAATAAAAATAGCCTTTAAAACCACAAACTCAGGAAAAAGCCCCGGGCCAGATGGGTTTATAGTGAACTATTACAAAAAGTATAAGGAATTATTGATACCCAAATAAAAAGATTACTTTAATGGCCTAGGTCAAATATATGAAATGAGTAAAGAAGCCCTCTTAGCCTCAATTACATTAATCTCGAAGGAAGGAAAAGACGCTACAACATGTTCAAGCTATAGACCCATCTCGTTATTAAATATAGACACAAAACGCTTTGCAAAAGTATTGGCAAATTGGTTGAAAAGCCTGATGATGATATGGGTACAAAGCGACCAAGTGGGTTTTATATTGGGGAGACAGGGAAGAGATAATGGAGTAAGAACAGTTCTATTGATGCAGCAAATGGCTAGGGGTGGACCCCAGGGGCTAATACTGTCAATAGATGCAGAAAAAGCATTCGACAGAATAGGATGGGAATTTATGACTAAAACTCTGAAAGAATTGGGGATAGGGGTTAAAATGAGGGCTTGGATAAAAACATTGTATAGCCACCCTTCGGCCAGGGTAAGAGTAAATGGGATCCACTCAGAGCCATTTGGGATGTCCAATGGAACTAGGCAGGGATGCCCCCTATCCCTGTTGCTATATGTCCTCTCTCTGGAACCCCTCCTGGCAACAATTACAAAATGTCTAGATGTTACGGGTGTAAGGGTTGGAGATGTGGAGCACAAAGTTGCCGCATTTGCAGACGATGTGCTCCTTTACATATACAGTCCAAGAGTAACCCTCCCAAATTTGATGGAAATCTTAAGAAAATATGGAGAACTCTCTCATTTAAAAATTAATCCGGCAAAATCCGAGATATTAAACGTTAATATAAAAAAAAAAAGAGGAAGAAAAATTAAGATCGGAATTCCCCTTTTCTTGGAAAAACACAGGTCTAAAATATCTAGGAATTATATTAACTGTAGATCCCGAAAATGTATATGAAGAAAATTATATACCCCTGTTAAATGAAATTAAAATAGAACTAAACAGGATTTCACACAGACAATTATCATGGATAGGAAGAATAAATATCATTAAGATGGCAATACTACCGAAAATAGCCTACAAATATTAAAATGCTACCAATACAGATACCTCAAGAATATTTTAAAACGCTGAAATCTTTTGTCTCCAAATTTATTTGGAAAAAGAGAAAACCTAGAATACAATATTCAGTATTAACAAAGGGCAAGAACCAAGGAGGTCTAGCGATTCCAGACTTCAAAAAATATTACGATGCGACACTACTCTCACGAGTGACGGAATGGGGGGAAGTTAAAAAGTGAAAAAAGTTGGGTAAAAATAGAATGCCCAATAAGCAGCACTCAATTAGGGAAAGTTATATGGATCCCTTCACAATATAGGAAATTGAACACTAATACACATTTGATCACACATCAGGCCATGAGAATTTGGGATATAATTTATAAAAAAAATAAATGGAAACACAATTCACCATTAATCCCTCTAAGAGATACAAACTTCTTCCCACCAGGACAAAAAAAGATGGGAGGAAGCTGGATCACAGATGAGGATGCATGGGTTAGGGATATTATAGATAAGGGAAAGATTTGCACATTGGAAAGTTTAAAGGAAAAAAATTGGAAGATTAATGAATGGCGGTATGGTCAGCTGAAACATTTCGTATCCACCTTACCAAAACCGTTAAGATCAAGTGATGAATTACTTCCATTTGAGCAAATCTGCTCATCTGAAAAAGGTAAGAATAGTATTTCAAATATATACAAAATACTGGTGGACATGACGGGTCTGAGTATACCGCCATACATTGAAAAATGAGAAAAAGATTTAGGAATACGGAATGTAGATTATCCCCTAGAAAAAAGTCTTAGACTAATACACAGTTTTTCAGTAGATGTGAACACAGTGGAGATGAATTATAAATGCATCGCTAGATGGTACAACACACCCTACAAAATTTATAACTATCAAAAAGAGAAATCTAAATACTGTTGGAGGGATTGTATAGAAGTTGGAACAATGGGCCACCTATGGTGGGAATGTCCGTATATAAAAAAAATTTTGGAAGGAGGTATTAGCTCAAATTAAATAAATCACGAAAATAGAGATTAAAGAAGACCCCTGGGTATGTCTATTTCATGGCACAAAAAGCTCAATAAAACAATATAAAGTGACATTAATCCCTCATTTGATAAATGCTGCAAAGGGTCTAATCCCGTTATTCTGGCAAAAAAAAGAAACACAGACACTGGGTGATTGGATGAGGAGAGTAGAAAAAATAAGAACAATGGAATACCTAAAAGAGTGGGAGGAAGATGAGACCATAGAGTGGGTCGATATCTGGGAGGAATGGATAGACTTTCAGAAGACAAGGGGATACACTAAGTGGAATGGAGAATAGACAATAAGAAAATTAGAGTTAAAGGATTAGTTAGTAGGGCAGGGGGACTAGAGGAAAAAATAATGGGGGGAGGGGGGTAAGGTAAAAAATTGGGTCTTATACAATTTTATATGTGACATGAATTTGTATTTTGTAATTTGAAAACAATAAATAAATTTATAAAAAAAAAAAAAAGTGGAGTTTACTACTACTACTACTAATTGTGTAGGTTGCTGTCATGTATTGGAAATCTTCTCCCACAAGGGGCAGAGTGGTTTACTAGGGCTTAGTTGTAGCAGTTGGGAAGGTTGTGGTCAAAGTCAAAGAGTAGGCACATAGAGCTTGGCATGCCTACTTGATTAGTGATGACGAGGGCTCTAAAAAGGGCTGAGTCACAGAATCTAAGATACCTGATTTTCACCAGAGCTTGCAGGGGTTGAGGTGTTAAGCTGCAGGAGATACCCAGGTTACAGTCCTCAGACCCACCCAAGCAGGTAGCTACTGGGAACAGAGGGTAGTTATGCTGGAGAGAGTCCTTAACAGCTCTGAGACCCGTACCCTCCAATAAGTATGTAACACAGTCTGAGCAGGTAAAAATGCACATACACACAGAAGCACTGGGAATGTTTAAAGGTGCACAGAATCACAGGGGATCACTGGGAGAAGATTGCAGGCAAGTGTGCATGGGATCACTGAAGCAGGATGTGGACAAGGAGTCATGGACTCCTTGTCCATGCATGGGTGTTAGTAAAAAGTGGCTGGTTGAAACTTTCAAAAAAATCACACAGGTGCTAAAGAGAAGGTACACACACAGGCTGCACAGGTGCTGACTGGAACTCATAAGGGAAATTCACTGGTGCAGATAAGCAGGAAAAGACTGAAGTGCAGACTGGTAAAGGAAGACTGGATTCTGGCAGGAGTGCATGGGGCCACTGAAGCAGGATACAGACTTAGAAACATGGGGCTCAACAGAGCAGACTCTGAATCACAGGCTGAAATACACAAGGAAAACAATGCTGGAATGACTGATGACACTGAGAAATGCTGGGACACTGAGACACACCAGTGCTGGATACAGGCTTAACAGACTTTGTAAACATTAGAGATCATAGAGACAATAACAGGAGAGGAAAATAAGACAAGTCACTTGGTAGCACAGAGGGTCTGGCTGCTAGTATGTGAATGCATTGCTTGAAAACCAAGCAACCCTCTAGTTTTTGAAGACAGTGACCCCCCCTCCCCCTTATGAGTGGCTGCAGTTCCGGAGGAAGCAGGAATCTTGTGGCTGCACACAGAGATAGACTTATGCCCCGTACACACGTGCAGATTGTCGACCGAAAAGATTCGGCCGACGACCGATCGGCCGATTTTCGGCTTGTTAGTATGATGCTTCCGACAGCCGACAGCGCACTTTCACCCGAAAAGAATCTGTCGTGCAAGCATTAAAATTTTTGTATGCCGACACCAGAGCGGCCGATTGTTCGCCAGTCAATACAGAATTCGGCCGACAGACAGCAGATTTGCAAGACTGGGCATGCTCAGAAAAGAAAAAACACAGGGAAAGTTAACCATCACATGACATCACTTCTGCAGTCGGCTGTAGTCGGCGGACAAAATTCTTGTGCAGTCTTTTGCATTTTTCAACAGACACGACAGCTCTGGACAAAAGACGGCCGTTCGTTCGGCCGACGATCAGTACGTGTGTACGAGGCATCAGAGATAGAGCATGGAACAAGTGAGCGTGACAGTAGCTTTAAGCCCTCATTCACACTGAACACTGCTTGAAATCACGCAACTTCATCTGAAATCTCATGATTTCAAAGCCGTGACTTTAGGTGCGACTTGAAAGACATCTGTCCGGCTTCATGCACAGATGTCTATTGAAGTCACACCCAAAATCGTCAAAAGTAGTGCAGAAACGACTTTGCAAATAGGTGCGGTGCTGCAAAGTCAACGTTGCACGATTGGAAAGGTGTCATTGCCAGCAATAGACTGCAACTTGCTATGCGATTTAACCTGTGAAGTTGCATAACAAATCGCTTTAGTGTCAACGAGGGCTTAATGAACTTGCTCAGTTTTTTGTGGAAGTCCAACAGGAATTCTTACAGAAATGTAAAATGTCCCAAAACAAATGGTATTTTAAATTATATTAACGGTATATTATACTATTTTCCTTTTGCTTTTACTGTAGCACGTAAATATAAATATATACAGTATGTGTTTTTTGTTTTTATCTAAAAGATGAACTGTATTCATTTTTAGATAAGTTTTGTGAGCACTTCTCATTAACTATATTGTCAGTTTAATATAAATTTCATGTTCACATACAGTATATGTCAGGGAAACTTCAGCGCTCCCACCAGAATAATGATTTGATGCAACTTGTAGAAAACATTTGTTTTCCCAGGAGATCCACATAGCCAATGTAATCTGAATCTCCTACATCAGAGCAATCTAAAAAAAATCTGGCTTCCTCTCAGCTGTTTAGTAAATGTCACTTTATTTTTTTTTAAATCACATGGTAGACAACTTTACCTTGAATACCTAAATTAAAGTTACTGTGAACTTGTAATTTGTATAGAAGGAGCTGTGGGACTATACTTTAAAATACTGTTGCAGTCTAAATCTTTTATCTAGGAACAATCACTAGGGAATACTTGACAGTTGAATTCACTGAAGTAGTACACAAAAGGAATACAACAGGCAAACTTAAAATATTTTCATTCTGTCTAGTACCATTAAATCTTTCAAAGTACTGGCAAGTATATACTGTAGCATAAGAGGAATTTCTTACATGCCTGCCACTACATGCTGGAAATATATAAAAAGGATATAATCCATCAGTTACACTGTAAACATGGTTTAAAATATACTGTATGGATACTGTACATTTCTCCCAGCTCCTGCAGGGGAATAGAACAGTAGAAAACCCTTGACCTGGCCTTAAAGGTCTTTTGTAACCTGGTCTAGCCTTCACCAACCATCAGAGACAGGAAGACTACAGCCGGCTCTTCTCCGTGCAGCACTACCTCACCCTGTTCTCCAGCCCTGTCCAGGGCCTCTGCACAACTGGCTACATCTGCATGATGGTGTGGTATCTGGCTCCCATCCTCAACTGCCTATATCTCCTCCCCTCATGGCCTTTATAAGGGCACTGACTACACCCATGACATCACTTCAGGAAGTACTTCTGTAAAAGGGGAGCTATCACTTGCTTTTCACTTTTCTTTCCTTTACCACAATATAATGAGAACATTCTGTTGAAAAACAACAGACTAACTGGTCAGATCACCAGATGAAAATAAAGGATAGCAAGCAGAATACTACTGCAGTCACCACAATTAAGATTTGGTAAGCTGCATGATAAATGTTTGCTTTTGGGTTTAATAGTGCTTTAAGACAAACCTTTACATAAATATAAAACAAGGTTCTCTGAATAAAACCTAACTAAAATCTAAGATATTTTATGAGGAGAGGGTGAGATCTCTAAATACAGACAATTAACACTTTACCTACTTTTCTAGTTGTAGAAGCACAGCTAATATACAGTCCATCTGAACACATGTGTTGTTAGGATCCTAAAAGATTTGGGACATCTCTGGACATCCACATTAAAATGTTGTGAATCCTATAGTATGTGGTAACACAAAACAGATGAGGCGTTTTCTTCTTCTTTTTTCAATTCTCCTTTTTTTTTTTGTTTTCTTATCCCTGCCTTCGGTCTCTTACCCATTTTCTAGTACACTCCCCTAGCTGGTCATAGATGATTACTTTATTTTTCATTCAACCAGTGGGTTGAATGAAAAAAACTAAATGAGCAGATTTCTCCTTCCACACAAACAAGGTGGATGGAGAAATCCTCCCTACAGGGACATTGTATTCAGGTGCATATTAAATGCTAATTGACACACTTTTCGAAGAATAAAGCCCCGTACACATGTAGCGATTGTCGGCCGTAAATATTCGGCCGCCGAACGATCGGCCGATTGTCGGCTTGTTAGTATGATGCTTCCGACAGCCGACAGCGCATTTTCGGCCGAACAGAATCTGTCATGCAGACTTTAAAATTTTTGTTGGCCGTCAACCAGAACGGCCGATTGTTCGCCAGTCAGTACAGAATTCGGCCGACAAACAGCAGATTAGCAAGACTGGGCATGCTCAGAAAAGAAAAAAGACACGGAAAGTTAAACATCACATGACATCACTTCTGCAGTTGGCTGTTGTTGGCCAACAAAATTCGTGTGCAGTCTTTAGCACTTTTCAGCCGACAGGACAGCATCGGACAAAAGACGGCCGATCGTTCGACCGACATTCGGGACGTGTGTACGGGGCTTAAGTCTACCTTATTACTATTGTTTTGTTGCTAGAAAATTACTTAGAACCCCAAACATTGCATTTTTTAAGCAGAGAATGTAGAGAATAAAATAAGTGGCTGTTGCAATTTGATATTTTATGCTGTATTTTTTGCAGCGGTTTTTCAAATGCACATTTTTTGGAAAAAATACACTTTAATGAATTTTAGAGCACACAAAAACAATATAATACACAATTTTTGGTAAAATATAAAAGATGATGTTAGGGCGATTAAGTGGATGCAAAACATGTCACTCTATAAAATTGTACACGCTTGGAGAAAGGCGACAGATTAGGGTACAATAAAGTATCCATAGGAGATGCTTTAAAAGCCTTTACAGGTTGCCACTTTATATTTCCACAGGAAGTCTGTTGCTAGAATTTTTGCTCTCACTCATTTGGGGTGATACATCACATGTGTGGTGGGTTTGTTGTTTATGTATTTGCACAGGACCAGCGTATGCATTCACCTTTTTTAAAATGTACTTTTTTTTTAAATTTATTTAAAATTTTACAATGTTGCTTTAATTTTTTATTTAACTTTATTGCTATCAAAAACCCTGTTGATAGCATGAGTCTATTAGACCCCAGATCTCTCCTCTGCCCTTAAAAGCATCAGATCAAACCAAGATCAGTTTGATCTGATGCTTTCACAGGCTAGTAACCAAAACTGGAAGTGAGAAAATACTTTTTGCCTCCGATTTCTTAGATCATAGAGATGATCAGGGACATTCCAGTCCTTGGTCATTTCTATGGTCAGCCTGCTGGGATGGGAGAGCCTGGGAAGGTGGCGGGAGGGGGGACTCCATTCCGCCACCTGAAAAATCAATCCAGCCTCTAATTAGCCGCTAGGACCACTTCTACATTTAGCTACTTCCGGACCGCCCACCGCATATATACTGCGGCAGGGCAGCCCAGGTACGCAAAATCACATATAGGTACGTGATTTTGTGCAGGGGTTCTCAGGGGCACGTGTATGCCGCCGGAGCGCCACTCCCACTGTGATCAGACACAGCAAGAGACAATCAGAAGGTCTGGCTGCCACGATGGCCACCCGCTACCCACGATTGTGCAGGGGAATGACAGAACGGCAGATGGCTGTTCTGTCACAGAGGCATAGGGAGATCTTGTGTTTCAGCTAAGCTCTCTTTTCCTCTAGCACATCCATCCCCCACACAGAAAGCATTCCCTAGGAACACACTTAACCCCTTGATCACCCCTAGTTTTAACCCCTTCCCTGCCAGTGTACTTTATACAGTGACAGTGTATTTTTTTTAGCACTGATCACTGCATTGGTGTCACTGGTCCCCAAAAAGTGTCACTTAGTGTCATATTTGTCCGCCGCAATGTCGCAGTCCCGCTAAAAATCGCTGAATGCCGCCATTACTAGTAAAAACAATAAAAAAATAAATAAAAAGTCCATAACTCTATCCCATAGTTTGTAGACACTATAACTTTTGCGCAAACCAATAAAAAAACACTTATTAGGATTTTTTTACCAAAAATATGTAGCAGAATACATATTTTCCTAAATTGATGAAAAAGATTGATTTTTTAAATTTTTTTATTGTGAATGTTTTATAGCAGAAAGTAAAAACTATTGTTTTTTTTTTTCAAAATTGTCGGTCTTTTTATGTTTATAGCACACAAAATAAAAACTGCAGAGGTGATCAAATACCACCAAAAGAAAGCTCTATTTATGGGGAAAAAAATGCAATAATCAATATTTGGGTACAGTATCGCACGTTGTTGCAATTGTCAGTTAAAGCAACACAGTGCCATATCGCAAAAAAATGGCTTGGTCAATAAAGGTCCAGACGAAGCTACGCAATTCTCCTGCGAAATGTGTTGATGTCACTAGCGGCTGAGTTACCGCGAAACAAGTCCCCGCTGAGTGGCGATCTGTATGCCGGTGGAAGGAAAAGGGATTTTGTCACTTTATACCCACGGGTTTGGACATGGACTGGACTTTACATGGGATATCACACTGGATGTCACACTGGTGTTCCACTTAAAAGCCTTTGGCTGGGGTAGCACAACTATCATCTCTACCAAGCCGGAGGCACAGGGCTGATTAACAGAACTACACAGGGATGCATTAAGCCCCTTTCACACTTGCGGACCGTTCAGGTCCGCCTGTCAGTTTTTCAGGCAGATCTGAATGGATGCCCCATGCATCTCTATGGGGCATTGGATGCCAGCGGAGACATGCCCACTGACATCTGATCCCATCCTGTCCGTCAAATGCGGACGGATGGAAACCCTATTTTCCATCCGTCTGGCGTATTGGATCAGATGAGAACGGACAGGCGGCCCGTTCTCTTCTGATTCCCCCATTGAGAAGAGTGGGGACCTGACAGCTCTGTCTCCACACACAGAGCGGAGACAGAGCTGCCATCCACCTGCTCAGCAGGGGATCGGCGGATTGATCCCCCGCTGAGATAAACGGAGTCAGCCGACGGAGCAGCAAGTGTGAAAGGGGCCCTATTGTATCCAGCTCTGACATGATTTAGTAAACATATTGTTACCTTTTAACTGATGATTATAGGTACAGTGCTTTGCTCCGCAGATTTATTCACATACATGGTTCATGTACATTGGACGCCGTTACATGTCCAAATAGGAACCCTTTTTGGGTAGGAGGTCCACATACTCAGGCAGATTATATATCAGGAGAGACTCATGTTGGATTTACGTTCCTTGCTATAAGGAATGGCAGGTTATGCCTTTGGATGCTCAGAATAAACACAGTTGCATTGAACTTCTTTCATATATCATACATCCATACCTGAATTGTCCATTCCCACTGTCCCTCCCCCCTTTTAGACTGATACACCACCCCATTTTTTCCATCCATCCATCCCATGCAGCTTGAGCGCTCAGGGGCTTGCACCTAGGGGGACCCCTCACCATGTTCATTGAAATCAATACGACGGTAGCTGTGGGTATCCCACTATAGACAAGCAGCATCTGGTAACCGGCGGGTTGAATTTTATTTGTAGTATGTCACTTTGTTTGTCTTGTCTTCTGTTCCGTGTGTTACTGCTGCTGTCTGTGCACATTGCAAATTAGCAAATATTTTTGTGATTATCATACTAATAAATAGAATTTAAATTGTTGATAAATATTCCCTCTGTCATTATAAAGCTAAGTTTATAGCTTCTTTTTTCCGTGATCTAAACGGGACTCTTTTTTCAATAAGGGGGTAAAACCTTCCAAAGCTGGCGTGGTTAAAGCACATTGCTAGCTGAAAAAAAGGTCCTGGGACAATGCCTGTAGCTGCAGGCATCAATTAGGTACAACCCCTTTTTCCTCGCAACATACTGGTACATCGCAGAGGCTGAAGTGGTTACATTTCTTTTTAATAACACATGCCCTCCAAAAGATAAGTACTACTCAATATATCAGGGGCTCCAGAAGCAAAAATCTCCAGCAGACATGCCCAACTAGTCCAACTAAAGCAGCCATCTCATAGCCACAATTAGTTGTTTTAATCCCCCAGTCCATGTCTTTCAGGTATTGTAAAGCTTCTATTGTGACATAAACACTATCAATGTTTTAGGAGCACAAAGTCCCTAACAAAATGCACACATTTAAATCTCTAAAGCCAATGAAAATACAGTAGTATTTATATATGTAATGATGTCAACAGACTTGAATCCTGTGTGATGAAAAACAAAGTTAAAACCACAAACATGGATCACCACTTCACTAGACTCTATAAACAGATTCTATAGATATGTGAAAGTACTCTAATCATGTAATAATCTCTATAATGTCCCCTAAATTTTAACCACATGCCACTCATTGAGGTTGCCATCGTGGAAAGCAATAATGCATCATATCATTGCAATGGTTACCAGATATGATGCAGGCTCCTAACTCTTTGTAAGTTATTGTGCGCATGTACAGTAGAAGAATAAGTTACAGTACACACACACTTGCCATATGCATAACCATGAAGACCAAATTTGCAGAAAAAGAACTTGAATAAACGTGGGAAAATGTAAAAGTTATGATGTTAATTCTTCAAAATCAGTCCATTCATACTTTTAAAGAAATGTATAGTCTTTTCAATGTGTTTTATTTATATATACAGTATATATATATATGTGTAAAATAAGTTATCTTGTTGTAAATAATCATATTCATGGTAATCTTGCAACATGTGTTTCTGTTTGTAATCAATTTGTGTATTTTGGTGCGCCAATATTGTCTCTGTTCCTTGCTTTACAGTACTACTTAAAGCGGAATTCCGGCCACATTTTCAACTTTCCATCATACATAAGATTATCACATTCTAAAAACGAATTGGATATATATATATTTTTTTTGGTATTTTTAATGAAAAATCACTGCACTTCCTCCTTATGCGGGCGTGGCCACTGCCATCATTTCCTGCTTTGCATAGACTCCTGGGAGATGACTTCCGGTGCAGGTGTGTCATTCTCTGCCGATAGATGGAGAACAGCTTCTGGGCATGCGCAATGACGCAGAACCAGCTGTGGGATGATGCGCCTGCCCCGAAAGTGACGAGGGTATAGCATTCTGGGACTGGCGAAATCCAGGAAGAGGGACACTTCGGCGTCAGCTGCCCACACCGCAGATAGCCGCGCTGGACAAGAACTTCACAAGGTAACTAATTCATGCTGCATGTACACTAAACAGGGGACAGTTTAGAGGATATTGTTGTTTAAATGCACTAGCCCTGACTATTCTTGGGGTATTTTTTGCCAAAAAAAAAACATTTGGCCGGAACTCCACTTTAATGATTTTAGTGCTCCTTCTCTCAAAGAAAGTCTATTGGTTGCCCAACTCATTATAAACAATGCACTCCCCATGTTGCTTATATTTACCAGTTAAGTGAGAGGCAAAGTAATCACTAATCATTTAGAGCTCCCTCTAATGACTAATTTACAGATTTCTATATTTAGGACAATAACCAACATATGGTACAGAAAACTTGTAAATGTGAAAATCGTATAAAATTTACTTTATAGTAAACAACTGAGCAATAACTCCAAACAGATGTTCATAGAAATTACTGTACACAACATTTTCTCTTTATAGGAAAACATATCCCCAGGATCCATAAACTAACCCCAGTATTTAACAGGAGGCATATTTGGTTGCCTGAACATATCTTTCTTTCTCTTCTGGCAAGCCCAGGAAACTCACAGTCCTGAGGAGCTTTTTATTATAATATAAACTTTCCATTAACCAAGCACAAACATTTATTTATCACATTTCCCTTATTATGTCCTTTGACTCTTTGTACAGCTATATTACACATTTAAGTACACAACTGCAAGGACAACAGTTAGTTGTAAAGTGAAAAGGTTATGTTTTAACATTTATTACTTGAAATTAAGCAGATGCCTTATGCTTTCTGATTGTTGTTTTTCTGCTGAGCAGTAAATGTGTAATAAAGCAGCTAGTAATTGTCTCACATATAATTTTAGCACTGGTAAGAACTCAGAGAAATATGCCTATGTTGGACGTTAAAATGTCCTCACTTAAAGTACATCTGAAACCTATTTGTTTTTGCTTTCTGAGTGATAAACAGGCATTTTCTGGACAAAAGCAATGCACTCTCAATGTGTGTGTGAAGCTATACATGGCTATTAACTGACAGGGCTATCTGCAGGGCCAGCATCTAGACTGCTAAAACAGCAACATATGGTGACAAGGCTGCATTTAAATGCCTGTAAAAGAAGAGTGTTGCCACACAGTCATGTAATTGCCCTATTTAATAATTCTACCAGTGGGATCAACAGAAAATTGCAGAATGGTTAAGGGGGTAATGGTAATACTGGAATATCCATATATAGCCTATATCACATATGTGATTTTATGCGTTGACCATACTTTCTACTTTAATATATATAATTTTATTTTGGTCAACTCAAGAGCACACCCTTGAGATGGGCCTTTCCTTGTGGCCAAGAAATGCAGCACTCTTGATTTCTTTTAGTATTCTTTTCTGTGCACATAACTGGAAGATTTGTAGGAATCAGTTCTTCTAGCCAAAAGGCTTAAAATTAAAATATGGTCTTTGAGTGCATCTTACTCCCTGATAATTTGATGGACATCCTTTACCGGGGACCCAAAAAGGTGTTAGAACAATGTTGTTTCATCTTCCAGGAAACATGTCTGGGAAGAAAATGAAACAACTGCATCCCAAAAAGTTACCTTGGGTACATGCTCATAAAGCCTGGCAAACATTTACGGGCTCTACGCAGGATTGTCTCCTTTAGGTTTCTACTCTAAGTTACTTTAAGTTACTAACTAGTAACAGAGGTATGCAAGTGTCAATGACATGTACAAAGTATCATTTGGTGCCAAATCTATTTGAGTAAGCATCTTTGGTGTGAATGTTATGCACATCCATGGTATCATAATGGGGGTTATGAAGTCAGTCACAAACATAAACTTAGTAAGTTGTAGATGTAATCTGTAATGAAATGTAGCTATCATCCAAACCATATGAAAATCTTTTTCCAAGGCTGATCATTTTTAATAGATATGGATAAAATGAATTCAGAATTTGAAAAACAAAACCCCTACAGGGGAAGTAAGGCAAACACCCTATATCTCTCAGCTCAAATTACTGCTGTATTTAAAAACTACACCATTATAGTAGTTATATAATCAATAAGTAAATGTTTTTTTTTTAAAGTCTTGTTTTTTTTTGTTTACAAATAACAAACATGGTATACTTAACTGCTTTGGGAAGTGTGCAGACTTTTTGTATGAACACTGCAAATGGTACTAGGAAGTGCCTGTGAGCAGCCACATTCAGCTGCATAGGGAACCCATTGTTGTGAAAGATAGGAGGGTTAAAAATAAACATTTCTTATATTTTTCCAAAAAATTAAAGGGCACATTTTTATTTTAACTAGAATTCCACTTTAACTTTACCAGTAGAGTTACCTTAAAATCAGGAAATTTTAAACATTTCAGATCTGAAAGTAGTACATCACTTATGGATGGAACAATTTTTACATTTCTGTTGTGGGCCTGTGTACTTAGTGGTAACTGTCATTACTTAAGATAAGCAATATGGTTTTAGGTTCAACCTATAGGTGGCCAGTTTGCCTGCCTGCACCTCCAGCTTATGCATCTAGAAGTCTGAAAAATAGTATTGCTACTATTTCTAAATTACAGATTCTCACTAGCTTGTTTCAGATTGTAGATGAAGATGCCTCTAATTGAACCAGGATGATTTGCTCATACATATTTGCAGCCAATGGAAAAAATGCAGCAGCTTCCTGTGGCCTATGAAGGACATGGGTTTGTTTGAAAAATTATGTTAATGTTTTCAGTGTTGGGTAATAGAGTTTACTGTTGATCTATAACAAATACCTAGCAGTGGTGTTAAGGAAAACATAGCAACAATGCTAATAAGTAAATTAAAGCCGGCCATACATGGATAGAAAATCGTTCAAAAAAGCATTCAAAAAGCCTGATCATTCGACTTCAGAAATTTTAGTGGGGACCTTTTGATTCTCTAAATGCAAAGTTTTATGCCAAAAGAAAGATCTGTCATGTCAGAATTTTGTTGTGCAATCGAATAATTAGTAGGGAAATCTATCGTAAATAGTTTGAAAGAACGTACAGCATATGTGCATCGATCATTGATCAACAAAAAATGTACCATTTATGATGTTAATGATTGATAATATGTGGAAAACAATTTGATACAATAATGTCGTTAACGCACAGTTCTGTGACAGGTTTTTATCAAAAACAAAATTTTTTCAAAATATTTTCTATACATGTATTTTTTTCAATCAAATAATTTTTATTGAATTTAATGTTTTTGTTTTTTCTTACACATATACAAACAAAGCACATCACAAATACCCATGTAGAACAAAATAATAATAATAACAATAATAATAATAATAATAAATATATATTTTTTAAATAAGTAAATAAATAAAATCTATCCATGTATGGCCAGCTTTATGCAAACCAAGGACTGTCATGGATCACACTAATTTTAACAGGACCTTGATTAAGCAAATTTGCTCAATGCAGAGATCTCTACATGCCTTTGTTGTCTAATAAAGCAAACTAAGAAAATGTGAAAATAGATTATTAATTATTCTGAAAATACATTTTTAAATAGCCTGGACAGATTTGTTGGTACCCCTAGAAAAGATTATAGATAATTGGATCATAGTGATATTTAAAACTAATTGTTTTCTGTAATTATAATCACACATCTATAATCTTTTAATCACCATTCATCCTATTTAAATGGAGAAAAGTAGTCACTGTACTGTTGGTATCATCGTGTGCACAACACTGATCTTAGACTAGAGAAAGAAAAGAACAGAGCTTTCTGAAAGGATCAGAAAGAAAATTAAATTTCAGCATGCCAGAGATAAAGGCTATAAGACCATCTCCAAGCAGCTTGATGTTCTTGTGACTACATTTGCAATTATTATTAAGAAGTGTAAGGTCTATGGAAGTGTAGCCAACTTCCTTGAATATGGCCACAAGAGGAAAATTGACCCCAGATTGAAAAGAAGGATAGTGGGAATAGTAGACAAAGATCAAAGGAAAACATTCAAGGAGTTACACGCTGAACTCCAAGATCAAGTCAGGTCATTGGTGTCTGATTGCATAATCTGTCACTTTTGGGGCGACGATTGGCTACAAGGAAAAATAAATCAGAGGGTTCCAATGTTGAACGAAAAAAATAAAAAAGGCAGACTGGAATTTGCAAAAAAAGGACATTTTTAATGAGCCTTAATGCTTCTGGGGGAATGTTCTTTGAACAGATGTGACAAACTGGAGAAGCCACATCATCTCTTTTATTCATAAATGAAAAAAAAGAAGCTTTTAAAGAAGAAAAAGAAAAACAATGGGGATGATTTACAAAAACAAGTGCACATAGAATCTGGTGCAGCTGTGCATGGTAGCCAATCAGCTTCTAACTTCAGCTTGTCCAATTAAGCTTTGGCAATAAAACCTGTAAGCTGATTCGTTTTTATGCAGAGCAGCACCAGATTTTCTCTCTCCTATTTTAGTAAAAAAAAAAAAAAAAACACTGTGAAACATGGAGGAGACTTAGTTTAGTTTTGGGGCTGCTTTGCTGCATCTGGCATGTGGAGACTTGAATTTCTACAGAGAGTTGTCAAGGAACAAAACACACTAGGGTTTTTGTACTAAAACGGGAGAGTACAAAATCAGGTGCAGGTTTTATTGGCTAAAGCTTAAGGCTCCGTTCACATGTAGGCGTTTTTGGGGAGTTTTTCTGCTCTAGGATCAGCTCTCAAAACGCCCAACAAGACAAATCCTATTCATTTCAATGGCCCCTGTTCACATCTGAGTGTTTTGATGCTGTATACAAAACGCCCAACGCTCAAAAAAGTACATGAGCTTCTTTTTGGGCAGATTACAGGCGTTTTCCATTGGTCTCTATTCAATCTAAAAACGCCTGCACAAAAATCGTGGTAAAAATCGCGGTAAAAGTCGCTGTAAAAACGCGCGAAAACGCTACGCTCAGGTGTGAATGTAGCCTAAAGTGGAAGTAAACCATCCTATAATTTTCAGCCAGGGAAGTTGCCATCTTGGCCTTTGTTTAATCTTCTACTGTCATGATGCTGCACATGTGATCAGTTATGACAACAGCCATTGGATGGTTTAACAGTTTTGTTGAGAGCACAAGCAATATGACAGTTACATTCCTGGCACATGCAGGGAATATAACTGTTTTTTTTTAAACTGTTAAATTGATGTTTACTTTAATTGAATAAACTGAAGTCATAAGCTGATTTGCTACCATGCACAGCTGCACAAGATTCTGAGCTCTCCCGTTTTAGTAAATATACATCACTGTGTCAGAAAGCTGTCTCACTTGCTGATCATGAGTCCTCAAAGAGGACACACAGATAATAGCACCAAAGAATGGCGTAGAAGAAATGATTGGACTTGTTTGCAGTGGCCTTCTACAAGCCCTGAACTGAATCCTATTGAACAGCTAAAGAAACAGATGAAACACACAGTATGGAGAAGGCATCCTTAAAATCTGTGAAATTTGGAACATTTTGCTCAAAAAGAATGGGCAGATTTGCCTGTTGGCAGTTGCAGAAGTCTCATTGACAGAAATCTGTCACATTTACAGAAATCTTTGCAGTGATTGACTTTACAGGTTGTGCAAAAAAATATTACGCTAATAGTCTCATAAGTTTTGTCCATGCCATTTTCATTTATTTAACTTTCTTTAAAATTTTGAATAAAAAATCAAAAGCAAAGTTTGGCAAAGAAAATGGCAAAGGAAGGGTGTCCCGGGGCAATTTAAATGGACAGAGCTGATTAAATGAGTGTAATGAGTATGAAGAATAAGAGTAGGTAAGATAAAATATAAGGTTTATTGAATCAAATTATTAAAATGTATACATAGGTACAAAAATAACAGCAAACATGTATAAAAATGACATAATCAGGGTGATTGGGTTCAAATTCATCACATGTATATCAGTGTCAAAATCACTGCTTCACAATGCAGTAGGAGCAGCCCGACATGTTTCGGAATCTGAAAAAGATTCCTTCTTTAGGGAAATATTGTTAGAACATGCACCCGTCACTATTACATCTACAAAATCGAAATATAAATACGGAGAAGTTATTAGATAATGATAATGTGTTTAACTAAATTGTACTTCACATCTGCAAACATTTTCAACATAAAGATGTGGATAGATGTGTGAAAAAATATATTGGCTGCACATTATACTCACCACAATGCGATCATGTCCATATAAGTTCACAGCTAAATAATTTGGTATGTGTCCACTGAACATATGTGTTAGCCCAGTCTGTAGAGTTGTAGATAAAAGCCACATGAGCCCCTTGATGAAAGGCAAACATCGCAGAGACTCTAATGGTGGGTGACCCAGAATAGCTGGGAACTAGGTGTTCACCTCCATAAGAGAGTGCCCCGGTTATGGCCACAAGGATCGTAGAAACATAGGAGAGACCATCTAAAACTTTAGAAAATGGGGGTAAGGTGTGGGAAATCCAAAAGAAAAAAAAAAAAAACAGAATTCCATCAGACATACCTAACCTAGATTCTCAATCATTAACTGGAAAGCAGGAGATATAGACTTGTCAATGGCGGCCACTGGAAAATAGCGGAGCCATATCCCTGCTCTACTGCAATTCTAAGACAAACAATCTTTTTTTTTCTGGTTCTGGACATACTACAGAGCTGAAACTTCACAGGTGAACCTTTTAGACCCCCCAGACACTAAATCTAAAGAAATCTCATTTTTTTTTCAATAATTTTTTCAATAATTGGCTCTCTATCAAAAATGACAATTTTGTGTGTGATTAATAGTCCCTGGGGCATGGCCCAGAACCCTAGGAACTTTTTAGGGGCATTTATTGGGTTATAGGGCTTCAAAATGGTGTTTTTTAAATACCGAAGTCCGGACCCGAACTTTCGGGAAGTTCGGGTGTTCTGGTCGAACCAAACTTTTCAAAAGTTTGATCATCCCTACTGAACATATATGTTAGCCGAGTCTGTAGAGATGTAGATAAAAGCCACATGAGCCCCTTAGTGAAAGGCAAACACCACAAGGACTCTAATGGTGGGTGACCCAGAATAGCTGGGAACTAGGTGTTCACCTCCATAAGAGGGTGCCCCGGTGATGGTCACAAGGATCGTAGAAACATAGGAGAGACCATCTAAAACATTAGAAAAAGGGGTGCGGTGTGGGAAATCCAAAAGCAAAAAAAAAAAAAAAAACAGAATTCCATCAGACATACCTAACCAAGATTCTCAATCAGTAACTGGACAGCAGGAGATGTAGGCTCATCAATGGCGGCCACTGCTATGAGGGAAAGAGAGCAGTATATATACCCTATATATATATAGGGTATGTAGATGTAGGGCAGGTTCCTGCTGAATATATGGATATATAGGGTATGGTTATTGTGATATGTTGTGTCCCTCCATATCGATCCCCTGATCAATTGCGTCGCCCAGCGCCACCCCGCATGCGAATCACGGTGGCGTCCGACGTCACAGGACCGCCGACACATGAGGGGGGAGCCAATGCAGGAAGATGGGTGGGTTCAGCGGGGGTGCCCATCGAGAGAGTGAAGTCATAAGTGACGTCCATCCCCTCTAATGCAGCAGGCTCCCTAAACTACAGGCCCCAGAAGTCTTCTTTTGGATTTCCCACACCTTATCCCCATTTTCCAATGTTTTAGATGGTCTCTCCTATGTTTCTACAATCCTTGTTACTGTCACCGGGGCACCCTCTTATGGAGGTGAACACCTAGTTCTCAGCAATTCTGGGTCACCCACCATTATAGTCCTTGTGGTGTTTGCCTTTCACCAAGGGGCTCATGTGGCTTTAATCTACAACTCTACAGACTGGGCTAACACATATGTTCAGTAGGGATGATCGAACTTTTGAAAAGTTTGGTTCGACCAGAACACCCGAACTTCCCGAAAGTTTGGCCCAGACTTCAGAGCCCCATTGAAATCAATGGGACCCGAACTTCAGTAATCAAAAACCACCAAAAGTTCTTTTGATAGAGAGCCAATTATTGAAAAAAAATTTTTTTGGGGCATTTTTTGGGCATCTTTGGAGGCAGGCAGGACATCTGAACTTCTGTATAGGGGTATATATACACACACACACTTATATGTATTTATACACATACACACATATAGGTGGGATAGGAGCGAAGTCCTATGCCTGTTAATTATTACATTAGCGCAGGCATAGGGTTCTGCTACTTTCACACCTATATATGTGTATATATACATACATGTGTGTGTGTATATATACCCCTACACAGAAGTTCTGATGTTATGCCTGCCTCCAAAGACGCCCAAAAAATGCCCAAAAAAACGCCTGCTACAAAAACGCCCAGGTGTGTTGTAGCAGGCGTTTTTTTGGGCATTTTTTGGGCATCTTTGGAGGCAGGCATGACATCTGAACTTCTGTATAGGGGTATATATACACACACACTTATATGTATTTATACACATACGCACATATAGGTGTCATAGGAGCGTAGTCCTATGCCTGTTAATTATTTCATTAGTGCAGGCATAGGGTTCTGCTACTTTTACACCTATATATGTGTATGTGTATATATACATACATGTGTGTGTGTGTATATATACCCCTACACAGAAGTTCTGATGTCATGCCTGCCTCCAAACACATCCACAAAAAAGCCCAATAAAACGCCTGCAACAAAAAGCCGGGTGTGACAGGGGCGAAGCCACTATCCTGCTCTATTGCAATTCTAATAGAAACAATCTTTTCTCTATGGCTTTCTATGGCGGTCACCCTGACATGGAAGGGTTTGGTCACCCTGCCATAGCAGTCAGAGTCAGTTAACCCTACACTACACTACGGTCCCCTGACACTTAACACTTTCCCTACAGAAACTAGATTATTAAATCTAACTATAGTGGAAAATAGTATATAACTACACTAGATATCCCTTTCCTCACACTAATAATTGCTAAATTACATTTTGAAGCAGGAGTAACAGAACTGCTTCCACTCTCTTCCACGTCCCTGTATTACAATGATAGAGATTTGCTATGTTATATACTGGGGGGCGTATTCACTACTGATTGGCCTCTAGACCCCCTAGTCACTCTAATCACATTCCTAGCATCCTCCTGCCCCCTCAATTGGCTTTTTTTTCTGATGGTTCTGGTCCAATCACATGCTTTTAAAGCCCAATTCCTGTCCCATTGCATTTTGGTCGGTTCTGGTTGCCGAATTCCGAACTTTTTCAGCAAAAAGTGCGATATTCGGCCGAATTTCGAACAGTCAATGTTCAGGTCGAACCGATGGTCGACCCGAACCGTTCGATCATCCCTAATGTTCAGTGGACACATACCAACTTTTTTAGCTGCAGGCTTATATGGACATGATCGCATTGTGGTGAGTATAATGTGAGGCCAAAATATTTTTTCACACATCTATCCACATCTTTATGTTGATAATGTTTGCAGATGTGTAGTCCAATATCGTTAACCACTTTACCACCGGAGGATTTTGCTGTCTTACATCCAGGCCACTTTTTGCGATTCGGTGATGTGCGACTTTAACTGACAATTGCGCGGTCGTGTGACGCTGTACCCAAACAAAATTTACGTCCTTTTTTTCCCACAAACAGAGCTTTCTTTTGGTGGTATTTGATTGCCAGTGCGATTTTTACTTTTTGCGCTATAAACAAAAAAAGAGCGTTTATTTTGAAAAAAATAACAATATTTTTAACATTTATTTTATATGAAATTCCCCCCCAAAAAAATTTAAAAATTATTTTTTTTTTAATTTTTGGCCAATTTGTTTTCTGTTACATATGTTTGGTAAAAAAAATCACAATAAGAGCATTTTGATTGGTTTGCGCAAAAGTTATTGCGTTTACTAACTAAGGGAAAGATTTCTGTCATTTTTGGTGGTTTTTTTTTAACGCGTAATGGCGGCGATCTGCGATTTTTTTTTGCGTGACTGCGACATTGCGGCGGACAGATTGGACCCTTGACTGACATTTTTGACACTTTTGGGGGTACCATATATATATATATATATATATGCACTGTTACTGTAAAAATGACACTGGCAGGGAAGGGGTTAATTTTATTGGAGAGGGAGGGGTTAATGTATGCCTGGTGCTTACTGACGTGTGGGGGGGGGAGGGGACTGAGTGAGTCAGGGACAGATCGGATGTTCAGTTATGCTGAACACTCCGATCTGTGACTCCCTGTCACTTAGGAGATCCGCCCGCTCTGTTTACACAAGCAGGCAGATCTCCTCACTCGACTCCCCTGGCCCGACTCCCGCTGTGACTGAAAACAGCGGGAGCGTGCCGCCTACAGGGGGAGGAGTCCAGCGACGTAGGTCTACGTCGCTGGACGATAACGAGCCACATTGCTGCAGTAGCAGCAATGTGAGCGGTGGGAAAGTGGTTAAATACATTATCATTATCTAATAACTTCTCTGTATGTATATTTCTGTTTTGTAGATGTAATTGTGACGGGTGCATGTTCTAACAATATTTCCCTGAAGAAGGAATCATTTTCAGATTCCAAAACATGTCAGGATGCTCCTACTGCATTGTGAATCAGTAATTTTCCCTTGACACTGATATACATGCAATGGATTTGAACGCAATCACCCTGATTATTTAATTTTTATACATGTTCGTTGTTATTTTTGTACCTATGTATACATTTTAATAATTTGATTCAATAAACCTTATCTTTTATCTTACCTACTCTCATTCTTCATACTCATTACACTCTTTTAATCAGCTCTGTCCATTTAAATTCCCCTTTGCCATTTTGCATTTTTGAAAAGCAGACAGCCCAGATATTTAGTTAGAAGCATAGTGAGTTTTTCGAAGTTGTAATGTTTTGCCACAATTTTTGGAAATCGAAAAATAAACAAAATTTTATTTCATTTAAAAAAGTTGTCGTTTTAACAAGTTATTTTGCACGCACAACATGGGCATACTTACAGTTACACCCAAAAAAACATTCTTTTACAAAATGACCACATTTTGCAAAGTAGATCCTCCAACATATTTAATCAGAGGCATAACAAGCCTTTTGAAGGTGACATTTTTGCCACAAGTTTTTCTAAAATGAAGAAAGCAAATGGAACTTTTTTAAACACAGGTGCCAATTAATAAAACCATTTGTTACACACACCAAGGGCATATTTAGAATTGCATCCCAAAACACTCTCTGCTGTTCTTTCTGAATATGTTGACAGTTAATGCACTTCAGCATTTCAGCTGAACTGCATCAGCTCTCTTGTTCCTGGATTTTTACTCTTACATTGTTTTCAATAAAAAAGATTGAATTTTAACCTTTTAAGTTGCCAGCTCTTTTGACTGTCATATAGCTGACCACATACTTGCTCTTAAAAGAAATGCTTCTTGGCAGAGACATCCAAAAGGGTACACAAAGCTCACTAAAAGAACAGTAGGCCATATGATGCATTATATGTCCAATACCTGGATTAGGCTGGGTCATCATAGGAAATATTTGTCTGGGCGATGTCAGAAGGGTCTTTCACAGTTTCTAATTACAAGACACATGTCTTGCCAAAGGGTCACATTACCTGTTTCAAACAGTGCCCACATCACTACCATGTCAAATAAAGACTTTTCAGTCTTTGACTCAAGTCCTTGAGACTAATGTGAACAATAACCTTATAGAGGTTTTGCTCGGCTTCAGACAAGAACCAGTTGCTGTCATGACCAACATACAAATGTTCCACTGTTTCAAGAAGACAATGTCTCCCGCTGCTGTGTCTGAGCTAA
The DNA here is from genome assembly GCF_965119305.1 of Pelophylax lessonae. Classification (NCBI taxonomy): domain Eukaryota; kingdom Metazoa; phylum Chordata; class Amphibia; order Anura; family Ranidae; genus Pelophylax; species Pelophylax lessonae. The sequence goes on along the minus strand of NC_138776.1, from coordinate 120,567,752 downwards.
CGAGGACAAGGAGACCCGAGAGAGCCTCTGCTCTTGTGCATATTGCTGGATCAAGATCAGGGGGAGAGGGCTACTTGCAAAATGTGTTTTACCTTAATGCATTGTATGCCTTTAGAACCACTTTAAGAAAGTCAACAAAAATTAAGTGCATCCAATCTGTTCAGCCATCGGTCTGTTGCAACTTAAAGCAAATTGTTTTACAATATATTATACTTATTACTGATAGGAAGTTAAACAGACTTAAATGTTTATTATACTTGCTGTATTGTGCAAGCTTATCTGTAAAGTGTATTTTTTCAATTACTGTGATAGACATTTTTAATTTATTTAAACAGAAAGAACACAACATTGCAACTGAATGAGACTGAAACAATACATTTTTTCTTTTACTGATTCAATTACTTTGTGTCCAGGGAAAACTGGCTTTATCTGTGATTGTAACTAGTTTTGGAATTCATTTTAGTTTAAATTATCTTGAAGCAAAGATTATTTAAATAAAACTCTTTTATGATGGATGAGTCATCAAGGTGGAATCATGCCAAGGTGAAAGTGTTCTAAATCTAGCACAATGCAAAAACAAAATATACTCCTGCCAATAGTTCAGGGCAGTGTATCATTTGATGGCTTACAAATTGATCTGCCATTTTAAAATGTACTTGAAAAGTAAATGTCTTCCACAAAGTGCATAAAGAAAAAGCAACATGTATGGGTACAGCATAAAACAATTGTTTTCTGTGCATCCTAGCAGTGAGTGGCATTGTACACTGCAGTAAACATCGGTCACCGCATATGATCATGTTGTATCTATCTTGTTAGGATACCACACATCTACCTTAACTTCCTATTATGTAGTACAGTTGATTCTTGTCCAGTTGTATACCCTCTACAAAGCTGTTTATGTTAATATATTTGGGTCAACGTATACATTGTCATTGATTATTAGCATCTATTATAGGTTTTACCAACAAAGAGCTAATTTTTTTTTTTGGTCAGGAGAAAGAAATAAAATAACAAAATCAAGCAATATCCTTAGTGAACACACTTTTCCTTAAATAATGTAATATGTTTGTTCATCTCTAGATACAGCATGATGTATAGATGTTTGTTTCTGAGAATAACATAATATAAGTATGTATGGTTTTGTAGAAAATGCATTAATGCACAATAGAATAGAAAAGAATAGAACATAATGGAGGATAAAATGAGAATTTACAAGTATTCACAAAGATGAAAAAAAGGAGTCAGCATAAATTTATAACAGCGCTTTTTAAATGCTGCAAATTTTTTATCATTATTATTCAAGGTTAGCATATACAGTACATCATTACATATTACCTACTTCCACTCTATTATTAATTTATTTTTATGTTCATGGAGCATCATCAAAAAAAAATGCTTTAAAGCTGAACTCTAGCCTTATATTAAGTCTTGCACAGTTGTGCATACTCCTCTCCTGTTGTGGAGTTGCTTACATTGATTTAACTGTACACTGTGAACCTCAATGGTGTGCATTAGAAACTGCAGCAAATTAGATAGAGCCTGTGTCATTTTTTGACTGAAAGATGTTTAGTATTATCTAACCCAGGGGTGCCAAACTCAATTTCATCGCAGGCCGCATCAGCAGTAGGCTTACCCATTAAGGGTCAGTTGTATCTGGGGTGCGCTTTGTACACAGTGCAAGATTCAGGAGTGCATTACCTGCATAGTTCAGGACTACGCTATGTACAGAGTGCACAGTTCAGGAGTGTGCTACGTAAAGTGTGCAGAGTTTAGGAGGATGTTACATACAGAGTGCAGGGTTCAGGAGTGCTTATGTGCCGAGTTCAGGACTGTGCTATGTACAGAGTACAAGGTTTAGGAGTACACTACGTACGGAGTGCAGGGTTCAGGAGGGCATTACATACAAAGTGCAGGGTCCAGGGGTGCATTATTTACAGAGTGCAGCATTCAGGGGTGTGCTGTATGTGTACAGGGTTTAGGGGTGCACTGAGTTTGTAACCCCAACCCACCATGTAGATTCCTTGCTTCACTTTAACCTACTTGGCTCTAGTACCTTCCTGTGTAGGCGGCTCTACTACCTGTGTATTTGCAGGGAGATTGTTCTTTCTATTAGATTTTGGAGATCTGTTCCCACTGTGCCCTACCCTGAGTGTGTCCAGGAATCTGTTAGATCGAGGAGCCATTGAGGGCAAAGCTGTTCCTTGTAAACACAGAAGGCTTCTGCATTTACAAGTGACAGCGGGGAGTGAAATCGGAGGGTGAGAGCAGGAGGTGGCGGAATGGAGTTCAGGCCATGTTCCGGCTGTAAAAATGGGTGTGAGGGCCACATGACAAGGCCTGGAGGGCCACATTCAGCCAGCTGGCCTTGTGTTTGACATACGTGATCTAGCCCATTCCACCCTAGCCTTACTGTCTCTGATCCAACCCTTTATTTCATTGGATATCCATTCTTTTAATCATAGAGTCTTAGCATCACATTGGGCTTTACCTAGGGAGCTGTGTATGCAAAGCCTGCCTAGGAATGTCCATTCCTCCAGACTCACATACACCCATCAAGGCATTTTAATATTTGCATGACTTTTCCCAAGAGACAGACCACTTCCTACATAAGATATCACTATTTTCACTAAAGGAATAACTTCCCAGCCTGCTGCCATGTGGTTTCACACAGTAAACAAGCCAGCAGGTATGACGGATGATGGCATTAATCAAATATGGTCATAATCATATTTGCTCAGTGACATCAAGCAATATCACTAGTCGGGAGCAAAATCATTATGCATGTGTCTGTGTTTTGTCTGTGGATCATAGGGTTGTGACTGCTGATGGATCTACATCACTTTACAATGTGGTTGACACAATTAACTGGCCAGCAAGGCTGTATGCTTGGTTTTGGGGGTCCATTTTTTTGGCATGGGATTGCCCCTGAAAATTTAAACTAGACTCACATTAAAAATAAGGGCTAGGCATGGGACTAAACCTATGTATTTTTTTTTTTTTTTGATTTTTGCATGGGATTCCCTTTTAAAATCTATACTAGACCCTTATCAAGGAAAATCATCTGGAACAGATGTTGAGGGGAATCCCCTGGCCCCTTTGTTTACAAATTGATTAAATTGATTGAATCACATGGAAAGTGTCACTTAGTGACAAATATTTTTTCCTTCTTTCTTAATATCAGTTTGGCTTTATCGCATTGTAGAAGTGCACCAAGGCAGGTTTATGGCAACCCCCATACATGCTATGCATTTGGTTGGTAAATGTCCATCAACCAAACTTTGCTCAGTTAATGCATCACTAAGGGAAATCCCAGTGCATACATATGTTCTCTGTTTACAGTAAATGGAATCAATCTAACACATACAGCCTTTCTTAAAACAGTACATATTCACATATCTCATTCCATCACACATCCAAAAAATAGGAGGATTGTTATTAGGACATCATTGTGTTACACCTTGTTAGCCAGATGCACATTCAGAACTGCTGGTGTATAGTGCAAATATAGCCTAATATTATAGAGCCATTCATTCAAAACTGCAGACAGCTGTTTTCGATGTTTGACCGCCGTCAGTGCAGTGTACTGTATAGAACTTTGGCTTCTATGGAGTAGGATGTGGGACCCAATAAGACAGTATACCCATAAAAGTTAAGATGAAAAGGGAACTAAAGCAATCAAATAGGCCTTACTCTAATCAGTGCATAGCAAAGTAAAGCCTTCCTAAAACAGAAGTATTCACAGTATCTCATAAAAGTTAATAAACCCCTCATATTTTTGTAAATATTTAATTATATCTTTTTATGTAACAACACTTAAGAAATAACACTTTGCTACAATGTAAATTAGTGAGTGTACAGTTTGTATAACAGTGTACATTTTCTGCACCCCTCAAAATAACTCAACACACAGCAATTATTGTCTAAACTGCTGGCAACAAAAGTGAGTACACCCCTAAGTGAAAATGTCCAAATTGGGCCCAAAGTGTCAATATTTTATGTGGCCACAATTATTTTCCAGCACTGACTTAACCCTCTTGGGCATGGAGTTCACCAGAGCTTCACAGGCTGCCACTGGAGTCCTCTTCCACTCCTCCATGAGGACATCATGGAGCTGGTGGATGTTGGAGACCTTGCACTCCTCCACCTTTCATTTGAGGATGCCCCACAGATGTTCAGTAGGATTTAGGTCTGGAGACATACTTAGCGAGTCCATTGCCTTTACCCTCAGCTTCTTTAGCAAGGCAGTGGTCATCTTGAAGGTGTGTTTGGGGTCGTTATCATGTTGGAATACTGCCCTGCGGTCCAGTCTCTAAGGGGAGGGGATCATGCTCAGCTTCAGTATGTCACAGTACATGTTGGTATTCGTGGTTCCCTCAATGAACTGTAGCTCACCAGTGCTGGTAGCACTCATGCAGCCCCAGACCATGACACCACACATGCTTGACACCATCTGAACCAAATAAGTTTATCTTGGTCTCATCAGACCACAGGACATTCCAGTAATCCATGTCCCTAGTCTGCTTGTCTTCCACAAACTGTTTGCGGGCTTTCTTGTGCATCATCTTTAGAAGAGGCTTCCTTCTGGGATGACAGGCATGCAGACCAATTTGATGCACTGTGCGGCGTATGGTCTTAGCACTGACAGGTTGACCCCCCCCCCCACCCCTTCAACCTCTGCAGCAATGCTGGCAGCACTCATACGTCTATTTCCCAAGAACAACCTCTGGATATGACGGTGTGCATGTGCACTCAACTTCTTTGGTCAACCATGGCAAGGCCTGTTCTGAGTGGAACCTGTCCTGTTAAGCCATTGTATGGTCTTGGCCACCATGCTGAAGCTCAGTTTCGGGGTTTTGGCAATCTTCTTATAGCCTAGGCCATCTTTATGTAGAGCAACAATTCTTTTTTTCAGATCCTTAGAGAGTTCTTTGCCATGTGGTGCCATGTTGAACTGCCAGTGAGCAGTATGAGAGGGATAACACCACATTTAACACACCTGCTCCCCATTCACACCTGAGACCTTGTAACGCTAACGAATCACATGAAACTCGGGGAGGGAAAATGGCTACTTGGGCCCAATTTGGACATTTTCACTTAGGGGTGTACTTACTTTTGTTGACAGCTGTTTAGACATCAATGACTGTTTGTTGAGGGGACAGCAAATTTACATGGTTATACAAGCTGTACACTCACAACTTTAAATTGTAGCAAATTGTCATTTCTTCAGTGTTGTTAAAATAAAATATTTACAAAAATGTGAGGGGTGTACTCACTTTTGTGAGTTACTGTATGTTAACCTGCTGAATTTTCAGTAAAGGTTGCAAATGAACTCAAAAGTTTTGTGATTATTTCTATTTGTGTTTCCTTTGACAAAGAAATCCAGAACTTGGTAAACTGTTTTGATATTTGCGCCAATATTCTTAATTATGTTCAGTGTAGTCTGTAAATTTTATAGTTGCTTGATTTTGTGTTGCATTGCTAGTTTCCTTTTGAGTTTCATCTGGGATTTCAAGCTGACATCTATATCTGAAAAAGGACAGGTTTGATTTTAAGATTGATGCTCTCTGTAACTACCATAACATTTTACAGTCAATTTTAGTATTTCTTACTTAGTACTATCATCTTCTGACACATTTTACCTTTATATAAAAAAATATATAAAAAAGGCAGTGTTTACAGTGTTATTCATAAATTTCATGTCCAAGATAGCTGGAGGGCAATAAGTACAGTCACAGTAAATCAAAGCAGTTACTCTGTTATTGTTAAAAGTGACTGAACTGAATGAGGTTCTCCACAACATGACTGCTATTGAATGACTGATACATGTGAATGTCACATCTTCAGTTTTTGTTTTTTGTTTTTCTCATTTCAGATTTTCCCTGAGTGAAGTTTGACAGAAAATGATACGAAAGCTCTGGAACTTGATGACTTTTGCAGTGATTTTTGGACATTGCTTTAACCAAGCACAGAGTGATGGAGGTATGTGAATATTGACCAATATCCTCATGCAATCAATTTTTCTGCATATCAGATCTTTATTTTCAGAGTTGCTGCTTGCATTTTTAAGAAACATTTGGCTACATCCGTACCTTTATATATGGTTCAGTGCACTGCATTAACCTGCTGCATCTTTGGGGCAGTTTCCAGCAAAATGTATAAAATGGGTCTAAAATATGTTGCAACTGCATTTACTGTGTGAAAAATCCAGAGCTATGAATTAGGAAATGTGACTTTCATAAATAAGGACATCCCTAGATGCAAATAAATGCAATGTTGCTAATAAAATATATGCTTTAAACAGTCAGGCAGTGGAGCATAAAATGTAGTGGCATAGTTAATATGTGTACATTTAATGCAGGTGGATAGGCAAAGGAACAACACACTTTCAATGTTTAAATAACGGTGTCACAATTAATTAAATTGTACCAATGGCAAGTTGTATACTAAATGTGCTCTGGGGTGAGCAGCCATCCATTGGTTCATTTCAAGATTCAAAGTCCAATTCAAGATTTATTAGACCATTTTCACAAGTCACTCAAGAAGGCTTTCAAAACTATAAGACCCCTTTTACACTGGTGTGAGCCGACTTTGCCGGGCGACCTGCGAAGTCGCGGCACGCAGCTCGCACCGCGACCTCGGAGCGGCCGACACGGACTTCATATAATTGAAGTCAATGCAGGTCGTTCTGGGTCGCCCCAAAGAAGCTCCGGACCCTTTTTCTAAGTCGGAGCGACTTGTGTCGCTCCTATTAGAACGGGTCCACAGCTTCTCTATGGCAGGCGACCTACGGTGATCTGTCAGGCGACCAGGTCACCTGACAGGTCGCCCCGGTGTGAACCGGCTCTTAGCCTTTCAGATTACAAAGGGAAAGTGTCTCCCTTTTTCCACATTGCTTGTTGTAAGCAATAAAATTCAGTCACAGATATTTGATAAAAATTGTTTTTGTCTTTAAAATTTCCTTTAAATTGTATTTACACATTTGATATGCATAGAATATTTTAATACTAAGCAACACATTTATAGCAATGTTTATCTGACTAATTCAACATTAGAGTACGGCACCGTTCTAATATAAGCACAGCTGAAGGAGTAAACCAGTTATATGTGTTAGTGGATTTCTCTAAGCCCATAGTAATGCTTTCCTTACATAGACGGATCAGGCCACAAGATTGTGATGTAATCTAATGAAGATCCAGATGCCCAAAACAGCATCTTATGGTCAAATTTAAAAGAGGTTATTATTAATTGCCATAGTGGAACTTTAGATCACTCAATGTGCAGTAGAAGGAAAATTATTTTTTTACTTACACATATCCATAGACAAACGTAGTAGTCACTTAATCTGGACATTTGTACCTGAGGGTTGTAAATAGATGAAAAGATGGCAAATGAGAGTAATTGCTTTGAAAAAAAATCAAGCTAATAGTACTCACCTGGACATATTGGGGGACAAAAAAAAAAAAGTGCAATGCTGAAAGTAAAGCAGCCCGTAGATCAATTTCTTTCTTTTTGTTTAACCACTTAAGGACTGCCCATCGTACATACACTGCAGCAGGGCAGCCCTTAAGCACAAAATCACGTACTGTATATGTATTATATGGGCTGTGATTAGACCAGCGGCGGCGCTGGCCTCCCACAATTGTCAAGGAGGCAGACAGAAAGGGAAAGATTGTGTGTTCCTAGTAATCAGGAACACAGATTTCTCTCTTACTGCAGTCAGTCCACTCCCCCCACAGTTAGAACACATTCCCTAAGAGCACACTTCTTGATCGCCCCTGATGTTAACCCCTTACCTGCCAGTGTCATTTATACAGTAGCAGTGCATATTATTTAGAATTGATCGCTGTTTTGGTGTCACTGGTCCCCAAAAACTGTCACTTAGTGTCATACTTGTCCGCTGCAATGTCGCAGTCCCGCTAAAAATAGCTGATCGCAACCATTACTAATACAAACAAAAAAAAAGTCCATAAATCTATCCCATAGTTTGTAAACGCTATAACTTTTGCGCAAACCAATTAATATTTGCTTTTTGGGATTTTTTCTTTACCAAAAATATGTAGCAGAATACAAATTGGCCTAAACTGATAAAGAAATTTAATTTTTTTACTTTTTTTATTGGGAATGTTTTATAGCAGAAAGTAAAAAAAATATATATTTTTTTCAAAACTGTTGTTCTTTTTTTGTTTATAGCGCAAAAAATAAAAACGGCAAGGGTAATCAAATACCATCAAAAGAAAGGGAAAAATGGAAATCAATTTTATTCGGGTACAGCGTTGCACAACCCTGCAATTGTCAGTTAAAGCAGTGTGCTGTATCGCAAAAAATGGCCTGGTCATTAAGGGGGTAAACCTTCCAGGGCTGAAGTGATTAACTAGTCGGCTATATGAAAAAAAATGACTTGATTCCCCCATCCACACACTCAATATGGATGGACAAATCCTCCCTGCTGTATTCTTACAGCAGGAAGACTTCTCTGCAATCAAAATACACTGATCAGTGGTGCTGGCTATAGCTGGCGGTGCTGATCAAGCAGGGAAGATCTAACAAGGTGATTGTACTACCAATCAACTTCTGTATAACAAACTTGCCCATACAAGGATTTAAATGAGTCTGGTACCTGCTGAACTGGCCAAATTTCAATCCAGATATGACTAGCTTGAGGTATATCCACTAGTCTTTGCAGCACTTTAAGCAGCTGGAAAAAGCTGATAAACACTATATGAAAACTCAATCTCTTTAATTTGAATAACTGTTTTAATCAAAACTAACATCTAAACCTTTAAAAATTAGAATGAGAAACTTTGAGAAAGATGTCTTAAATATAGCAAAAATTCTTCTTCTTGAGGCCAGCACCTTTAGGAACAAAGTTTATCATTAGGTTAGTAATTGATGCATTCTAATGATAATGGTCCAACTTCAAAGGCTGGTGGACACCAGAGTAGCTATGGAAGCACAGAGGGCTGGACTCTTGCTGAAAATACTTTCATTCCTCAAAGCGACACAAAGGATATCAATACACTTTGTGTGCATAAAATGCATTTACAAAATCAGATAGGCAGGAGTACTTTCATGCTTGATTACTGAACAGATCTGGAAAAAATACACAAAGAACATCAAGATTAATAATACACGTCTTTTGAACTTAGACAATATTTGCCATGTTTTCAGGTTTTAAATAGATTTGTCTACTTTCATTGTTTTTCATATTGTCAATCTGCCCAACCTCACATTAATTATTGTACCACTGCTATGTATATAGCCATTTAACAAATACATGGCTATTATTTATACCAAAATAATTTAAATTAATTTAAATATAGGTACACTGATCTTTTAGTATGATGATGTCCTGTGTATGTGTAAATATGTTACTTTGATTTCTTGCTTGACTGAGAAGAATGTCCAATCACATTAGGGGAGAAAAAAACATTTGTTCTTTTATTTAGCACAGGCTTGGGGATAGGTGAATGATCAGTTTACCTGTCTAAAGAATCAATGAGAGGTATTGTGTTATTCTTATTCCTTTTATACACTGGTCTGTGGTCAGCATAGGGCAAGAGGCTGATGAGAACCAAGCTTCTTTTAATTAACCTTATTTGTGACTTTGCAATTTAATTAAAAAATTAGATGTGCAGTACTGATGAGGGAGACATACTAATTAAGAGCATGCTTAATTAAAAGTGCAGCATCCAGAAGAAGCCCATGAATAAGAGTAAGCTGATAGGAGAGCATGTGACTGCACTCTTTACCTTAAGAGTCATTTTGACAGTTTACGTTTTAGCATGGAAATCTGGTTGTTGAGAGATATGGTTTATAGGTATCTATAGCCTATTTTTTCCCTCTTTTCCATACTTTGGTAGCTTGCAGCATAATTAATTAGAAGTGGTCATTTAATAAACTGTGTGTCTTCTCATTTCATCCTTGCTGTCAGCAGAGGGATGAATCAACTTGCTCTTGAGTCTTTTCATTTACTTTGAGCCAGAAATGGGAGCTCTGTCATGCCCTGCCTTTCACAGACATTGATTTTAAGGGCATACTGTTAATCAAACATTGGCACTGAGTTATTGGTAGGAGAAAAGAGCATTTACTTTTCTATAAATATCAAACAGGAGCAATAATGGAAGTTTGGTTAGTCATTTTGATAAAATCTGGTGGAGGCTTGCACAGCCATCCCAAAACAATTGTGCAGGTAAAATGGTTTACACATCCAGGTATATGAAAATAATAAGATTGTATTACCTAAATTAGGTTTATAGGACATACATATTGAAGCTTGTTACACCTACAAATGTAAGGATTAGCACATAGAAAACTTGTATACTGAGCCTTGACCTGTCAAACCGCACATACTCATAGCCCTTTCCTGCAGCATCTTGGGACAAGCAGAGCATAAATACATCTTTCAGAAAAACAACAGAGCTCTCTGGTGGATGCAAATGTTAGCACTAAATAAGACTTTTTAAAGCTGATGGCATCTCAGACGCAGCATGTAATGTTCAAGATGCATTTAGTACTGTGTCAGTGAGCATTAACATTTGTATTCACCAGAGAGATCTTTTCAGACACATTTGTCGAAGTGGTAATCAGCTACTTCAGCGATAGCAGTTCTCAGTTTTTAACATTTCTAGAGAATTACACTAGTAAAATAAGACATGGCAAAAATGGTTTTCTATTGGAAATTCCTTCTTTTCATTTTGTTCATGGAAACCTGTTAATACAATAATTGAAGTGTAACTTTTGGTCAGTTAGTTACATTACAACACTTTTAACAAATTCTACCTGCTGCTGTTTATTTTATAACATGTGGACTTTAATCCCTTCCAGTATCCTGCTGTGTGGAACATCTGCCTGACCACCTGATTGGGTTGCAAGTTATAATAATAGAAAAGCTGCTGTGAAAAGCAGTGAGCCAATCACCTGAGCACAAAATGACATTCCTGGTTGATTTCTGTACACAAATAGTGTATAGAATGCCTGTTGTTCACAAAGTTTCAAGTTACTTTTTGCCGTTGTACAAAATGACAACAGATTGAAATGCATCGGTAATTGTTATTAACAGTAATTTTCAAAAATGAGTTTATGTAGCAAAGAAAAAAATATGCATGTAAATATATACTTGTGACCATCACATTAAATATGTAGCTGTTTTTCTCATGAACAGGTTCAAACTAGATAAGGAAAAAATCCACAGTATTGATAAATGTGCCCATAGCTCACTGCCTCCAAAGACTGCCATACATTGCAGTAAAAATATATTACAGTGTCCACAGATTTAACCAGATAGCTGGAAATTATGCTTGATATCGTCAGGTACTGCTGTCTGTCGACATGCACTGAATGCTCAACTCTGCTGAATGTTCATATTTATGCTTGATCTATTGTTCCTCCAGTTAGCTGGATCTTCAGACATGCAATTGAAAACAGCTGGATTAAACATTTGTTCTTTCATGCCTATGGATTTACTTTTTTAAAGGATAAGTTAACCTTTTGTAACACGTTACATGTTACATCTGTCTTCAGGGTTGTTGCCTAGATTATGTGTAAATGTGCATACACCCACATAATTTTAATAGTATGCACCTATACACCTCTAGATCTGAGAGATCTTACACAAAAGAGGTAGTTCCATCCGCAATACACATTTATTGAAAGGGTTACATAATATATATATATATATATATGCATATATATATATATATATATATATATATATATATATATATATATATATGCATATATATATATATGCATATATGCATATATATATATATGCATATATGCATATATATATATATGCATATATATATATATATATATATATATATATATATATGCATATATATATACATATATATATATATTACAGTAAACCCCCTTCCATCGCTGGGACCCACCCGCGAAAAGTGAAAATCCGCGAAATAGAAAAACCCTATTAAAATACATTGTAGGCATGTTTTTTTTTACTGTCACTGTACGTGTAAAAACATTTTGAGGTCTTTAAACACACTTTTAAAACAATAGAAACTAATTCAAACACATAAAAGATACTGAGAGACAGAGCAAGAACAATGGAAAACACAAAAATATTAAATTTTTAATAATTTATATAGTAAAATAACATTACAGAAAAAAACGCAATATACTGGGACCGCAAAAACTGAACCGCGATGGAGCGGGGGTTTACTATATATATACAAATTACACACAAAACCGTATTTATAACACATTAACAGTATACATCCCCTGGCTTATATGATATTTACAAATCACCCACAACAACCATATTTACAATACAATTTACAAGCATGGAGTCTGTATACCTTTCCACGTCAGGTCGGGGCATGGTGCCTGCTGCGTGTCCCCACACAAAAGAGGAACATAGCTTGGTGGTGACAAAGCATTATATCCCTCTCCTTTCTGTACTGTGGCTAATATACGTAACTCTTCCTAATTGGTCACTGTACCTAGCAAATGTATATTGGGCACAGCCTGTTTACTACCCTTGTAGTGACCAGGGTAAACAAAAGGCCAACCTTTAAAGTGGAAGTAATTACAGTAACACCAACACAACACTCAATACTTTTAATATATTTCCTTCTAACTGAAATATATTTCTAATTACAATATTATTAATAGCTGTTAATGGAGATTTCACATAAACCCATTATGTAACAGCGTGGAACATGTAACATTTTACTATTGCTGTGCTTCAAAAAATCAAATACGTGCTCAGTGGTGAACAATTCGTGCTCCCCTTTGTGCCCCCACTCACCAGAGCATGGATGAGTTACTGCAAAAAGGTAGATAATGGAGTCCCTTACATGGGTATACGAAATCATCCAGGGAAATCCTATCAAAGTCTGTGTCTTTAAGGGCTTGTCTCCAACGACACAAATGATCAATTCTGTTTATGTCATTGGAGACAAGCCCTTAAAGACACAGACTTTGATAGGATTTCCCTGGATGATTTCGTATACCCATGTAAGGGACTCCATTATCTACCTTTTTGCAGTAATCCATCCATGGTCTGGTGAGTGGGGGCACAAAGGAGAGCATGGATTGTTCACCACTGAGCACGTATTGATTTTTTGAAGCTCAGCAGCAGCACTTTATGGACTGTTATATGGACGTTTCTTTTTGCACAGTATATTAATTGTATTTTTTATATATTTATTGTACAACTTTGTCACTTTTTGGCACTCAGCACTTTCAGCACAATTTATATGTATACGTTTACATATCTTATTTATATGTTGTTTATGCATAGATTAGGAGTTCAATAATAGGAGCAGCGCTGACACTAATTTTTACATACCATTTAAAGGCACACACCTTTTTGCCAGCAGCAGCCCACACCAGTTGTGTTATTAATTTATATTATTTATTTATTATTTATAGCACATATTTACTTTGAACTTTACCACTACACTCCATAGCGCAGGGACTCTTGTTCATTTTATATTTTACTATTGAAGCAGCCCCCACACCCTCATTGTGACAGTAAGTGGGGATCTTCTCCCTGCAACCGCTGTCACAATAAAAAATAAAAAAAAATGCTGCCATGCGGGGCTAAACCCACCTGGCAGCGTCATTCATTCACAGAGTTCCATGAATGGTAGAACTACAAGTACCGACAACCTTTGCCGCTATCAGTTTGTAGTTCTCAATGAACTACCAGGGCACTGATAACCTCTCTAGGTAGTTCATTGTTGCTTCCTTCCAGTGTGCAACTGCCTGCCCATATGAGGTATAAGCAGACAGCTTACACTGACAGTCTGCAAGAGCCCTGCATTGCACCTGTGATGTGCTGATTACAGGTGCAATGCTGTGCAGGGTCCTAGTAAAAAATAAACTTAATTAAATTTAAATGAAATTTTTTTTACGTGCAAAACAATGTGTATGTATTATTTTTTTTTACAAAGGTGAACTTGTCTAATCAAATGGTTGGTTGTTGGGTAGACTATAGGTGAACTTATCCTTTAAAGTGGATACACACAGTTTGAAATCTGGCCAGTTCAGCATGAACTGACCAAATTTTGATCTGTTTGTAGCCCTGTCTGTCTAACAGAAGCTGATCTTTAGACCAGGTTCTGTCAAATAGTCCTGCTGTAAAACCAGCAAGCAATCAGCTGCTGCAGCCAGTTGGTGAAGCACTGATCAGTGTAAGAGAGAAGTCCCGCTGACAGAATACAATTTTGCAGTGAGATAGATTCCTGCATGCATCTTACTTATGTAGATGCAGGAATATGTGAGTTTTTTTGTCATGCAGTCCACTGTTTGAATGAAAAAAACTCAGTGTGTACGAAGAATTAGTGTTTTTGGGAAATACAGGGTACTGATGAAAGGCAACCAAATAGCCAATATAGATGTGAACTAACAGTTTGAACTCCAATAACACCTAAAGTAACCTTAATCAGGTATAGGCTATGCAGAGAGAAAAAAATTCAGAAAATGTCAGTATTTTAGAAAACATAGTTTAAATTTACCTTAACAAGGTCCTACATGCAGGCTGTATGCCATTGAATTATTATTTTTTTCCTTACTAAAAACAAATACTACAATCCAATGCTGTAATAGTAAAATGCTTCACCTCCCTGTTCTGTCTGGTGCCCATCATACAGAAAGTGGGATGAAATCTCTTAATAAATAACACAGTTATTAAAAGTTGAGTGGTATGTTTCCTCACATTATCCAAAATTGAAAAAAAAAAAGTTTTGGCTAGAGTTGAGCTTGAAGAAGAAATGTGGGCCCATTTTAAATGCCAAAAAGTGTATTGTCCTCAGTCCGATCAGTGAAGGCGATTCACCAACAGGTTTACATGGAGCAATGGAGGTTGGATTGTGTGCCTACAATGGAGCTAATGCCTTTACATTCATTTTCTGTAAGAAGCCAAAGTGCTGATTGTTTTTAAAGGAAATTATATTATATTTCATTGGACATAAACCTAAGTCAGTATTATTAGGGATAAGCAAATCTACTCAGAGCCAGCTTGTGGGGGTTTGTCAATTTCTGCCTAAAATCTACAAACACTAAGCTTAGTGTTGAACTCCACTAAGGTCCATAAGGGAAAAGGGGGAGTGAATCTTGATCATACATTCTGACCATTTTTAAGACTAATAGACAAAATATTGCCAAAAAGGGCATGGGGAGCTGGGGACTATCACGGGGAACATGTACCATTGCGAAACAATACCATACCGTGGAGAGACAGCCTTTTCCTGCAGCTTTGAGGGCAACATTTAAAACACACAGATCCTTTACCCTATAATGCATGGGGGAAGCCTAAAGCTACATGTGGTGGTATGAAACAGTATGGTTATTAGACAGCATCAGCAACACCGTATTCTGACATCATATATTTTGGATGTGTAATTCCTTTTTTAAAGTTTTTTTGTTTTTTAAATGTAGTTCTTTATTTAAGAGTTTTTCAAAAATAACAGGACAGAGAACCCAAAGTCAGCAGCAAGTGGCATACAAATATATCACAATAGGATCATATACATATACACTATATTACCAAAAGTATTGGGATGCCTGCCTTTACATGCGCATGAACTCTAATGTCATCCCAGTCTTAGTCCGTATTGTTTAATATTGAATTGGTCCAACCTTTGCAGCTATAACAGCTTCAACTCTTCAACTCTTCTGGAAAGGCTGTTCATAAGGTTTAGGAGTGTGTCTATGGGAATGTTTGACCATTCTTCCAAAAGCGCATTTGTGCGGTCAGGCACTGATGTGGATGAGAAGCCCTGGCTTGCAGTCTCTGCTCTTAATTCATCCCCAAGGTGTTTTTTATCAGGTTGAGGTCAGGACTATATGTAGGCTAGTCAAGTTGCTCCACCCCAAACTCACTCATCCATGTCTTTATGGACCTTGCTTTGTTCACAGGTCCAAATCATTTGGTGGAGGGGGATTAAGGTGTGGGGCTGTTTTTTAGGGTCTAGGCTTGACCCCTTAGTTCCAGTGAAGGGAACCCTTAAGTCATCAGCATATCAAAGACAGTTTGGACAATTTCAGTCTCCCAAATTTGTGGGAACAGTTTGGGGATGGCCCCTTTCTATTCCAGCATGACTGCACACCAGTGCACAAACAAGGACCATAAAGACATGAATGAGCGAGTTTGGGGTGGAGGAACTAAACTGGCCTACACAAAGTCCTGAACTCAACCAGACAGAACATCTTTGGGATGAATTAGGGAGGAAACTGCGAGCCAGACCTTATAATCCACATCGGTGCCTGATCTCACAAATGTGTTTCTGGAAGAATGGTCAAACATTCCCATAGACACACTCCTAAACCTTGTGGACAGCCTTCTCAGAAGAGTTGAAGCTGGTAAAGCTGCAAAGGGTGGGTCAACTCAATATTGAACCCTACGGACTAAGACTGGGAGGCCATTAAAGGACATGTGCGTACACATGTACTTTAATGGCTTTGTAGACTTGGCTGGCAGGCCCTTTCATTTTCAGGAGCTGCTCAGCCCAGGTGCTGTCTGTACTGCTTCCTCCTCTGTGTTGCCTATTTTGCAATATCAACTGCACCTTGGCACTGCTGTCCCCATGATAAACTTTATACTACTTGTTTTTTTACTCCCACTGATGCCAACACAGAAGAATTGTTTCCTCCTACTGACACCACAATCATAATGACATTTTTCCACCTACTTAAACTGGATTCTATTTCAGGGTGTCCCAGTTCTATCTCATGTTGCCACACTGTTTAGACATTTTACCTGGAAAGCCAAGGGGATTGCTTTTATGGATATTGTTATCCTTTACATACTGTATTGCTTATACTGTTTAGATATTGATTTAAATGGGGGAATGATTTTGTGGGCGTGGTAAAAAGAGGGACTGGTCAGTAGGTTGTTCCTATGTTCCTAGATGTAATTTTAAAAATCTAGTAAGTAATAAACGTTAGTTGTTTTGTGATGTATTTGTCTTTTTAAAATAACGGGTTACTCAAGGTTTAGAGTAGCCTAAAGATACTTTAACTGGAAATTGTAAGACTTTGAAAGGTTGTTATAAATTGTCTAAATGTATCAATAAAATAGATTTTTCTACATTAGTTGGATCCCTCTTGAAATATGGCAAAGTGAATGGATGATTTGTCCAGAGCAACATTATGCATAGATGAAAAATTTGTATGATACTTTCCATTTAGAATCTTTAACATTTTCATTTAGATTTTCTTTTCCAAATAAGCCCTTTGGTTGCACTGTGCTGCCAGGAAAATAACAGGTTTATTGTTCTGCAATGATGTCAATTCAGATATAGGCAGCATGGAAAAAAGGGGGACATAGGATATGTTGTAAATCAGGAATCATACTTTTCATAGACTTGCTTTGGGAAATAATTGCAACTTAAAGATGAGGGAAACTTAACAGTAGAATGCTAGACAGATATCATTTTCTTTACTATTCTGAGAGATCACAGTAGTTTATATTCTATCTGCTAGTTTACCTGTCTAAAAAAATGGTGTACATTGTCCAAAAATATGTTTTCATGTAGTTATCTCATGAAAGTTCCAAGTTTTCTTTAGAAAGAGCCAATTCCTTCAAGATTGTGCTAATGAGGCAATGCAGAAGTCATAGTTTTCCAGTTTATTCCATTACTGTTGCCTTTTTGAGATTAGGTGTGTAATCTAGGGGCAACAAGAATGTGCAAATCAGATTCCCAGATGATATCTGTGAAAGAATTTACAATCTGTCCCATAATTTGATCACCTCTAAATGTTGGTTGCCTTGTGTTCTACGGACTCCAAACCACTCACCTGTGAATATTCAAGCTGCGCATTCTTTACCTGCCATCTAATGCCTCGTACAAACGCATCGATTATTGGCCGGGAATTTTCGGCCAACGTCCGATCGGCCGATTTTCGGCTTGTTAGTATGATGCTTTCGACAACCGACTCCGACTTTTTGGCCAAAAGAAACCTGGTGTGCAGGCTATAAAATTTTTGTTGGCCGTCAACACAACGGCCGATTTTCCGTCAGTCAGTACAGATTTCGGCAGACAAAAATCTGATGAGCAAGACTGGGCATGCTCAGAGAAGAAAAAACACACGGAAAGTAAACCAGCACATGACATCACTTCTGAAGTAGATTTTTGTTGGCCGAGAAAATTCGTGTGCAGTCTAGGCACATTCCAATCAACAAAACACCACTCTAGACAAAAGTCGGATGATCGGTCGGCCGATAATCGTTGTGTGTGTACGAGGCATAAGTCTCAATGTAATTATGCACATCTGTAGACCCTGATCATTTTGTTATTAAAATGTCTGCTTTGCTTCCCCTATTTTGTCAGGAACCTGCAGTCCCACTCACAGTCCCACTGTGCCATGTAAAAATGCTTTAGCTGATACTGGCAAAATAATAAAAAGTCAGATTGAAAATATTTTCTGACTTTTCATCTTGAGCACACTGACAGTGTTTCCTGGATGATGCTAACAGTTTACTGAATGACTTGCTGCCTAGAAATGTTGTTTAAATGTGTTACAACTTAGGGAACCTGCTTAAAATGATCATTGCAGTGAAATATAATATTTATTCAGGAAAAAGTATTTCTAAAGTGTTGACTGTGCAAATCTTTGCTCAGTGGTAAGCAACGTCTTTTTTTTTAGGCATTTACGATGCAAAATGTGCACTAGGGCTAAACTACACTTGCAATTCTAATCTTATACTACGGAGCATTTTAATGTTTTGCTGGTAAACAATCTGAGATGTCAGACATATTCAGTAAAGCAGAGCGCAGTTGTGTTAACTATAGCATCCAGTCAGCACAGTAGCATTGCTGTCTCATGTCATCAGGGCATGTGCCCACTTCTTCTATAAGGAGCACCTGTGTTTCGTCTTTTAAAATGTCTCTGCAGTTTCCTCCACACAGGAATTGTGCTTATCCCGTATCGCACAAGTGTGAACCGGGACCTAAAAGTGTTCATAAGTGACTTTACTGACCCTAATAATACATCTGCTTAAGCAAAGGGGGGGCCAATTATGGGCTACGTTAAATTGCACCTAATCACCTTTCTTACTTGCAGTTATAAATGTGGATATGGTAACAGGAAAAAAAGCAGTCATATGCCCTTTTTTCATTACTCGTTCAGTTTCTTTTTTGATGTAGCTTCTGGTTGTTGCATATTGGCAGTTATTAGAGTGTACACACAGGCATTAGACTACTTTTCTTTTTACTTTTTAATTATGAAATAGTTGAAACTTAGGTGTACGTTTGGTAAACTGAGAAGTTTTCTCTCAGTTCAATTCTCGGCAGTTCTCAGAGAAAAAATATCTCCTCTGGCACCCAGTTTAGAAGGCGGAGAACTTCACTTCTCACAGGGTGATCAGAGGAGAATTTTTTTCTCTGAGAACTGCTGAGATCTGTGTATAACTGGGTGGACTGCCTGTAATCTCACAAGATATTGTGAGATTACAGGCACTGCTAAATTTAAAAAGTGAAACTAAAGTTTAAAAGAACTCGTAATGACATGTTCTGACACATGAAAACATATCTATACACAAACACATGCACAGTATATATACATATATACATACAGTATATACATACAGTATATATATATATATATATATATATACACACATACATACCAGTACATACAGTACATACATACATACATGCCAATCTGTATGCAATTGCACTGTGTGTTGGCAGATTGCATGCAGATTGCACACCAGACCAGTCTGCGGACAAACTGTTGGGTGGTGGCAGGCTATCCTTTGTGGTGTGTGGGTGTGGGGACAGTGGGAAGAGTGATCAACACAGGGGTTCTGGCTTGTAGGATAGCTGGAGGAATCCTAGTAGTGTGTGGTAATTGCTAGACTGCTCCCCAACCCTAATGCCTCGAACACACTTACCGATTGTCGGCCGTAAATATTCGGCCGACGGCCGATCGGCCGATTGTAGGCTTGTTAGTATGATGCTTCCGACAGCCGACAGCACACTTTCGGCTGAAAAGAATCTGTCATGCAGGCATTAAAATTTTTGTTGGCCAACACCAGAACGGCCGATTGTTCGCCAGTCAGTACAGAATTCGGCCGACAATCAGCAGATTTGCAAGACTGGGCATGCTCAGAGAAGAAAAAAGACAAGGAAAGTTAACCAGTTTTTTGCACTTTTCAGCGGACAGGACAGCCCTGGACAAAAGACGGCCGATCGGTAGGCCGACGATCGGTACGTGTCTACGAGGCATTAGAGTGCACCAGATTGTATGTAAGATTTGTATCTGCCTGTGTGTGGTCAGCCAGCTGGATTGGAGTGGAGTCTCCCTCTAGTGGTGACCGAAGGCAGTGCAGGCTGTGAAAGTATTGCAGCCAATCTAATTACTTAGTAGGAATTTTCTTTATTTCCGTTATCCCCTTATACTGCCCAGTCACGATTCATCACGTCTCGGTTAGCTAGTCACCGTGGGCGTGGTCGAATCGTGACAGATTGGTTTCCTCCCACACTCCAAAGACATGCTGGTAGGTTAATTGGATCCTGTATAAAAAATTGTCCCTACTGTGTATGTATGTGAGTTAGGGACCTTAGATTGTAAGCTCCTTGAGGGCAGGGACTGATGTGAATGTGCAATGTATATGTAAAGCGCTGCATAAATTGACAGCACTATATAAGTACCTGAAATAAAAAAAATATATATATATATACACCAGTACATATAGTATATATACAGTGGGTACGGAAAGTATTCAGACCCCCTTAAATTTTTCACTCTTTGTTATATTGCAGCCATTTGCTAAAATCATTTAAGTTCATTCTTCTTCCTCATGAATGTACACATAGCATCCCATACTGACAGAAAAACACAGAATTGTTGACATTGTTGCAGATTTATTAAAAAAGAAAAACTGAAATATCACATGGTCCTAAGTATTCAGACCCTTTGCTCAGTATTTAGTAGAAGCCCCCTTTTGATCTAATACAGCCAGGAGTCTTTTTGGGAAAGATGCAACAAGTCTTTCACACCTGGATTTGGGGATCCTCTGCCATTCCTCCTTGCAGATCCTCTCCAGTTCTGTCAGGTTGGATGGTAAACGTTGGTGGACAGCCATTTTTAGGTCTCTCCAGAGATGCTCACTTGGGTTTAAGTCAGGGCTCTGGCTGGGCCATTCAAGAACAGTCACGGAGTTGTTGTGAAGCCACTCCTTCGTTATTTTAGCTGTGTGCTTAGGGTCATTGTCTTGTTGGAAGGTAAACCTTCGGCCCAGTCTGAGGTCCAGAGCACTCTGGAGAAGGTTTTTGTCCAGGATATCCCTGTACTTGGCCGCATTCATCTTTCCCTCGATTGCAACCAGTCGTCCTGTCCCTGCAGCTGAAAAACACCCCCACAGCATGATGCTGCCACCACCATGCTTCACTGTTGGGACTGTATTGGACAGGTGATGGCAGTGCCTGGTTTTCTCCACACATACCGCTTAGAATTAAGGCCAAAAAGTTCTATTTTGGTCTCATCAGACCAGAGAATCTTATTTCTCACCATCTTGGAGTCCTTCAGGTGTTTTTTTAGCAAACTCCATGCAGGCTTTCATGTGTCTTACACTGAGGAGAGGCTTCCGTCGGGCCACTCTGCCATAAAGCCCCGACTGGTGGAGGGCTGCAGTGATGGTTGACTTTCTACAACTTTCTCCCATCTCCTGACTGCATCTCTGGAGCTCAGCCACAGTAATCTTTGGGTTCTTCTTTACCTCTCTCACCAAGGCTCTTCTCCCCCGATAGCTCAGTTTGGCCGGACGGCCAGCTCTAGGAAGGGTTCTGGTCGTCCCAAATGTCTTCCATTTGAAGATTATGGAGGCCACTGTGCTCTTAGGAACCTTAAGTGCAGCAGAAATCTTTTTGTAACCTTGGCCAGATCTGTGCCTTGCCACAATTCTGTCTCTGAGCTCTTCAGGCAGTTCCTTTGACCTCATGATTCTCATTTGCTCTGACATGCATTGTGATCTGGAAGGTCTTATATAGACAGGTGTGTGGCTTTCCTAATCAAGTCCAATCAGTATAATCAAACACAGCTGGACTCAAATGAAGGTGTAGAACCATCTCAAGGATGATCAGAAGAAATGGAAAGCACCTGAGTTAAATATATGAGTGTCACAGCAAAGGGTCTGAATACTTAGGACCATGTGATATTTCAGTTTTTCTTTTTTAATATTGTCAACAATTCTGTGTTTTTCCGTCAATATGGGGAGCTGTGTGTACATTCATGAGGAAGAAGAATGAACTTAAATGATTTTAGCAAATGGCTGCAATATAACAAAGAGTGAAAAATTTAAGGGGGTCTGAATACTTTCCGTACCCACTGTATATATATACACATCAGTACATACAGTATATATATATATATATATATATATATATATATATATATATATACACACCAGTACATACAGTATATATATATATATATACACACACACACACACAGATATACATGTGATTGTATAGTTAATGTGTTTCTAACCTGCTGTTGATGTATATTTCACTGCAGTAGGGAGAGTTTTTACTTTCACTTTTGGGCACGGGGACATTCACTGCAGAGATCTCCTATTTCTTCCTGCTATCTCCACCTCTGAGCTGGAGAAGCAGGAAGAGGAGATCTTCAAAGAGAAGCACAGTGATAAGGTGACATCATGTGTTACTAAACTGGCCGTTTCTGTTGCAGTGAATGCAAGCTGTTTGTGTACTGAGATGAGAAGAGAAGACTATATTCTCCACTACTCTTCTCAGCAATTTAAACCGGCAATGCTTTGAGACAAGCCGTGATCATCCAGATCTCGGCTTATCTCAGTTTACTAAACGTACACCCTAGAGTGAAGGAAGGAAGGACACCCAGGACCACACCTCATCCTAGATCAGTGATCTACCTCCTTAATTACTTTCTAGATCAGTGATCTACACTCCCTAATTACTTTCTAGGATCTAAGGTTCTCTCCAGACACAAGGAAACTGATCTGAAGACAAGTGCACCAACAAAATAATGGTAGTTTAGAAATTTACATGACAGGTTCACTTCAGGAGCTCTACAAGGATGCATAAAAAAATGAGGTAAAACAATAAATTCTGCTCTGTTTGCAACACTAAAACATACTTGCAAGATGAAATACAAAAATATAAAATATTTGCCTTGCTCTGATTAGTAATGTATTTTACAGAACTCTTGTGGTGATTGCAATTATAAGACGGCTAGTTAATGATCACATTTTATTCACTTACGAGAGCTCTTTTAAAAAGTAGTGACAAATATACTTTGCACTTGTGTGCTTAAATCATTTTTTGGGCTGCATGTTTGGTCCTTGACCTTTCTAATAATATACAAATGGGGAGAAGTGTATTTTGTAGTGCTGTACTTTGCATTTGAACTAGTAATAATGTATACAACATACTATTTCCTGAATAATTTTCCATGCTATGACATAAGTGTGGAGCTTACTATGTTTTGATGAAGTAAACACATTTTTTGTTTCCTGAAGTTTTTCCTTACCTATTGATGTGAAACAATTAAATGTAGCTTGAGCTTGGTGAAAATTGTGCTATAAAATCACTAAACAACGACAGCTATCACATAGTTCAGATTAATGGCAGAAAGAATTATCTTCTCATATAAATGAATTTAAAGCTGTAGAGAATAGTTTTTCTGCTTACAGGAATCTCTCTCTGTTCCATCAAATAACTGTAGCATATTAACACTGTAGACCATCCACCTGTCTGCCTCTGGTCTTTCAAATTCCTGCCCTCTGTCAAGAGTTGGTCTATCTTATGCTTTTCTCTTTGGGATGGGGAAGCATTCATAACCTGCAGGTGTTAAGACTGGTAATTAGGAATTCTCCCAGGGCCATTGTTAGAAATCATGGGGCCCCATACAGCCTTCCTGATGGGACCCCGCCTATCAGGCCTTCACCCTACCTACCCCCTGGGGTGCAATAGAAAAGCAGCACTGACTTTATCCACCTACATCCCTCAAAAATGAAAAAAAAAAAAAGTCCCTCCTCTGCTCCTGGGCCCCTCTGTTAACTTGATGGAAATGTCATCTGGGCCCTGGTAAACAAGCAGGAGTAAAAGGGATGGTCTTGTAAAATCAATTTATTTATTTAGGCAGAAACTAACAATAAAGCTGCCCCAGGCCCCCTGTTTAGCTGATGGGGCCTGGGCCCAATACAACAGGACTGATTCTACTGCCTTATCAGCAGCCCTGACTGCCACATGTGTAGAAAATATGTAATGGTGTGGCTGGATAGAATGGAGGGCCTCACAGTATATGGTAGAGGATGTAGTGAAAAGCAGGTAGGCCTGGCCAGAAATAAAAAGGTGCAGTATCAACAGTATACCACACTCCAGGATCCCCTGCCAGGTATGGGCAAGTAAGGAGAGTAGTTGACAAGTCAAGGTCAGCAATAGTAAGGCAGTCCACCAAGAAAAATGCCATATTAATAAACAAGAGTAGTGAAAGTAAATAACTTACTGGCAAATCAGAACTCTGTGTGGGCCAGTCAAGTTCCTGCACTCCAAACTCGCTCATCCATGTCTTTATGGACCTTGCTTTTTGCACTGGTCAAAATCATTTGGTGGAGGGGGATTGTGGTGTGGGATTGTTCTTCAGAGATTGGACTTGGCTCCTTAGTTTCAGTGAAGGGAACTCTTATGGCGTCAGCATACTAAGACATTTTGGACATTTTCATGCTCCCAACTTTGTGGGAACAATTTGGAGATGGCCCCTCCCTATTTCAACATGACTGTGCACCAGTGTACAAAGCAAGGTCTAAAAGAGATTTGATCAATGTATTAGTAGGCGGATTGTACCCAAATCAATCCATTGATCGACTTGGTTACAACCAGCATGTCAGATTGTTTTACATTTGATTGCTGCCAGCGGCTATAGCCGCTAGTAGTAATCATTGTTTTCTGGAAGATCCCTGAGCCCCCTTGCCAGCAGAACATAATAGCGCTGCCGGAGGCATTTCCACATCAACACTATGTTGATGGGGGAATCAAGCCATGGTTGCGTGGAACACCCATGATTGCAAGAAAAAAAAATTGAGTAATCTATGGACTGCTTAAGGTTTAGGAAGGGAATAAATAGTCAATGCTGGGACATGGTCCTTTAGTGCCCAGGGTGAAGATGCCAAACTGCCCCCCCATGGGAAGTTAAGTAGTAGGGTGTGTGGGAAATTGAGTGGTAGGGTGTGGGATGCAGTGAACACTGAAAAATGTTACTAAATGCCCCTTTGTGGTCTCACTATATGGGCCCATTCTCACGGTCCACACACTGAGCCGGAGCAGTTTAGTGTGTGAGCATGCAGGCACGGCCACTCGCCCTGCACGTGGAGTACCCTTTGCATGTGTGTGTGCTTAGCAATGACCAGTACCAGGCGGGGACCACGTTCATGGGAATCAAACAGTATGCCGATTCCTCGACTTAGAGATGAGCTGTGCAATACAAAACATTCAGTGTGCTTCTGTAAAGTGCTGTCCCGTGTCACCACATACACTTCTCTTGTATATTGCATTTAGCAGGGACACCTCTTCACTAGTTCAGCGTACCTCTGCCACCTCACTTCCAGTGACAGAATGGGGTCCCACATTGTACCTAGCGTGGACTTCATGCGTGTATTATATTTTTTTGAAAGGTGTTTATTTTTGAAATTTTGTAGTAAAACACATAAAAAGCATACAATAACTAACGTAGTAAACAATTACAAGGCTATCGCAGAGCGAGTAGAAGAAAATAAAACAACACTGCGCCAAATCTAGGTGGTAGGCCAACTGTGGCCAACAGGAGAAGGGAGGGAAGAGCCCCACAACTATGGGGCCCACCCAGGAACCCAGACAGGGCAGTCCATAGGGCAAAGTCTATCAGGGCTTCAACAGGGTTCTGAAGGCAAAAAGGACAAAAGACAACCAGCCAATCACACACATTCAGCACGTACACATGCACACACAAGCACACACCACCCCCCACCATCCACGACCGCAGCCCGGGGGGCAGAAGACAAAACAAGGCAGTTGACCCATAACGGCAGTGGCATAGGGGACCATCACCGCCCCAATCAGCCTACAAGCTCTGAGACAAAGGAGTGTCCGCCCAGAAGGATTCATCAATATTCAGCTATGGCTGCCCTCCATGCATATATTTAATTACCTCTCTACACTTCCGTACCATGGAGCCAAGGTATGGGTCTCCATCTTGGGAAACTGACCGCTTGGGAGGGAGCCAGATCACCAATCCCCTTGCTACATCACTCTTTCTTAACTTAACTCTATTTCTTTTCTTAACCCTATTTGAAGTGCACACAGTGACACCGCATTTATGTCACTGCACAGCAGCGTGGTATGTTTTGTTGCTGTACAGTGACATGTGATCTCTTCCTGTATGCTGTAATAAAATGAAGCTTGTCTGCATTTTATTGCAGTTCACTACATAGCACCTCCAGGCTGCTTGGTAGTTTGAACAGGACACATAGAAAACAAACGTTTTTCTAAGTGTCCTAGCAGTAAATGTTATTTATCCAGTGTAGTGAAACGCAGGGTACTATATGTGAGAATGGTCTTAGGTAGAAATGCACCTGCATCTGTGGTGTCACTAAAAAAAGTGCCTGCATCAGCGGTGTCATTGAAAAAACAAAGGGCCCTGCATTGCTGGTGTCCCTGGAAGGACAAATGTTCTTGTTTTAGTGTTGCCACTGGAAGAAAATAATTGTCCCTGCTTCCATCATAGGTGAATATGCACCAGTAATTTTAAGGTTTGCAAATTGAACCTATTCTACTGGCTGTACACATATATGCAGCAGCTGGGTGGACTTTAACACTGAGTGGCCACTGCTGTAAATCACAGCCAGTGAGCCAATGAGGAGAGAGCAGGGGCGGGGCCCGTGGTTATGTGTCTCATGGACTCATAGAGCAGGGCTCAGGAGCGAGCATGCACAAGTGCCCTCAAAGCTAGCGGCTTGCTTTTGGGAACACCGGTCATGGGGAGGAGCACCGGTCATGGGGAGGAGCATCGGTCATGGGAAGGAGCACCGGTCATGGGAAGGAGCACCGGTCATGGGAAGGAGCACCGGCAGGGGATTCAGGAAGAAGAGGATAAGGGCTGCTCTATGCAAAACCATTGCACAGAGCAAGTAAGTATGACATGTTTGTTTTGAAAAAAAATCCAAACCTTTTATACCTCTTTGGGTAAGAGACAAAAAAATCTCAAGCTTTCCACCTTAATTACTGCTCCCTGGTTCTGCCCACCTTCACCTCTTATTTTTCAGGCATAAGGTGTTTTGCGCAGTGTGTGCCTGTCCTGCCAACATTCTACTGTGCACAGCAGGCTGCTGTTGGAGGGAGGAGAAAGTAAAATCCTCAGACTTTTATTGGAGGGAGGAGACAGTAGAATCTTCTCTCCAGCAGCTGTTACAACTCTACTGTGTGCCCTGTTTTCCAGCCGCATGATTGAAAGGAGTAACCGCAGTTTCACTCCTGTCATTCAGACAGATGTAGAATGGGGCACTGGCAAGCTCCCAGCACTCTCCCTCTTTCACAGGATGACACGGCACCCAGGGCAGGTGCCCCTACTGTCCCACCGTGTCCTGGCCCTGTAAATAGATATATATTTGACTATATTTGCTGAAGCTAACAGTATGCGTAAATTAAAGATCTGTAACAAAATACATTGTAACAATATATTTATTAGTGAGGAGTTATACTGCTTTTATTCCTAGAGGAACCACTGTCAATTATCTTGCAGAACAAAGCTGGACAGTTGACAGCTGGGTCACAGCAATTACACCCCCTAGAATGTGAACAGTGGGGAAAATGATTACTTAAATATAAGGTATTTCCTAGATAGTGTTTTTTTAGAATACCTCATATGTGAAAGTTGTTCAAGCAATTATGCCAACCAATGCTTCTGTAATATAATGAAAGCAATGTCGACTATGGAATAACTGTATAAGATTTCTTAATATTAAAAAACAGCCTTTTCACCTAACAATGTTAACCAGGTGTTAAAAAGTGAATGAAAAATGTCCCAGGATGTAAATAGATCCTGAAAACTCCCCTTAAAAAAACCTTAATAATAACACTAATAATACTTCTGTGTGATGATCAGACAATATTATCACCTTGGATTGTTCACATCCATCAGGTATTTTAGCATAATATAAACTTCTTGTATCCTACAGTAAACATTAAACGACCATTGTTTTATGCAAATAGTTTCAGAACATACTTTTACTAAAATGATAATAAACCCTATACATATTCCCACTGAAGTGACTAGCCTCAGACAGCCATCACATTGTGATTAAGCAAATCCTCCAACAAAAGATGTATCTGTACCTGTCTTCTCCAGAGCCAAGCACATATGTCAAATTGTATTTCTCAGCTTGTGGGAGACAGGAGGGGGGGGGGGACTTCTTTGGTGTCACATATTGCATAGAACAGAGCACAGAGTTGGGTGAAATCTGAAATCTAAGTGCAGGGAAAAGACTCCCCCCCCCCCTACACAGTCTCATAGAGAAACATGCAGAGCTGAGGCTGTCAGTTACCCTCTGTTCGCTGGGGAAGGGGGGCAGAGCCATCTCCCAGGATTGCCTTGTGTCATGATAACCTGCATGAAGTGATTCATGCAGGTAGTAGAGGAAGGAAAGAGCTGAGAGCAACCACACTAAGAGCAAATTTGCACTAGAATGGACAGCTGCCAAAGAGCTTTACCTCTCCAGCAGCTGTCCATTCCCAACTGTGGTAGGGGCAGTGGGGTGTGCGATTCAGTGCATCACACCGCTCCATTGATGCTCTGCACTGCTGTACAGTGCTGTGCAGTTCTGTTGAGTGCACTGCAACAAAAAGCAGCATGTCTGCAATTTAGCACAGCCCTGGGATGCATTGCAGTGTGAATGGAACATTCACAAAAACAATAGTTTTCTGTGTGTCCTTGCAGTGACAAGCATTTTACAATGCAGTAAAATATCTGTCACCACACTATGTGTGAGTTCGCCCTCTGCTATAAATTGAGGAAAGTACACACTATGGAATTTATGCTTTGTTCATTTTGCATTTCAGGAGTTTATAACCACTTTAAGTTATTTTGTCTTTATTTTTTAAATTCGTAATTGTGTTACTTTTATTATTTAGCATGCTTCTTATGATATTTACATTTGTTTTTAAATAAAATGTAAAGACAAAAAATTATAATAAATACTTTTGAAATATCAAAAAGAGAAATACAGTGGTTAACTCATGAAGGTTAAAGTTCTGGCCAACACTATTTGGTATATACCGCCTTTGAATCTGACTGTCTGTCACGGTGTGATGTCTAACTTTCTAAAGAGCAACAAAAAATTTCCACTCTTTGAAACATATGGACAATCATTAGTGCATGGCAAAAAATGACTTTATGAAAGTGTTTTCTATTGTAGTTCTGTTTAATCATAAAGTAAGTTTCATTATAAACCCAGCAGGAGAAATATAATTTAGGGTTAATAATGAAAGCAGCTAGATAGAGGCACATCAGTTGGAACATCTCAATGACCGGACCCAGACAATAAAAAGGTTACAGTGAGTGTGCAGCAGATAATGAAAATGTTTAAAGTAATTTTAGCATTAGATGGTTTTCTTCTAAGAAGCAGTTATGCATAATAAATATTCGATTTTACCCCTACAGGGCATGGAATGACTACAGTTACTTGTTAAATAAGCTGACTTAAAATCATGTTTTCTTTTCTTTTTGCTACTTGCCAACAATAATAGGCAAATTGCATATAAATGTGTTGTGGCATTGCAATATTCTGTAGTATTATAGGATATGTAAGTATCATACTGGTACCCTTGTTGTAAGAGACAGTTTTGAAAATATATCATAACCAGGCTATGGTATGGATCTCAGGTCAGCAGGGAGACTGGTAGAGAATTTTGACTCTCTTAGAAGAAACCTTTCTTGAATTGGGAAGGATACTGGTCTGAAGTGTAAGAATTTTTGTATTTGCTCCTCAACTAAATTTTCTTATGAAAGCAAACTTAATCTGGTTGTTATGGTTTTGTGAATGTAATAAAAGAAAATATGTTAGAAAACAGTGTATAAATTAGGGCTAATTCAGAGTGGAACAGAGGGCTATATACCAGTGAGCATATTTCTGCGCAGGTGTTTGGGTACAGCCATGGGCAGCAGCCAATACAAATCAATGATAGGCTATGGCTGTATGCTGGTAATTGTACATCTATGCATTTACATGCATACAAGGATGGATGAACATCCCTGGATGCAAGCTATCTGCCTCATTCATTTCTGTAGGCTTGTAAAAGTTTGGATATGCAGTTACCGGTTTACGGCCACAGTCTGTCATTATTTTGTGTAGGCAGCTGTATGCAAAAACCTATGTTTTGCACAGAAACACACTAGTTTTTCACCAAGCATGGCTAAATGTCCATGGGCCCTGAGCAGAAAGTGAGGACAGAGGATAGCTTTAAGGGTTAGACTTGTGGGTTCTAAAGGGTTGGGTTCTTCTTGGTTATTAAAACGTAATCTAAAGGCCCGTACACACGTACCGATCGTCGGCATACAAACGTCGGTGGACGAAGGATCTGCCGATTGTACGCGTGTTAGTATGGTGCCTCCGACAGATGTCTGCGCACAATCCGCGGACAAAAGTCTTTCTTGCAAACATGAAAATATTTGTATGCCGACACCAGAACGGACGATTGTTCGCCTGTCAGTACACAATTCGGCCGACAGACCGCAGATTTGCAAGACTGGGCATGCTCAGAAAATAGAAAACACAGGGAAAGTTAACCATTACATGACATCACTTCTGCAGTCGGCGGACAAAATTCTTGTGCTGTCCTTGTGCTGTCTTTGCACTTTTCAGCAGACACCGACATCCCGGGGAGAAAAGAGGAACATTTGTAAGCCGACCATCGGTACGTGTGTACGGGGCTTAAAGAACATTCAAACTCTTCAGTTACCCAGGCACCATTTTACATGTTTACAGACCCTCAAATATAAAGTGCAATACACAATGCTCTTTAGACAATTTCCATGATTTTAGTTTCACTGATATGTATATGTGTCCTATTGCATATCATATTATCATTTGCTTTTGAAGAACAAGTCGCCTCCTTGTATCAGCTAAAACAATCTATTAATATGTGTGATAATATGGCCACAAATATGAGCTTTTCATTACATTCATGGGGAGATTATTCTTTCACTTTATTTGTTGTTATTGCTCTGTGCGTCTTATCATTTTATTGTGCACACCTTATATTGTGACTTTAAGCACAGTGTGAGTTCTCAAGATTCCGGGAAAGGTTTAAAAAGACACCTGTTACATCACAGGTCACTGCCTGACTGCTATTAAAATACAGACAACAAAACAGAGATTACTGCACTGTCAATCACCTACTAGCTGTAGAATGAAAAAGAAGAAAAAAAGAATAAGCAACAACAAATGGACATGCACCAGAAATGTAGAAATAAATGATACAAAAATACAATAATGCTGCTTTTTTGCCATTAAAAGGTTTAAACACATATTCTAAACATTGGACACTAAGTACAGAGGCATTTTAAAAGTAATGATAAACCTAAATTTTAACAGGCATAAGAAGATATTACATACCTCCCAACATTTGAAATTGACAAAAGTACGCTGATGCGTGTGGATAAATTGCAATGGATATTCGGCTTGGCCGAAAGGAATATAGTTTTTTTTTTTTTTTACAGTTAAATTTTTATTTTATTGTTACACATATAAACATCACAAACATTCCAATACAATACATTACTCTGCACAAAGAATAGTTTTATCCGTACCTACTAACACACACAAAAAAAAAAAAAAAAAAAAAAAAATAATTCTTAGGGAGAGGGAGGGAAGGGGAATGTCAATAGACCAGTTTTAGAAACAAGGAGAGAAGGAGAAAAAAAAAAAAAAAAAATTCTTAATTATAATAATAAGAGCCTACTTATATCATTATGGAACCGGTGACTTTAGCTCACCTACAGCGTCGATCCAGGCTGACCAGACTTTATCGAATTTTTTTGGACAGTTCCTACTACCGTATGTAAAACGGTAGAATGGGAGTGTCTTAGTAATGGCAACTATCCAGGATAATCGGGTGGGAGGTTCGGGTAACTTCCATCGCAAAAGGATTTCTCTCCTGGCATAAAACAGGGTATATGTAATGCACATTTTAGCATATTTATCCGCAGCCAGTTCTGTAAGGTTACTCAATAAAGTTACCTTTGGGTCCAAAGGGATCATAATGTCAAAGATTTCGCCAATAGTATCCGTCACTTCTTTCCAAAAAGTTGCCAGGTCAGGGCAC
This sequence comes from Pelophylax lessonae, assembly GCF_965119305.1. Classification (NCBI taxonomy): domain Eukaryota; kingdom Metazoa; phylum Chordata; class Amphibia; order Anura; family Ranidae; genus Pelophylax; species Pelophylax lessonae. The sequence goes on along the minus strand of NC_138776.1, from coordinate 120,535,443 downwards.
GACCAGACAACATGTAAGAATGTACCTATTTCATGCCCACATCTAGTGCACAAAGGATCTTTCGTGGGGAATATCCTGGCAAGACGTTGTGGCGTATAATATGCTCTATGTAAGAATTTGAGTTGTATAAATCTGTCTCTAGCTGCTATCATTGAGGGGATATAATTATTAACAGAATCCTCCCACTCTTCAATAGTCAGATCTGAAATGTCCTCCTTCCATTTATTATAGGTTTTCTCAAGGGACTGACTATGATCTGTTGAGAGTATGGAGTATATAGCAGAGAGAGATTTCCCTATTACCTTAAAAGTTAACATTTTCTCCAAGGGGTCTGATTCCAGGACAACAGGGCCATGGAACTGAGCCCGCATAGCATGACTAAGCTGGCGGTAACGAAACCCCATGGTGGAAGGTAATGAATGGGTGGACTGAAGAGCATTAAAGCCTTGAAGTCTTCCATCTTTAATAACATGTTTCATAGTCACAATCCCTCTAGCAGCCCATAACTGTGGATCAGGGAGATGATATAAATGTTTTAAATTAGGATTACCCCACAACGGAGTGTGGGGAGATATATGCAATGGTGTGTTGTATATCACCCGCGCCCGAGTCCATATCCGCAGGACGGTCTTCATCAGACTAGTTATTTGAGGATGTGCCTGTTCCCCCCGAAAAACAAGATTACTAAGGGCCGCATATGAACCCAATAGTGCTGCTTCTAGTGTAACTGCAGAATTAGTTTTGGGCTGAGAGAACCACCACCGGACCGTCACCAGGACGGCCGCCCAAAAATACAATTTAAAGTTAGGAAGCGCTAATCCTCCTCTTGCAAGAGGAAGGTATAGCGTGCGTCTTGCGACTCGTGGAGTACGCCCGGCCCATACAAAAGTTGTTATAATACTTTCTAATCTCGAAAAAAAGGTTCTAGTCATATCAATGGGGGAGTTACGGAAGAAATACAGAAATTTCGGAAGGTAGTTCATTTTTATTAAGTTAATTCTGCCAACGGGGGACAAGGGAAGCATGCGCCAAGACGCGCACTTTTTATTTAGTTGTAAAACTAAAGGGTCAATGTTATTTTGCTGATATACCTCCAGTGTTGGACCCACTTTGATGCCTAAGTACACCATATCCTGTACCCATTTCAACGGTGTATGAGTATCAATTAAAGATATCGATGGGTGTAGTGGAAAAAGGACGGACTTAGACCAATTAATATTTATACCTGAAAACCGGCCAAAGATGTCAAATAATTGTAAGGCCTTATGTAATGATGTGGATGCATCCGCCAAATAAATCAAGGTGTCGTCTGCATATAAAGACAACTTCTCTTCAATGACCCCTACCTTAATGCCTCGGACTTGTGGGTCCGCCCGCAACATAATCGCTAGCGGCTCCAAAGCCAAGGCAAACAAGGCTGGGGATAACGGACATCCCTGTCGGGTACCCCTCAATAGAGGGAATTTATCCGATAGAGATGTATTAGTACGAACTCTAGCTGTAGGGTTCTCATAGAGAAGCTTAATCCATGAGACGAAATTAGGGCCAAACCCGAAGCTAGATAAGATCTTCCAGAGAAATGGCCACTCAACAGAGTCGAATGCTTTCTCGGCGTCGAGGGAGGCGACCACACCTGTTCCTCCCCCCGACGCCAAGGCCATATGTGTGAACAATCTCCGGATATTAATATCAGTACCCCGCTCAGGTATGAATCCAGTTTGGTCAGGATGGATCAATCCTGTAATAACACTATTAAGTCGATTGGCCAAGACTTTTGAAAGGATCTTCCCATCAACATTTAATAAAGAGATAGGTCCGTATGATGAACATAGTGATGGGTCCTTCCCTGGTTTAGGGATCACAACAATAACCGCTTCGCTCATTGTTTTAGGGAGTTCCCCATCCTTTAGAGATCCTAGAAGAGTGGCTAATAAATATGGGCCCAAAAGGTCCATATGTGCCTTATAGAATTCAACAGGAATTCCATCCGGTCCTGGTGTCTTATCGGGTTTTAGGGAGGCCACCACTTCCTGGATCTCCAAAAGAGTAATAGGGGCGTCTAGTTTGGCCCTATCTCTATCAGTTAAGACTGGAAAGTCCACTGCCTGTAGATAATGATCGAGTTCATCTCCTGAATAATTAACCTTAGTATTATATAGGGCTCGGTAATAATCAGTGAAGTTGTGATTAATAGTTTCTGGATTAGAGTGAAGAGTGCCTGATTGATCCTGAATATGTGCTATACTATACCCACTTGTCTGTTCCCTAGATATTTGCGCCAGCATTTTACCGTTATACTCGCCATGTACAAAAATATGTTGGGCTTGAGAGAGCAGTTTTTTCTGTGTAAGGGCTGTTCGTATTCCCATTACCTCCTTAGTCAAGGATTGAAATCGTGTATAATGAGTGGGGTCTCTAGTTTGGACATATAGATTTTCCATATCTCTAGCTTCCTTTTCTTTTTGCAATAGGTTTGTTCGCCTGTATCGTTGGGTCTTCCCAATAGCTGTCTGATAATACCCCCGGGTGCAAACCTTAAAAGCTTCCCAGACCATGGCCACTGATGACGTACCCGGATTTATCTTCCAAAAGGCCGCTATCTGGGGTTCGACTAAGGGGTTTATATCAGAATCAGCGATCCAATATCTGGATAAGCGCCATAATCTATGAGAGGGGTTACCAGACAATTCCATTTTTAAGAGAAGTGGGGCGTGGTCGGATATCCCTCGAGGAAGAACCCGAATCTCCCGGACCTGAGATAGTAATGACCCACTTGCAAACATTAAGTCAATTCGAGAAAAGGTTTTATAAGTGGCGGAGTGGCAGGTATATTCCCTAGCATGGGGATGGTGCCAACGCCATAGGTCTGTCAACCCATAGATCTCAGCCCATTCAGTAAGATCTGATCTAGAGGAAGAATCTCCAGTCATTCTATCCATGTTCGGATCTGGGACCATATTAAAATCACCCACAATGAGTATATTATCATTCTCAAATTTTGCAATTTCTTTAAAAATTTTATATAACAGCCTGATTGAGGCCGGCGGAGGTATATATAACCCTACCAGCAATAAAGTAAAAGATGATATCTGCAGATTGAGTAGAACAAATCGTCCATCCGGGTCCGAGAAGTGACCCATTAGTCTGAACGGGAGAGACTTGTGGATAAGAACGCTGACTCCCCGAGAATACGTAGAAAACGTAGAGTGGTAATGATGCCCAACCCACGGTTTCTTAAGAGCCAGCGTTCGAGTACCCAACAAGTGAGTCTCCTGCAGGACACATATGTGGGGCTTAAACGCTTTTAAATATTGAAACACTAAAGAGCGTTTCTGTGGGGAATTCAAACCTCTAGTGTTCCAGGAAATCACCCTTAAAGATTCCATATCCACTCAAAAAACAATGTATACAGCATAGTAACAGAAAGGGGGAAAAAAAAAAAAAAAAAAATACAGTAAATACAATAACAGAGTAATGATTCAAACATCCCCATCCCCCCCACCCCACCCATCTCCCCGAAATTGGAGAGGGTTTGTATCCCACCCACCGCGGACCTCATAGTCCACCCTAGGGGGTAAGTGTCAAAAAAGGACGCTATATTACCCCCTCCCCTCCTTAAGAAAAAAAAAAAAAAAAAAAGGAAGAGGGGGGGAAAAGACTCCAGCATTCAAAAGGACAAAAAAAAAGAAGGAGAAACTTATATCTTGACTCACCCAGGTATCGTATAAAGTTTGGGCAAGCAAACTATGACAGACCAAGAGGAAGGAAAAAAAAAAAAAAAAAAAAGGAAAAAAGGGGGGGGGGGTTCAATTTCAGTCTTTTTTATATGTCTCAAGCCAGGATAATACCTCTTTTGGGGAAGAAAAAAGACGCACATGTTCACCATCTTGTACCCGCAATTTAGCTGGGAACAGAGTACTATATTTCAACCCCTTTTCTCTTAACTTAGAACGGGCTTGATCAAATGACTTCCTCTGACGCTGTGTTTCAACCGAATAATCTGGAAAAATAAAAAGTTTACTGCCCTCATATTTCACTTCACCCTGAAAGCGCGCTGCTCGTAACACAGTGTCTCGGTCACCATAATGAAGAAACCTCAAAATAAAAGTACGTGGAGGAGAACCAGGAGGACCTCGCTTCCCTGGTATTCGATGTGCACGTATTACTGAAAAAAAAGCAGAAAATTTAGCATCTGGAAGAATTGTCGGAAGTAAGTGTTCAATAAAGGTCACCGGGTTTACACCCTCGGACCCCTCCGGAAGACCTAAAATCCGTAAGTTATTCCTACGATTGCGATTTTCTGCATCTTCTGCTCGTATTTCCAGCTGCTTAACCCTGGCTTTGAGCAGCTGAACATCCGAATTATAATCTTTCTGTGTGTCTTCTACTTCTGAAACTCGCATTTCCATCTCGGTGACTCTATCTCGAAAATTATCCATATCTTTACGGATAAGTCCTATATCTGTTTGTACACAATCAATTTTGGATGTCAAGGCTGTCTTACAGTCTACTATGGCATGCATAAGTGTCTCTAGGCTTGCGGGTGTTTCTACATCCCTGGTCACTGTTGTTTGGTCAGTCTGAGACGCCATGGTTACCGTAGACCTAGACAGTGATGTCAGAACTGCACGGCGTGTCTGTACACCCCCTTTATTTTTGGGCATTCCTCCCCCCAGAGAAGAAAGGGATTCAGGAGGTTTAAGTCCATCCAGTCCTTGTTTCAGTCTGCTATAGTAAATTTGTTAAATTTGTTATATAAGTTGTTGATAAGTTGTTGATGTCATGTATGTCAAATATCGCATGAACATATTTCGTGCCCAGAAAGTAAGAAAAATTGTAAAGAATAGTTTATATGGCAGGCTGGCAATATGCAGTAAAGTGTGTGTTTTCCCTTCAAGATCCCCTTCAAACAATCTTCTCAGATAAGATAGGATCCAGCTTATCAGTTTCCTCAAGGGGGGGGATAGGAAAATCAACCCAAATCAGCCAGTGCAAATAGTTCAAAATAGCTCTTAACCAAGGCTGTTCCTCTTTACCTGGTACAATTCAATGGGGAAGGATCCTGCCAGCTGAGCCTCAAGGGAGTTGTTCAGCACGCCAGCACACCAACCTTCTCATTCAGTGGGCATACACTGTGGCAGCTCACACCGTTCCAGTCAGTCCTGCTACCCCTGTCTCAGTCGACACTGCAGCGAACCGGCTTCTGGCTTCCAGTCCCTCAGAGCGGGTACAAAGCTGTGATGAAGAGGAGATGAAGGGGAAGCAGCATGGATGGCTGCGGGATCGGAGCGGGCGAGCCACACCGACCTTCGGAGCAGCCGGAAACAGCCCGCACACAGCCCGCTGCCGCTGACACAGCCGACAGAGCCGACAACCGGACAGTCCAGCTATCCCCTTGGCGCCCGCACCGAAGACCAACACCAGACAGCCCGTGGACCGCGGACGCAGCCGAAAAACCAGCAGGGGAACCAGCAGGGGAACCAGCAGGGGAATCAACCTGGGTGAGTCTCGATCACAGGATCAGACGCCGGAGTCGGGAGCTCAGTTAGAGCACGTCTGCTCCCGGCGCCATCTTAGGACACGCCCCCGGGGAATATAGTTGAATGTAGTCTAAGACTACACTCAGTACACACTGCAAACATATGCTGCAGCCTTTCAGCCTGTATACCCACAAAACACTCATTAAAGGCTATCTCCACCTTTAGCAATATGTTACACCCCTATGTAGGGTGTAACTTGAAACATGTTACCAAGCAACACTCCCACTCCTAAAGTGCCCCCCCCCCCCCATATCCTCTGACAGCATTTTTGAGGGTTCTACTTCACTGCAGCAGCTGTCAAATTTTAAATTGGTGCCCGTGTGTGTGGTTCTGACTGCATATTTAATTCACAGAAATCTAGGAATGAAGGTACTAAAAGTTCCATGTGCCTCCATGGCAGACAGACTTTTAGTTCTCAATGGAAAACAAGTATGGTGACATCATTACACTTATAGCCGAATGACACTTCCTCCAGCTCTCCAGCTGAAAGCCAGTCCAGAGACAGGGAAAGAGTCTGCCAGAGCCTGACATTGCACCCACCATCCAATGATCACAGGTGCAATGCTTTGCAGGCTCCTGTGAAAAAATAATAAATAAATGCACATTTTTCCCTGTAAAAATATGTGCATTTATTTATTTATTTATTTTTAATAAAGGTAGGTCTAGCTACTACTGTACCACAAGTGGGAGTTCACAGATACATAATCCCAAAGAATCAAAGAGCTAACATGTTGTCTAAGCCTACCTGTCTTAAGAAGACCTCCATTAAAATAGTCAGAAACTACTTATAAATCAGCAACTGTTCAGACAATAAACACTTTAGTCAGGAGTATGCATTGTACAGCAGTAAGCACTTTGTTATGTTTAACATAATATACAGAATATGGCTGTCAGTAGTGTGTTTCATAGCGTCTCTTATATTGCTGGTCAACCGGAGGAAAAGATGACTGGTGTTGTGCTCAATGGGAGGAAAAAATTGCCAACATTGATGACTAGGGGAGGAAAAATGCATGCCGTTAGTGGTCAGGGGGAGGAAAAATAATTGGTATCTGTGATTAGCTGGAGGAAACAAAGGCCAGTGTCAGTGGTTGCAAAAAATGCTCTGCATCAGTGGTCAACAGGAGAAAAAATCCTCCATTGAGGGGGTTGCTGGCTTTCTCAGGGTACTCTGTTGAGGAATAGGTGGGGGCCAGAAGCCTGTGGAGGCAGAGGGGGCAAGGTACTCTGTGGAGGGGGGGACTGGTGCTCTGTAAAGGGAGAGGGGGGAGGACTGGTGATCTGGGGGGGGGGCTCTGCCGCTCTGTGGGGGGAGAGGGGGGCTCTGGCGTTCTGTGGAGGGAGAGGGGGACACTGATGCTCCACATGAGAGAGAGGGGGCACTGATGCTCTGCAAGGGGATAGAGAGACACTGATGCTCTGCATGAGGGAGACGGAAGATACTGGCACTCTGCAGGGAGAGAGGGGGCACTGATTCTCTACATATGGGGGGGGGGCACTGGCACTCTGCAGGAGGAAGGGTGCTGATGCTCTGCGGGGGGGGGGAAAGGGGGGCATTGACACTCTGTGGCGGCAGGGGGGGGCATTAAAACTCAGCAGGGGAGAGGGAAAGGGACTGGTGCTCTGTAGAGAGAGGGGGCTGGAGGCTGAAGTAGGTAAGTAGGGCTGATTGTAGGAGTGCTGGATTTTTTTAATGGTGAGCTTAGGCAAGAAGTTTACTGTATGTAGCAGAATAGAGTTTTTACAAAGGACTCAGGGAGGTTCTATGACAAGAGCAGACTGTTCAGGTGAGAATGGCACAGATGCAGGAGTCATGTACTTCATGGCTTCCCAGTTAGCTGTGGTAACACTTCTCATTAATGGCTTGGGGAGGGTATGAAAAGCAACAGTTTGTTCAGTCCACACTTTGCCTACAGACAGCACAGCACAGAGAAATCCTCCATACATGCAGAAATCCTGGTCAGGAGCAGAGCCTGGGAGAGAAGGAGAGGAGGAGAGGAAGTGAGTGGCTACAGTACACAGCTAAGCACTGCAACAACTAAGGCTGGCCATACATCAAAAAAATATTTTCTTCTTTTTGTACAATGTTCCTTTAGATTTACCCAAATCATATATTATGAGAACTTAAACACTTTCAATTTGTATTCAATCAGGTAGGCCCTTGCACTACACAGTTGAAGGTAAATCTGAGGGAGATTGAACAAGAAAAGGCCAACAAACAGCGCTGCTGGGAGAAAGAGCAGGGAAATCACAGCTGCAGTGTTCTGCCTGCAGGCCACAGCTTGGATCTGCGGTATGCCAGACACAGTTACATATTTGGTACAGGTGCGCAGGATCTGGGATGTTTAGAAGTTATGGTATTATACATGCCCATGTATAAAGAAGTAAAAAGTGATGGTATTGCTTTGCCAAATCATTTATTAATGCTTTGTTTGACGGACTATACTATAAAGAAGGAAAGACATTGACAAATGAGAGACTGCAAAAAAAGAGAATGTAAAATAACGTAGATCTAATTCAGACTTGGTTCACTTATCATTACAGTAATAATCAATATAATTTTCCGACTTTAAAGGCCACTTTTGACAGCTTACTAACTAGACACTATTAGGTACATCTCAGATCTCTTAATTGTGCCAAGTTTTCCTCTGTGCTTTATTTATTAGGCTTTGTGGACAAAGTGGTATAACCACATTAAACATCATCGCTTTGTTTCCATATATACCAAAGTATTCTGTTTTCTACACTTTTTCTTAAAGTAATAGTCAACATATTATTTTATAAAAAACATGTCTTACTTATCTGCTCTGTGCAATGTTTTTTCACAGAGCAGTCCCGATCCTCCCCTTTCTGTGGTCCTCTACTACTGGTGCTCCTGGCTCCCTCCCTGCCAGTTAATTTTTGTGCATTGGGTAGAGCAGTGTTTAGAAACACAGACCACAATATAGAATTGTAGTCCCAAATTGAGGTTTCTTTTAAAAACTATGTAGCATTAACACAGACTTATTATAGTAAACTGCAGTTTATTAAATATCCATTGAAATGCAAAAATACAAAATTCAATACCCTCACCAAACAATAGATGAGAACAAAGCTGTTTCAAAAAAGCACACAAACACATCATATTCCAATACTGCAGTGAGCAATTATGTTTCCGTGTTTCATTATATATATATATATATATATATATATATATATATATATATATATATATATATCTATATATATATATATAGATATATATATATATATATATATATATATATATATATATATATATATATATATATATATATATATATATATAGATATATTGTGTGTGTGTGTGTATATATATATATAGTGCCTTGCGAAAGTATTTAGCCCCCTTGAACTTTGCGACCTTTTGCCACATTTCAGGCTTCAAACATAAAGATATAAAACTGTAATTTTTTTGTGAAGAATCAACAACAAGTGGGACACAATCATGAAGTCGAACAACATTTATTGGATATTTCAGACTTTTTTAACAAATAAAAAGCTGAAAAATTGGGCATGCAAAATTATTCAGCCCCCTTAAGTTAAGACTTTGTAGCGCCACCTTTTGCTGCGATTACAGCTGTAAGTCGCTTGGGGTATGTCTCTATCAGTTTTGCACATCGAGAGACTGAAATTTTTGCCCATTCCTCCTTGCAAAACAGCTCGAGCTCAGTGAGGTTGGATGGAGAGAGTTTGTGAACAGCAGTTTTCAGTTCTTTCCACAGATTCTCGATTGGATTCAGGTCTGGACTTTGACTTGGCCATTCTAACACCTGGATATGTTTATTTGTGAACCATTCCATTGTAGATTTTGCTTTATGTTTTGGATCATTGTCTTGTTGGAAGACAAATCTCCGTCCCAGTCTGAGGTCTTTTGCAGACTCCATCAGGTTTTCTTCCAGAATGGTCCTGTATTTGGCTCCATCCATCTTCCCATCAATTTTAACCATCTTCCCTGTCCCTGCTGAAGAAAAGCAGGCCCAAACCATGATGCTGCCACCACCATGTTTGACAGTGGGGATGGTGTGTTCTGGGTGATGAGCTGTGTTGCTTTTACGCCAAACATAATGTTTTGCATTGTTGCCAAAAAGTTAGATTTTGGTTTCATCTGACCAGAGCACCTTCTTCCACATGTTTGGTGTATCTCCCAGGTGGCTTGTGGCAAACTTTAAACTACACTTTTTATGGATATCTTTAAGAAATGGCTTTGTTCTTGCCACTCTTCCATAAAGGCCAGATTTGTGCAGTATACTACTGATTGTTGTCCTATGGACAGAGTCTCCCACCTCAGCTGTAGATCTCTGCAGTTCATCCAAAGTGATCATGGGCCTCTTGGCTGCATCTCTGATCAGTCTTCTCCTTGTATGAGCTGAAAGTTTAGAGGGACGGCCAGGTCTTCGTAGATTTGCAGTGGTCTGATACTCCTTCCATTTCAGTATTATCGCTTGCACAGTGCTCCTTGGGATGTTTAAAGCTTGGGAAATCTTTTCGTATCCAAATCCGGCTTTAAACTTCTCCACAACAGTATCTCGGACCTGCCTGGTGTGTTCCTTGTTCTTCATGATGCTCTCTGCGCTTTAAACGGACCTCTGAGACTATCACAGTGCAGGTGCATTTATACGGTTTCACTCTAAACATTTGTGTAAGAGAGATGCCATGATTGAAGGAAGGAGGATGTGCATGATGTGTTATGATTGGTCTACAGTACAACAGCGGGTCCAAGAGGGTTTCGGTTTCTGGACATACTTTATAGATGTTTTTGGGCATAATTTATAGATGTTGAAATCACAGCAGTTTATTTAGGAGTCTAAGCAGATAAGGGTCTAGGCAATAGGGTACAAAGAGCATTAATCTGGTTGGTTTTAGTTATCAGGTCTTTCTATGTAGCTTCCTGTGTAGTAGTCCAAATCAATAGCAAATCATCAGTTTACATCTTATAAAGTAGAACATTGACAGTAAGAAGGGACAGGAGAAGAAAAAGAAGGGACAACAGTGGAGCTCATAGCAGTTTCCTTTTCAGTGTTATGACTCAACCAGAGCTTTGCAAACAATGGTAAAGCTCTCACTATGAAGAATAACAGTATATACAGTATTTCACAAAAGTGAGTACACCCCTCACATTTTGGTAAATATATTATTATATCTTTTCATGTGACAACACTGAAGAAATGACACTTTGCTGCAATGTAAAGTAGTGAGTGCACAGCTTGTATGACAGTGTCAATTTGCTGTACCCTCAAAATAACTCAACATGCAGCCATTAATGTCTAAACTGCTGGCAACAAAAGTGAGTACACCCTTAAGTGGAAATGTCCAAATTGCGCAGAAAGTGTCAATATTTTGTTTGGTCACCATTATTTTCCAGCAGTGCCTTAACCCTCTTTGGCATGGAGTTCACCAGAGCTTCACAGGTTGCCACTGGATTCCTCTTCCACTCTCTATGACAGCATCACAGAGCTGGTGGATGTTAGAGACCTAGCACTCCTACACCTTCCATTTCAGGATGCCCCACAGATGCTCAATAGGGTTTAAGTCTGGAAATATGCTTGGCCAGTCCATCACCTTTACCCTCAGCTTCTTTAGCAAGGCAGTGGTCAGACTTTTGCTGCACATTTTCTCTGAAGTATCTATAGACTGCTTCTCCCAGCATCAGGTATTTTATGGGATTCATTCACAAATTAGGCAAGTTTAAAGGAAATTGGTAGCCTACATATTTCAGTAAAGGTTTCTCTGTTTGTTAATGCAGACCTTTTCATAAAGCACAAATATAAAAGCTGTTTGCTACTCTTTAACCATGTTCTTTTTTGCTTTCTTTCCATTTTTTATTTTCTTGGTTTCTTTTTCCATCCAGTGTGCAAATTTAATGAATTTCTGTAAGCTTGTTCTGTTCAAATTCTAATGTTATTAGAATTTGCTTTTTTGGCTTTGCCAATCTCTAGAGGCTGAGGGAACGATCTGAATCACAATCTTAAACGGAATACATTTAAAAATGAGTTATAGCTGAGAGTCAAAGATTTCTGATCTTTTTTTAATATTTGACAGGTGCTTGTTATTTGTCTATCATTAAATAATGTTTAACCATTTGCACATTAGTATGCTGACTATTTATATACTTACATTTAGTTTTTGGAGGATACATGATACTGTGCTGCAGAAATGTGTGGCTGATTTAAAAAAAGGACAAGCCACCTGTTTGGCAGGCTGCTTTTCTAAAGAGCTGAACCTCCCTACTAAATCACTTTTGTAAATAATCACTTCAGTTATGCAACATGTAAAAAGTCTATTTTTGTTCACTTTGAAGCCCAGTCACATTCAAATGTAGATGTCTTTCACATGAATCGATAACTGAAGCGAATATGCACATGAGATTATGATTTTATTTTCTCAACTTTCTCAACTCACACTAAATTAGCCTTTGACTGGCAGGGCATTTCATGAGACATGGGGTATAGGACAATTTGAAAAATGGGTGGCCTGTCCTACATAAAGAGGTGAACATTATATCTATGTCGTAACATACCCCTTTCCCTAGGGCAGTGATGGCAAACCTTGGCACCCCAGATGTTTTGGAACTACATTAGCCTTGATGCTCATGCATTCTGCAGTATAGTTGAGCATCATGGGAAATGTTGTTCCAAAACATCTGGGGTGCCAAGGTTTGCCATCACTGTCCTAGGGGCTATTAGAGGTGGAGCACAATATGTATATATATATATAATATATATATAATATGTATGTAATATATAGCACAATAATAACAAAATGCTTTCTTCTGTTTTCCATACAATATTTGGTTTTATTGACAGTCTGTGTTCCCAAAGGAGCTATGCCCACTCATTTCCTGTTCCAGAGGAGAATCTCTGCAATTAAACTAGAGCAAAATTATCCTGACAGTGGTTCTAACCTTTATTCACTCTAATGTGCTGCTGTATTTGCCCCCACTAATACAATTCTGCATACTTACTGTTATGGTGACCTTACAGAAAGTCATGGGAAACCCCTCAGTGGGTACAAAGAAAATTAACAAATTACCTTTAAAGAATACCAGTGAACAACCCAGTATGTGCCGTCATCCAAATGATTTGAAGAAAAAAAGAGGGAAATGTAGGTTGAAATCAACACAAACATGCCCTCCAAGGGGGAAGCGGACTTTCAAAGGCACAAAATAGGATGTATGACTCAAACTATAAAAGAAACACAATCAAACAATGTGGCGGCACATACTGGGATCTACACCATCACAGGCTGAAAGGGTTATCATCTTCCTGATACTGCCAGGCTTTCCTGGTTGTAAACTAAAAACAGACTTGCCCTTATGTATACACACTGAACATTCTGTTACCACAGGACTTGTGTGGACCCTTTATTTGGACCATATAGGATCTAATTGTCACCATATTTTGGCTATCGCATATCTTTGAGATTCCGTTGGCTCCTTATATGTGCAATAATTTGGAAGTGGCATGCCATTTTACCATACTTAAATTAGTCTCTTATTACCAGCTACCACCTGGTTACTGGAGCCACCACGCCTAAATCCAAATTCAAGGCTCTAGGATGCCACACTAGACCATATGTGATATTCACAAAAAAAGAATTCATCTAAATTCCTACATTTGCTTTAGCTGCCCTCCCTCCTATTGGTCCCCTGTGCCCACCCTCTTTTTCGCCATGCATAACATAAAGAAGAATTACTCTGATTAATAAAGGTCCTGAAGAAGCATACCATGAAACGCGTAGACATGTTAATCGAGCATTCCTTGCATCAGTCAAGTAGAAATAATTTACCAATTATAATACACATTATTCTTGAATGCATTACCATATGTTACTGGCCTTGTTTTTAATATGTCCTTTTGATATTATGTATAGTCTTTTTGTCTATGTAGGAGTGACCTCTTTTGGCCACTCTCTACCTAATTGTATCATGTAATCAATAAAGATTGTTTTTATTATATATTTTAAGTCATACATCCTATTTTGTGCCTTTGAAAGTCTGCTTCCCCCTTGGAGGGTATGTTTGTGTTGATTTCAACCTACATTTCCCTCTTTTTTTCTAACAAATTTCCTTTATTATAGGAAAAAGTCATTACAAAGCTCATAATGTACCTGCTCTGCACACTTTACATGTAAGTTCTCTGTAAAGCAGGTGTGGGGTATAATCTAAACATGACCTTGATTAGAGCTCATCGCAGAAACATCAGTTCCTGATCCCCTGCATGCAACAATTTAGCTATGCACGTAATGAAAACAAATATAAAAGCTGTTTCAGTTTAGCTATGCACGTAATGAAAACAATCAAAGCAGATCACCTCCAAATACTAAGAGCCAGTTCACACTGGGGTGACTTGTCAGGTGACCTGGTCGCCTGACAAGTCGCCTGCCATAGATTAGCACAGGACCCTTTCTAATAGGAGCGACACAAGTCGCTCCGACTTAGAAAAAGGGTCCTGAGCTACTTTGGGGCGACCTGCATTGACTTCAATGATATGAAGTCCGTGCATGCCGCTCCGAGGTCGCGGTGCACAACTTTACAGGTTGCCCCGACAAGTCGGGTCGTGCGCCTATGTGAACCGGCTCTAAATCTCAGTATGGCATTAGAAATTTTGTAAGAATACTTATCATTTTACTTTTGGTCTATGCTGTAGTACTCAACTGTCACTGCTTAATTAATTTGCATATTGCATATTAAAGAAACCTTCAAAGGGGTAAGTTTACTAAAACTGGAGAGTGCAAAATCTGGTGCAGCTCTGCATAAAAACCAATTAGCTTCCAGTTTTTTTTTCTTGTCATAGCTTAATTGAACAAACTGAAGTTAGAAGCGGATTGGCTACCATGCACTCCTACACCAGATTTTGCAGTCCACAGTTTCAGTAAATAAATCCTAAAGTGTATGACCACCTTAAAAGCATTAATTGTCTTATGTTACGTCCTGCTCATATATGTGCACAGTCTTTTTTTTTTTTGGTTCAGAAACTTTAAGCTCCACTTCTGGAGCCTGACTTCTGGTTTATCTGCATATATGATTAGACTTTGGTGATCCATGTTATTTTAAACTCCTTTTTGCTGGTTCTCCTTTTAAATTCATTGTTACTCATTTAATTTCTTGAGCAATTTTAAAGTGTACAGTAGTACATAGTTATTTTTAAATACAGAACATGAATAATGGAATATATGCACTTGTTCAAAAATCAAATGTGCATAGCTCATACAAATATGCATCAGTATTTCCATTTATTAGAGGGAGCTAGAAGCCATGCTTTCATGTAACTATTATTAAAGAGCTAACTCCATGGTTTATTATCCAAGTCCATTGATGTGGTTCAATGTTGACGGTTATTTCAATACATACATAGACTTGTAACTCATTTTAAATGTTATATATGTGATACTTTTTATCCCAGAGCCAGATTGCAAAGGCATAATAGTGACAAACATTTTGCAAGATATCTCCCACCAGAGCATTGTACACAGAGAATAAAGAGGTACTTAGGGGGGTGGCCATGAATAATTCACCTGGAGCTTAACTCCCTCTGAAACTGTCCTATTTTATATTTGCATTACACATTCACGGATTTAAGATAATGAAGCCTGGAATAATTCATAATCAAATAGAAAAAGAGACCAATATATTTAGCAAAGCAAAATAGGACCTACAATAGCTATTAGCTGCTCAACATCTGTAAACTCATAAATTTGAATGCCCTCCATAGTTCCATGTTTAAATGTCAGTGTCTTTCTGCATGTCTGTCAATGTCTTTCAAGCTTAAGGATATTTCTAAGAATTCTCAACAAGTAATCCAAATATAGAAAAGTGTAAAAGCAGACACTGTGTTTTTTATTCAGAACTGGAAATCAAACTTGATGAAGTCTTTTTAAGTGATATAAAACCTTGTTTTACCCCTGTTTTTTTTTTAACTAAAATAAAAAACATGTCTTACTTACCTGCTCTGTGCAAAACCCCGATCCTGCTTTTCTGAGGTCCCTGTCAGAGTCCCAAGCCCCTCCTCTTCGGTGAGTGCCCCCAGGGAAAGCAACTTTCACTGGGAGCACCTGTGCATGCCCAACTGAGCCGCCCAATCTGCATCTATTGACACAGACCAGACAGCTCGGCCTCGCCCCCCACTCCCTTGTCACAGCATTTTATTGGCAGCAGCAGGAGCCAATTGCTGCTGCTATCAAGCTGTCCAAATACCTTTATTCGCATAAAACCATGAAGAACATGAGAAGCACTACATGTACAAACAATGGAGGACTGGCTTACATGTTTCGCACACAAATTGTGTTTTATTAAAGCCCATTTGTTTAATCTATGAACTGGTAATTTATACCCTTTTGGGGGTGTCAGCAGGTTAATTAACCAATTCAATACCATGTTCTTATTGTTGCTTAACAATCAAAAACCTGTGTTACAAAAAACAAATAATAAAGTGTAAAAGTAATGATACTAAAATTTATATACAAAATATGATAAAGATAAAAACATATGAAATAGTACAGCCAGATCTTAATGATGATATATTCTATTATATGTTCATACTTTATCCATCAATGTGGATTTAAGGTAAATTCAAAAACTAGGCTACTAAAAAAATAAACAGCCCAGGTAACAACCTGAAAGACCTTCTAATGAAAAGGGAGAAAAAAATAATTAAAAAATTACTCTGCATGCTGGAAAAAAAGGGAGGAGCAATGGCAATAAATGCTCTGCATGCTGGACTAAAATGCTCCGCATGCTGGAAAAAATATATAATTATTGCTCTGCATGCTGGACATAAAAAAAGGAGTCACAAAAGAGAGAACTTAATACCATGTTGATGGATATAGTATCATCATTGCGATCCATATATACACATGTATGTTGTAACATAAATATTAATCAAATGGATCACAGTTCTTGTAGTCCATCAGTCATAGTAATGGGTGAGATCCCATTCAAAATGTAACCCCGATAAAATTCTGGTTTGAATATGAAATATCCAGAATACCTTGCATTTTTAGAGAGATCTGAACAAATCTCCACCTCTTCGAGGCACTACAACTTTTCCAATACCCTGTATTTGTAAGGCAGAGATATCGCCCCCATGAACATTATTGAAATGTCTCACCACATTTGTACCATACTCCTTTTCCATATTGTATAAATGGTCATTGAGGCGATCTCTCAGCCTTTTTGTAGTCCTGCCAATATATTGAATAGAGCATATTTTATGGACAATTAAATATATAACATTCTTGGTATTGCAGTTTTTAAATATCGTAATTGTAAATTCTCTGTTATTGGTTGTAGATCTAAATGTATCTCCCTTTAGGATGCAGGGGCAACAGAACAGTTGTCAATCCCATACTTATAATTAACTGTAAAATCCAACGAGGTTCTCCTTTGTGTCTTAGATTGAAAATCACTGGGAGTTAGAAATCTACCTAGAGAGGGAACCTGGCAAGGAACTATCCTAATACCCCTGGATAATATCTTAGCAAATGTTTCATCCTCATATAGCATTAGAATACTTCTCTCAATTATCCTTTTTATCTCTTTGTATTCCAGGCTATAAGGGGTGGACAGTACTGGCAATGTTTTGGACTTTCTACTCTTTTTACCTTGCAATAACTGATCTCTACCAGTTGATCTAGCTATATTAACAGCTCTTTTAACCACTTTACGACCGCCCGTCGCAGTTATACTGCAGCAGGCAGCCGCTCCTGGGCAAACCGCCGTAGTTATATGTCGGTAGCACGCAGGAGGCTAGGGGCGAGCGCGAGCCGCCGGTGCGCTCCCGCTCATCAATGGGGAAACCAATGCAGCGGGCAGGCGGCTCCGATTGCCGCCTGACACCCGTGATCATTCTCTGCTGAGGGAGTAAACACAGTTGACCGTTCTGCTCCCTGGAATGATCACAGAGCTCCTGTGATGCTTCTATATAAAGTAGGAACGCAGGTCTCTGTGGTCATTTCACAAGCCACACCCCCCACAGTTAGAAATATGCCCCTAGGTACACATTTAACCCCTTGATCACCTACAGTGTTAACCCCTTCCCTTCCAGTGTCCTTAATACAGTAACAGTGCATATTTTTAGCACTGATTGAATACGCTTTTTGCTATTTTTTTTACCAAAAAGATGTAGCAGAAAACAAATTGGCCTAAAATTTAAAAAAAAAAAATATTTTTACTTATTTATTTTTTTGGGAATGTTATATAGCAGAATTTGAAAAATATTGTTTTTTTTTTCAGAATTGTCACTCTTTTTTTTTATTTATAGCGCAAAAATAAAAATCGCACAGGTGATCAAATGCCACCAAAATAAATCTCTATTTGTGGTTGAAAAAAAGACATACATTTTATTTAGGTACAGCGTTGCATGACTGTGCAATTGTCCGTTAAAGTAACGCAGTGCCAAATCGTAAAATATGGCCTGGTCAGGATGGGGTCAAATCCTTCCGGTCCAGAAGTGGTTAAGAAGTCCTTCTTTTGTAGCCCAGAGACGTGAACCTGTCACACATTTCATCTATTCCTCTACAGAAATCCCCCTCTTCACTACAAATGCTCAGTAACCTGAGCAATTATCCAACATGTATACCTCTGTTCAGCCCCTGACACGTCCAAAGGGTGGTACAATACCAACTGCATTGAATGGCACCCCAATACACCCAACAATGCACAGTTGAGCTGCAGCATACTAAAATTAAATGCAGCAAACACTACATTTGCATGCACTGAGGTGCATTGCAGCTTATTCAGTTTAAAAGGGCTGCCTAACACAGGGTGCTGCAACATGCCTTAGCACACATAAAGGCGTGTATTTTGTGCAGTAGGGTGTAAACAGACCATTGATATATTTCCTTCTTTCCTCTTTGTATTTTTGTTACTTAATTTTCCTCTGTATTTTTCCTAAATTCAGGCCCATGTATCAATTTGCATTGTGATAATGCACATGTCAACACAAAGCAATGAATGTTACATGCATTGTTGTGCCATTCAATTTAAATGTCACCTCAACAATTTAGGGCAACACTAATGGTCTGGAACTAACCATAGTGCTTTGCAGTATCTTCAGTTACACATTTTTTGACACATCTGGTTTTGAAGGAAATTTTGGAAGCCCTTTATTTTCAATAGGCTACCTTAATGCAATACACATTAACCGCTTCAGGTCCGACCTATAGGCGTTTTACTGCTACAGAGTGGGACCTGTGCACCAGATCATGTATATACTAGTAAGTTTGCCTTTACTACCTGGTATTGTGCCTGTTTCTTTGATATAGCATTACTATTGGATACTACTAAGTATTACTTTCAGTGATTTCCTGTTATATTGTATGTTTGTACATTCAACCTGATATATCCGATGGGCTGAAGTTCTTGAAAAGGTTGAGGCAAAGAGCAGAGAACTTATCCTATCCAGTGGCTCCTGCGGGGGTATCACTACACTACTATTTATTATGATTTTGATTTTCTTTATTATACTAAGTAGCGGGAGAGTGGGGTTAAAGTAAAGTTATGCACTTGGGGGCTAAGAATATGCATGCATCATACATACTAGGGGGAGTAGAACTGGGGGAATCCATAGCGGAGAAGTATCTGGGTTTCCTGGTAGATCATAAGCCTAATAATAGCATGCAATGCCAAGCTGCGGTTTCCAAAGCAAGCAAAGTCCTTTCTTGTATTAACAGAGGCATGGGCTCCAGATAGATAGAGAGAGATAATTTTGCCCATGTATAAATTAGTAAGATCTCATCTGGAATATGCAGTTCAGTTTTGTGCACCAGTTCTCAAAAAGGATATCGGGGTACTGGAGAAAGTGCAGAGAAGGGCAACCAAACTCATAAGAGGCATGGAGGAGCTTGGATATGAGGAAAGATTAGAGGAACTTAATGTATTCTCTCTCGAGAAGAGGAGATTAAGGGGGAATATTCTCAACATGTATAAATTCATAAGGGGTCCATATAGTGAACTTGGTGTTGTTACTCACTTTAAGGTAGAGGAAAAGAGATTTTGTCTCCAAATACTGAAAGTTTTCTTCACCGTAAGAGCTGTGAAAATGTGGAATAGACTCCCTCCAGAAGTGGTTCTTGCCAGCTCGCTAGATTGCTTTAAAAAAGGTCTGGATTCTGTCCTAGGGATACATAATATAAATGGGTACTAATATTTATAGGTAAAGTTGATCCAGGGAATATCCAATTTGCTCTCAGGGGATCAGGAAGGAATATTTTCCCCTGCTGTAGCAAAATGGATCATGCTTTCCTGGGGTTTTTTACCTTCCTCTGGATCAACTGCGGATATAGGATTGTGTATATGGGATTGTATGGTTGGGTTTTCTTTACTGTTTTTTTGTTTTTATTTGGTTGAGCCAGATGAACTTGGGTATTTTTTCAACCTGGCTAACAATGTAACTATGTAAAGGCAAATAGGTTATTCACTTTGCAAGGCGAGTTACAGTTTGCAACGTAATTTTCCCCAGAGCTTGGTGAATACGGTGAAATTTCACTTTGCCAAGAATATCCTATAATGCGCAGGTAAAACAAAAAAAAAACAACTGCATTTTTGATTGAGCATGACTGGATGATGTTAATCAGTAGAGCTCCACCTCTTTTACCAAGATCTGGGGACAATTTCCTTCTAAAAGATATCTTCCCTTGCAAATTAAAGAGCCTATTTGCCTTTAGTAAATAAACCTCAGGGCTACCACTCTGCATATCATAACAATGCCCAAAGGGTATAAGGGCTTTTGTAAAACTTATTGTGACTTCTAGAAGGGGACAGAGAATAAAAAGACATGTAAAATCTTTAGCGGAAAGAATAGCCACATGTATTCCACAATATATTAAAAATTAAAAAAGATTTGACCTGCTGTGCAGCTAGCATAAAACTGTATATAGAATTAAAATGCTAAGGGGGGTCCTGCAAGAGCACTAATGAAAATAGTACTGTAGGGATATAGTTACTGTAAACAAAGTAAACAAATAAAAGACATAAAGCTAAGGGTAGGCAGTAAGATGAAGTGTGAAGTTAAATGACTAAATAACAGAAGACAAAAAAAAAAAATGTGATGGACTAATGTGAGGGGTGTGTTATAGAGTGCTTAATGTACAGTATTCAGCTTTAGAGATCACTATTATATATTAACCTCAATTAGAGGCACTAAGGTTAGTCAAATTAATGCCTCTCCTCACCTCTCCCCTCTACATAAATTTGGTAGAGATTAGAAAAACAGTTTGTCAGATGAGATTTAAAAAAAGCAGTTTGAGAGCAAACACATATCACAGGTTCTGTTACTTTGATAAAAATATCCTAATCATACAAAAGGGCTGATTTGTATTTACTGTAACAATTTACATTTACATTTAAATTGAGCATTCACACAAATTAACTATTCAACTTTGAGATTATTCAGCTGAGGTGATTTTTGTAAACATATTGGCTATCTGGTTACATTAAGGCCCCTTTCACACATACGGTCCGTTCAGTTCATCAGTTCAGTCACGTCAAAATGTATCAGTTTTTCATCTGTTTTTCATCCGTTGTCATCCGTTTTTCATCCGTTGTCATCCGTTTTCATCTGTTGTCATCCGTTTTTCATCCATTGTCATCCGTTTTTCGTCCGATCCGTTTTTTTGACGGATGAAAAATAGGGCATTCATCCGTTCAAAAAAAATGGACATTGACGGAAGCAGATGAAAACGGATGTTAACTGATGATCATCCGTTGTCATCAGTTTTTACATAGAGATACATTGATGTCCGTTTTTCATCTGTCAACGGATGGATGAAAAACAGACAAACGTACAGTATGTATGAAAGGGTCCTAAAGTGTAACTAAAGGATAGAGTAGGGAGGATTTATTATGCCAACTGTATCTCATAGTGGAGATTTTCCTTCACTTCTTGTCACATAGCCAAAATACGAAGTGAGAGAAAATCCCTCCAAAGTGAGGGAATGCCAATGTGTCACTAGGGTCACCAGAACTTGTGGTACCATTGGAAGATTCCCCTCTACTACTGTTCCAGCGTCAACCCAGAATTTGGGATTTTCTTTTACTTTCATTTCAAAAGCAAAGATAAAGGTATAACCGAACAAATAGAGTGAATCTCCCCAACGGGGGGGGGGGGGGGATGCTCTGACTAGGGATCAGCAGGGGGTACCACAGCAGCCAGCGGGGGACCCAATAATTTATCAGCCTGAGGAGTCAATTTAAATTGGTGCCAGGAACTATGCTCCAGATGTAAGTTTTATCAACTGAGACTCACATATTAGGCTAGAAGGAGAACATTGCTTATTCTTGGAGTGGTACAGTTGGTAAGAAAGAGACAAAGCACACTTTAGTGAATAAATAAAATTGTCATCTGGCAACAAATATTGTGTCGCAAAATTAAGTGTTCTTTTCAACATCTATTAGACCATAGTGACAAAACATGTTATTGTAATATCTTGGTCAATCACACACAATCACCAACATGCAATTTGGGGCATGTTTATATAGAACTTAACCTGACGTTCACCAAAAATTCACTGCAGGTGAATCTTCCTGGGGAATGTATTTCTAATGACAGTGATGGTTTCCATATCAGGGAATATTTGATAAAAATCCCTTTAAACTGCTTTATTAATATGCCCCTTTATCTAGTTTTTGTGAAATGTTATCTCATGCCTTTTGTTTTAGGTATAGTCTAAAGCTGGATACACATTGTGAGTTTATTTCCTTCAATCAGCATGACCATTTTGTTTTCTGAGAAAACTGTTCTCTTTTCCATTGTGTAGGGTTTTTGTCTGTTTCCGTGTTGATAGTCTACCAAGATTCACAGAAGATTTGATTCCCAGTGGTATTAGCCCACCCTATCATTTTTTTTAAGAGAATATTTCTATTTCTCTTTTTTATCTGCCTAGTCCAAATTAGATAGTTCTCAAGAGCTGGATTTTCATCCTAGGGTTTATCCTAACTATCTACAAAGATTTTTTTTTTCTAGAAAAGCTTTCTTCTTTTATCAAAATGTATATTCCTTTCTGACTGGCGTAAAAAGCTGACATCCACTGTGCTTTTCTTTGGTGTTGCATATTTTCACAAATGATCCTTTGTTTTTTCTCTTTCACTTAGGCCAGGAATCTTATTGCCAAGGCCAAAGATTGGGAAAAGAAATGTAATGTATTCTAATACCATACAATATATTTCTTTTTACATTCACAAATCCATTGGAAAATTGCAAGAGAAGTTTACTCATCTCTGCTGCTGACACTGAATTTGAGAATACAAATTATTTTATCAATAAGTTTAAAATTGCTAATAAAAAGGGAGTGACTGTTACAATTGTGACAATAAACATAATGTAGGGAATTGTTAACTTTATATCTTTTTTTTTTGTAGCACTGACTGCACTTACTGCCCTCTGTGTGCATCTGTTCCCTACATAGACTGTAAAGGCTTCCTGCTTCATCTCTGTTACTCGTTGTTATTATTCAATTGTATCATTGCTTTTTGATGAAGCTAGCAGATTACAGCCCAATGATTGACAGGTGCAAAGAGTTGTTCATTTAGAGAAAAATTGGGCAGCAGACAAAATTCTTATCCGGCTGACTGACATTTCTTTGACTTTAATGTGCTAAAGTTATCTGTTCTTTTAAACCTGGATCTTGTGGTGGCATTTTATTTTGGAATTCTGATAATATATGTTAGGGAGGTGACCCCTAGGGAATGATTACACATTTACAGCTATAAGGTCTACCTGACTACATTTGTTTTAATTTGTTTATACATTCTGAATGTAAAATAAAACATATTATATAGGGTTTCACTATTGAATAAAGTTGTCTATATAATTGATCTTTTTAAGTATAAAAAATAAATAAACCCTACTGAGTCTGTTTTACCTACTGGAACCAAGTGATAAATCATATAACTACTAACACAAGGAAACAGTCAGTGGATCATCATAATAATTTTTTTTTTTATTCCTACCCACCTACAGTAGCTATACTTCAGAGCAACCTATAGACTGTGTGCTTGTGATTCTTTCGTATCTCTGCATCAGTTTGGAGAAACAACAGTAATTCTCCAAAAATGTGAAACACTACCAAACCATTTTTGACTCTGACTCCCAAAGGTAAATTATCCCAGATTTGTATACTACAGGTGTCACACATATATACACAGTCTGTGTGTTGTATATCACACCCCATTATTCTGCTGACCATTATGGCTGCTGTTTAGCTAAACTCAACTTTTGCAGTGGGAATATGGAAGGTTTATAGGTTGATGTATTGCTAGGGATTGTTTTACCTTTAGTTCCTAAAACAACTTTTAACCACATCAAAACAGGGCACTTATACCCCTTTCCTACCCAGATCAATTTTCAGCTTTCAGTGCTCTCACACTTTGAATGACAATTACTTAGTCATGATACACTGTAGTTTATATTATAAAATGTGATAATTGGTATCGGCGCTACCTTATTAGTGTGAAGTAAATACCACAAATATCAGAGTGTCACCAATGTATAGTGAATAAACTCCTAAATAAAATAAATATTACATAACCAATGTGTTTAATGAAGTACAAAATTAAAACAATACGGTGATAGGTGTACCATATACACTAATAGTGAACATAAAAGAAAAAAAGAAAAAAGAAAAAAGAAAAAAAAAAGGGGAGTAAACCCCTAACCACAAATGTGTTTATCAGGTATGAATTTCCTGATATATGTGCCCCATATGTGATATAAAAATAGATATAAATACTTGCTGCTGAGTAAAATTATACTTGTCCACTAGGTGGCGTTTCCATTAATAGCTCATGCAGCAGTATATGATAAAAAAGGAAATGAGTGCTGCTAGAAAGATACGTAGAAAAAGCCACTAGGTGGCGTTTTGCAATACAACCTGTGCAGCAGATATGGATGGGGGTCTCTTCTCTGTGATGAAGGAGCAGCTCCGAGCCGGCACTTGTGCCCTAAATGCTCACAACGAGAGAAGGCCCCATAATGAATAGTAAATCCATACAATATGTAAAGAAAGCGCAGTACACTCACTGGTAGGTTTGCGATGATCGGGATCAGAATGCAGTCGGTGCGCGCCGGGATGCTTCCGCGTTCCACGGCCGACAACCGGAAGTGACGTAGTACGTAGCAAAACTCCGCCCTACGCGTTTCGTCAGAGGGACGTCAACTGGAGCGGCGTCAACTAGGCGTACTCCCGGACTTATTATAGCCGCCCGTATCCAGGTAACGGAGGGGATGGGTCAGCGCTGCCATCTTTTTACTCCCACTCCGGAAGCCATATTGCTCCTCTACTGGCTTCAATTCAGGATGTGCAAGGGAACGGCCATACTATCATCATATCCGATCAAATTAATGTGACTGAGTGTAATGCGATCCTTTATTAAATATTTATTTTAAAAATATATTTTATTCAAAAAAAGGTCAACCTCGATTAAAAATAGAGGTTGATAAAAATTAAAAGACAGATTGAAAAAATTAAAAAAGAGGTTAAAAAAATTTTTGGGTTACATAAAAACTCCATATGGGAAGAAATTTAATACATAAAAGGTTAGAGTATTTGGTGTAGCTGTCATACTTAAATTTCATATATATACCAGGAAGAAATTGTTAACATAACTCACTGTGAACCTGTTCGTTAAATGGCGGACCAATCGATAATAGGTCTAAAAAATGATGAACAAACATTGAGTGATTTTTATCGGTGTTTGGGGAGTGATGCCGGATGAGAAGGATGAAGTAAAAAGAGGTGTTTATTTTAAAAGGAAGATTATAACCTCGTGCAAGTGATTATATCGTAAGTGGGTTGTATCACTTTTAGGCCTAGACTAGACTACATATGTTTGGTAAAAATAGCCCAAATTAGTGGATATTATTTAGTCTGTGTGAAAGTTATCGAGCAATATAGAGATATATACCAGCTATGGTGCTAATCATTGAAAATTGATCTCACCTGATGTACTGACTGCCTATCTAATTTCTTGAGGCCCTGAAATGTCAGGACAGTACAAATACCTCCCAAATGACCCCCTTTTTTATAGTAGACAACCTAAGGTATTTATTAAGACCGAGGCTTGGTAAGTTTCTTCAAGTTGTAATTTGTTTCCCACAATTCTTGGGAAAATTAATATTTTTTTTTTACACAAAACTGTCACATTAACAAGTTATTTCTCACACACAGCATATGCATACTTGCAATTACATCCTAAATACTTCTGAGTTGTCAGGCATGCATACGTTGTCAGGCATGCATACAAGCAGATGGGGGCCATACAAACTACTGAGTACCATTTTAAGTTGCTGCAAAGAAATTTTAGCAAAATAGACCAGTCTGCTGCATCATTTCTTCGCTTTGATTTTTGTGGAGTCTTTGGATTTAGCCCTTTGTAGGTTGATAATTTGCATTTCTATTAAACTATGTGGCATGCTTTCATTCCTAACACATTACCTAGTCCATATCAGTATACATAGCCAGCATGATTATTTTCGCCATTGAGACCTGATGTGTTTTCAAAGTGTTCCTTAACTTTTTGAGCAGTGTATTTCTAACACTACTAAAGTAGAAGGGCAAAAGATCAGCCCAAGTGGCAGGAAAAAAACGTGGTCAATGAACAGGCCGAGGTCGGTGCACGTGGAAGTCGGAAACTTGGTTTAAAATGGCAGGCAAAGATATTGTCGGTATAGAAGCTAAAGGTCGGTGCACGTGGAAGTCAGAAATGTGGTTTAAAATGGAAGGCAAATGCATCAGTAAGCTGAAAGGTATAAACTTGGTAGCAGGCCACTGATCCGCACAGGTATTTGAAACGAGGAAATGGCAGTCTGATTAAAATAAGGGGAACTAATATCTTATGCACGTGTGATAAATTCTGAAGCATTTTCCGATGCATAGGCCAGGTTGGGAGGGACATTGGGGACAATGATAACTAGTGTCTCTTCTAACTCCTCCTCTGCTGCACACATGACATTTATTTTGGTGACTTCTTCCTGATTCTGTGGGAGCAATTGTCATTGTCATCTGTGGGATCAAGTGACGGGGAGCGCACCGCGGAGGTTGTGAACCCAATGGCTGACTGCTGAGGGTTGATGGCTCAGAGAAGCAGCTACACAGGGTCGCAACCACAGTCCTGGACAGGGAGCTAGAGCATAAGATTCCCCAGGGTGCGGAGTCTAAGAGCCAGCAGGTTTTCACCAGAGCCTCTGATGGTGAAGATAGACTTGGCTGCAGCTGACTCCAGGTTCGCTGCCCCCAGGGTCTCCCAGCTCACGGCTGGCTCTGGTGGATGGAGAGGAAGCAGCAGTACAGGGCACAAGGGATAGTCAGAAGAACAAGCCAAAGGTTGGAGAAACAAGCAGACAGGGATAATCAGAAGGACAAGCCGAAGGTTGGGGCAACAAGCAGACGGGGATGGTCAGGTGAACAAACCAAAGTCAATACACAGAGATCAGATGTAAAGCACACGGCAAGAAACACTCAGGGAAGCCTTCACACAATTGTTGTCTCGGGCAAAGCTGGCTTGCAGTGCATGGGTTAATATAGTGTTTCCTGTTAGAGGCTGGGGTGGAGGCATCCTGAGAGGAGATTACTCAAACACACTGGCGTGAGAGCACGGTCCCTAAAACTGATACACAGACCAGAGAGGTAAACAGACAGGGTATGAAACATTACTGCAGATTTATGACAGGAATGTTTTAGAGAAAATGTTGCTCATGATGTAGACTCATACGAACGTCATATGACTTCCAGCGGTAAGGAAGTGATTAAGATCTTTTACACCTCATGTGACAGAAACCAGAAATGACAAAATTGTCATTGCTTCCGGTTTCTGACATCACACAGTGGGAGGAACAACATCAGTTTCTCTCGCTGTGTCCCAGGAATCGGATGCTGCTGGTCGCATGCTTATCAATCCCCTATTGGGAGGGGGGAGGGATCTCCTTTCACTACCTGTAAAAGTAATCCAGTGACTTCTTAGCTATTAGGATTACTTTTTACATAATTGCTAGGGCTAAAAAATGTTATCAGCACTTTAAACCTCTTCCTGCCCAGCAACATACTGGTACGTTGCTGGATTGAAAGTGTGATATTCTGGGCATCACTGCAGCAATGACCAAGATATCACCCTTCCAATCCAGCAACATGCCAGTGCGTTGCTGGGTGGGAAATGTGTTAAAGGGGAGTGGTTTGGGGGGGGGACACAGCTCAGCAGCACATTTACTGCCCCCCCCCCCTCCAAAATGCAGCACGTGTAAAGTAGCATCTCATTGTGTCTTACGATCATTAACATTTTGAAAATTACACAGGCAGTACAGTCAGCAGGTGCTCTATCATGGCTCAGTTATAGTGTGTCACATGTCTGTTAGGTGCTTACTTTGTTATGGCTGTGCTGTGTTACAGTCAGTAACACTCAGTTCAACCATAAGTTAACAAAGTCAGCACCCAACAGCCATGTGGCACACTACGTCTGTGTAATTTTCATAATGCTGCTGATCATAGAACGCAGTGAGGACTCTATTCTCTGCTCACTGTGTCCAGTGCAGCCATGCTGTCCTCATGCTGCTCCTAGTCAGCTGCTGAGCTGTCTGCTGCCTCACATCAGTCTCAGCATCTGAGGACAGGAGGTGAGAGCTGAGCTTATTGTATCCCCCCCACCAGGGAAGAAGGAAGGCAGTGGGCAGTGGCAGCCAGCTGGCCAGGACTAATTGGTAGCAGAGCAACATGCAGGGCAATAGCATTATGTACACATGCTCCCAGAAAATGAAGAAAAAGTCCCTCCACTGCGCTTACTCCCTGGACCCCTTTGTTGCCCTAATGGGGCCCAGGAAAATGTAGAAACACTCTCCATGCAAGTAAAAGTGGGGGAGAGATCTAGAAAGTCCTATTTTGTTTTCATGCAAAAATTAACTGTAATGCTGCTCCCCCCCCCCCCTGTGCAGCTGATGGGTCTGGTCCCAGTACAACAGGACTGGTTGTACTGCCTTATCAGCAGCCTAGCCCACAGTGCTTCATAAGTACTTCCCGACAGTCACAGATCATTGTTGGTGATGCCAGGGGGAATGGAGGACTATGCTACACATTTTTAGTCTTGTCTGAAATGGGTAAATTACTGGTTGGAGATTCACAGCATCACCCAGAAGTTGACCGATATCCCAAATGACATTGCCTTCTTCCTCCTCCATGTTTTAGACATGCCAGTAAAAATCTACAAAAAAATCTGTTCTTCGCCATCTACTTAATTCTGCCAAATCCTGTATCTCCCTGAAGGGTAGAGAACAAGCTGAAATTAGAAGCTGATTGGCTACCATGCACAGCTGCAACAGATTTTGCACTCTCAAATTTTAGTAAATCAACCTCACTATCACTGTATTTGTTGATGGGATGCATTCAGTTATCCATTCAATTATTGTGTGAAACAGTATTTTCTGCTGTTATTGTGATGTAGATTTACTGTGGCTACAGTTCCTCCATGAGTCCAGTCACGTACATGTCGAGATGTTACATTCCTATATTGCCAGATGACTTTCTTGCTGTATCGTCTTACTACTATTTGTGTGCTTGGTACTTATTAAATAAAAAATGTGAAAAAAAGCACAATGATTAACTACGAGCAAAGCTCTATCTTTCTAAAATATTATATCAAAATACAGTTAAAATATCAAAGCACTAGAAAATATAAAATTGCCTGGTAACAAGGGGTATTATAGGCTGGTACATAAGTTAAACCTCTTACAAAGTAACATTTATCTACTGATTTATTTACATTTTTAAAACTAAATCAGGTACTTCTTAGTTCAAATTGCTAATGCATGGCCCTTGCGGGAGGTACCCACAGGTCTTCTGTCTTTCTCAGAACATGCAAATTACCAGGTCTCCTCTTCCCCACAAGCCACGAGACTTAATTTCCTCCTCCAAAATGCATTCAAGCTCCCATTTTCTGTGTAATTTAGTTGGAGCATTTGAATTACTTTGCTCTGGTCATCTTTGAAAACCTCATGACAGTTTGATACTTAATTAGTGTTTAAATAAAGGATGCCTAACATTTTAACTGAAACTTTTCTACACTTTTAAATGCAAATTATGGATGTTTCCTAATTTGCAACAAATACATTTTGAATGAAAATATGGTCATAGCTATACAAATGATTGCTTTCTTTTATTTATTTATTTTTTATCTTGGGATGAGTATGTGTATTTTTTTTATATAGTTGGTGGTTTTTGCAGCCTTGTATGGGCTTCTTTCTTTTGTGTGTCATTTCACAACTAATATTACCAGGTCTGCATGATGGGTATTTCCTTATCTTTTGTATTAAAAAAGTATGGACAGCCTAAATCACATGAGATTTGGTCTTGCACTGCTAAATTGCACAACTAAAGACAGGGCAAATAGGCTGTTCAATTTCCAAGAGAATTTTAACTTTGCAAGGGCATTTTCTTTAGCTTAGTGAATGTGGTGAAAATTCCCTTTTCAAAGAATATTCAATCACATGCAAAGAAAATTAAAACTGCACGATTTATGCTTGCACGTTATAGAAATATCTTATTCTAAATTCAAAATTTGGAAGTTACAGGAATAATATTATATCATGAGCTTGCAAGCTTGCAAATTATCAATTTTTTATGATTAATTATGGTTAATATGGGTGTAAGAGAAACTTTGAATAGTTTTATCAGTACATTCTATAGCATAGCAAGCAAGTAATACTGTAAATACTGTATATGGAAGCTGAGCTGTAACTAACCAGAGATTTTTAAGCTGAAGGCCAGGTGATCAGAAATATCTTGAGATAGGTGTGGTTTAGACAAGAATGCACAAGGTCAGTTTAACAGAGTAATAATATATACATTTGTTTACATATATACATTTGTTTGAATATTGTTAGTTAGGATTAGTGTGTGATAGATAGATAGAATTAATTATAAAGGAGAATATACTATGTATATAAAATAGGTGAATAATTTTATGAAATGTACTGTATATATACACTGTCCATGATACATTCCTAGGACATACAAACTTGTCAAACAGATGTGTAGTTACATGACCTATGACCTATGTGGTCATTTTTTTTTAGAACAAGAATAGGGTGCTGCCATTTGTATTGTCAATCTAAATGACCTTTAAGAAGTGCTTCATCCTTCTCCCATCTTTTAAAAGATATTTTAGGCAGTGGTTTCCATTTGAGATAGGGACTATAAATATGGGATGACCAGAGAAGAGGCACATAATATTACATTCACATCCACACATCGATGGACACTCTTTCATACACTTAGAAAATTTGTGTAAACTAGGCGCTGTTAAATAGTGACTCATTCGTATGTACCATAAAATAAATAACCAACTGTGCATATCAATAGAACACAATGTGACAATCCATTAATAAATTTATATATTCAACATCAAAAAATTATTATATAAAAAAAAATAATTGTGAAAGATATTCAAATCCTTAGTCCATAAACAATGAACAAAATAAAAAAATGGTGCTCTAAAAAAGCTGCCACCTACCCTGTGCCTTCTTTCTTTCATTCACTGGGTGCTCCACCTCATGATTAAGCACATAAATATGCACAGCTCCCAACTGTCCCTGATTTCGAGGGACTGTCCTTGATTTGGAACAAAGTCCCCCTGTCCCTCTTTCCTCCTCATGTATCCCTTATTTTGGTCTGATTTATATAGTTGTGTATAAAATAAATGTTTTATCTTTTAAAAATTGTATCCAGTGCTAAACCTTTCATATTATTTCCAAATTGCTACATTTGTAAACTTCAAAAGCCAATATAAAGAAATAGTAGTGGTAAAAAAAAGCACTTGCGGGTTTTACTACTTTTTGTTTAATTCTTCTTGAAGGGGGCATGGGAGGGGGGAGGGGTGTCCTATACCTACATACTAATCTGAGTTCTTGGATCAGTGAGGAAATCCTCTTCAATCACCTCTCAGATGGCTGATGATAGATATATAAAGGTAAAACAAAAACACCCAGTAATAGTGCAACACTGTTTTATCATATGTTAGCCACCACACACACGTCAATGGTTCTGCTTACATATGGGGTGCCATGACTGGCACCAGCTCAGACCCTATGTCAGATTGCATCCCCTAGTCGTGACCAAATAGCAGGCTCACTGCATCAAATTGGTCTGCATGGCTGCCGTCCCGGAAGAAAGCCTCTTCTAAAGATGATACACAAGAAAGCCCGCAAACAGTTTGCTGAAGACAAGCAGACTAAGGATATATATTAACCACTTTACCACTAGAGCATTTTGCTGTCTTACGTCTGGGCCACTTTTTGCGATTCGGCACTGTGCGATTTTAACTGACAATTGCACGGTCGTGCGACGCTTTTTTTCTTTTGGTGGTATTTGATCACCTGTGCGATTTTTACTTTTTGCGCTATAAACAAAAAAAGAGCGTTTATTTTGAAAAAATAACAATATTTTTCACATTTTTTTTATATGAAATTCCCCCCCAAAAAGATGTAAAAACCAATTTTTTTTTTAATTTTTGGCCAATTTGTTTTCTGCTACCCATGTTTGGTAAAAAAAATCGCAATAAGCGTATTTTGATTGGTTTGCGCAAAAGTAATTGCTTTTACTAACAAAGGGAAAGATTTATGTCATTTTTGGTGTTTTTTTTTTTAACGAGTAATGGCAGGGATCTGCGATTTTTTTTTTTTGCGGGACTGCGACATTGCGGCGGACAGATCGGACCCTTGACTGACATTTTTGACACTTTTGGGGGTACCAGTGACATTACTGCAGTAATCAGTGCTATAAATATGCACTGTTACTGTAAAAATGACACTGGCAGGGAAGGGGTTAACTTTATTGGAGAGGGAGGGGTTAATGTATGCCTGGTGCTTACTGACGTGTGGGGGGGGGGGAGGTGACTGTGTGAGACAGGGACAGATCGGATGTCCAGCTATGCTGAACACTCCGATCTGTCACTCCCTGTCACTGAGGAGATCCGCCCGCTTGTGTTTACACAGGCGGGCGGATCTCCACACTAGATCTCCGATGATCGGGGCAGAGCAGTGGCGATCGCTGCTGCTCCTCCCCTGGCCCGACTCCCGCTGTGAATGAAAACGGGTCTGATAAGACCAAGATAAACGTATTTGTTTCAGATGGTGTCAAGCATGTTTGGCGGCAAACAGGTGAGGAGTACAAAGACAAGTGTGTCTTGCCTACAGTCAAGCATGGTGGTGGGGGTGTCATGGTCTGGGGCTGCATGAGAGGCACTGGGGAGCTACAGCTCATTGGGGGAACCATGAATGCCAACATGTACTGTGACATAATGAAGCAGAGCATTATCTCTCCCTTCGGAGACTGGGCCACAGGGCAGTATTCCAACATGATAACACCCCCAAGACGACCACTGCCTTGCTAAAGAAGCTGAGAGTTAAGGTAATGAACTGGCCAAGCATGTCTCCAGACCTAAACCCTGTTTAGAATCTGTGGGGCATCCTCAAATGGAATGTGGAGGAGCGCAAGGTCTCTAACATCCACCAACTACGTGATGTTGTCATGGAGGAGTGGAAGAGGACTTCAGTGGCAACCTGTGAAGCTCTGGTGAACTCCATGCCCAAGACGATTAAGGCACTGCTAGAAAATAATGGTGGCCACATAAAATAATGACACTTCTTGCCCAATTTGGACATTTTCACTTAGGGGTGTACTCACTTTTGTTGCCAGCGGTTTAGACATTAATGGCTGTGTTGAGTTATTTTTTATTTTTTAAGTGTTGTCACATGAAAAGATAAAATATTTACAAAAAATGTGAGGGGCGTACTCACTTTTGTGAGATACTGTATTTGCTTTTTGTATTGCATTTTTTATGCCATTGTGTGATACCATAAAATAATAAAGTCACACTAATTTTTATTTTCCTGGCTATTTCATCAAACTTATTATCCACAACTGCTTAAGACCCTACAAATAATATAATAATAAAAGTGTTGCAAAATTCTACATACATGGTTGAAGTAAGCAGATCTTCATCTCATTTACTAAGATAATGGTTCCCCCCCACCCCAGCAAAGTGAACAACCTATTTGCCATTAGTTAACCACTAGCTGACCAGCCACTGCAGATATATACCCACCATTGCTGCCTGGCACCTGCAATCGCTCCCCGTGGAGACAGAATGGCGGTCTGCTGTTGTAAACAGTTGTAAGTCCGTTGTTCTGTCAGCTATCAACACAGGGCCCCTGTGTTCTTCCTACTTAGGAACACAGGTCCTTGTGTTGATTCCATAAGCCCACCCCCTCACAGTTAGAAAACACCCCCTAGGCATACATTTAATCCTTGCATCGCCCCTGGTGTTAACCCCTTCCCTGCCAGGGTCATTTTTACAGTAACAGTGCATATTTTTAGCACTGATTACTGTAGTAATGTCACTGGTCTCCCCAAAGTGTCAAAAATGTCAGTTAGGTATCTGATCTGTCCACTGCATAGTCGCAGTCCCGCTAAAAATTGCTGATTGCCGCCATTACTAGTAAAAAATAAAAATAACTAAAAATGACATAAATCTTTCCCCTAGTTTGTAGACATGTTAACTTTTGTGCAAACCAATCAAAATAAGCTCAGTGGGATTTTTTTTTAAAATAAGGTAGCAGAATACAAATTGACCTAAAATGATGAAAAAAATAGATTTTTTTCTTTTTATTGGGAATGTTATATAGCAGAAAGTGGAAAATATTGTTTTTTTGTTTATAGCGCAACAAATAAAAATCACAGAGTTGATCAAATACCACCAAAAGAAAGCTCTATTTGTGAGGAAAAAGGACATCAATTTTATTTGGGTACAGTGTCGCATGACCGCCCAATTGTTAGGTAAAATAACGCAGTGCCGAATTGCAAAAAATGGCCTGGTCGTTAAGGGGTAAAGGCTTCCAGTCCAGAAGTGGTTAATAAACCATAATATACGTTTACACTTTCACTCATTTTTGGAATAACATGCTATAGAATAGCTGGCCTGAAATCATTAGAATTCATATCTTTTTACAACTTAGCAGACATAAAACATAATAGTTTAGAAGTGATCTTTATAGAAAGGCACGTGTTTGGTACTTCTTTCCAAAAACTAGATCCTTATATGATAGAAGTACCAATAAAAGGTTTAAATCAATCATGAGTGACATTTACAGCTGCAGTGTACAAGGATTAAATTCGGCTCAAGGCTAATGCCATATCGGTCTCTTCTAAGTCTGAGTGTGTAGGAAACCTGGAATAGTGATACATATAATCCAGTGGAGTACTTATTTGGGGAATTTTAACCTATAAGTATACCTTAAAGCAAAGATGACTATCAGATATCCCAATGTTCTGCTGCAAAAGATAATCTATTGAACTTGCCTTCTCAGACTTGAATTGCTTGTCCAAAGCTGTGTCTGTTATTTTTTCTTATTCTTTTATTTTCTTATCTTTTTCTTTTCTTTTTTTCCCCCATGTTTCCAAAGAGTGGGCTATCATATAAGTTCCAGTTCTAATCACAACATCTTCCCCTGTGCGAAAGCCTAAATCCAGCACACAATAAAACACAGGGGGCTCCTAGTTTGCATATCTAATTTTAATTGGCATTTATTCAACCAACAAAAGGGGAAAATCAGGTTGCATATTTGAAACACTAGTTAGGTTTGGTAACTGAAATATGGAAAGTTTTGTACCATAATGAGGAGAAGTAGGATCAAATACTATTTCAGGATCATTTTATCACTTGCTGTCCAGGGCAATTTGGACATTTTTCATATACATGTTAAAAACAGCATTATTATTGTTGGAAAATTAATTAGAACTCATAAACATTATAGGAATGGCCAGGAACGCCGCAACACCCCTTACTGTTCAAACGCCTGATTCTTGCCCAGTTTATTGTGAGTGCAATTGTTTTTTTTTTTTTTTAATGAATGGTTTACTTTTTTAATGCACTATTGGAGCTTCTTCTCTCTTTCATCCTATGATTGTGAGGATTGGTGACCGTTGTTAGTGTTATTGGATGGAGGTTTAATCGATCATATAATTTAATCATTTAACATTGATATGACCTGTTTGACATACTGGAGGACACACAAACATCCTTGTGTGGATAGATGAGACACCTGGTTTGACCACCTATAATCTAGTGGTCCACTTGTTCTGGTAAAGAGATTATTATATCACTGAGGGTGTGAAATGTCTTTCCAGACTTTCCAGTCACCCTTCCTCCCTATCTGGCGTGTGGTTCCTCTGGGGTTGGTGGTCTCATCTACCCCTTTTTATCTCCTGGATTTGAGCACTTTTTATGAACTTATACATTATTTCTGTATATTAATTTTTATTACAAGATGTGTTATATTATTGCTTATATTATTATCAGCACTGCACTAATTGTGTATTATATTTATGTTGGAAGCCGTATCGTTATTCCAAGTGCTAACAGCTCCCCTCACTCCCCTCACCATCACAGTGTTTTACTTGTTGGTGGTGTTAGGTAGTTTCTTATATGCTTTCCAGCTGTTCCAAAGTAAAAGGAGAATCCAAGTATTCTATGTCCCTCAGTATCCCTCCACCACAAAACTAGTGTTGTCATCTATTCTAAATAACTACCTAGTTGTTCATCTGAATGTGCCCTTTTAGAGACCTATACATTTCTATAAAATCGGTCAAATGTATCTACTATATTAGAGGTGAAAAACATGACTTTGCCCATTTAATTTTCTATTTCCCCTATATATGCAAATGACTGTTGGCTCAAAACTATCATTACCAACAAATGTACAACGTTATCTGTATCTCCTTCTTCAAAGCAATACTGCTCTGAAAAAAACAAAACAAAAAACTTTTATGTTCTCTTTATCAACTGAGGATTCAAAGTAGTCCGGAGATATGCTTTCAAGGTGCCCCAAACTACCAAAAGAGGCCATAGTGGTATTCCACCCAAAAAATCATTAAGATCAAAATAAATAGAAAATGATCCAGGTCAATTTCTATTGCTTTTACATTTTATTGCCAATAGACAGTGAATATATGGCTAGGGGAATGTCTGATGAATCTTATGAAATAATTGCCTAAAGTAGCAAGAACCAACTGCTAAATCTATCTATGTTCTCTAAGATGCATTATACATTATATATCTATAATTCCAAGCTCCTGCAGTTACCTGCCAGAAATAGAAAGACAGCTAGGAGACTGCATCTCATGAGGACAATATCTTTGCATTTGAGGCATTATAACGTTGTTAAAATCTCCTACAATGATTAGGAACTCATAAGGATTTTCATAATTTCACTAGAATGTGGGGAATTATAAATTCAGTATATAATATACTGTACATGCACATACTTACTAGTACTATACTGGAGCTAATTAATCTTCCAGTATTTATTTGGAGTGTGGGGGAAAACCCATGCATGCACAGGAAGAACACGCAAACTTCATGCAGATAATGTCCTGGCAGAATCTGAACCAAGGGCTCCTGTGCCATGAGGCAGAAGTGCTGACCCCTAGGCCACTGTGCTGTCCATATACAAAGTTTTAAAACCTATAAGACACCTTTCTAAATGCACATTTTTTTAGCCTAACATAGGGGGGAAAAATGAACCCTGAATTAGCAACTTCACTCCCGGACACAGCCTGTCTCTGCTCGATGCGTTCTGTACTACCACAACTCGAAAAAAAGAAAAAAAAATGCCTTCCAGAACCACTACGTAACAATAGACCTTTAATCTGCAAAATTTGGTGTATAAAATGGTGTAAATGGTGTACTCTCCCCTAGCAACATTTCTCAACAATGCAAAATAAAACATGGCATATGACACTTTCTGCTATTGTTTTCTTTATTTCCTGGAAATCTGGATATAAGGACATATTTGTACCGTTTATTGTAATATCCTCAAAGCAGTGTGTTCTCTGTAAAATTATATCAGTCCTGATAATTGATTAATATGGTTAGGACTGATTTTAACACTCCCCAGGTGGAGAAGGCGGGTCTTAATGTGAAGAGCACTCACCAATGCAAACACAGTGAAACATGCATCTTTTTCAAACATAGAGAGTAGCAATTGCTCAGTATATTCTGTAATATTGCCCCTTCAGTTCTTTTCTTAGAATTCTAGAATGCTAATATTATTCTGACACAGTCCATTTTCAACATCATCCATTTTATCAGCATTAGCGTTTTTTTTTTTTTTTTTTGCTCAAGATAATACATGTTTTGAAAGCCCACATCCTCCATGTCACTTATTCCCCTCTTCCAAAGCTAAATTATTTCCTGAATGTTTTTTAGGTCATACCTAATAAAGGTATTTCTTCCCTAATTGCCTTTATCTGCATTTTAAGCAATATGATAGAGGAGCCAGTCTACTCTGCACTGGTTTTTAAATGCTTCTCTGTTTTGGCTCCTTTTCACATTGCAATTTTTAAAAAGTGCATACATTTGTAGATGTACTTGCTATTTTCTGAGAATCACCCTTCCTCTCTAAAATCAATACAGGTATTAGAATGAACTTGGGCAGTCAGCTTCATGGGAAAGAGAGAGCTCACAGATTCAGTTGCAGAAGTATCTACATTATATGCTGTCTCCCTCATATACCCATGAAGCAAATCACTGCAGCCTGGTTGTAGCTTCCCTCCCCTTCTCTTTCTCTGTTTTACTACAGTTCAGCATCTGTGGTAAATTATGTGATAGTTTTTGGTACCTCTTTCCTTTGCATTTTTGACATCTCTCCTAGTGGTCAAAAACTCACATTCAAGAGAATAAGATAAGCAAGGTCCTACACAAAGGTAGCACACACCCCATATAAGGGGTTGCCCTCACAGTCAAGAACCTTGATGATGATATACAGTAGTTTTTTTTCATTAGTTTTTATTGAAAGTTACATGGTTTACATTGTGGAATGCCATAAAATATTTTTCAAACATAATATTACACAGGGTTTTTCTGCATTGTGCTTTTTGACATAGACACAATTCAAGGATTAATATAGAAATCAGTTGAGGTAACAACATGTTAGACATTATAGTAGGGAAGGAGAAATTGAATGAAAAAAAAGAGAACAAGAAAGTAGAACTGGCTGGCTTGGTTTATTACCTTTAGAGAGGCATATAATATGGCTGACTCTAGCATATGCCATCGCTATAGGGATTTCCACCTTGAGTGGTGGTAGGAGGGTAGTTGGAGGGGTATGGCGACTGTCCAGCAAGAACAGCAATCTAAACTGTGGTGACAAATTAATCATACCAATGATTCCAAGGAAGCCAGAGTTATAGAAATTTAGAGTATGTGGATTTCTCTCATTTTCTCTCATTCCATCAAGCATTCATACAAGTAATGGGTTTGTACTAGGAGAATAACTTATAGGGTGAGGGGACATTGTTAGTCTTCCAGTGTCGCGCGATGAGCAATCTAGTTGCTATGAGAATATGAGTAATCTCTAGTCTGACTTGGAAATGGGATTGATTGGAATTGCACATGGAGTTGATTCTATAGTTAGCTTCAAAATAGTGAGTTGTGGAGATAATGTAAAGTGAACCTATAGCATGTCAATTAAAATATCGGAGACACCCGACCAGAGATTAGTTAAGCAGGGGCATGAAAAAAAAGGTTTGGTGGAGCGTACCTGGTTGCCCACAGTTTCTCCAACATGTGGGTGTACATTGGGGATAACATGTAGAAAGTTTCTGAGGTGTCAGGTACCAACGTATGGATATTCTTTGAGATCCCAGGGTGAAGTGCAACTCGTGGCTCTATATATTGATTGTAGTGCATATTGCCATTGTTGTTCTGTGAATTGCTGTTTTAGTTCTTCCTCCTAAACGGCACAGATTTGTCAAATTCTCTTTTTTCTTGCAGAGTAGAGTATAGTAGGGAGATGTCTTTGATGTGAGGACTGTCAGTGAAAAAGCAATTCCCAATTGCTACAGGTAGAGTGTTCTCTAGGTGGGGATAGAAAGAGAGGCAATATTAGATTCGGTAGTAGTTAAAGAAGTTGTTGCTAGGGGCTGTATATGTTTCTTGAATTTATACCAATGCCTTGTGTGTCACTCTGGCATGAAGTTTAGAAGTGTGAGTCACCTGATTTGTCAACCATTCGGGGATTATTAGGTCCGGGCTGAACAATTGTAATGTTTGGAGAGGTATTTGATGAGCCTTTGTGGTGAGGGGAGGCCAGCTAGTGGTAGAAAAAGCTTTCCAGGCTTTGATGGAGGCCTGAATAGTTGGGAAATAGTGTTTACGAGGAGAGCGATTGGCAACTGTGCTAAACAAACAATATTTTAGGTTATAGCCTGGTATTATGGTGGCTTCTATGTTTCCCCCGCAATGTTGTGGGGGTTGAAGATATCCAGTCTTTCAAATGTGTTAAGATAGTGGCGATATATTATTCTTTGATATTAATATACCCCGAGCCACCGGCTATTCTATGTTTGAGGAGCCTACTGTTATTAAATCTACGTTTTTTTTTTTTTCCCTGCCAGACACAGCGATGTATGATGGCTTGTAGAGAGATGAGATATGATTGGGGAAGTGGTATGGGAAGTGTGCAAAATAATTACAGCAGCCATTGTAAAACCATTATTTTAAATGCAGCCAGCCTACCTGACCAGGTGAATTCAAACTTGGAGAGTTTTAGCGTTCCTTAAGTAAGCATTTGATTTGCGTCTAAGTAGTTTTTAGCAAATAGTAATTTTGTGTTTTTAGTGAGTGTGATCCCTAGGTAGGAGATTCCGGTTTCTGCCCATGAATAGTTATAGAGGTTGTGCAGTAAGTTACTGCTAGTGCCATCTAATCCAACTTCTAGTACATAGGATTTATTGTCATTGACTTTATAGAACAAGACAGTTCTAAACATATGTAGCACAGATTGTACTGAAGCCAGGGAAGTAATTGGGTTAGTGATCATTAATATCACATCATCTATGAAAAGGTTAATTTTTTCGTGTTCAAATAAATTTATTGAAGAAGAATAACAAATAACAGTAACAACGTGTGACATACATTGCCGAAGACTGTCGTAAACCACGTCAGGTAACTAACAGAATCAACAATAGCTGCAGTTTAAACATGAGAGCTTACGTAAATGAGATAACAAGCTGGGCAAGTGTTAGGTGGAGGAAAGTGGCGCGACCAGCCCGTAGGCACCCCATAATGGGAACACACTGCCTAAACGGGAAGGTGCAGCCAGTTAGCTAGTGAGCCAGGGATATACAATGCCCAATAATATATAGAGAGAAGCAGGGGGGGTGGGAGAAACCGCAGAAATGACTGACCAGACGTGAGGAACAGGGAGCATAGTCCAGTAAACTGGGAGAGCTGACTATACTTGCGAGTCCGCTTGGTGGACTATACAGTGAAAGGCGGGATTAGGTAAAGTCCCGAACAAAGAGGGATTCAGCTTTAATCGGGTCTCCCATGTAATAACCCGGAAGAGACATCACAATATCATTTCCAGTTTACTCGGCTGCTAACAGCACCAATATTAAAAAATTGTGTATTCAAATACTTTGAAGTGCAGTGGAGGGGTCTGGGGTCCTGATTCCCTCCTTAAAGAGTACCTGTCACTGCCTATTGCTTGTGACAGCAATAAAAATGATCAGATGTTTATTTTTTTTAATTTAAAAACAGTGTAAAAAATAAAAAAATGTAATAAAATAAATAGGAAAAAAAATAAAAATGTAAAGTCCTCCTGTTGCCGTGAACTTGCGCACGAAAGAAAACGTATACGTAAGTCGCACCCGCAAATTAAAACAGTGTTCCAACCACACATGTGAGTTATCACAGAGATCGCCAGAGTGAGAGCAATCATTCTAGAAAAAGACCTCCTCTGTAACTCTAAACTGGTAACCCTTACAATTTTTTAAAGTGTTGCTTTGGGGATTTGTCACCATTCTCCGAGTGTGCGCAATTTTAAACCATAATATATTAGGTATCTATTTACTCGGCGTGACATCATCTTTCACAATATACAAAAAAATTGGGTTAACTTCGCAGATAGTTTTTTTTATTCACAGTGAAAAATATTTTTCCAAAAAAATTGCGTTTGAAAGACAACTGTGCAAATACCGTGTGACAAAAAATATTGCAATGAATGCCATTTTATTCTCCGGAGTCTTTGCTAAAAACATACATATATATATAATGCTTGGGGGTTCTAAGTAATTTTCTAGCAACAAATACTGATTTTAACTTGTAAACAACATGTATTAGACATAGGTCTGGTCCGACTCCTTAAGTGGTTAACCTAAAAAAGTGCAACTAGATATATAATAGAGTGTACTGGGATGTACATGACACCCCTGTGGCCAGTACAATCCAGGGAGGGGACAATGAAACAAAAGTATAGAAGGTCAGATAACTGCATGGCACAATGGCCCAAAACTGGGCCATATGTGTGGGGTAGGAGGGAGGGGAGAAAATAAAAAAGGTGGGAATAGGAAGGAAGAGAGGAGCAGCCAGAGATAGAGAGAAGGAGGGGTCCATGTGTACCAGACATGGGGGGAACACACAGGAGAAAGCTAGAAAATCAGAGTCTTTCACCTGGGGCACATAGGCTAAGTCCAAGAGGTCAAACAGGTTGTGAAACCTTCTGTAGGCAGGCATCAGTATTGACAAAGTATTGCCAGGGCCTCCAAATATCACAAAAGGTCTCTTCCTGGTTGTTCAAAACAGCCATGAGATCCCCCTTGTCACTGAGTTAATTAATTTTAGGAAACCAGAGGGACTTTGAAGGTGGGTTCACAGACCTCCAGCATTGGGGGATGCACGCCTTAGCCACATTTAAAAGTTAATCTGTAAGACATGCCTTATATTTCTCAATATGTCACTCCAACAGATGCAGCAGGCATGCCGCAGGGTTGCCTTCTAAATCTACGTTGGTAAGGTGCATGATTTGTTCCAATCACCTCTTGCCAAAAAGATCTGAGTTTGGGGCAGTCCCAAAAGATGTATAACATTGTACCTCCTTCAGCTCCACACCACCAGCACATGCTGGGGACCTGGGGAAAGAGACGTACAGGGTGGTATGCACTCTGTACCACCTTCTCAGAATCTTATAGCTCGTCTCTTGGACATTGGTGGTGATAGAAGACTTCTGTGCAAAGTGAAGGATTTTCTCTTACTGTGCATCAGTAAATTGGGTGTAAAGGTCAGATTCTCATTTAGAAAGGAACGTTGGAACAAACCCCATGGCCGGATGTTTAGAGAGGCATAGATAGTCGGCAGTGGCAGGTCAGTTCCCTCCTTTTACAGATGCTTTCCAGTTATGCTAGGTGGAGAAAGATACCCAGAGATCGGGAGCACTGACAAAGAAAATTTTGGATCTGAAGATCACCTCAAAAGTCCAGAGAAGGGTCAGGGGCGGTCATGCAGGTGGTAGAGGAGAGCTGGCCATCAGACCCCATGAAATCCCAGAAATAGAGGCAGCCACTAGATAGTGCTGATTCTGGATTCCCCAGTATAGGAATCATGGGGGAGGGCAATGGAGAAACAACCGAGTTTTGGAAGGTGTACCCGGTGACCAAAAATGTGCTACCAAGGGTGGGGTGGTAACTGAGAGCTTTCTGAAATGGAGAGGTGATCCAGGGACAGCT
This sequence comes from Pelophylax lessonae, assembly GCF_965119305.1. Taxonomy (NCBI): domain Eukaryota; kingdom Metazoa; phylum Chordata; class Amphibia; order Anura; family Ranidae; genus Pelophylax; species Pelophylax lessonae. The sequence goes on along the minus strand of NC_138776.1, from coordinate 120,492,346 downwards.
CTTTGGTGTTGAGAGTCCTCTAGCTCCATAGCCACCAAGATTTTCACCTCAGCGTGACAGTGGCAATCAACCAGCCTGGTAAGATGGGTTGCCTGTAATAGGCCCGCACATCTGGGAGACCAATCCCTCCTTGAAGTTTTGAGAGGTGTAGAAGCTTAAGCTTAAGGCATTGATTCTGATAAGACCATACAAATGCTTTGAACAGGGAGCTCCCCCATTTAAAAAACACCGGGGGGGGGGAATAGGGGAGGGCCTGTAGCAGACAGAGCACCCTGGGCAACACAGTCATCTTGAGGGCACTGCAATGGTCAAACTAGATTAAGATGAGCGAGTGCCAATGTAGCAAATCAGCTTAAAGTTGGAGGAGCAACAGGGCAAAGTTAGCCGTATAGATAGCAGCGGGATCTGAGGTAATGTCGACTCTCAAGTAACTAATGTATTCAGTCGCCCATCGGAAGGAAAAGGAGGAGTTCAGTGAATGGATAGTGGCCCGATCCACTGAGAAGTTAAGAGCAGATGAATTTGACAGGGTAATTTGAAAATAAGGGTTTCATACACATGCAGGAACTTGAGCAAGTTCAGCAGGGAAGATAATGGGTCCATTAGAAAAAAGTGATGATGAAAACATCAGACCTTGTCTCCTTGACCTTAAATGCAAATGAGGCGCTGGAATATAAGGAAAAACATCGTCGACCTGAGCCCAATATTCTCCTGAGTGGCGTGCATAAACAGCTAATTCACCCAGTCGAAGGCCTTCTACATGTCCATGGACAGCAGGAGAAGGGGGTGATTGACCCAGAGTGTTGTTCTGGGGCTCACAAAGGGGCACAAATTCTGCCTGATCCCTATAAATAAGAAAGGGGATATAAGGAAGCAACCTACTTGCCAAGATTGTTGCCGATAACTTCAGATCGGTATTCAGTAGAGCAATTGAGCGGTAGCTTTCACATTGAGAAAGGTCCTTCTTTTCCTTCGGGATAGGAGAAATGTAAGCTGTCAGGGCATCCATAGAGAGAGACTTCCCCTCTGTAATGGCGTTTAGTGCAGAGACCAAGGAAGAGGACAACACCTTAAAAAAAAAAGGCCTTGTAATAGGACGGGGTAAGGCCATCTGGGCCTGGGGCTTTTTTTGCTTTAGAATGGGCCAGAGCCACCCCTAGCTCCTCTATTAATTGCCATAATAGGCTCCTCTAATTCCTCCTGGACTACGCTTGATTAAGGCATGTCTGAGGAAGTTTTGTACAACTGTATGTTTGACATCACAAATGAAGAGGGCTCTAAATGGGGACAGTGCCCTAGGTTATAAAAGTATAGCGTATACCGTGATAAAAAGATTGAAACCCTGAAGTGGTCAACTTTTGTCCTGAGGAGCCAATATTATGAGGGATGTAGGTTTTAGTGCAGGGTCAATGAGCACAAGCCAACAAAATGTCTGGTTTATTAGAGAATTCTTACATTGTGCGATGGGCTAGCTTTTGCTTTGTTTTGTGATATAGGAGAGAGCAAAAGCTCCTTATGGTCTTTAAAGGATAAGCTCATATTTTGTAACATGTTACATGTTATGCCCATATTGAGGGTGTAACATGTTTTAGATGCGCCTGCCCCTGCTCCCCTGATCCCCCGTTCTGGCAGCTAGAGGGGGAATCTTATCCCCCCCCCCCCCCGCTAGCTGTCACTATGTACAATCTGTCAGCTTGTAGTTCTCAATGAACTACCATGGCACTGTTAAACGCTGTGGCAGCTCAATAAGTCTTCCTGTCACAGTGTAACTGCCTTGGTAAATTCCCAGGTATGACCAGACAGACACAACAGACAGTCTGCAGGACCGTGGCATTACCGTGGGTACAATGCTTTACAGCTCCATTATAAAAAAAAATAAATGCATATTTTTTACATGCAAAAAAATTAGCATTTATTCTTTTTTTTGTAAAGGTGAACATATCATTTAAGGAGGTGCTGATAAGTGTAGCGTGTGACACTCGTCTTATGGGAACATTCCAAACAAAGCAACTTGGCCAAGAGCTCATCCGTGCATCGGGACCTCTCCCTCTTAGGGTGGGCTCCAATTTTTTTTTATTGTATTTTTTTTCCAAACAAGTTTATTTCGATTAGCAAATTAGAGAATACAACATTTGCAACATTTCCGAAATACAACATAAAGGAAAGACATTTAATTGTTGAACAGTTCGCAATACATGTAAAGGAATAAAGTAAAAGAGCACATGGAAGCAAATTGTCAGCTTGAACATAGTGAATAAGTAAATAATGGGCGCTGCAACATATCCAAAAAAGTGAACATATGAAGAATGTATAGTCCAAGTCTACAGACTAATTGGAGCAGTCATTATATTATATTAAGGAGGGATTAATTTAGAGATGAGTACTATTGAGTACTATATTGTTTGAGAGTGTGGATGAAAGGGTGTTAGTGACTAGGGATGATCGAACTTTTGAAAAGTTCTGTTCGGCCAGAACATCCGAACTTCCCGAAAGTTCGGCCCGGATTTCAGAACCCCATTGAAATCAATGGGACCCGAACTTCGGTAATCAAAAAACACAATTTTTAAGCCCTAAAAACCAATAAATGCCCCTTAAAAGTGCCTAGGGTTCTGGGTCATGCCCCATTAACTATTAATCACACAAAAAAAGTTCTTAAAAATTGTCATTTTTGATAAAAAAGCCAATTATTGAAAAAAAAAGAGAGATTTTTTGATTTTGACTTTGGATTTAGTATCTGGGGGGGTCTAAAAAGTGTACATGTGAAGTTTCAGCTCTGTAGCATGTCCAGAACCATGAAAAAAAAAAGATAATTTTTCAGTAGAACAGGGATGTGGGACCCTCCTTTAACACCTATATGATCTTTTTTTCTGGTTCTGGACATGCTACAGAGCTGAAACTTCACAGGTACACCTTTTAGACCCCCCAGACACAAAATCACACAAAAAAAGTTCTTAAAAATTATCTAAATAAAAAAGCCAATTATTGAAAAATTAAAAAAAAAAAAATAGATTTTTTGATTTTTACTTTGGATTTAGTATCTGGGGGGTCTAAAAAGTGTACATGTGAAGTTTCAGCTCTGTAGCATGTCCAGAACCATAAAAAAAAAGATTGTTTGTATTAGAAAACTTTCAGCACAGGAGGTTGGCTTCGCTGCTGTAACACCTTGCCGGTTTAATAGCAGGCATTTTTTTGGGTTCTTTGCAGTCAGGAAAAAAATCTGAACTTGTGTATAGTGGTATATATACACACATAATTATATGTATATAGACACCTAGCCATATATAGGTGTGATAGTAGCAGAAATATATTACTGTAAATGATTTCATTAGCGCAAGCATTTATTTCTGCTACTATCACACCTATATATGTCTAGGGGTATATATACAGACATATATGTTTATATATATCCCCTATACACATGTTCAGATGTCATGTCTGACATCAAACATGTCCTCAAAAAAGCACTGGCAGTGGCAGCCCCTGCAGCATAAAAAATGCTTGGCTGGTGAGAAGCCATATTCCAGTTCCGAAGCAACTCAGAGAAACGATCATTTCTCTATAGCGGTCACCCTGCTATGGAAGGGTTTTGTCACCCTGCCATAGCAGTCACTGCCAGTTAACCCTACACTACACTACGGTCCCCTTACACTTAACACTTTCCCTACAGAAACTAAATTTTTGAAGCTAACTAAAGTATAAAGGAGCATTCTAACTACACTAGATATCCCTTTCCTTACACTAATAAATAGCTAAATGACACTTTTAAAGTAAAATTAACAGAACTGCTTCCACTCTCTTCCATGTCCAGTATAACAATGCTAGGAATATGGCGGGGGCGATCTTATATACTGGGGGGCGTATTCACTAATGATTGGTCTAGGGACCCCCTAGTCACTCCAATCACATTCCTAGCATTCTCCTGCCCCCTCAATTGGCTTTTGCTAATGGTTCTGGTCCAATCACAGGCTTTTAAAGCCCATTTCCTGAAGCATTTCCTGAAGCATTTGGTCGGTTCTGGTTGCTGAATTCCGAACTTTTTGGGCAAAAAGTTCTAAATTTGGCCGAACCTTGAATACCCAATGTTCGGGCCGAACCGATGGTCGACCCGAACCGTTCGATCATCCCTATTAGTGACCAGCACTAACACCTGTGGATTTCCAGCATTGTATCAGATTGGACATCAATGCGTAAAAAGGGTGGGCTCCAATTCTAATCAATGCATCCCATCTCACTGGCTTGTGGGCCTCCCAGACGACCAGAGGGTTGTTAACTGTGTCGTCTGTTTTAAACTGTCACAGTTTATGGAAAATAATTCCTGCAGAGTAGCCAGAAACTCGGAGCAAATATTCTTTGATTGTAATAAGGCCTCATTCAACCTCCAAGATGGATGACTCTGTACCAATAGGACCAGTTGGAGGGTCAGATGGACTGGCACATGGTCTAAGAGGGAAATGACATTGATACAAGTGGACACTACTCTGACTAAGTCTTTGTGCATGATCAATACGTAATCAAATAGCAAATACATGTGGTGAACCTGTGAAAAGAAAGAGTAATCATGCTCTTGAGGATCGACCAAGTATAGAGGCTGAAAGTTCATCTTCATTTGCTTAATATGAGAGTAGGGAAGATAGGATTAGCCCAGAGATATATCAAATAGAGGATTAATGGTAAAATTAGGATCACCTCCAAAAACAAGGAGCCCCTCCGCAAACTTCAAGAGCTTGGGAGGAGTTCCTGTAAAAACCTAGGGCAATCCACATTCGGAAAATAGTCATTGGCAAAGGTGACCTGTAGATCATACATTTTCCCCTTAAGTAAGAAGAAATGTACCTGGACATTCAGCCACATCACATCGAAAAACCAGGGTACCGGTTTGGCTACCAGGTGCTAACCATTTTGGATTTGAAGATGGGGGAAGGACTGTAATACACCATCGGGAAGTCCCTGCTAGTCAAATGTGTTTCGGAAATGTTTTTTCCTGTATGAATGCCACTTATGTTTAACTTTTCTGGAGATAAGTCAGAAGCTGGGACTTTAAGACCTCTCACAAGGAAGGTGACCTTAAGGAAGCCCATGGTGCACCCTGACTCCCCACCAGTCGCCCCCAGGCGAGAGGAAAGCAAAGAAAAGAACAGAGGACACAGAAATAGAAGCACAAAGGGGGAGGAGCATAAAAGAGAGGGAGGAGAGGGGTAAGGGGGAAAGAAGAGAATAACATGTCACTTAGGTCCTTAGGAGAGCACTGAGAGTACCCAAGCAAGGGTCCACCCTTTTGGGGGGGGGGGGTAAAAGCAAAAGAAAACAGCGCATTTGGAGAGAACAGATTGAGAAACAGCGAGAACCATAACAATACTGTAAAGCCACTAAAAAACAGAGAAAACCAACAAGAACAAAGCTGTGATGGTGCACCAGGGGAGCGTCAGGGATGAGTAAGGGTCTAAGCAGCATAGAGAAAAGAAAAAAAGCCAGGCAGCTAACTCCCGAAGCACCGCAACAGGAGAATAAAACATTTTGGGTGAAAAATTAGAGAGCCCAGGGCTGTCAAAGGCAAATAAATGAAGCATGTAACCTAACTAGGAGTAATAATGACGTATAGGAAAGGCAATAGCATGAAAAGAGTTTGCAGATCTGAGGGTGGCAGCAGGAGAATTTCATAGAGCCAGATCCTATGGTAGTAGTCCACACAAAAAAACTGGACAAGTCAATCCTCAGAAGGATCTGTGGGGCTCCTGACTAGAGGCTTGAGATCTGGGTCACCAGATCAGTTGCAGCCTTGGTATAGGTGGGCTAGAGGCCTGCAGGCAATGTAAGAAATTAAACTAATTAGACACATTGATGGCAGCCAATCCAGGAAGCTGAACACTTCATGAAGGTGATCAGGGGAGCTTAGATAGAATTCAGTCCCTTGTTTACGCACAATATGATGAAAAGGATGGCCCTAACGATAAGTCGTCTCTGCCTCATGGATTACTTTCAGGAGAGGGTGCCGCAGCCCCTGCATGGCCCGTGTTTGCCTAGAGACATCAGAATAGATCTGAACAAGTGCACCATCAAGACCTGATGCAAAATCTCTTCTTTAACAGTGTAGAAATGGATTCTGCAGGAGATGTATCATGGCACAGCTGAGGAGGCAGAGGCCAACTGAGAAGAGTACCCGATGGACTTTATGAAGCTCTAGCTTCGCTGTAGGTGGCTTCCCCAGTAGCTGGTTAAGTACCGCCACCACCATAGTGTGGAGGTCAGGGCCCATGGTGGCTTCGGGAATATTTTGGGGGTGCAGATTGTTCTGCCAGCTGTGTGTTTCCCCATCATCAAGGACTGTTGCTAGCCTCCATGGTAGTGATACAGGTGTCTGTAGAAGTAGAGGAGGTCTCCAGCTCTATCACCCGTTCCTCAACAGTGTTCATCTGCTGGTAATGGTCATGCAATAACCATGAGAGCGCTTTCATTATGGAGGAAGGCATGGCCTGCAGGTCTTGTTTGGTGGGAAAGTCAACCATAAAAACCCAGATAACATCCTCTGTGTGGCTGTCCAACACTAGGGACAGCCCAGGGCCAATCAGAGAATCCCCCCATGGAAGAGCCGGGGACAGAATGGGAGAGTCTGGATGGACAGGAGGTACATCAGGGTCCCCCACAGCTGAAACCCCCACCTGCGAAGCCTTCCAGCTGGTACTGGCAGCGGGGTCGGCCATGCTGGATCATGGCAGTGCAATGGAGCAGTATGTTGGTGGAGGAAATAGTGGATAATCTCAGGTCCCTTCGGTTCCTTAGTGGTCCACGGATATTTTTGGTCCCCAGACATGTAAAGGCAGCTTGTCAGTGTTGCCGACTGTAGGTTCTCGACTCCGGCTTGTGCAGAGCTCCTGGAGAAGTGTCTTCACGCTACCATTGCCAAGCCATGCCTCTCCTGGACTTAGTATTTTAAAAACTATATTTAATGTCACCTCAGGTATATCATTCGCTTAAGTCAAAATATGTTCAAATATTGGAAGAACCGGAATGTGCATCTCATTGCAGGCAGTCAGATTCTAGAATTTTTAGAGTAGGTCAGGAAATTAAGGACATATAATGCAAATTGTCAAGTTGCAGGCAGAAATAATGCCATAAGTACAAACTGGGCCAATGGTGCCAATTTTTAATGCATGCTTATACTTTGATGTGGTGCAGTGGTGTCCAAACTGTGGTCTGATGGCTGGTTGCAGCCCTTTACTAGCCTTTATCCAGTCCTTGGAGCACTATTCCTCCCACTGAATTGAGGCTCTGTTTCTAACACTGATACCAGAAGTGGGGCATAACTCTCCCAACTGACACCAACGATGGGGCACTATTCCCTGCACTAATATCAATGATGGGGCACTATTCCATCCACTAAAACCAATCGTAGGACACTATTTCTCCCACTGATAGAAGTGACAGGGCGCTATTCCTCCCACTGATACCAATGATGGGGCACTATTCCTCCGCTGACTCAAAATATTGGGCACTATACCTCCTCCACCTGACCACAGGTAGTATGCAACTGCAACTGAACAAAACAGGAAGGCATCTTTTACTCCAACTGAACCTTGGCCTGGGAAATTTTCGACCCCCACTGGCCACGATTTGGCTCCTGCCCCCTAAAGTCTGAAGGACAGTAAACTGGACGTTTGGAAACTTGAAGATCCAAATATCTGTGTGCCAATATTTACTTCACTAGACACTAGAAAATGGACACTGAGATAGACTTTTGGCATGGGCCTTAGCAACCTATTGGGATGTGTTGGGAGCAGTCCAACAGTATTGCAGTGCATATGGGTTTAGGGAGCTCCCAGCTTTACTCTGTAGCCATATGTTAAAGTGGTTCAAAAGCCTGAACGTTTTTTTTCATTAATGCATTCTCTGCCTTAAAGGGTAACTCCACTTTTGTGGGGAAAAAAGTAACAAATAAAGAAAAACCAATACAGCATATACAATTGCGACACAAATCATATTGTAATTGCATGTTATTAAGAACTACCTTTCCTTTTCAGTCTTCAGCTGCTGTAATTTTCTGACCACACCCCAGAAACATATTTTTCCTGCTTGTACGATTGGCTCACCAGCTTTCCCAGAAGTCTGCTTAACATACAGGTCAGATTTCTGGCATCCCCTGCCACAAAAATGCAATTTTTGGTGAGATACTCCCTATAGAAACACATCTAAAGGGATGCAGTGCAGACCAAGCAGCTTCACTCATTAGAGCTCTGCAGCTGCCACAGCTGACAGATAATTATGAATCCACTCCCACAGAGGCATAGAGGAACAAACAGGGATTTCTTCAGAATAACAAAAGGTAGGAATCTGCAACAACGTTTGGTAAAAATCCTTGTAATGTACAGAGATCACCCAGAGGGGAATGTTTTTTTCTCAGCAAAAGTGGAGTTACGCTTTAAGGTAAGAAAAAACATTCAGTGTGTTTCTCCTCTTCCCAGCCCCCCACCCCCATCACCCTTATACTTACTTGAGCCCAATCTCAATCTAGTGATGTGCACAAGAGCAGCGGGTCTCTTGGCTCCCTTCCTCATCATTGGACAGGGAGGCAGCAGCATTGGATTCTGCTGCTGCCAATCACAGCCAGTGAGGAGGGAGCAGGAACAAGGCAAAGCTACACTTCGTATGTCAATAGGTACATAAATAGAACATGCACAAGTGCCCCTATAGCAAGCCACTTGCTATGGGGGCACTCAGCAGGGGGAGGAGCAGACAGCGCCAGCAGGAACAGGACCCAAGAACAGGAGGATAAGAGCTGCTATTTTTCAAAAATAAAATCTGAAGCTTGAAGTAAGATCAGATTGGCATTATGTTTTTCCATTACCTTAGTGTTAGTGTTAATATGTTATTGTTTATGATGACTGCACCACTTTTTATTTTACCTTTCTGTCTCTTCCACTGTGTGTACTATTAAAAGCCTGGGCAGTTCTATAGCATGCCCTGAATGTTCATCTTGGAAAAGATCTCTTATGTCCTGTTTCTGGGTCTCTTATATCCTGTTTTTGATGGTTCACTTTTTCTGGTACTTACAGTTTTCTAACAAGCAAGTATCTGTACCAGAGTGTAATGTAGCTATAGCATTCATTTAATGAAAATATATTGTTTAAAAAAACTGCAATAGTTTGTAATTGGCAGTTTGAGTGCTGATCCTGATATCTTGATTGCATAGCATTTGTGCTGAATTGCACTTGTGCCAGATTAGTTGTATAATGAAGTAAATAATTATTGATTGAAGTCTTGCAATTGTTACAGACTGAGGCCATTTATGATCATCATACAATTGAAAGATTTATATCTGGTAATAGAAGATCAGTGGATTCTCTCTAGATAATAATGACTTCAAACGCCTTTTAGCTTTAGCCATTAATCATGGGACAGATTTGTTTTTTTTTTACGTTTGTATAGGGTGCAACAATAAAAATGTTAACTTTGTTTACAGACATTTATACATATACAATTATTACATATATGTATACAATTGGCATTGTTACAATATATTGTTTTTATTCCAGTTTAACCACTTCCCGCAAACTGACATACCTGTACATCGGCTTGAAGAAGTGGTTGTACCGGGGTGATGCCTGCAGCTGCTGGCTTCACCCCAGTACCGTTTTTTAGAGCTGGTTAGAATCCCAAACAAAGCTGGATTCAGGATAATGTCAAACAAGGGCACAGCATAGTACTGCAATATACTTTCAATAGCTCTAGTAAACTTTTTTTTGTAAATACCTGATTTACACTTTTTTGATCCCCTTTTCCTACCTTTTCCTTGTGCAAGGAGCAAAGCTCTAACCACAGGATGGCTGCCTATGTCATACACAGAGGCTAAGAGCTAATGTCTAGTATAAAAAAAAAAGGCTAAGTCTGGGAGTGACAGCTAAACTAACTATAAGGAAATACAGACATGGCATCCCATATCTCCAAGCAGCAGTTCTGAGAGACATAAACATGGCAGGCCTAGGCACAAAACTGAATACAGGAAATATCAGCCATCCAAGGGATGCAAATTAACCATGCTAAGCACAGATGTGCTTCCATGCTTGGGGTGGTCAGTTTGCAGCTCTTGGATGGCTGCTATCTCCTGCAAGCTATATTTTCATGTAAATAGGCATGCAGACACAAATGTGTAGTGATCAATTTTTGAGTAACATACACTATAAATTAACCACTTTCCGCAAACTGACATACCTGCTTGAATAAGTGGTTGTACTGGGGTGATGCCTGCAGCTGCAAGCATCACCCTGGTACCACTTTTTAGAGCCAGCTGTCGGCTTTCTGGTGATAACAACCAATGCAGCTCAGCCGCCACCTGGCCGTTATCCCAGCAAGCAGGAGGGGACAGCGTTACCTTCGGGTGCTCTGCCCGGGTCTCCCATCCCGCCGGGAGACCCAAGCGACCAGCTGGTACCCCAGACCCCTCCATAAAGAGTACCTGTCACTGTATATTACTGTCACAAGGAATGTTTACAAGACCGCTGCGCAAATACTGCATGACAAAAAATATTGCAACGACTGCCATTTTATTCTCTAGAGTCTTTGCTAATAAAAATGTATATAAAGTTTGGGGATTCTAAGTAATTTTAGCAAAAAATACTAATTTTAATGTGTAAACAACATGTGTCACAAATAGGCTTGGTCTTTAAGGGGTTAACCAACGACAGGATAATAGTAGTTTTGGCACATGCTGGTAAAATCTCTTGCATTTGCTTTCCTAACCACCCATAGAACATGGAAATTTAAACTAATAAATAAAGTGACCTCTCATGTTATAATGTTATACTTCATGACTGTGATCCCTGCGATAGCAAGTGAGGTGAAGTATCCCCACTAAGATGAGGAATTGGATCCGGACAGCAATAAAATTGTGGAGAGTTTCTTTCCCTTCCAACCTCCATCAAAATAGTTTTGGCTCACTTAAAGTGTTATTAAATCTACCCATAAAGACCTGGATGAGTGAGTTTGGGGTGGGGGAAATTGACTGATCTCAACCCGATATAACACCTTTGGGATAAATTAAAGCACAGACTGCAAGATAGACTTTCTTTCCAACATCAGTGCCTAACCTCACAAATGCGCTTCTGGAAGAATGGTCAAACATTCCCATAGACACACTCCTAAACCTTGTGGACAGCCTTCCAAGAAGAGTTCAAGATGTTATAGCTGTTGAGGGTGGGCCAACTCAATATTGAACCCTACGGACTAAGACTGGGATGCCATTAAAGTTTATGTGGGTGTAAAGGCAGGCATCCCAAGATTCCCAATACTTTTGGTAATATAGTGTAAATAATACCTGGGGGTTCTGTAATTTTCTAGCAAAAAATGCAGATTTTTAACCACTTAAGCCCCAGCCCTATTTCGGACACTTTTTGTTTACAAGTTAAAACCAGTATTTTTTCCTAGAAAACTACTTAGAACCCCCAAACATTATATATATTTTTTTAGCAAAGACTCTGGTGAATAAAATGTCGGTCATTGCAAAACTTTTTGTCAAGCGGTATTTGCGCAGCGGTCTTTAAAACGCCATTTTTTTGGAAAAAAATTGAAAAATCACATTTCACTGCATTTAAAAAATACTAAACAGTAAAGTTAGCCCATTTTTTTTGTATATTGTGAAAGATGATGTCACGCCGAGTAAATAGATACCCAACATGTTACGGTTTAAAATTGCGCCCCCCCATAGGATGGCGACAAACTACGGTCAATAGAGATCTCAATCTGGACGCTTTAAATTTATTTAACGGTTACCAGTTTAGAGGTAGAGTGTAGCTCTTTTTTTTAAATTATTGCGCACGCTCTGGCGATCGCGGCGATACCTCACATGTGGGGTTTGAACAGCGATTTCATTCGCGGCTCGACTTGCGTATACGTTTTTTTTGTGCGCGAGCTAACGGTGACGGGGGCGGCGAAATTTTTTTTTTTTCCTATTTATTTTTTCTTTTTTTTAAACTTTATTACAGGTTTTTAAAAAAAAAAAAATCTGATAACTTTTATTGCTGTCACAAGCAATGTAAACATCCCTTGTGACAGCAATATGTGTGACAGGTACACTTTATGGAGGGATCGAGGATTTTTGTATACAGTCGTTTTTTAAATTTGCCGCCTTTTGCAGCACAGTAACCCGGAAGTGACGCCATGGACGCCGCCTCCGGGTTACGTCATCGGAGCCCCGATCGATGCCGTTTCCGGCATTCATCGGGACTCCATCCAGCCGGCGGACGTGCCGGCTGGATGCTCGGGGCTCCCGGTGGGACGGGAGCCCCGGGCAAAGCCACGGAAGGTGGCGGGAGGGGGGGGCGTCCCCTCCCGCCCCCCGGGTAACGATCGAGCGGCTCCCGAGCCGCATCGGTCATTACCGATGGAAAGCCGACCGTCGGCTTCAAACCACGGTACCGGGATGATGCCTCTAACTAGAGGCATCATCCCGGTATAAACCCGCAAAGTGTACCGATGTATCGGTACGTTACTATGCGGTAAGTGGTTAAATGTATGACAGAAATAGTGGAATCGGTTTATACTGGAAGAAAAGCAAAGCAATGCATGTATTTAGTTTTAAGCTGTGTCTCACTTTATTCAGGGCTGAGGACTCTCCATTCCTATGTGATAGTTCTATTCCAAATATCAAGTGTCTCACAGTTGCTATAGTGAAGTTGCCTCGTCAGCAATAGATATTTCAAGATTGACTGCTAAGGTTTACCATTGACAGCTTACTGCTTTTTGCATGATACTATGTAGTTAAAAAAGAGCAGGTTTTTAGTAAAGTCCAACTAGAAAAAGGACAAAAAGTTGGGTCTTTAAATGGAGCACCGAAAATTGTGCCCCCATCCCTGGTTACATGAATAAAGGAAGAGGTTTGGGACTTTGAATGAGGTGGAGACCAGAGCGCTAGGAGACATGGGTAATAAAAACATTTTATTACTGTAACCAACAATTGGCAAAGTACAACATATAAAATAGCAAATCATGTATAGACAGCATGTTACAAACATTTGGGTCAGTCTGATGCATGTGCAGGTACACAAAAAATGCATAAAGGGGGTGGGGACTATGGCACTTCGTATTGGCCACACAGTCCAAAGTTGCTACATTGTTGCCGTACTGTAAACGGTCTGCAGGGTGCAACATGGTAATGAATGTTGAATCATTAAAGTCCTGGGCATTCTTGAACATTTTGTGTGGCATTTTTACAGTCTTTGTGTTATGGAAACTTTCAGTCTTTACCCTCCTTCCCTCAAGCATTTTTAAATGTACCCGAAAGGCACATGTGTGCCTTCCCTAAAGGGCATAAAAAATTGCACCAATGCATGAAAAAATAAGCAGACCGGGGAAAAAAAAGAGCATTTCAATTTCTTTTTATTATTATGAATAGACTATTAAAAAAAAAAAAAAAGTAGTTAAGGCAGTAAGGTCAATTATTTGAAGTATTGATGATCTCTTGCATTTTCTGCCTCCAAGCTATAAAGAAGTAAATCCTTCCACATCAGTAGATTACTACACCATAGTGTGCATCCCAACCAACCAAAATTGTGAATAGGACAAGTCTGGAAAACTAGCAACTTTGATGCTCAATAGTAGGCCTTTCTGGTATTTTACTGTAACACATTTAACCCAAGGTCATATTACTGGAGTTTTATATGACACAATGGGAGAGATTTACTAAAACTGGAGCACTCAGAATCGGTTGCAGCTGTGCATTATAACCAATCATCTTCTAACTTCAGCTTGCTCAATAAGGTTTGGCAAAAAAACAGAAAGCTAGTTGGTGTCTATACAGAGCTTCATCAGATTTTTAGAGTTCCAGTTTTAGTAAATCCCTCCTCCCTATGGGTCACATTTGGAATGCCCTAATCCATTTATTTTGCAAAGTTATTTGTAGAACTGCAGAGGGATATGGGAAAGAACACAGAATACCAGAAATACCTACTGCTCACAATAATGGGGTGGCCTTCTGCATCTTTTCTAAAGTTTCCCTGTGCAGTTTTTTGCTAGCTAATAGCATTTTGGTGAAATGTAGCTCCTCAATGACTAAAGGCCCGTACACACGATACGAATATCGGAAGTAAAATTTAGTCCGACGAACGATCTGCTGATTTTCGGATTGTTAGTATGGTGCTTTCGACAGCTGATTGCAAATTTTCGGACGACAAAATCTGTATGTGCAGGCTATAAAATTTTTATCGTACATCAACACAACGTCCGGTTTTTCGTTTAATTTGTACAGTTTTCGTCTGAAAAAAATCGTAAGCAAGACTAGGCATGCTCAGAAACGAAAGAACACATACAAAACATTCCAGCACATGACATCACTTCTGAAGTTGAATTCTGTCGTACGGAATTTTCGTATGAAAGTAACCTCTTCACTTTCCATGTCAGACTAGCATGCAACAAAAATCGGACGCAAGATCGTTCGATAATCTGATCGTGTGTACGGGCCTTAAGATAGTATCTTGGTTACACATTTCTATGGCAGAATTGCTAGGAACATTTTTGTGTGGGCTTCTCCCTCAGCCAGTTAATCCTCACTTCTCCTAAATGGACTATAACTGCAGGTGCTTCCTTAAAGTTAGAAACAGAAAAGTGATGGCAGAAAAAAGGCTGAGTAGTCCATTAAATCTGCCAGGGTTTTTTTTTTTTTTTTTGAATACTTGTTAGTTTTTACCTGAGTATAGATTTATGTTTATCCCAAGCATGTTTGAAGCCATTTACTGTGAACTGGCTCACTACCTCTGCTGGAAGTTTTTTCCAAGCATCAACTACTCTTTTAGTAAAATAATACTAAAATTAATTTTAGCATTCATATTAGGTAAATAATTTACATAAGGTTAAACGATTACAGTTTGCCCTCAGTAATCCAGCATCTTAGGAGAAATCTCCTAAAAGAGACACTTCAACAAACAACACAGACTACTAGAGAATGCTGAACAGTAGCTGGCATAAGCAGTCACACATCTGAGCTTTGGTATACTCAGAAGTAAAGTGGGTACATGGGCTCAGTGGTCCTCAACCCTGGCCTACAGGGCCCACTAACAGGTCAGATTTTAGGTATTACCTTGGGGAGATGCAGACTAGAGTACTGCAATCACTGAGCAGCAAATGATATCACCTGGGATGTATTTCAGTTATCTTGAAAATCTGGCCTGTTAGTGGGCCCTGTAGGCCAGGGTTGAGGACCACTGCATGGGCTGACTGCAGCTCAACTTCTTCATGTAAGCAAAAAAAAAAAAAAACATTAACACACTATCAGGAATCCTACATCCCTGCATTGATATTCTATTCCTGCATCCAAAATGTTTTTTATAGCTTTACTCAAACGTCCACTTCTATTTTCGATCAAAGAAATACAGACTACATTGACTATGTGTTATGGTCACCGCACTTATCTGGGTCAGGGATAATGACAGAAGGTACAATAGCCATTTAAGTTGGAATCATTTGTATGTTGAAACCTTTTGGGGTTTTGAATGTCATGATTTTGTGAACATAGATGTCAAGTTTACTACAAATAAACAGTTAAAAGCAACAAGGTGAGATTTATTATTGATATTTTCTCTCAAAGAATATAACAATGGATGCATGTTTAGCACTGTAAATGACATACTAAATCACAACTAATCCTTTGCTTCTCAACACTACAATACTTATTTATACCTCCTTTTTCAGCTACCCAACAATACATTATTGAAAGTACTAGAAATGCTATATGAACAAGCATTCTTTGGAATTTGGAACTGTTCAGTTATTAATTGTCTCTAGCTCCTTTCTAAATACTATTTCATGAAAAAAACATAATTAATGTGTTACTAAAGCATGGTAGCTAGCACAATAACTAAAAAGCTGCTCACAAAGTTAAATATTTTATTTCTTCATTGTTTTTCAATTAAAGTAATTATGTGAGAATTATCCCACAGAATTGAAAAATAATGAATTACTTCGAAAACAAGCAAAATGTTTTCCCTTAGTTTAAGGGCTGCATGCTAATGCTGGTTACATTGTGCCACCACACTAAGACTAGGCAGTTCCAATGCACATGTTTTGCAGTAGATGAAAACAAGTGGTAACACTTTACACCCCATTGTGGTGTGCTATGTTGCCAAAAATGGCACATTTATTCAACCAGGCTGCCTTTATGCTGGCACAATAGCTTGTGAAAAAAAATAAAAGTTATTGCATGTGTGGTAATGCAACACACCAGGATGCAAGGGTCAGAATGGGCCATAAATGTAAGGTAGCAATCTGCAGCATTGTTATAATCCTTGAAATGTACACAGATCACCCAGAGGAAAATTCTATTTCTCAACAAAAGTGGAGTTACTCTTTAACCACTTGCCGACCAAGCACCAACGTTATAGGCTAGGTCAGCTATGTTATGCTAAATGACGTAGCTGTACGCCGTTTCATGTAGCAGTTAGTGGGGGAATGTGATTGGCTAGAGGGGGAGACAATCAGTGGGTCCAGCGGACGCAATGTCCGCCAGGCACCCACCATCACTCCCCATGGAGACAGAATGGCATACTGCCGAAGTAAGCACGGCACACCGCTGTTCTGTCTGTGATGAACACAGGGATCCTGTGTCCCTGCTATTTAGGAACAGAGGTCTCTGTGTTTATCCAGTAAGTACATCCCCACACAGTTAGAAAACACCCCATAGGGACGTATTTAACCCTTTGATCGCCCCTGGTGTTAACCCCTTCCCTGCCAGTGTCATTAGTACAGTAACAGTGCATATTTTTAGCACTGATTACTGTAGTAATGTCACTGCCTGGTCCCCTCAAAGGTGTCAAAAGTGTCAGTTAGGTGTCCAATCTATCTGCCGCAATGTCACAGTCCCGCTCAAAGTTGATGATTGCTGCCATTACTATTAAAAAATAAATCAACTTCCGGTTCCGGCGCCGCATGGAGTAGTCACACTCCACTATAGCTCCCGCACCCGGCTACAAAACCTGCCTCACGCCCGCACACATATCTCACGGGGACATCCGCACGGTCCGCTCGATCCACCACCGCTACGATGGATCGTTTCCTGGAAAAACCCGGTCCGCGGCCACCTCAGGATCCGCCATCCATCCCTCCCGGACCCTCTCCTCAGCCCGCAGCGGAGGCCGCAGAGCCTGCTATGGAGGTAGGCGTCCCCTCCTCCTCCCCACTTCCTTACCCGGACCCCGGGCTCACTGAGCGGATAGCTCAGGCTGTCGCCACCCTGCCCTCCCCTACCATCCAGAGCACGGTGGAGAAAGCAGTGCAAGCTGGCATGCTGCTGATCAAAAAGGAGCTGGGTGAGCACGCCACCAGGCTCAATGAGGCAGAGCACCGCATATCTAGCTTAGAGGATGAGATATACCACTTGCTGGCCCAGGAACAGCTACAGGATAAAACAAATGCCTTTCTCTCCCAAAAACTGGAAGATCTGGAGAATCGCGCCAGGCGCAGTAATCTCCGCTTTGTGGGTGTCCCTGAATCTCTTCCGGCTATGGAGCTTTCTGACTTCTGCTCCCGTCGAGTCCCAGAAGCGCTTGGTCTGCCTGGTGTCCATGTGGTGGAAAGAGCTCATCGCATAGGGGCTCATTCAAGCGACCGCACAAACCCCAGACCCATCATTGCAAAGTTTCTGAACTATGCTGATAAAAATCTGATCCTGCAAAAGTACAGGCAAACCAAATCTCTCTTAGTTGATGGGGTGAAAATCTTGCTGTTTGCTGATTACTCCATTGATGTTTCCAAACGACGAAAGGCCTTCCAGCAGATTTGCTCACAGCTATTCCAACTGCAGATCAAGTTCACTTTGGCTTACCCTGCCATCCTCCGGTTGAAATCCACCACTGGCGAACAACTATCTTTTCAAGACCCCTCTGAGGCTGAAACCTACTTACGCTCCATCCATCCGGAAGCCCAACCATCCACCGCCAGGCCACCAACTCTCTCGAGATCTCTGGAACAACGGAGCCCCCGCAAAGACTCACCAAAACGACAACGCTTCTCCGGTCCGTCGCACCGCAACAGGGTTCGTTGAACTCCTCCTGCTTCCTCACTTCATCAATTTTAGTGATTTGATGTTCACTACCAGTACCTAAGGTATTTTTCTTTTTGCTTTTGTCATTTTGACAGCGACTGGTACTACCGCTCATATTTGGGGGTCTAACTCCCTTGAACTCTCACCGCTGGTACATGCTCGCTCGTCCTAATGTACTTCACCATTATGTTTGGTTTATGTTCGGTTGTTCCAGCCTCCAGTGCACTTCTAACCGATCCCAGTTACCATACTCCTGTATTGCACCTTTTCTCCCCAGGGTCAAGGGCTCTGCTGCTCGCTACATCCTGCCCGGGACGCATGATGTCTCCCCCTGTCCAAGGCTTTATGGCCTGCTGGCATATTTGGGTCGATCTTTTGCATGCCTGCGTAGGCCGTTGTGAGCGGGGGGCCTTCAGATTGTGACCCCATGCGGAAAAAAGAGAAGTTGTTACGCTTATGTTTTGTATGTAATGTTTCTACCCTTCTTCTGCACCCCTCATACCTCCTCCTACCCCTACCTATCTATAACATGCTGGCCACTAGCTCTCTGCACAACAACACCATGATCTCTCCCAGAACACTATCGGGCATCGCATACCTACATATTCTGTTAGTCGGTTGCATGACCCCTTTCCTGTCTCCACCCCCACCATCATCATCCTCTCACCCTGTTATGCACGTAATATCCTGGAATGTGAAGGGACTTAGGTCCCCCATCAAGCGCATGAAGATCCTGCGACATCTCCGCAGACTAGACACCAACATCGCCCTTTTGCAGGAGACTCACCTCGCCTCCTCGGACTTCCACCGCCTTCGGAAGCTCTGGGTGGGCGAGGTACTAGGCTCTGCTGCACCGGGCCGTAAAGCTGGGGTTATCATCCTAATCAATAAAAGATTATCATATAAGGTTTTGTCCACGTCCACTGATACACAGGGCCGGCTTTGCTCGATTCATATCTGTATCGGCACAAAAGAAGTAATAATTACTAATGTATACGCCCCGAATTCTCCCACAAAGTCCTTTTATGACACCCTCACTACTCACATTCTCGCTCTCCCTCAACTCCCTCACCTGATAGGTGGAGATTTTAATGCTGTCATGCACTCTGCTGACGATCGATCTACCGTGCGTCCCTCGCCCACTTACCCCAAGGACGCGGTTCAAACTCTTCTGGCCACTACTATAGACTCCCTGCACCTTACTGACATCTGGAGACTGCATCATCCGGTAGACAGGGAATTTACTTTCTTCTCCCTACCTCATAATGTGTTCACGAGAATCGATTATCTATTCTGTACTGACGACATGGCCCCTTTTCTGACCCTCCCTACCATTCATGACATTGCAGTGTCAGACCATACGCCACTCTCTGTCTCCTTGGAACTTCCTGACGCCCCCACAGTCCCAAACATCTGGAGATTCCCCTCTTATCTGTCTAAAAACAAGGATTTCCACGTCTTCCTAGCGGAAGCATGGCAGGAGTACTCCGAGGCCAATTCCCTCTCAACGGCCAACCCTCATTTGTTCTGGGAAGCCGGCAAGGCTTTTCTCAGAGGAAAAATTATCTCATATGCAAGCTCTTTCAAGAGACAATCCATGAGTCGTTATCGAGCGGCGAGTCTCCGTTTGACAGTGGCTCAGAGATCTCTACTTGCTCAAGCCTCCCCCACTGCTAAAACCGAATGGCAGGAAGCGAAACGTGCTTTTGACTCCTGGACCACTACCCTAGAATTAATTAAATATAACCGTTTTGCAGCCAATCTACATAAATTCGGAAATAAGGCAGGTAAACTCTTATACCGGTTATGTAAACCCCCATACCGCCCCACCCACATAGTGGCTCTACGTAATTCCTGCGGCGAGATAGAACATACCCCACAAGGGATTAGCGAAGTAATTCTGGAATACTACTCCTCACTTTATGCCAAGGATCCCATGGACGTACTTACAGCTCAAACCTTTTTAAACCACACCAAGTTGCCCACATTGACCAAACCCCAACTTGAGGAATTGAACGCCCCCATCACCACTGAGGAAATATGTAACACCATTCGACACCTTGCTCCTAATAAAGCCCCCGCCCTGACGGCTACACGGGTGAATTTTACAAGTCCTTCCAGGAAGAACTTATCCCTACTCTTCACCGGGTATACACACATATCTGGGACGGGGGTGACTATCTCCCAACAGGGAACCAAGCATTAATCAAGCTATTGGCAAAGAAAGGAAAGGACCCCCTTGACCCTGGGGCATATCGCCCGATTTCACTTCTGAATTTAGACGTGAAAATTTTGTCCAAAATCATAGCCACCAGATTGGCGAATATATTGCCTTCACTCATTCACCCTGCCCAATCGGGTTTTGTAAAGGGCAGAACCACCTTGCTCAACATCCGTAAAGTGCTTGTCGTATTGGAACAGGCACGACTCCACCCTGGGGAGGACCTTGCCATCATCACCCTGGACGCCGAGAAAGCCTTCGATAATGTTGGCTTTCCCTGGTTGTCTATGGTTCTGGCTGCTATGGGCTTCTCTGGGGCTTTTTCCCATTTCATAAAGGCTATGTATACATCCCCATCGGCCAGATTGGTGGTGGCGGGCCTCCTCACGGGGGAGTTCAACCTTTACAAAGGGACTAGGCAGGGCTGCCCATTGTCACCACTTCTCTTTAACCTGGCCCTGGAACCCTTTTCCGACACCTAGCGAATCATGCACCATTACACGGGGTCAAGGTGGGCACACATGACATACGTACGGCGCTATTCGCTGATGACGTTCTTATTTTTACATCTGATCCCTCTTCCGATATGCCCATCATACAGTCTATTTTTGAACAGTTTAAACAGTGCTCTGGTTTACGCATTAATTTTCAAAAAAGTGAAATACTACCACTCTCTGCTAGTTCCTCCCGTCACTGGCTCTCCTCCTCCATATTCCAAGTGGCAAAAACACATATCACATACCTAGGTATAAAAATAGGCAAATCTCCTTCCTCCCTCTACTCCCTTAACTATCCTCCTCTAATTTTAAAAATTGTTCAGGAATTGGGCAGCTGGATGAATCTGCCTTTCTCTTTCATTGGGAGATGCCATCTCCTCAAGATGGTCAGCTTCGCCAAATTGCTTTATCCGATGCAGACTCTCCCCCTTCTGCTGAAACATAAGGACATTAAGATTTTAAATACCTCCATCTCACAATTCATCTGGAGAGGTAAACGCCCAAGAATTTCCCAAAACAAACTGCATCTCCCAAGGAAAGAGGGGGGCATTGGTCTCCCAAATATACGTTTGTATAACTTATCATGCCTGTTATGCATATGTGTTGATTGGATCACTCAATCTCAACGTTATTCCTCTTATCCTCTGGAGGCCTCCATGGTATTCCCATACTCACTGCCAGCATTGCTCCACAGCAAATGGAAATCCTTACCCCCCGAATTACAACATAATATCTTGCTTCGAGACACCGCTATTGCCTGGAGGGAAATCAGGAAACTCCTCCATCTACCTATCTCCATCTCACGCTATCTCCCTATACAAGGCAATCCTATGTTCCAGCCGGGCCTTGATTCAGGAACATTTACTCTCTGGAGGCAACGTGGTATCACCCATTTTAAGGACTTATGTGATGTTCATACGGGCACCCCTCTGGCCTTCTCCGCCTTTGCTCGCACCTATTCCCTGCCAACATCTCACCACTTTTGTTACAGGCAATGTGTGCACTTCATCCACATGTCGTGCAGGAATGCCAGGCAACGATTTTCTTCATCCATATTAGACACCTTTCTCGCGGATAGACTGAACACCATATCGGCCATGTACAAACCTCTCTTGCTAGAATCATCGCCCCCCCCCTTACAGAACTGTCAGTTGCTAATTGGGGCAAATTCTTCCCTCACACCGATCTGTTGCCCAGACTACGGGCAGGCCTTAATATGACTCTCAGCTTAACCACGAATGAACTCTGGAGGGAGACGCAAATGCGGATTTTCCACCGTGCCTATTATCCTTTTACCACGGACCCCCACAACAAGCAAGGACCGTCCTGTCCCCTTTGTAAGCTTCCACGCCCAACTTTAGCCCACCGCTTTTGGCAATGTACCGCCATTTCTTCCTTCTGGGACCTTGTTCTTACCTTTATTTACGGAATAACCCAGCTGTCTATCCCTAAGGACCCCTTCCTCTTGCTCTTTGGATATTGGGACCCCCAAATCCTCTCAAGACCTCCGGAACAACTCACTCCACATAAAGACTGGATTTTACTATACCTTCTGGCAGCTAGGAGATGCATTCTCAAATACTGGATATCCCCTGTGTGCCCAAAAACCTTGCACCTCAAACAAACGCTACTACTACTTTTATATGATGAGAGACTAAATGTGGAAGACGGAAATCCGAAATCCCTTACACGTTTCATGCACCGATGGAGCGCTTTTATCCTTTCAGTGATGTCGCCTCAGGAACAACTGGATCTTCATGACCGTCCGGTCTATCACACTGGTTACTTACCTCAACTCCTGAGAACGAACCCTCCTCTACCTTCTGCTCCATTAAGTAACTTAAATTAAATTTTTCATTGTCATCTGGCTGCCCGCATGTATGTTGCCCTAGATCGTACTTTGATGTATGCTCTCCTCCCCCCCCCTTTTTTTTCTTTCCCTCTTCTACCCCCCCCCCCTCCCCCTCAAATTTCATTTTCTAAACTGTTCTTTTCAAAATTGTTTGCTGATTTCATGTGCTATGATACTGATGTGATGCTACCGTCCTGGGGGCGGTTAATCTTCTATTATTTCTGTTATTATGCCGTTTGAAGGCTGACTGTTGCATTATCTTTCTGTATTGTGAAATTCCTCAATAAAATTTTATAAAAAAATAAATAAATTAATTAATAAATAACAATGACATTCCTCTTCCCCCTAGTTTGTAGATGCGATAACTTTTGCGCAAACCAATCAATATACACTTAGCGGGAATTTTTTAACTAAAATTATGTAGCAGAATACATATTGGCCTAAACTGATGAAAAAATGTGATTTTATTTATTTATTTATTTTTTTATTGGGAATGTTATATAGCAGAAAGAACATTTTTTTTTCCAGAATTGTCGCTCTTTTTTTGCTTATAGCACAAAAAATAAAAACTGCAGAGGTGTGGGTAAAAAGAGGACATCAATTTTATTTGGGTACAGTGTCGCATGACCACGCAATTGTCAGTTAAAGTAACGCAGAGCCTTAACGCAAAAAATGGCCTGGTCCTTAAGTGGTTACATTTTCAAGAAATGAAATTCCTTGATTCTGCAATCTTCACTTTTTCCTTCTTCAGCAGTGTTTTTAATCATTTTGTATTCTATTCAGAGTAACCACAATAGTGTAGGATATTTGTGCAAGATTCAAGGAAGCACTTCTGAAAAATAAAATGACTTATTCATATCAGCAAAGATAAATATTGCATCATAAATTATTTATAAAATGTAACTCTGTCCATAATGTTTAAAATTCTAAAGGCCCGTCTGCTCCCCTTTATTTATTTTTTTTATAATTTTTGTGGCAGCTGTGGCAATAGGGGGAATAAATATGTACTGCTTTGGTGCACACAATTTTCCTGCACAAGTATGTGATGATATACTGTAAACAAATGACAGCTTTGCCTGTGTCAGTGACAAGTATATGTTGCCATATAGTTCATCCTTGAGAAAGGCAAGAAAAGTTTGGGTCTAGGTTTCCCACCTGCAGCTATGCCTCAAGTGCAGGGGATTTAGCAACCATCAGGAGTAAAGAGTTTCTTTGAACCGTCTCCTCAAAGTGAGGCATTTTGGGCTCCCTCTGGGATTGTGGCAGTAGATCCCCCACCTCCGTAATGTGGAAGTAGGCTATGCTCCCTGTATGCATTACAAGGCTTACTTTTCTTCTTTAGTGCCGGTTCACACTATAGCGTGTGCGGCGATCGCATGTAATATCGGAGCACACTGCTCCTTCATTACATGCGATCGGATGTGCAGTGCGAATTCAGCCACTTTGTATGGTTAAATTCGCACTGCACCCGCACAAAAGTCACACATGACCCTTTTTTTCAGCCACATCAGGATCGGATCGCACAGTGGTCCACACTTGTGCGATCCGATCCTGTGCGAACTGTCATATCGCACTGCGATATGCGATCAAACTGGGGGTGTCGTTAACATTTCATTGACACCCCCTGCGTATCGCATATGGCAGTGTGAACTGCCAGATGTGCTTTTGCGATGCGGGAACAGGCTGCGAATTTGCAGCCTTCCCGCATCGCACAAGTGTGACCCGGCACTTACTGGTGTCTACCTGTTATTGCTTGCATTTCTGTTTTTAAACAAATGACATGGTTAAATTCAAAAGATAAGTAGTTGTATAAAGTTATTTTGTATGACATTTGTTAATTAGGTAACTCTAACTGCAATTTTCCTCTTTTTTTATTAACCTAACAAAGTGGCATCCCTTTTGTTGGTTTTGGATTTTTTAGTATATTCATTTTACATTGCAATTAGTAAAGCTTGAGCTACTTTGAAAATAATTAACATTGATCAGATAGTGGCATTATATGCTGACATTTTTCTAATAACTTTATTATTTGTGAATTTGACATGCTTTGTGTGCAAACATTCAGTTTATATTGAACTCCTGTTGCCATACAGATCAATGATCTCCATTTCCATAGCAGTGCAAAAGGCTCTGACTACAGTTGTTGTTTGCATTATTATTTGTGAAATGCTGCCTCTGCTCTGACTTAGCTTGGTCTACCTTTAGAATAAAGCTGACCATGTACAGTACTATCCATTTTTTTCCCCATTCTTGATGAACCAAATTTCACAATGAGACTGGCCCTGCCACTACTCTTCCACCCGACATCCTGTAATTTAAAAATCAAGGGAGCCAGATGGAAAACTTTTTCTGAACAGCAACTACATCCAGTCAGATGCAGCTGCTGTTTGGGTATTTTGTTAGAATACAAAAAACACAGTGGAATATGTATTCTTCCTTGATGTTTTACGTGGGTGGAGAAACATGTGAGGTATTTTTTATTTAGCCCTTAGGCCAGGTTAAGTTTCAAATAAGTGGTTGTTATAAACTATCAATTCAAGATCAGAGAAGATAATCAAAAATATCCCTGGCTTAAAAATAATACTAGCCCATATGATGATGATTGCCATGATCACACATCACCAACCCTAAAGAAGTATGTTGTTACACTGGCATCTCCTCTGACATAAGCCCATAGGATCCTAGACCAGCCCTTCTGCCATCATACTTTGAAAATTGCCAGCATGTACCTAACTTGAATAGCTTTTTTTTTGTTTTTTTTTGCACAGCACATCTTCAAGTCAGGAATTATAGGATGTTTTAATGTTGTTCTCGTCTCTTCATTATTTTGTTGTTTGTGATTCCTATATTGCCATAGTATGGGGCCTATTATACATTGCATGAAAGGTAACAACAGTTGCTATTCTGAGAATGAGATCTAAAACAAATGTGCTGCATAGGAAGGAACATTTCTAAATACATTGTATTTCTGATGAAGTTCAATATAGGGGCAACTTTTATTTTATCTATAATTTTACTTTAAGGTCAGGTCACATAGTCACTTATCTGAAATACATATTGTAGCTGTAGGATATGAAATAATAATCGTTCATGCTACCAAGCAGTTGTCTCGTATGTAACAATAATTGGAATAAAAAAGGGAAAGATTTCTTTACAGAGACTCTGTTATAGTCCACAACTTTCTAATCATTTCATAATCATGATCATTTTTTAAGTGCACAACTCATGCGTCTAGAGACCTGCAACAAAGTACATGCTGTTGTGCTTCTTTTCTCACTGCAATTACAGAAAATTCAAATGAACAAAAAAGAACTTTTGAGCAGTCCAAAGAGGATCAAAATGAGGAAATTATTAAATGAGAGGAATATGTTTAGACTTTTTATGCTAATTAAGTGAGACTTTGAAAGAACATTTTACATTTATATGAAGAATGTGAGTGGGATGAGAAACAGCATTCATTTTTGAGAAAGTTTCCATTGTCAGGAAGTATTTCCTATTAAAGTGAATCTATTCACTATTATGAATGACATTTAGGATTTGTTTCTTTTATTTCATTTTGATTTATGATTTCATTATGATGATTAAGATTTTATGAACTTTTCAGGTAATGTTTTTGGGGTTGTTACCCTCAGAAAGAATATGCAAGACTGCCTTACATAATGTTAAGGTATAGCTATTTATTTTGCATTTTCATTTTATGTTTGATAGTTTTTCAGATTATGTTCATCTTTTAAGTGCATTTCATTAGTCCAAAGGCATTTATATAGCTGTAGGTAGTGAATGTGTCAGACACCTCTGTTTCCAATCGGACACAGCCACTACTAATCAGTGTATTCAGACAGCAGTGGGAGTCACTTGCAGAATACAATGTCCTGGCAGGGGGAATTCCTCCACCCATCTGCATGGATGGAGGAATCTGTTACTTTTTCTAATTCAGAATAGAAAAATCTAACCGTGTTTGGCCAGCTTTAGGGTGCCTCCACTCTTGATGGAGGAGCATTGGAGATATCTTTGGACAGCAGCATTCTCAATCTGAGGAGAGGGCAGTGTTAGATGCCCTAGCAGATTTAAATGGATTTGACTTTTTTTTTTTTGGACTAAGGCTTTATATAAATGAATAGAAGATGTCTTTTGCTGAATGGCTTTGTCTGTTAACCACTTCTGGCCTGGAAGGTTTTGCCCCCTTAATGACCAGGCCATATTTTGCGTAACGGCACAGCGTTAATTTAATGGACAATTGCACGGTCCTGCAACGTTGTACCCAAATAAAATTGATGTCTATTTTTTTCCCCACAAATAGAGCTTTCTTTTGGTGGTATTTGATCACCTGTGAAAATTTTATTTTTTGCGCTATAAACAAAATAAGAGCGACAATGCTGAAAAAAAAAACAATATTCTTCACTTTCTGTTATATAACATTCACAAAAAAATGTAAAAATCTATTTTTTTTTTAACATTTTGGGCCAATTTGTTTTCTGCTACATATTGTTGGTAAAAAAAAATCACAATAAGCATTCTCTGATTGGTTTGCGCAAAAGTTATCGCGTCTACTAACTATGGGAAATTTTTATGTAATTTATATTGTTTTTTTTTTTTTTTGCTAGTAATGGCGGTGATCTGTGATTTTTTTTGCAGGACTGCGACATTGCAGAGGACAGATCAGACCCCTAACTGACATTTTTTACACTTTTGGGGGGACCAGTGACATTATTACAGTAATCAGTGCTAAAAATATGCACTGTTACTGTAATAATGACACTGGCAGGGAAGGGGTTAACATTGTGGGTGATCAAGTGGTTAAATGTGAGCCTAGGGGAGTGATTCTAACTGTGGGGGGGGCGTGGCTTGTGAAATGATCATAGAGACCTGTGATCCTATATAGAAGGATAACATGGGCTCTGTGATCATTCCAGGGAGAAGAACGGTCAGCAATGTTTACAACAGCTGACCATCTCTCTCAGTGGGGAGTGATTGCGGGTGTCAGGCGGCAATCGGAGCCGATTGACACACAAATCGGCTTCCCCACTTGCCCCCTAGCTGCAGGTGTGCGACCGACGTAGGTCTACATCGGTTTGCGCAGGAGGGCCGCACTGCCGCAGTAAAAAGGTGGCAGGCAGTCGGGAAGTTGTTAAAGGAGATTGAAAAATAACAGTCTCTCTTAGAAGAAAATAAAAAAAGCATAAAAATAAGAAGCTAATGCAGCTATCACATCTAAGAATTGGCAAGCTGTGTTGTATTCAATTTTGGGTTTTTTTTTTGCTGCCAGAGCTGTCTTTTGAATTATTAGTATTATTATTTTTTTTTGCGCCAGGTTTAAAATAACCATTTAGGTCTGCAGATTAGCTAAAACCCACCCTTCCAGGTGGTTGCAATAGCTATTTTGGCCACTAGGAACATGAAATAAATCAAGGTGTGAGTATGTCCGGATTGATAGGTTTGCGATTCTCTAAGTGGCTAGAATATTAGTGGTTTGCTAACATCCCTTATGAACTGAATATGGGTTTTTTTTGGTGCCTCAAACCAAAGTAGAGTGGGACTTTATGGGCAAAAAGATGGGAATTTCTGCACGTATATAAATAAAACAAAACCGTTTATTTGAAAAGAGGTTTAATTAAAAGTACACATATGCTGTGTGCTGGGCTAAAGGCCCATTATAGTGAAGAGGTGAGAAAGATCAAATTTGTGACATGAAGTGATATGGTGAATTTTAGAACATATTTCTCTGTTTTTCCATGCCTTTGGAAAAGGCTTGGAATGTGGGCAGAGAAAACATCCGAAAAACATTCAACGCGTTTCGGCTTTAATTTCAATGGAGTGCCTTTGTCAAGGATATCACCATATCTGAAATTACAACAATATATGTTCAAAACACGTATGCAACCCAAGGGGCAATTTCCATTGGGGCAGTGTGATCAAGTACACTTACACATGACTCAATTGCCTGATCCATGCAGGAAGACTGTTTCCCTTCTGGTCCCCGAATTGCATCGAGAACATCCTGTATTGTACTATATTTGTAATGCCGATCCTAATATTGAGACCAATCGTTTTTCCCTCAGACAGTCTAACCGCAATTGCACTCAGCACAGAAAGCCCCAGGATACACAAACTGGGGCCTCTAGGAGCATAGGAGGGCAGCACATCTAGCCCTCCCTGATTCCCCATAGGGTCTCAGCTCCTCTTCAAGTGTCAGCGATTCTTGTAGCAGTGCATGGCCGAGCGGTCTCCTAGATGCGCGCGCAACCATCCCCGTTTTTGGCAAACGCTTTGGTACCAAGTATATTCGAGAGAATACCTTGTAGTCTGCTTCTATTAGTGAGACATTAATGATCATTTTATAAGTTTTAATTGACCAATCCCTCCAGTTTCCCTCACCTATCTCTTTTCCCATGCCTTTTTCTCATGCAAGCATGTGGGGCAATTTAGCAGTGAGGTTAAAAAATTGTTTAGATAACTCTAAGATGCTGCCCCCATGAGCCCCACGGCAATAGCACCTACTTTTGAAAGCTGTCCATGTCACAATATCAGTGGTGGGACGTTGCAATGATTAGAAGTAATGTAACATTTGTTGCAAGCTGTAAGCCTGGCATCTCGAGATGTTGAGTAAAAAAGGAGGTGGGGGTGTAAGCCCCTATGGTCATTGAAATTTGTGGGGATGGACTCCAGGTGGGAACACCTGATTATTAAAGAAAGGCACTAAGGGAGTACGAGGGAACTGGAGTGAGGCCAATTTATGTGAGAAATCGCACAATTGCAAGGAGTGGGATAATGTAGAGCAAAGGACCGCCTGCAATTATCTAGATGGCACCCACATCAGGAGCTTGATGGGCTGAGGGGCACAGATATGAGCCAACAAAGCTATTCAATCTGGTCTATAGGATGTCGAGTATATTTAGGACAATTATCTGAGTTGAGCTGTCCTTTAATATTTGTTCAGGTCCGGAAGGCCTAGCCCACCAATATCTTGCATTGTGTAAGGTGTGCAGCGCGATAGTCTATGACACCTAGGATGCCATGTAAACTTCAGGAGACTGTTTTGAAATATATGTAAATCCACACTGGGAATGGCCATGGGCAGGGTGCAAAAATAATATATTAACTGTAGCGATCTTACCCATCCAGGATAGATGACCCAGGGATGACCACATCTCCATGTCCCACAGCAGCTGTATAAATAAATGCAAATAATTGGCCTTATAAACGGATGCAATGTTGGAAGTCAATTTAATCCCCAAGTATGGTAATTGTTGCTATAGGGATGTAATTTATATTTGTCAGCCCCATGTGAGAACAATAAAATTAAATTTAAAGTGACTGTAAACGATCTCCTTGTAAAACAACCCATTCAGTTTAAAATAGAATTGAAAGCGAAAAAATTGTGTATAGATATTAAAAAACATTATCAATACCTTTGTCCCCTTTTTTTCTTATAAGTGATCACATTCCCACTGTCCCCTCTGTTCTCAGCTGCATAAGAGCTGGGGGGGGGGGGGGGAGGGTGCAGCAACAGTACACTGAGCTTCCTAGTAAATGGCTGTGCAGGGGAGTCACATGAGGACTAGTCTGATCATTGGGGGAGAGCAGGCTGAGTTCCCAGCATAGCTAGAGAACAGACCATGGTGTGCTTTCCTGCATAGTGTGGTCAGTTTTTAATAGTAAATCAGAGGGACTGGCAGGATCATCAGGGATTTCACACAAAGGAAGTGATACAAAGAGAATGGGGTACTTTTTCACAGAAGTACATTGTACAGGAGCCGCATATCAGGAATATAAAATATTGGGGTAACAATCAATTTAAGTTAACAAAAAAAAGTTTAAAAACAAACAATCAATGAAAAAAAAAAAAAACTTTTATTTACCACATTTACCAGTGTGTAGCACATATATGTGGCATCCAGGAAGTGGGATTTATTATAGTAACCAATCAACAACAGAGTTATATAAAGTACTCGAAACCCATACTTGAGTAAAAGTACAAGTGCTCGATCAAAAAGTGACTTGAGTAGAAGTGGAAGTGCTCAATCAAAAAGTGACTTGAGTAGAAGTACTAAAGTATTCAACATTTTTTGTACTTAAGTATTGCAAGTAGTTTTTTTAAAACTTTTGCTACTCAAGTACTGAAAGTAAAAGTACCAGTAGTTTTGAAAAAAAAATTGCTACTCAAGTACTGAAAGTAAAAGTACAAGTACTGTGTTATGTAGTTATTAAAGAAAGAAGTCAAAAGTTTAAACATCATATTGTTTTTTACTATTTCAAATGCAGCTTTTATTTATGCATATAGTAGCATTTGTTTTCTTATGCGCTGATAATACACATGTTTTGAGCTTCATGAAACCTGCCATCTACTGTTCTGGCAGTGGTAATTTTTATAATAGTAACGAGTAACTATGCAGCATAAAAAAGAAATATCAGAGTAGAAGTATTGAAATCATCGAAAAAATGTAGTGAAGTAAAAGTGGAAGTAGGAGAAAAAAATTCTACTCTAGGAAAGTACAGATACCGCCTTTCGGTACTTAAGTACAGTAGTCAAGTAGTTCTACTTAGTTACTATACATCTCTGATCAACAATATTTTTTTCCTGACTGCTTTTACCTGAGGCTGCATCCAGTTTAGATAGCACACACAGTAGACACATGTACTAGTGAAGGTAATTGTTTGTTTTGAAACAGCTTGGTCCAAGCAAACTATTTAAATGTCATTAAAAGCTGAAGGTCAACCTTGAACTTCAGTTTTGTTGAAGAATTCTTATCCAGGTGTAAAAAATACATTATGATGATTTTAGCAAATATTTTGCAGATTTATATCTTTCTCTGCTCTGAAGAATTGTTTTAGCTTTGCAATTTACTTTGTTAAACTGCATTCATTCATTCTTCATTATACTCATTCCTGGAAACTGCCTTGAACTGATCTCAAGACTTTGGCTAATCTGTGAGTTTACTTTGGTTCACTGGCGGTCACTGACTGGTTGACTGGGGTTGTGATGTCAGGGTTAATACTCCAAATGCATAGCAGCTAAAAGAGTAGAAAGGGCTGTGCTCTCTGCTTCTGTGTGTAGCCAGGGGGAGAAGGGAGTACTACATGCAGCTTGGAAGTTTGGAGTCATGGTAAAGGTTGTGTAGATTAGAGACAGATTGGCCCTGCCTATGTGTTTACTATGTATGGTTATAATTTCCCATTTGTTGTCTATAAATTGTAATGGCTGCCTGCTTTGTTTGATGATTGCAAACTTGTTACTCATGTATTGTCGCAACTACTTATTTGTTGCTTGGTTATTGCTCATATATGATCATTATTACCCATTTACCACCCATATAGTTTCACTAATGCTTTTTTGTTGTCCATGCATTTTCATAATTGCTGGTTTGTTGCCTATGTCCTGTCATAACTTTTAATTTGTTGCCCATGTGTTGTCACAATTGATCATTTATTGCCTATATTTTGCTATAACTACCCATTTATGCAAATATATTGTCATGATTTTCATTATATTGCCCACATATGTGGTCCATCTGCTGTCAAAATTGGTAGTGTGTTTCTCATATTTGTTGTAAAGTATTGTTACCATGATATGGTATAATTATATATTATTTTTTTAATGGTGTACTTGAAGGTGCAAAGATGGGGGTTTTATGGCTAACATATTGAATAATGTGCATCCTTTAGGGTCAGTACTCAGCCAGAAATTTTACTTTCAAAAGTTGAAAATGGATGACAGGTTTGCTTTAAGCCCAGTAATCTTATCAAATCAAAACCACTAGTGAACATTATACATGCTATAAGCAGTATGTATCATAATGAAGACTGGTTAAATGAGAGAAATAAAATGTATTTTGTTAGTAAATGGTCATAAAATAAAAAAATGACCAAAAATAGTTAAAACATTTAAAATTTCCAAGATGATATTTGTAATGAGCTTTAGCGCATAAACAATTAGAGCATAATTGAATGAATCTAATCAGCAAGACACAGGAGTTTGCCTCCGGGATCCCGCTGAAGTCAATTGCTACTCTTATCTGTAATTTTATCCGTTAAACTAATAGTAGCAATGGCTGTGATGACACACAGTCGTAATTGTGTTACTCTGGAGGCTGTCCTTTTTTTATCTTCTACAATTAACTTAATTTGTTGAAGATTCCTAAACAATTCTAGGGGGTACAACTATAGAAGTGTGTTTCAGGGGGTTCAAGCTGAAAACTGCCTACAATTTATGAGGCAGTATTTTAAAGATAAACTAACTAAGAGGTATGAACTTTTTGACATTAATGTTGTGAAATTCTTTAATTTAAAAACCAATTCAATGTATTAAATAAACGTAATGTATCCATTTTAATCATTAAAGTGTTACTAAACCCACAACAGTAAAGTTATTTTGTATATGCAGTACAGCATGCTTGTTATACTCACTAACCTAAGAGGTTAATCCTCTGCATTGTGTAAAAAGGCTGTTTGATCCTGTCTTCTCTGTTCCTCCCCTTCTTCCGCAGTCCCCAATGCATCTTCTGATAGAACAGAGGCTAGGGGACGAGCTGCACATGCTCAATTTGATGAGAAAGTTTTTTTTTCTTAGGAAAGTGCATGTGATCAGCACATGGCCAATCAGCACTGTCCTAACTGAGGGTCAGGGGTCCTGCAGCCTTATAGTACAGTAAGAGCAGAATGAAAACTCCTACAAGCTTCATCCAGACACTGATCAAAGTCACAATACTGCTCTAACTGCTGATAAAAAAAATGTATTAAGCAGTTTATATTTACTAAAACTATTGCATTTTCATGTTCAGTGTACTGTCGGAGACCAGATATAGTGAATGCAGGGTCCTGGGTTTAGTAACACTTTAAGTATAGTAACAATGCTAAAGTAGGTAAGCTCACTTATTTTGCCTTAATCTGTAATCACCTGCAGAATATTCACACACAACTCCATAGACGGTCAGTAAGAGTGTATTATGTTGCATTTTAATTACCGAAGACTCTGTTGTGCAATATCTCTCTACATTCCAAGTTTTAATGCAGGGTGGAAGTTAGTGGCTGTAAGAAACGTCTTAGTACTGAAATGTTTTTAAACTTGGATTCATGTGTGAGAAAGGCAGTAAGGGGTGTGTTTCAGAATCACCAATAGATATATTCAAATATCACTGGATCACAGACAAATAAAAGTAGGGGAATTGGCGCAGTACAGATTTGTCTGGCTTGAAAAAAAAAAACGACTCGATTGGTAGACTATGCTTCCTGTATGCATCTCAAAGATAGATTTTCAGTTTTGACTGTGTTTCTAGGTTGGCATGTCATCCAAATGATTAAAAAGGATTCGGGCAAGATAATTCTTCTAATTAAGCCCAGAGAAAGAGTTGCTGTAAGGTGTGATTTCCTACTTAACTTTTTCCTGCCCAAAATCTCCAAAATAACATGAGACGTACAACTTCTTCAGTGGTCAGCTATCACTGAAACAGTTAGATGCAGCTACATGAGTGCAAGTTCTATTTTCATAAAAGGTGGAGAACTTCAGGTATATTAGATATTTGAGAGAGCAGGAACTGTTTGTGTTACTTATAGCAAACAACTTTCTATTCAGTTTCTCATCTGCACTGGAAAAAAGAAAATTACAAGATCTGTTCTGTTTTGTTGGCAACATTCAGGCAGGTTAATATATTAGTTTCATGTCTTTCCCATTTTAAACCTGAATGTATAGATACTGTATATTATATGATTAGAGATTAGCAATATGTTGAACAAAGCTAAGTTGGATCCCTATAGTAGAAGACTTGTTTACAGCTAAATGGATTTCAGTGCAAACTTACTTGTTTGGTAGACTAGGATAAAGACTTAAGCCTCGTACACATGCAGCGAATTTCCGCCGACCGGTCGTCCGCCTTTTGTCCAGAGTGGTGTCTGTTGGTTGGAATGTGCTCTAGACTGCACACGAATTTTCCCGCACGACAGAATTCTACTTCAGAAGTGATGTCATGTGTTGGATTGCTTTGTATGTGTTCTTTCATCTCTGAGCATGCCTAGTCTTGCTCATAAGATTTTTCCCCATCGAAATCTGTACTAATGAGACGAAAATCGGATGTGTTTTGATAGTCGACAAAATTTTATAGCCTGCACACCAGGATTTTTTCGGCCGAAAAGTCGGAGTCGGTTGTCGGAAGCACCATACTAACAAGCCGAAAATCGGCAGATCGGTCGTCGGACGAAATTTCCCGGCCGAATTTCTACTCGTGTGTACGGGGCTTAAGTTTGCTCAACGGATTAGAACGATGGGCATAAAAAAGGACAGAGAACATAAAGAAAACTAAAATGTGCAATGGAAAGGTAAACTTTTGATATGAAAACAGTGATTGTTGTTGGATACATTTGTGTTTGGAAGACAAGACTAAAAAACAGTAATTTGACAAGCAGCAAAAAAGGTTTCTCTTAACATAAATCAATCACTCTAAGCCTCTATCATTGATGTTACAAATACAATATCCCAAAGTATTCATATTAGAAATAAAATGTTCTGGAATTTCGCAGATGGGTTATTAGCATTTAGTTAATTGACTCTGAACACTCTATATTGCATTTTATGTAAAAAATAAGGCGGTCAGGTGTTGTTTAAATAGGTATTTTAATAAACTCTAAGGGAACCCATGTGTGTGAAAATATGGGGCTGCCTTTTTGGCCTTTGTTTTTATAGTGGAGGATCTGGACTGTAATACTTATCCTCTCTTCACTACTTGGTGAGTCACTGATCTAAAACAAGTATGTACATATTAATACTTCAATAATTGCATGCTTGTTCTTGATCCATGACATATTAACCACCTCTGGACCGGAAGGTTCTCCCCCCTTAATGACCATTTCTTGCAATATGGAACTGCGTTACTGTAACTGACAATTGTGCGGTCGTGCGATGATGTACCCAAAACATTTGATGTCCTTTTTTTCCCACAAATAGAGCTTTCTTTTGGTGGTATTTGACCATCTCTGCGATTTTTAATTTTTTGCGCTATAAACAAAAAAAGCGACAATTCTGAAAAAAAAACAATATTTTTTACTTTCTGCTATATAACATTCTCAATAAAAAAAAAAATTAAAAATCAAATTTATTCATCATTTTAAAACAATTTGTATTCTGATACATATTTTTAGTAAAATAAAATCCCAAAAAGCATATATTGTTTGGTTTGCACAAAAGCTATCGCGTCTACAAACTAGGGGAACGATTTATGTAATTTTTTTTTTTTTTTTCTTGTAATGGTGGGGACCAGCGATTTTTAATGGGATTGCGGTGAACAGATCTGATACCTAACTGACATTTTTGACACTTTTGCAGGGACCAGTGATATTACTACAGTAATCAGTGCTAAAAATATGCATTGTTACTGTACTAATGACACTGGCAAGGAAGGGGTGAACACCAGGGGCAGTCAAAGAGTTAAATGTATAGTATAGTTAAGAGTTGTATGTATGAAAGGTGCTTTCTAACTGTGTGCGGGGGGAGGGGGTGGGCTTGTTGCATGAACACAGAGACCTGTATTCAAAATAAGAGGAACCATTCTGTCTCCATGGGGAGTGATCACGGGTGCCCGGCGGCAATTATGACCGCTGGACCTGCTGATTGGCTCCCCTTGTAGACAATTAGCGTGCACCTGCGCCCCCACTAGGGTCCGTGAAACGATGTACAGTTACGTTGTTTCGTGGGACAGAGCCGACTTGCCGCAATATATACAGTATGTACTGCTGGTGGTCAGCAAGTGGTTAAAGAGTAGTTCCAATTTTGTAAAAAGAAAAAAAAAAAAGCAATCTTCTCTGGGTGATCAATGTAAATTTCAAGGATTTTAACAAACTTTGTTGCTGAAGCCTACTTTTTCTCTGGCAGAACAGCTCTTTGTCTTGTGCTGCATCAATCAGCCAATGCCCTTGCAGAGTTCTAATGAGATTCGCAGGGTCTGTATTTTCTCAGAAGTGATTAACTCTTTGGGAGTATCTCACCAAAACGGAAATATTTGTTGCAGAGTATGCCGAAAATCTAACTTGTTTCTTGGTGCAGACTTCTAGAAAAATCAATAAGCTAATCACACAAGCAGAAAATGACATCCCTGGGAGTATACCATACTGTGTAACTGTGTA
This sequence comes from Pelophylax lessonae, assembly GCF_965119305.1. Classification (NCBI taxonomy): domain Eukaryota; kingdom Metazoa; phylum Chordata; class Amphibia; order Anura; family Ranidae; genus Pelophylax; species Pelophylax lessonae. The sequence goes on along the minus strand of NC_138776.1, from coordinate 120,455,648 downwards.
TGGAGAGCCTCCAGGTTGCCATATTGCCTTGCATTTTACAGAAAATTACAGCACTGCAGGTTGAAAAGGAAATATAATTTTCATAACAATGTATTACAATATGGCTTGTGTTACAATAGTATATACTATATTACCAAAAGACTTAAGCAGAATCTCCAAACTACCTCTCTCCTTCTCTGGTAGTCTAGCAGCTTTTAAAATGATCAAACAACCCCAACTACTATATCTTTTCAGAACATTACCCATTCCAATCCCCCTGTCCTTCTTCACTGCTATGCAATCACTACTAGGCCATTTTATTTGGAAAAAGAGGAAATCTAGGTGCTCTCGCACCACTTTAATGAAACACAGATCAGGGGATGGAATGGGGCGTGTTAACTTCAGAGATTATTTCAATGCCACTAGTCAAACACAACGCAAGGCGTGTTTTTTTTTTCCCAGCCCTTCATGCTTATGGAGTAACATTGAAGCCCTACAAGTCCCGGGACACAATCTAAAAAAAGGGCTAAAAAGATGTCAAACTTCTCTCCCCTACCATAGCTGATACAGTGGCAGCTTTTAATTACCTCATCGCTATTGCAATGAACCAATACCATATAAATTACCTCTACCCATCTCAGTTATCGCACAATTGGTCCCCAATTTACAGTTAAACTCATGGCAAGAAAAGGGAATATCCCAAATCTCAGATCTATACTCAAACGATCTCCTCAAACCCTTCCCATCTCTGCAAAAGGAGTTTTTTACTCTCTACCACGGATTACTTTAAATACCTATAAACAACCACCTGCCTACTTCGCAACCCCCAACTACCTACCTTTGTACCTGAAAAGCATGGGTATTCCTATCTAACAATAAAACATCTACCAAAGGTATCACCCTCTTTTATATTATGTTACAAAGCAAAACATCCTTTAGCAAATTGTCTTCTATGGCAAAATGGAAACGGACTTAAACTGCTCCTTTAGTGAACCACAATGGGCGAGAGGCTTTAACCTCCACACATTAGGCTGCCACACACGCTTGACACCATCTGAACCAAATACATTTATCTTGGTCTCATCAGACCACAAGACATGGTTCCAGTAATCCATGTCCTTAGTCTGCTTGTCTTCAGCAAACTGTTTTCAGGCTTGCTTGTGCATCATCTTTAGAAGAGGCTTCGATTTAGGACGACAGCCATGCAGACCAATTTAAAGCAGTGTGTGGTATATGGTCTGAGCACTGACAGGCTGACCCCCCACACTTTCAACTTCTGCAGCAATGCTATTTCCGTCTATTTCCCACAGACAACCTCTGGATATGACGCTGAGCTTGTGCACTCAACTTCTTTGGTCGACCATGGCGAGGTCTGTTCTGAGTGGAACCTGTCCTATTAAACCACTCTTGGCCACCCTGCTGCAGCTCAATTTCAGGGTCTTGGAGATCTTCTTATAGCCTAGGCCATCTTTATGTAGAGCAACAATACTTTTTCAGATCGCCAGAGAGTTCTTTGCCATGAGGTGCCATGTTGAACGTCCAGTGACCATTATGAGAGAGTGAGAGCAATAATGCCAAATTTAACACACCTGCTCCCCATTTGCAACTGAGAGCTAGTAACACTAACGAGTCACATGACAGCGGGGAGGGGAAATGGCTAATTTGGCCCAATTTGGACATTTGTACTTAGGGGTGTACTCATTTTTGTTGCCAGTGGTTTAGACATTAATGGCTGTATGTTGAGTTATTTTGAGGGAGCAACAAATTGACACTGTTATACAATCTGTACAGTCACTACTTTACATTGTAGCAAAGTGTCATTTCTTCAGTGTTGTCACATGAAAATATATTTACAAAAATGTGAGGGGTGTACTCACTTTTGTGAGATACTGTAGATGTAACAAGATCTAACAAATTAAAGCCAAACTCCAGCTAACATGTTTTCCTTTCAGTATAAAGTTATAAAATAAATGAATAAAAGCTGATCATTGTAAGCACTTGGTGCATCATTGTAAGCCCTCTTACTGCTATACTTGCTGGACACCTTGGTCAGTTAGAGGAAAATGAAAATTAATAGACTTTATGGCTGGATCAACAGGTGAAAATCAAGGGGAAAAGCCTAAAGAAGGAGAACTACTGAAGTCACCACATTTAAGGTTTGGTAGGCTGCATTATATTACATTTTTGGTTTTGAGTTTAAGGCTAGGTTTACACTTCTATATGTGACTGTGGGAATCACAGTGATTCCCGCACCCATAACACTGTTGTGTGGAAACGTGCGGGGCTGCCATTCCTACTAAATTCCTCTTACGCATGTAAAATTGCAGTGTGTGTCTGGGAACCACAGAGCAATCGCATGGTCTAAAAATGCCCATGAGATTTCCCTGCAGCCGCATTTTTTAAAAGGTGTATGCACCTTTTTTTTGCAGAAATGCAAGCATGGCAACCCATTAATTTTAATGGGCTGCCGTGCCCGCGCAAACATGGCCCACAAAAACACATAGGTGTGAACCTAGCATAATACCACTTCAACTTTTTGCACTGCATTTATTGCCATGGGGTCTGCCCCTATTTCTGAAATGTTAATTGCTTAATTTTAAGGGAGCAATTAGGCTTCATAAAGCTTGATAATGTATGATTTTTTCATACCATATTGAAGCCAAAGTTTAAAAACTTACTAACATTTTCTGAAGGAAAACACTGCAGGCTAGACATTTGCTCTATAGATGCAGCATGCAGGAATTTAATGCACAGCATATGGCAACATACATGTGAGCTTAATCTCTTTTAAATTAATTTGATTTTGAATGTTGTGCACTTTCCATTAATATTATTTGAGTTACTAACTTGTGTTAGAAAAAAGGTATACCTACTAACAGTGAAGGGCTGCTTAATATACATAAATTGCCAAATGTAGACTTGAATGTGCATATAAACAACAAAGCTCCTAGATTACACAATCGTCATAAATCATGTGCCGAAAAAAGTAAAAAATGTGAAAACAATCTTTTAGGATGTAAGTAACAAAATGTGTGAACAGTCCCAATTATCATCCAATTGGATTGTAAGTATCCATAAAAATGAGAAAACAATCCAGAAAAAATATACCATCCAATTAGGTTGTAAGTAAACAAACATGAGAACAATCCCATATATTATCCCATTAGATTATAAGGGGCCAAAAAAGAACACCATTACAGTTCATGCATCACAAGTAAAGGTCACGATTCACGATGGACTGCCACCAAAGAGTATAACCCATGTGCATAATCAGGTGTCTCCTCACTTGATGTGTTGAACCCTTAAAATAATTAAAGCACTTTAATCACAACAGATCAGCAGCACCCAGGTCATAGCTCCATATTCTGCAGCTCTTGCATAAAAAAGCTCTAAGAGATACATTATATTACCAAAAGTATTGGGACGCCTGCCTTTACACGCACTTGAATTATTATGGCATCCCAATTTGAGTCTGTAGGGTTCAATATTTAGTTGGCCCACCCTTTGCTGCTATAACAGCTTCAACTCTTCTGGGAAGATTGTCCACAGGGTTTAGGAGTGTGTCTATGGGAATGTTGTACCATTCTTCCAGAAGCTCATTTGTGCAGTCAGGCAATGATCTGGGTGAGAAGGCCTGGCTCATAGTCTCTGCTCTAATTCACCCAAAAGGTGTTCTATTGGTTAAGGTCAGGAGTTTCTGCAGGCCAGTCAAGTTCCTTTACCCCAAACATGCTCATTCATGTCTTTATGGAGCTTGCTTTTTGCACTGGTGCACAGTCATGTTGGAATAGGAAGGATCCATCCCCAAAATGTTCCCACAAAATTGGGAGCATGACATTGTCCAATATGTCATGGTATGCTGATGCCTTAAGAGTTCCCTTCACTGGAACTAAGGGGCCAAGCCCGACCCCTGAAAAACAACCCCACACCATAATCCCCCCCCCTCCACCAAATGATTTGGACCAGTGCACAAAGCAAGGTCCTTAAAGACATGGATGAGCGGATTTGGGGTGGAGGTACTTGACTGGCTTGCACAGAGTCATGACCTCAACCCAACAGAACACCTTTGGGATGAATAAGAACTGAGACTGCGAGCAAGACGTTCTTGTCCACATCAGTGCCTGATCTCACAAATGCACTTCTGGAAGAATGGTCTCATCTATCTTCCTGTGAAATTTTGGCCATGATACAGATTATCATAGGAAGTAAGCATTCTCATCTCCACCTAGTGTCCTTTCTGTAAGCCATTTGTTTTCTACGGTCCATTATATTTGCAAAAAAGTAAAATGCATGAAAACACATCTAACGGGAAAAATTCAAATAATCCTAGGACCCCAAACATTGGAGGCTCCCATTTATGAGATCTGTGTCACAAATTTAGCAACTAGGTTGCAGGTTAAAACACAGAATGATGCAGGCAAGCTGCAAGTTTTAGATGCTAACTTTAGTAGCAAAAAGTGATTCTTATTGTATCTCAGTGTTTTACACAAGGTATGAATCTTGATTTTATTCTTGGATATTTTCAAAGAAACTTTTACTAGTGGAAATGGAGTTTAATTTAAACTGCCACATTGTTAATTGTTTTCTTTTAAGCTTGGTTGAGAACTTTTAGCAACTGAATTGTTATAGATGCAGTTTAACAGATGTATCTGCTACATTTTCTCCTATTATCAATTATCAGAGCTTATGAAGACAAGAGAGAAAGAGAGAGTAAATAGCTGGCGCTGTTCTCCAGAGAGTCAAGTGAACTAATTATATTGATTCAGACAGTAAAAGTGCTCTTATGACCATTGAAAATGAAATGCAACCTACCATAGGTATAAAAGGGCCACTTGTCACAACAAAATTACTTAGATCAGATTTGTTAAATCTAAAGAGAATCTAAATCTAAAGAGAATTTATTCAGCTTGCACATAAAAAAACTTTCTATTATCAGTTTAGGAAGCAAAGTTGCAAATAATTATTATTATTCATTTTATTAGTGTTGCAATATAAAATTACAACTTCTGATGTTCACAGCTCCTTCTAAATTTATTATATATGTACTACCTAATTGGAGGGTCGAGGAAGCTTGAGATTACCTAAGCCCTCTTGCTAACTCAGTACAGGATACTTTACCAGGTGTAATACCCCTGATACAGATTTGAGGCTTTTTGTTAAAAAGGTAGTGACCTATGGGTTTGTGGCAGATCCAGCATGTTCAAAGTTTGTGGTCCTGGTGAATTAATGTGGAAATTCACCAGACCAAATTCTTTGTAACTAAAATGAACTTATATTAGCTGGCTTACAAGGGTCAGTAATTGAGGCTTTGTTACTGCCAGCCCCCTTACAACAAAAGTTTGGGTTTGCACTCCCCCGCCAGAGCTGCTGTTAAATTTACTGAATCCCCTTTAAATATTTTTCCTGCAGGAGTCTGGAAAGTTTTGAAACTGTGATCAGTAGATGGGAGCAATGTAGGCTCCTGCAGACATGTCCTCCAGCTATCAGCCCATACCTCTATAGAGGCTTTCTGTTTTAAAGCCTGGGAACATGTCAGTGGACAACAAGAACTCTCATCAATTCCCCCACAGCAAATTGAAACTACAAGTCCTTCTACCCTGATATCTGTGAATGAATGACATGATTGTGTGGGCTTTCAAAAAGTGACACACTGTCGGGGGGATCAGAGGGAGATGGGACATGACCTGGAACATGGTATGTGTTCCACCCTAAATATGGGTGGAACATGTAACATGTGTCAAAGGTCAACTTAGTCTTTAATGGAAAGTGGACTCCGGTAATGAGGATGAGTTCCATTGATTGATAAGAAGGAACATTCTGAGGGAGGGGCAGAACAGTAGTAAGGGCAGATTTTGTTCAGGGGCAGAGGCAGCTTGGAGAGGACTGGAGGAAATTTCCTGCTGCATTCCTCACAAGACACTATTGACTATTGGGTATCCAGGCAGGATTTTGCACAGTATTTGTTTGAGCTTCTGGCTTTCCCTGCAAGCAGTGTGCTGTCTGAAAGGCCTTAAGTGCAGCAAGAGGTTTTGGAATGGTAAATGGTAAATGGTAAATTAGCTTCTCCCCTGACAGTTTGGGCTGGCTCACTTTAATTACAAAGATTAAGGATTGCCAATGAATACAAAACCCCTGCTGCTGATGCTCACACTACACTTTAAATGGTAATCTGCTACCCCTCCATAAAAAAAAATGATACCTGCCACCCTTACCTGCTCCTTCCACCCCTCTCAACTTATTCCAGTGCTTCATCACTGTAAACGTGCTACACAATATTTCTGCAGCAGGACAGTTGCAGCCTAATTTCTAATGTTTGGTCCAAGGTAAATCCTGCATTGTGTCTCAAAATGTGCATCCTCTTTCAGTGCTCCAGAGCTTTAAAGTTGCCACACAATGTCCTGCAGCTGGACTTCAGCTGCCAAACCTAAAATGTTTGCTGCAAGGTAAATCCTGCTTTGTATTTTTTTTTTTTTAATAATATTTTATTGAAATTCAACTCATTACAGAAATAGAAAGACATGTGATGAGCAACATAAACAAGGCTCATATCATAAAACATCGTACGCTAGGCGCACACAGCATAAGTAGGGTGCTCTGGTATCACAAAACAAAATGTCGAGGAATTTCAGAATTCAGAGTATCATATACAATTCAACCTGGTGTGTACCATACAATTTTTCACCTTAAACAGAGAGGGAAGGGAGAAAGGGAGGATAGGGTGAGTCAGGTGGGGGAAGAGGAAATTGAAGACGTCGGGCACTGGGGGGGGGGGGGTGGGGGAATGGAGGAATAGCAGAGGGAGGGGGAGATAGGGGCGTTGAGCAGGAAGGAGGGGGGTAAGACACCTGCCTGTGGCATTTGTTTGGTTTACCTTATATATAATAGGTTTAACAATAAACATCAAATAGTTATCTATCTATCTGTAAGCATCCGATTTAACCCAGCAGATAACTTTGTAGCTCGAGTCCTAGCAATACCTGTCCTAATTTCTGCACGATTAGTGTGACTGTTTGTCTGAGGCTTGCACCAGTCCACCAAGGTAGTATAGAGGGCTCAGGTCAGATCTTGGGAGTGTGTAGCAGTCCCGCAGTGGAAGTAAGGGCATGGGAATTCAGATTCCACTTGTTCGGCTTTACGGTTCCAGGCAGACAAGGGTTTTTGGTGGTGCCCACCAGTTCGGTGTTCTTCAAAGCAGTTAGATCAGTCGTTAGTTCCTCAATAGTGGGAGCAAACTCCGACATCCAGTGACGTAAAATCAACCTGCGTGCCAGCATGAGGCAGGTAACTATCCAAGGTTTGTAAATTGAGATGAGCCCTCTGAATGCCTTAGAGCCCCCTGCGACCGAACCTTCCATGTAATTGAACACCATAAGGTATACGTCTTTTGGGAGTGTCACCCCAGTCACTCTTGCAATGTATGGTATTACTTTGTCCCAAAACGAGGACACTAGAGGGCATAGCCAGAGTTTGTGTAGCAGCGATGGATAACGATCTTTACACAACGTGCATAAGTGGTGCACCACATCCTTGGACCAGCGGATGTGTGGGTAATAAGCTCCAAGAAGTATCTTAAACTGTTGTTCTCTCCAGAATTCACATATGACATAGCGTCTGGTGCACATATAACCCTGAAGGGCTTTGGTTTGAGCTTGTGTCGAGTTGATCAGTTTTTTCCAGGACTTGGCGATGGTGTGAGTTAATTTCTGAAAAAGCTCCTGATGGAGAGGTTTATATAGTTGCGATATCCTGTGTTTACCCTGATCAAGCCAAGTGTCCACCAAGTTCAAACAAAAGCGTTTGTGAGGCGTATTGCAGATGCCACTAACAAAGCTTATACATTGTCTAAAGTATAGATAATGACCCTTCGGTAAATCATACTTTTCAGCAAAAAAATGGTAACTTAGAGGACGCCCGGTACTCATGTCAAAGAGCTGCGATAATAGTGTTATCCCTCGCCGGGACCACAATGCATAGACTGAGTGCTGCTGCGCCTGTGGGAAGCCAGGGTGACGGTGAATGGGTAAATGTCGTGAGAGACGTTGGGGAGAGCCCAGTTTCTTCCTCACCTCCCGCCATGCGGCCACCGTGTCTCTAATTAGTATATTGTTGCGGAGAGATGGTGGGAGATCCCCCGTCCCACAGTGCAGCAGAGCAGTCAGGTCATGCGGGTACACCATTTGTGTTTCCAGAGAGTAATTAGTGTAGCGGGATTCCCTACTTATCCAATCTAGGCATCCTCTCATGAGGCAAGACAGGTTATAAATTCTCGCATTAGGCAGATCCACCCCCCCCTTCCTTTTTAGGTAAGTGCAGCTTGTTGAGAGAGATCCGGGGCCCTGCCAGATGAAATTCGAGAGCCCTTTGTGCAACCGTGTCACATCACTGTGTTTCAACAGTAGGGGTATCGTCTGCAGCGGGTACAGTAATTTTGGGAAAGTGGCCATCTTGTATAAATGGCATCTGCCCATGAACGAGAGGGGTAACCCCGACCAGGTCTTAAGTTCTGTTAGCATCTTGTCTATGACTGGCGTGTAGTTTAGTTGGTATATTGATTGGGGGAAGCGGCCTATTTTAACCCCTAGGTAGGTAATGTGCTGTGTAGCTATACAGAGTTTTGTGGAATCGGCCCATATTGGGGTACGTGTGGTGTTTAATGGCAGAATCTCGCTCTTGTGGAAATTTATGCGAAGGCCCGAGCACAAACGATATTCGGCAAATATTGCCTGGATCACTGGAAGATCTTGACCTGGATCAGATGTGACGATCAACACGTCATCCGCAAACATGGCGGTTCGTACTTCCTCATTGCCAACTTTGATACCGTGAAGGTCGGGGTGGGACAGCAGGAGTCTAGACAGCGGCTCAAGAGCTAGGTTAAACAACAATAGGGAGAGCGGTTATCCCTGTCTCGTCCCCTTGAATAATCGGAACGGCTGAGAGGTTATGCCCGCTATCACCACCTGAGCCACCGGCTGGGCATACATTATTCTGATTAAATGCAGAAATCTGCCCGTGAACCCTGCCGTAGTGAGCACTCGATCCAGCCATTGAATGTTTACGTTATCAAAAGCCTTCTCGGCATCAAGGGTTATAATAGCGGCTTCCGTGGTTGGGTCGGCTTTGGATGCCTCAAGAGCGAGAAGGACTTTCCTAATGTTGGAGGGGGCAGACCTGCCTTTGGTGAACCCCGATTGCGCAGGATGAATCAGAGAAGGCATGATAGAGGCCAGTCTGTCAGCCATTAGCTTTGATAGCATTTTGGAGTCTACGTTTAGAAGTGAAATCGGTCGGTAGGAGCCCGGTTCCGTAGGGTCTTTCCCTTTTTTGTAAATAAGTTTGATGTGTGCCTGGTGACCTGTGGGAAGGTACGGGTTGCCTTCAAGGATGTAATTGTACATTGCCTGTAGCTTCGGGGCTACCGAGTTCGCCGCTAGTTTGTAGAATTCTGGGGTATACCCGTCAGGGCCGGGGGATTTGCCGGGAGAGAGGGATTTGATTGCTGCTAGGACTTCCTCCAAGGTGAGGGGCGCATTTAATTGAGACAATTGCGACTCAGTGATTCGGGGAAGAGATACTTTCGAGAGCCAGTCCGAGGCCACTGCCTCGTTCATGGGTTCATGGCTGTATAAGGTCTGATAAAATTGTGTAAAAACCCTATTTATATCTCGGGGGTCCTCGACTTTTTTGCCGTCGGTGTCCTTGAGGGCGGATACCTGCGTCGGGGTGAAAGGTCCTCTACACAGAGATGCCAGCAATTTACCTGGTTTATTTCCGTAATAATGGTATTTCCAGTCCTGGTGGGATTTATAAAGTCGTTCCCGCCTCTCAGCCCAGTCATCAAAAGTAGCTTTGGCTTTTCGCCAGCGGTCCCTATTCTCAGCCGAATTGCAAGCGTGTAATGCCGATTGAGCGTCTCTCAGCAGTGAGCTGGTCGCCACGTATTCTTTGGCTGTGTTCCGCTTATATGCTGCCGCATACGAGAGGATGCGGCCTCTGAGCACTGCTTTCCCAGACTCCCAAAGGAGGGTGGGAGAGACCCCGGGCGAATCATTAGTGGAAAGAAATTCAGACCAGGCTTCCCTGATGAGAGAGGAGATTCCCGGGTCTTTAGCCAGAAAGGATGGAAATTTCCAGCAATGGGTAGCTGCCGTTTGCGAATACAACGTTAGTTTCACCGAAACAGGGGCATGGTCTGATACCGCTATGTCATGTATGCAAGGTAGTACCGTGAAGGGGAGCATAGAAGGATTAGTAAAGATATAGTCGATTCTGGTCAGCGTTTGGTGGGGAGGGGAGAAAAAGGAGTAATCTTTACCCTCAGGGTTATTTAGTCTCCATACGTCCGTGACATGCAAACCGTCCACAAAGTTGCTCAGCAGTGAGGAACCCCGTGGAGGATGGGATACAAGGGGGCCTTTCCCCGATGACCTGTCCTCGGTAGGGTGCATAAGGAGATTGAAGTCCCCAGCCACTAGAAGGGGGAGATGTATAAACGGGGCTAGTTTGCGTGTGACCGAGTGGAGGAAGGGTTCCGATGAACTGTTGGGAGCGTAGATGCCTGCGAGCGCCCATTCACGTCGGGCGGTCGCCAGTGGTGCGACCACCACCCGTCCATCAGTATCTGTGACAGAAGAAATCAGTGTGGTGGGGAGGTTTTTGTTAATGAGGATCAGGACGCCTGCTTTGCCCTTGACTGCCGGGGAACCTATAACCTGCCCAACCCATAGTTTGCGCATGCGGTGGAACTCCTTTGCTTCGAGGTGTGTTTCCTGAAGGACCGCGATGTCGGCTCTCAGACGTTTCAGGTGTCTGAGAATCGCCATTCTCTTATTGGGGGACCTGAGGCCTTTGACGTTCCATGAGATCACGCTAATGGCAGGATCCATGAAGAATGCAAAAGGTGCTGATCAATGTTCTTAAGAATGTGAGCTATTAGTGTGCTATTTGGTATAGATGCCTGGGGAGTGATAGGCAGTATGTCTAACGTGAGCCTGGTAGATGCAAGTGTCAGTGAGGTAACTAGGGTCAGCAAGGAAAGTTCAAAAGGGGCAATGGGGTGACAGGAGTGGGGGTAGCAAAAAAAGTTCTCAAACTTCTCTTTTTTCCTCATGTGTGATCGCACACATGCATAGGACAGCGTTACCGGGATGCAGCCGAGTAGCCCGCCTGGAAGGATAGTCAAGCGTACATTGAAGTGTCACGCTGCGCAGGATCCAAAGAGATGGGGAGGACCCGCACTTCCATGTGGTACACCGTCTCATACCGGTAAAGTTGTGCGGGCCGAGCGGCCGCATGGTGATCAAGAGAGAAACCATAACCTTAAAGTAACTAGTCATACCTTCAATCAGTATAACAACAACTGTAAACATAGTTTGTGCACAACCGTGCAAACATTACACTTCGCGGTGCGCCATTGCAGGCAGTGAAAATGTCCGCCTACAACAGCGCCCCCCCGAAGGGATCGTATGAAGCATATTACAACATAGCATAACCTGGTGTGTTAACATCATGTGCAATCATGAGCAACTTATAGTTACCACTAGGCCGGCTGCCTAGGTCCTGGGGTGAACACAGGATATACGCGTTGCAAGCTAACATAACCACATGCGATGAGCCCTTAGGGCACCTTCAATTCACATTCAGCGATTCCTCTGGCGAAAGGCTGGGCCGGACACTCGTTGTCGTTTGGCTGGGTCTCTTCTTGGACTCCGTTGCTCCTTTGTACCTTGAGGGCGCTGGGGAGAAGGCGTAGAGGGTGGGTCCAGGGTGATGTGGTAATGGCGCTGTATGAAGTGACAGGCCTCATCCGGGGTGGTAAAGGATTTCTGTTCTCCAGCAGAGTCCGTGAGGCGTAGAGTGGCAGGATAAGCCAAAGTAAATTTCACAGATTTGTGGAACAGAGCCTGGCAAATGGGCTGGAATGCTTTCCTGCGGCGGGAAACCTCCTGGGAGTAGTCGGCGAAAATTAAAAGTTTGTGGCCGTCGATTTGCAGATTTATTGCGTTGCAAAAAGACTTCAGGATATTTTGTCTGTCCATGTAGTTGAGATAGCGCACTATCACCGCTCTAGGAGTGCATCTGTCGTTGGAAGGGGCTCCCAGGCGGTGGGCTCGTTCCACCGAGCAGGCTGACTGGATCCCCAGGGCTTGGGGCAGCCTAATGGAGGCCAGGCCACGGAGAGTGTCGGCGCCAAATGTTTCAGGCAGCCCTATAATCCGTAGATTATTTCGTCTGGACCTGTTCTCTAAGTCGTCCACCTTTTCAAGTAGGTACCTTTGTGTCTCCCTGGCTTGCTGGTCCAGGGCAAAAGATCCCTGCAATTCATCCTCCAGGTCAGACATCCTGTGTTCCATGTCTGTCAGTCTATGGGCATGGTCGCCGAGCTCCTTCCGGAGCTGTGAGATCCCCTCAGAGACGGCCTTGTCCACGGCATCCTTAATTGTTGGGGACAAAAGAGAGGCCACCGCTTGTGCCAGGGTTACTATTTGTGCCTCCGGTATGGGATGCGATGGAGGATTGGGTGTGGTGGAGGTCTGAATGGGAGCGGCGTCCTCCATGGCCGCTTCGCTGGAGGCCGCAAGTGAAGCCGCGGCCTTGATTTGAGCCGGCGCCGGAGCGGCGCCGTGATGGAGAAATTTGTCCATAGCCGCTCGGTCCCCGAGGTGCGCCATGAGTGGTAGGCAGCGTTTTAGGCTCGATTGGGCTCTAAATGCCGATTAATAGAAGGTTCGTCCCGGAGCCGATGTCCCGCACTGCTTCCTACATGGGCGCCGGAACCAGAAGTCCCCTGCTTTGTATTTTAGTGCCCAGGCCCTGTAAAGATACTACACAACATTTCTGCAAGTGGATTTCCTCTGGAAAATTTATACTGCTTGCCTATGCCAAAGCACCTGCACTTAAAAATATTATTCGCTCGTTGTATCTTAGATCTAAGATAAAAGACCCCTCATCTAGTAACCATATTGAAAAAAACACAGGGCTTTAATCATGCTGCCCAGAAAAGCATATATAGCCATAAAGATCAGAATTAAAAACGAATAATGCTTCATTAAAAATTCATATTCATAAAAAAATATATTACATGAGTTGTATGGGACAAACAGTATACAGGCAAATGTCCTGACAAAATTGTGTCGTGTCTACAAGTTTTGCAGCTAATCCACTTCTTCAGGATAAGGGCAGCCATACATGTCTTCAAATTCATAATGACTCCATCTAAGGAGACAAATAAATGAATTGGCATACTCCACAGTAATAATAAAAGTAACCAGAGTATATTGCTATATGAATCAAAGATAATTCTTAACAACAGAAATAATTGTAATTGTCAGTAACATCATGGTGAAACATCTGATAAGGAGAAAAAAAATTGCAACAACAAGGGAAACTAGGGGAAAATCACATCTTTATAAGAAAAAACACTTCTCTCCCTCTCAAACTGTGGCCTAACCAAGCGACTTAGCTAGTGTCTAGCCACTGAACAATAGTTATAGCTATTGTCTTATTATTGTGGTTATTGTCTCTCAAATAATACTCTGTTTTTGCAAGCTAAATTTTCCCTTGTCCATTTCTGTTTGAAGCCTATTCAATTGCTCTCTTCTGATTCTAGTCAAATTTTACCAATCACAAAGGTCTGTATTTTGAAACTTTGTGAATAATTGGGGTGCATGGGTTGAAGCAGGGGTCTATAAACTATGGCCCTACAGTTGTTCAGGAACTACAACTCCCATCATGAGTAGTCGTGTCTGTGAATCTCAGAGTTTTACAATGCCCCATGGGATGTGCAGTTCCACAACAGCTGGAGGGCCATAGTTTAAGGATCCCTGGGTTGGAGGGTTGGACTTTTGAAGTATTTGTGTGCTCTTTTTGTCCACTCTGTTTTGAGTTTTATTCAACTTTTAGGACAATGCGGTATGGTACTGGGGGAAAAAAAATAAGCTCACAAACTATACTATTAACTTTCCTATAGATTTTAGATCTGTAATGGCTGCTACGTCCTACTTCTGACTCAAGATTCAATTAGAGAGCCAAATGAGAAAGGTGAATGGTGGTGTGACCATTTTCTTAGGGTCCATTTATGTGGGGTCAAACCTGTTGTGGTTCTTTAAACTGGCTGACCAATGCACCACAACATGTATAAAAAGGCCATCAGACCCAGGTCCAACTTTACAAAATAATGATAAGAAAAAAGTGCAGGGCAATGACAAAACTATGACAGTTCTAGAAATATCCAAATAAAGCATATGTCAAAGACAGAAAACAGCAGGAATGCCCATTACATGGTGAATTATACATGTGACATATAAAACTTCCAAATGCCCAAAGGTGTTAAATCCCGCCACCAAAGGTAACTGTGGTGGCTCACATCAGACGAATGGTCCCTGAGCTAACAGGCAGGTGATATCATGTTTTCCCCTGCAGGGGGTGCAACTGTACTGTGTTGATAGCACCATGCATCAGTCAGTCTTTCTTCACTAAGACAAGTCTTAAGACATCTACAAAAAGAATGATAGGTGTGAGTCTACCCACGAGACATATTAAAGTTTTTTTTTTATATCAATAACTTTTATTGAATTTTTTTTTATGTTTAACCACTTGCCGTCTGCGTACGGTAATAGTACTGCGGCAAAGTGGCTCGTTATCGTCTGACGACGTAGATCTATGTCATCAGACACTCCCCTTTCTCGGCCCGCCGGAGGCTCGCTCCCGCTGTATTCAGTCACAGCGGGAGTCGGGCCAGGGGAGGAGCAGCGGCGATCGCCGCTGCTCTTCCCCGATCGTCGGGTATCTAGTGTGGAGATCCGCCCGCTTGTGTAAACACAAGCGGGCGGATCTCCTAAGTGACAGGCAGGGTCAGATTGCAGGGTTCAGCATAGCTGAACCCTGGATCTGTCCTTGTGTCACTCAGTCACCTCCCCCCACACACGTCAGTAAGCACCAGGCATACATTAACCTCTCCCTCTCCAATAAAATGAACCCCTTCCCTGCCAGTGTAATTTTTACAGTAACAGTGCATATATATAGCACTGATTACTGCAGTAATGTCACTGGTAACCCCAAAAGTGTAAAAAATGTCAGTCAAGGGTCCGATCTGTCCGCCGCAATGTCGCAGTCCCGCAAAAAAAAACGCAGATCGCCGCCATTACTCGTTAAAAAAAAAAACACCAAAAATGACAGAAATATTTCCCTTAGATAGTAAACGCAATAACTTTTGCGCAAACCAATCAAAATACGCTTATTGTGAATTTTTTTACCAAACATAGGTAGCAGAAAACAAATTGGCCAAAAATTTAAAAAAATTTTGATTTTTACATTTTTTTGGGGGGCATTTCATATAAAAGAATGTGAAAAATATTGTTGTTTTTTCAAAATTTATGCTCTTTCTTTGTTTATAGCGCAAAAAGTAAAAATCGCACGGGTGATCAAATACCACCAAAAGAAAGCTCTGTTTATGGGAAAAAAAGGATGTAAATTTCGTTTGGGTATGGCATCGCACGGCCACGCAATTGTCAGTTAAAGTCGCACAGCGCCGAATCGCAAAAAGTGGCCCAGACGTAAGACAGCAAAATCCTCTAGTGGTAAAGTGGTTAAACATTCAAACAGGTAGACCCACACATTACACATTGGTAAATAGTAGGTTACAGTTATAACATTTGTTATTTTTGGACATGTAAATCAGCACAAAATCTATTTTTCT
Organism: Pelophylax lessonae; assembly: GCF_965119305.1. Taxonomy (NCBI): domain Eukaryota; kingdom Metazoa; phylum Chordata; class Amphibia; order Anura; family Ranidae; genus Pelophylax; species Pelophylax lessonae. Next base: position 120,439,972 of record NC_138776.1, on the reverse strand, counting down.
ATTGTGGAACACAAAAGGGTATCATAAACCATTGTATTTTTCTGTCCATATCATCCAGTTCCGATCAAATTTCTTACATGTTAAAGAGTTAATCGCAAGGAGGCATTCAAATATATGATTCCGATGAACTAATGTTACCACATCAGAGTAGTTAATAGAGAGAGCGTTTTTCCAGGGTTTGGGCTTCTAGAAGAATGTGGGTAATGTCTGATCTGAAGTTGGGGGGGAATTTTTCTATTCCTAGGTGGAGAATTGCTAATGCTGGGTTTGGGGGTGTTAAGATTCCTTTAATTGATGATATCATCTGAATGTCTGGTTCCATAAGCTTGTTAGACTCGGCATTTCCAGAAGGTGGATAGGAGATTGGCCACATTTTCTCCAGCATAGGGGCGATAGTATTAGGAAATATGTGGCCAGTCTAAGTGGAGTGTAGTGCCATCTATTGGTTATTTTGAGCATCATTTCCCAATGGTTGACACAATGGGATGTTTTGTGGATTTCCCTAAAGGCATATTGTCATTTGTCACCTGAGAATGTGGTGCCTAGATCTATTTCCCATTTTCTAATTGCTGCTGTTGTTGTTTGTTTTCCACGGAGGTTATAATATAATGATATTCCTTTAGTGTTATGCTTAGGGAGTGAATAGAGTTGCCATGCTTTAGCTGGGACTTTTTTTTTTGGGATGGGGTGTGATTTTAGGAAGTGTGAGATGTGTACACATCAAAAGAGCATGTTGCTTGGCAGGTCATAGTCCGTCATTATTTGTTCTGCAGTTCATTATTTGTTCTGCAGTTTTAGGTTGGATGAGACATATTAAAGTTAAAAAGAATCACAAACCCCTTCAAGAAATTTGACAGATCTTGTCAAGCATGAGTCTAAAAGCTCAAATTGAGATGTGTTAGATATGTACACATTTGCCAAAGTACAGGCTTGTCCACACATTTTACCCCTCAAGAATAGGCATCTCTGTGAATCTATCATCTGGTCTTCGTATTCCCACTATATAGATCGTGGACAAAACAAATGAGACACCACAGAAGAGTAACTGTGATATGATTGAGAACATCAATGGTCTCCTAATCTCTGGGGTTTAGATATATTAAAGCGAGTTTCCTGAAGAAATGCAATTTGCACCTTCATTCTCCAAAGCTCTCTTAGAAGTTGGGATCATTTTTACAGGGCATTGACTGCCTTCACATTTAGGGATAGCAATTTCTGAGGCTCCATTTATTCTACCTACTAATGCTAGAATTATACTAATATGGTTGCCAAATTAGGTGAGAGGGGAAAAAAAGAGAGATAATTTGAAAAAGGGAAGTAAAAAAAACAAAGAAAAGGCTTAATTTAGCCAATTATCCACTATACTACACTACCCATAGGAGCATGTGGTGTGGAATGTGCCATGAAGGGAAGGTGGTAAGGGAGGGTGGTCAAAGAAGTTGCAACCAAAACCCGCCAATGCAGTCAACATATGGTCTTGTATCACCTCTCGGGGGTGTCTAATATAGGCAATGAGCAGAGTAACTAAAAAAAAAAAAAAAAGTAGAGAGAAAAAAAAAATGATGCCTAATAAGGCTTCATGCACATAAAATTATGTATAAATGATCATGTATACATGATCCACCAGGTCCTCACTTGTCCTCACTTGTTTTTCCATGATATGTCTTAATTGTTTAAACCCATGTTCAATAGCCACATTACGTTCTTTATAATTACTTTGAAAAAAAATCCTCCATATTGATGTTTCTATTTTGTAACAAATATAAAATGCCATTGCTGCAGGTGGGAAACCCCAAAATTTTTCAGGGAGCATGTGCTGGCTCCAAAGTGGCACAGGCAGCGGCACTTCCAACACTAGTATTGGCAGGTCATTCCAGGCATCAGTGGGCACCGATCTACAGTATCTCACAAATGTAAGTACACCCCTCACATTTTTGTAAATATTTTATTGTATCTGTTTATGTAACAACACTGAAGAAATTACACTGTGCTACAATGTAAGGCAGTGAGTGTACAGCTTATATAACAGTGTAAATTTGCTGTCCCCTCAAACTAACTCAACACACAGCCAATAATGTCTAAAATCAATGGCAACAAAAGTGAGTACACCCCTAAGTGCAAATGTCCAAATTGGGCCTAAAGTGTCAAAATTGTGTGTGCCCATCATTATTTTTCAGCACTGTCTTAACCCTCCTGGGTATAGAGTTCACCAGAGCTTCACAGGTTGCCACTGGAATCCTCTTCCACTCCTCCATGACAACATCACAGGGCTGGTGGATGTTAGAGACCTTGCACTCCTCTACCTTTTGTTTGACAATGCCCAACAGATGCTTAATAGGGTTTAGATCTGGAGACATGCTTGGCCAGTCCATCACCTTTACCCTCAGCTTCTTTAGCAAGGCAGTGGTCATCTTGGAGGTGTGCTTGGGGTCGTTATCATGTTGGAATACTGCCCCAGATGCCCACTCTCCGAAGGCAGGGGATCATGCACTGCTTCAGTATGTCATAGTATATGTTGGCATTCATGGTTCCCTCAATGAACTGTAGCTCCTCAGTGCCGGCAGCACTCATGCAGCCCGAGACCATGACGCTTCCACTACACTACCATGCTTGACTGTAGGCAAGACACACTTGTATTTGTACTCCTCACCTGGTTGCCCCCACACACACTTGATACAATCTGAACCAAATAAGTTTATCTTGGTCTCATCAGACCACAAGACATGGTTCCAGTAATCCATGTCCTTAGTCTGCTTGTCTTCAGCAAACTGTTTTCAGGCTTTCTTGTGCATCATCTTTAGAAGAGGCTTCCTTCTGGGACGACAGCCATGCAGACCAATTTGATGCAGCGTGCGGCATATGGTCTGAGCATTGACAGGCAGACCCCCCACCCCTTCAACCTCTGCCGCAATGCTGGCAGCACTCATACATGAATTTCCCAAAGACAACCTCTGGATATGATGCTGAGCACGTGCACTCACTCACACAAACTTCTTTGGTCAACCATGGTGAAGCCTGTTCTGAGTGGAACCTGTCCTGTTAAACTGCTGTATGGTCTTGGCCACCATGCTGCAGCTCAGTTTCAGGGTCTTTGCAATCTTCTTATAGCATAGGCCATCTTTATGTAGAGCATCAATTCTTTTTTTTCTGAATGTCAGAGAGTTCTTTGCCATGAGGTGCCATGTCAAACTTCCAGTGACCAATATGAGAAAGTGAGAGCGAGATAACACCAAATTTAGCACACCTTCTCCCCATTCACACCTGAGACCTTGTAACACTAATGATTCAACGGGGAGGGAATATGGCTAATTGGGCCCAATTTGGACTTTTTTACTTAGGGGTGTACTCACTTTTGTTGCCAGCGGTTTAGACATTAATGGCTGTGTGTTGAGTTATTTTTAGGAGACAGTACATTTACACTGTTATGCAAGCTGTACACTCACTACTTTACATTGTATCAAAGTGTCATTTCTTCAGTGTTGTCACATAAAAAAATATAATAAAATATATACAAAATGTGAGGGGTGTACTCACTTTTGTGAGATACTGTATGTGAGTGCACTACTTTTATTGTTACTTGGGCTTTTAAATAAACTTGGTGCACTATGATTGCTTTCCCTGGTCTGCGTTTTATTTAACCCCATATGAATGCAATATCCCTATGATGTTCTCAGAGGCAATTTGAATGGATAAAGGAATGACAGAGAGTCATTAAATATTTGAGGGCATTGGTGACCTACTTATAACAAGTAGTCCATGCCCGCTACTGAGTGAGAACCCAGATGGGGGAGTGCGGAAGAGTACTTTTGTAATTATCCTAAGGGGCAATTCTTACTTGAAGAACTTATTACAGCACTTTGATTTTGTGACACTATTTAGCACCAGATGCACTTTTTTTGCAATAGATGTTTGTCTATGGTGAAATAGTAAACAACAGTAATAAAGACGTGAATATGTAATACCATATAAAGGACACATAGATTGAGCAATATAATTGTTCTATATATCAACGTTTGTACCAGCCAGTCCAAGGTTTCCAGACTTTGGTAAAAACAACCTGTTTGTGAAGACTAAGAGACAGTAGTTTCTCATACTTGAAATGGTGGTTTGTTAAAGCAATTACTTTTGACAGATTAGGAGCTCAAGTGTTTCTCCAATGGCTTATTGTAATAATCCTAGCTGGCAGTAGGATACGCATAACAAAAGTGTGACATACTCGTGGGAAAATTTTGTTTCCCACTTTTAGAATTGCTAAGGCCAGGGTAGGGGATATAAAGACACTTGTAATATCAGATATAATCAGGAATATCTTCTGCCAGAAGCCTGTCAGATTTTGGTAGGACCATAGAATATGCACCAATTTCCCATGTTCCCACATTTGTGCCAGCATAAGGGAAAGTTGGAGGAAGAAAATTTAGCAAGGCAATATGGGGTATATTACCATTGTTATTGACACCGTGGATCACTTTAAAAATTGATTGAAAGGCAGTAATCCACTGGGAAGGAGTGAAATATGTTTGAAAGTCTGCCTCACACAGGGAGAGCTTTGTAGTCTTGGGAAACAGATCAATACATTATAAAAGAAGGAGATGCCTTTATTAAACATGGTAGTTTACTTATAAAATCACCAAACCTTGGGATGGGTGGTAGCTACTGGAGGAGGATATTTGGCAATAAAGTGGAATAGGAAGGTGCAAGTAAAATATTAAGCTTTGGGTAGCCCGCATTCCGTCACCAAAGTCTCTAGGCTTTTGGGTGTATGACTATTCAGAAGATCAATAATCTAATTTATACCATGATGGAGTTGCCTAACAGATAGGGATGGGATCAGTGATTCTAAGACTAGAATAGGTAGGTGTATATCATTGTTGTGTAGGTTAGAAACCATAGGGCTATAGAAGGTTCCTCATGCCCGTAGTGAGTCTTGAGTCTGTATGTAACGCTCCTGCGTTTTTATAGTAAGCTGGATTTGCAGCTGCAGAATCTCCACTCAGTAGTCATGTAGAGATGTGTTGAAATACCAGATCCAACTCTCCAGACTCATCACTGTGGGCCTGTCTGCTTCAGCATACAGATATACACACACTCAATAAGATGTTCCTGGAGTGATGGGATGTATATGACAGTATGGAGGTGATGTGCTGAAGGGACAGGTGTGAGCAGTGACAGCAATAATAAGCACTTGATAGTAATGTTCAGGAGAGTAGTAGATGGTAATAGGTAGAAATGCAGATAGGTTAGTAATCATGTATGGTAACAGGTGGTAAGGACAGCAGATGATATACAGGAGAGACTAACCAAGTGCAAGGATAGATGGTAGTAGACTCAAGAGCTAGCAATCTATGTAACAGTGCAGATGATAGAATTAGTATGCATAGATAGTAACAGTCCTTAATGTGCAGAAGTAGATAGTGTAAGTTAGTTATGGAGGAATCCCCTGTGGGGTACTTATCACTAGTAAGGTTAGTAAGTAGAGGGGTCCGGTAGTGAGGGAGTGATCCGGTAGCGAGATACGGGATCAGTAGCGAGGTTCCGGTCTGTTCCAGGTAAAGGAGAATAGCTGGAGGCTCCGGCAGCATAAGACAAGGCTTGTGAGCATGCGGTAACATTGAACGAACAATGTGAGAGAGAAAGCCGGCGATTGAAATAGCCGCTCAGAGCGGCGCTCAGGGATGATGTCATCTGGCTTAAAGGTATATGCGTTCCACCTAACTAAAAGGTGGGACGCAATATGAAGAGGAAAATGGGCAATAAGGGTACCAAAGGTACCACAATCTTACACTGTAGAGGGAAGGATGGGATCAGTGATTCTAAGGTGTATATCATTGCTGTGTGGGTTAGAAATCATAGGGCTGTAGAGGTTTCCCCATGCCCGTAGTGCGTCTTGAGTCTGTAGAGGGAGGGTATTCAGCTCTATTGGCTTCCATAGGTCTGGCAGATTTCTTTGTTTATCCATAACACATTTTTATCATTACTGAACCAGTACTTTAATTGGCCTAGTTGAGTGGTCACATATTAATCCTGAATGTCCACTTTGACTGCACCTCCAACTTTTCTGTAGCACCAGATTTGTTATATATTTTCAAGTTTTTTTGATTTGTTGCAAATTGAGATATATTTATATTGATTTTTATAGATTTTTTGCTTTGTATTGCCATCAATTTAAGAATTATGATGATAGGGGAGTGCTGCTCTATATTGTATCTATAATTAAAAGCTTTTTTTTTTTTTTTTCATTTTGGGGCTGTACCTATGATTCGGTGTGCTGTTTTCACCACATGAGACAGGCACTTCTTTTCCAGTGCTCTGTAGTGTGGTATGCCAGCTACAGGGTGAAGTAAGAGTACTCTCAAAAGTGCAATGACAAAAACTGACCAGATGCCTTAAGGGAAATCCAGACGTTTTAATCTCTTGAGGAATAACAATCTTTTGTACTTTTTTCACTAGAAAACAAGCATTTTGAGACTTTCTAGTGAGTGCCCATTTTATTTTATCACTCCACATTTGAATGTCAGTGTACACAGTTGTGGTAGGTCCTAAAAGCTTGATTTATAATTAAGGATGAGTTTTAAGTAGAATTAAACCTTAATTGTATGGCAATTTAGTTTGCTAACACACTGTTTATCACAAAAAGTGCATTTGTTTAAAAAAAAAACCCACATTTTTACCTAAATTCACACTTTGCAGCATTATAGAGCTACTAATTTTCCAGCAGTGAGCTATACCAGCATAGTGTGTTTAAATAGTAACAAGGTGTACAGCGCTCAATATAAAACCGAACAAGAGGTTGATCAAACTGACCACAATGACCTTTGGAAATTATGAACACATGATCCCATAATGAAATGAACACCAATAAAATATATAATAAAATATATTATAAAAGTCCATAAAAAGTCCATATAAAAAGATGAACCCCTCAGAAGAAAAATCCCATTCACTGTGTGCTGGTTGTAATAACAGAAAACCTCCACCAATCACCAAATACTGTGGCCGCTTACCAGAATGTGTATATCCCCATTACAGAGATCCACACTAGCTCCAATGGTAAGTAATTCAAGGCACAACGATCAGCTGTAAAGGTATTAGATCCTATTCTCAGAACCACTAACACTCCAGGGATATTTTCCAGAACGATCAGTAAACACCCTCATGGATGATTTCACCAGGGATAAATCATGGGGTTAACAAAAATAAAGAAAGGGAGACTCCTCATGGTGAAATATGCAGAGACACTTAATTTAATGTAATGAAAGATTTTACACTCACATGTCACAAAAACATAATCCGCATTACTGGTGTCCTGCAGAGGTGTTCCCTTTGAATGGTTTGGTGAATCGTGGATAGCTGAAGACTCCGACCAAAGCTAGTACACCGGGGAGATGCACGAGATGCGCAAGATGCCGGTTCCCCTACCGGTTTCGTCAGAAGGTGACGTCTTCAGGGGGCATGGCTAACCTCCACTAGCTCTCGCTTTTAATGGCCGATAGATCCGGAAGAGGGAGGGCAACATGCTTTCCAGCCAGTGTCCATAGTGTTTTTAAACCCTGTTAAAAGCCTGTGTAATAGGTTGACATCACATAAACACAACTGGGAAACAGGGATCTGGCAGACAGTGTTATCACCCAATAAGAGCCTTTACAAGGATATTGGGTATTATTTTAATAAAAGTTGTATATTTAAAATGATTGTAATTATTTTTTAAATTACATTTAGTGATTTGGTATACATATACATTAACTAAAAATGTTAAATAAGTTCAGAGCACATACCTACAATTTATAAAATGCTTTCACTGAAAAATGAATGTTAAAGAGGCAATCATCAAAGTAGTTACTGTATCTTAACAATTAAACATTTTTTGCCACACATTCCATTAAATATCAGTGCTCACTCATAATTTGTTCTTAGAGAGTTGTTGTGTTTTATGGCACTGCTTCTATTTCTGGTAACACAAATGAACTTTTGGAATTTTAAGGCTTTAAATAAATCTGTTCCTGTGCTTATGCCAAATGCCAGCAGCAAATATGCCAAAGCAGCTTAGAAGAGATAGCTAGCTTTCCCCAAACCCTTTGTAGTTCAGTTTCCTTCCTCGGGCAAACTATGTCTCAAATCATCAGGAGCTTTGTGAATTTACTTGTAAATGGGGCGAGAATATCTAGAATAGAAAAGAAACAACAAGCTAGGAACCTAACGCATTATTTCTCTGTAGGCCTATTGCCTATTTTTCTTTGCTTTTCTTACGCACAACGCCACTTGATGATATTTTAGATATGCTGGTTATCATGGTGTTTTGTTCTAGCTAAACTTGAGAGGAATACAAAATGTCACATGCTTTCTATGTGAGCAAAACAAGGCAAAGTAATATCAAAGCATAAAGTGGACGAAATAATGTTTCTTTCTTTTTTTATGTCTACTGTAAAGCTTTTCATTGCATTGCAACAGTCTGCATTTAAAGAAAAAAAAAATACATATTTGATTGTCAGTATTTGTTAATTCCATTTAGTATTTGTTTATGTACATGATGATGTTGATCACTGGTGCCTCTTAATCACCAATCACAAAGAGATGACAGTTTCATTGAAATATAAGGGCAAGGTTACTAAGTCAAAATGCACAAAAAAGTGACATGTCAACGGGGCCTAAAAGCGTTCGACGTCAGACATGCGATTTATGTTATTTGGCAAGATATCAGTTAGGCTCTGTATGTGGCATTATAGACCGCAACAGATATGCCAGGGCCACTACAAATGAAGTGTATCTAAATTACAAGCTTAAATGATTTATAGCAGGATCAACAGATATTTTTGTACTCTGCACAGTAAACGGATATAGCAAAAGGCTTTTAATGTTTTATTTAGCAGACTAAAGGGAGCACATTAGAAAAATGTGTTGTTAAGGTTTACATGCATTAAAAAGGAAAATCTGATATATAAACTTCAACGTGTAATTTCAAAAGTAATTTCAGTGTTTTTAAACATGCAATTTTCATTAAAATAATGGCTGTGAAATCCTGCCATAAAGGTCCTTGTTCAGGCACTTCTTTTTAAAGAGTGACAACACTTTGTCTGTGTCTCCTAATTGCTCTCATGTGTTGTCATGTTGTAAGGTCATGTCAATGCTCACCATACGTAGACAGGAAATTGCTGCAAAGAGGTCAAAAGTGAAAACAGTATTTTGTTACGCAGTATTTTTAAAAATACAGTAAATGTTATGGAGCTGGGGTTTACATCTATTTTAGGAAAAAAAAATGAATGTTTTGTTATTGTTGGCCCACTTACTCTTTATTCCATCACGTTTGTACATTATGAAATCTTATAATATAAACAAAGCTGCGCTAAAAATTGAACATTATTAGAACTGTATATAGTATTAGGTGCAATAGTCCATATAAAGTCCTATCAACAAAAATTAGTGAAAAATAAGTGAAGAATAGTAGAACAATAGTAGAAAATTCTTGACTAAAAGTGTCCAAATAATCCGTATAAAATAAGTGCATCCAAATTGAAGTGTCGCTCTTCAATACAGGGATTATCACTAATGTGCGCAAACTGCTTACCAGAAAAAATTTTATAAAGTGCCTGATTTGTGATGTATATTCTCCGGATCCACAGTATGACCGAAGATTAAGGAAGACACTTGGATGAATTCCGGCCTCAGATGACACGATGCACTCAGTAGGCGTCAAACGTGTGCATGTAAAAAATATGAAAACTCATAGCGTGATACTGTATTTAGATAAGAAGGTGCACGTACCACATATATTACCACCTATATGTGTAGTCCACCGTACAGATTGGGGATTAAGTGCTAAATTGAAAGACAGTAACCTCCACCGACACCACGAACTGCTTACCAGACACACTTATAAGTGTAGCAAGAGAGAGATATAGATCCAGATGTGTGCCAGACGTCAGTCATAAGCGTGACCTCCACCCACATATACAAACTGCTTACCAGATGTATAGAATTAGGTGCCAAATAACAGATACCAATTCACTTATAAGAGATATAGCCAAAGGAGGGTAGAACCCACAGGAGTACCAAACTTCAGTCCAAAGCCGTGACCACCACTGACATATACAACTGCTTACCAGATGTACACTTATAAAGTGCAGACAGCAAGTACTGATCCCCTCAGGAGCATGGATTGTACAGGTCCCAACAGATGTACATTTAATGAAGTGCAGACAGCAGATACTGATCCCCTCAGGAGCATGGAATATACAGGTCCCAACTGAGAGAAGATAAAACAGCAAAGGATAAAAGCGCTGTAATAAAGCCACCGGCCGGTCGGCTCTTACCACCCGTCCTCACGTCTCGTGTTGGTGACGTCAGCACGCCGCCACCGACGTACGTTTCATCAGAATTGGCATTTTCAAGGTACCTTTCAAGGTTGTTTATATTATTTCTTTTGGGTGTATGTCACACTTTAAGTTGCTGCTTTGATTCACTATTATCTAGCGCGGTTACCCCCCCCCCCCATATAATGACATTATGAAATCTGTCCATTGTTTCACTCGACGCACTCTCCAGTGACATTGTCATCTTTTCTGCCCTTTGCCAAAAACAGGGCATCACACTGTAACCTATTTTTTTTAATATAGTTACATAGTTGGTAAGTTTGAATAAATACACTAGTCCATCCAGTTCAACCTTTGTGAGTGTGTGTGTGTTCATGTCGATAATCATTTCCCAAATCTCTGTATATCAATCAGCCATTTTTTTTTTTACCACTGACAGATAAAGCTAAAACCTTGTTACAATGGCATCTGAAAATTGGTGGGATATATTAGGCAGCAAGTGAACATGTCCATGAAGATGTTTTGGTGAAAGCAGAAAAAAATGGGCATCCCAGTTTGTTGTGTATGGGACTGTGAAGCCCATAGTGACCTATGTCCACAGTCAAAAGCTTCTACAATAGTCACATGAACATAAGAACTGGACTACAGAGCAAGGGAAGAAGGTGGCCTGGTCTAATGAATCACGATTTCTTTTACATCATGAGGATGGCCGGGTGCATGTGCATCACTTACCTGGGGAAGAGATGGCATCAGAATGCTGTATAAGGAGGCAAGTCAGCAGAGGCAGTGTGATGCTTTGGGCAATGTTCTACTGGGAAACCTTGGGTTCTGCTATTGATGTGTATGTTACTTTGAAGTGTCCAGGGCCTATCCTGGGTGGGTGCACAGAGTCCCTGTGCCAGGAGCCTCCTCTCCTTGTGTGTATCACACACAGCAGGCATCTCCTGCTGTGACACATAGCTTGGGTCTTAAAATGCTGGGCATTTGCTGAAACAAAGTCCCGCCTTCTAGACTAGGTCCTGTGATAGGTGGCACACTGATCCAATGCTGGGAAATTGGATCAGTGTGACGTTTATCATAGCAGCAGGTCTAGGAGGCAGGACTTTGTTAAAGTGTCCGCCCACAAAATTCAAAAGCGTTGTGACACAGCGGGAGATCGCCGCTCTGTGATGCAGGCACTGATAAGGCTGCATTTGGTGGACTTTAAAAAGACTGAATTTGGTGGGCACTGGTAGGCTGCATTTGATGGGCACTGATAAGGCTGCAATTGATGTGCACTGGTAGGCTGTATTTGATGGCCACTGGTAGGCTGCATTTGTTGGGCACTGGCAGGCTGCCTTTGGTGGGCACTGGTAGGCTGCCTTTAGTGGGCACTGGTAGGCAGCATTTGGTGGGCACTAGTAGTATGTGTTTGGGCAATGGTAAGCTGCATTTAGTTGGCACTGGTAGGCTACATTTTATGGGCACTGAAAAGGCTGCATTTTGTGGGCACTGGTAGGCTTCATTTGGTTGGCACTGATAGGCTGCATTTGATGGGCACTGGTAGGCGGCATTTTGTTTGCACTGATAAGCTGCATTTGATAGGCACCGATAAGGCTGCATTTGATGGGCACTGATAGGGCTGCATTTAATGGGCACTGATAATACTGCATTTAGTGGGCACTGGTATCCTGCATTTGTTGGGCGCTGATAAGGCTGCATTTGGTGGGCACTGTTAGGCTGCATTTGATGGACACTGGTAGGCTGCATTTGGCAGGAACTGATGAAGCTGCATTTAATGGGTACTGATGAGGCTGCATTTGATGGGCACTGTTGAGGCTGCATTTGATGGGCACTAATAAGGCTGCATTTGATGGGCACTAATATGACTGCATTTGGTGGGCACTGGTAGGCTGAGTTTGGTGGGCACTGATAAGGCTGCATGTGGTGGGGTAGTGGTAGGCTGCACTTGAAGGACACTGGTAGGCTGCATTTGTAGGACACTGATAAGACTGCATTTGTAGGGCACTGATAAGGCTGCATTTGGATGGCACTGCTAGGCTGCATTTGATGGGCACTGACAAGGCAGCTTTTGATGGGAAATGGTAGGTTGCATTTGGTTGGTACTGGTAGGTTGCATTTGGTTGGCACTGGTAGGCTGCATTTGATGGGCACTGGTGGGTTGCATTCTATGGGCACTGGTAGGCTGCATTTGGTGGGCACTGGTAGGCTGCATTTGATAGGCACTGATAAGGCTGCATTTGATGGGCACTGGTAGGGCTGTATTTGGTTGGCAAAGGCATGCTGGATTTGGTTGGAACTGATAGGCTGCATTTGATTGGCACTGGTAGGTTGCATTGGGTTGGTACTGATAGGCTGCATTTGATGGGCAGTGGTAGGCTGCGTTTGATTGGCACTGATAAGGCTGCATGTGGTGGGCACTGGTAGGCTGCATTTGATGGGCACTGATAAGGCTGCATTTGATGGGTACTGATAAGACTGCATTTGATGGGCACTCATAAGGATGCATTTAGTGGGCACTGGTATCCTGCATGGGCACTGATAAGGCTGCATTTGGTGGGCACATGTAGGCTACATTTGATGGGCACTGATGAGGCTGCATTTGGTGGGCACTGAGGAGGCTTCATTTGATGGGCACTGGCAGGCTGCATTTAGTGGGTACTGGTAAGCTGCATTTGGTTGGCACTGGTAGGCTGCATTTTATGGGCATTGGTAGGTTGCATTTTATGAGCACTGATAAGGCTGAATTTAGTGGGCAATGATGAAGCTGCATTTTATAAGCACTGATGAGGCTGCATTTGATGGGCACTGATGAGGCTGTATTTGATTGGCACAGTCTCTGACCATCTCTTGTATCATATCTGCAATGTCTGACCATCTCCTGTAGTATGTCTGCAGTCTCTGTCTATCTCTTGTATCATGTCTGAAGTCTCTGACCATCTCTTATATCATGTCTGCAGTCTCTGACAATCTACTGTAGTATGTCTGGAGTCCCTGACCATCTCCTATAGCATGTCTGCAGTATGTCTGGGGGCTCTTTCTAGCACACTCTCTAACAGAGGACCTCTCTGTATCGATAAGAGATACCTCCCTCCAGGTCCCATTAGAGTACTCTGCTTCTCTTACTGCATTTTGTTTATTGTAAAGAGATCGTGGGAGGATCCCAGGGTAACAAATACTCCTTATGAGAGCATCTCTGTGTTTGAGTCGTTGCCATAGAAACATGTGTAAAGGGGAGGAGTTAGTAAGATGATCACACCAGAAATATTTGTGCACCCAGGTGTCATATACCTCCACTTCACATTTATTTTATTAAAATTTCCACAGGTGCTCAAAAACGGAAGATTGAAACATCATAGTGTATGCAGTTTAAACACGCACGTTTATTAAACCTAAATAAAAAAAACATACAAACATACTCGCATGGTACTGTGCACTGGACTAGTGCACCACAGGTAAAGGCTTTTATTGTCCCCGTAAGGCATGAGTGGCAGTCACTTTTCATCTGTTCAAATATGCACTGGATGGAAAGGTGTGGATGGAAACTACAATATACAGTACAGACAACTCACACTTAAACATGCATTGTCCCCTTAAGGGTGATTGGAAATCCTGCTTATTATGTATTTCGGGCTCTGAATATCTTCTGCCTGTCTTCCTGTAGGGCGCGCAGATGTCAAAGGCTCTGCCCCTTATGCATTACGCCACTCTCACATGGCTTCATCCAGAGGTATGAGGGGTATGAACACCATGACTTGATGTCAGCTGATATACGTGGAAATGTTTACATCCTGCTATGCAAAACCTCCCACTCATTGAAATATAATGCTGAATAATATTAGCTCTTTAGATCTTGCTGCATGTCATACCAAACATCCGAACAGACAATGCCAATACTGAAAACTTTAATCCCGTCATTGCCCACACTATTACTAGTACAAAATAAATATATATGATATAACAATTCAAAACCTGCAATCCCTATTTAGGATAAGCATAAAAACAATAATAATATCTGATAAACTAATTAATGGTCAAAAGAAAAAAAAAATATATGCATTGTAAAATATATGTATGAGATATCCATCTAAAAAAAAATATATATATATATATATTTGTTGCATAAAGCTGGAAAGGGTTATAAAAGTATCTTCAAAAGCCTTGCTGTTCATCAGTCCACGGTAAGACAAATTGTCTATAAATGGAGAAAGTTCAGCACTGATGCTACTTTCCCTAGGAGTGGCCGTCCTGTAAAGATGACTGCAAGAGCACAGCGCAGACTGCTCAATGAGGTGAAGAAGAATCCTAGAGTGTCAGCTAAAGACTATCAAAAGTCACTGGAAAATCCTAACATCCCTGTTAGCCAATCTACAATACGTAAAACACTAAACAAAAATGGATTTCATGGTATAATACCACAGAGGAAGCCACTGCTGTCCAAACAAAACATTGCTGCACGTTTACAGTTTTCACAAGAGCACATGGATGTTCCACAGCAGTACTGCCAAAATATTCTGTGGACAGATGAAACCAAAGTTGAGTTGTTTGGAAGAAACACACAACACTATGTGTGGCGAAAAAGAGGCACAGCACACCAACATCAAAACCTCATCCCAACTGTGAAGTATGGTGGTGGGGGCATCATGGTTTGGGGCTGCTTTGCTGCATCAGGGCCTGGATGGATTTCTATCATCGAAGGAAAATTAATTACCAAGTTTATCAAGACACTTTGCAGGAGAACTTAAGGCCATCTGTCTACCTGCTGAAGCTCAACAGAAGATGGGTGTTGCAATAGGACAAAGACCCAAAGCATAGAAGTAAATCAACAACAGAATGGCTTAAACAGAAAAAATACACCTTCTGAAGTGGCCCAGTCAGAGTCCTGACCTCAACCCGATTGAGATGCTGTGGCATAAGCTCAAGAAAGTGATTCACACCAGACATCCCAAGAATATTGCTGAACTGAAACAGTTCTGTAAAGGGGAATGGTCAAGAATTACTCCTGACCGTTGTGCACGTCTGATCTGCAACTACAGGAAACGTTTGGTTGAAGTTATTGCTGCCAAAGGAGGTTCAACCAGTTATAAAATCCAAGGGTTCACATACTTTTTCCACATGCACTGTGAATGTTTAAATGGTGTGTTCAATAAAAACATGGCAACATTTAATTCTTTGTGTGTTATTAGTTTAAGCAGACTGTGATTGTCTATTGTTGTGACGATGATCAGATCACATTTTATGACCAATTTGTGCAGAAATCCATATCATTCCAAAGGGTTCACATACTTTTTCTTGCAGCTGTATATATATATATATATATATATATATATATATACTATTAAACCAGATTAAATGTATTAATAAAACAATTATACTCCACAACTCAACATTTATTCCTCAGGGTGTCAGGGTTTTTAATTCATAAATTCATCTTAACTCAGCTTCACTTAAAGCGGAGTTCCACCCATTTTTAATAGGTTGGAATACATAGCTGTATGTAATCCCCTTTAAAATGGCTTTTACCAATGGAAACTTTTTTTTTTTTTTTTTTTGCTAGTAAATACCTTAATTTCTGCTTTATTCCTCCTCTCCTCACTTCCGGGTCCGATCGGCGATGACGTCATTCGGCGATTCGCAGTGTCTGCTGGGATGTATTCTATTCCAGAAATCTCGCAGTAGCTGAGCTGTAGTGAGCCGTGCCTGCCCCGCCTCCGCCCCGCCTCCTCTCATTAAGTTGTATTGTATGAATGTATTAAGGCCGTTCTCTTTTCCCCAGCCTCCGCCCCGCCCCGCCTCCTCTCATTGGTTGTATTGTATGAATGTATTAAGGCCGTTCTCTGCCCCGCCTCCGCCCCGCCTCCTCTCATTGAGTTGTATTCATACAATACAACTCAAAGAGAGGAGGCGGGGCGGAGGTGGGGCAGAGAACAGCCTTAATACATTCATACAATACAACTCAAAGAGAGGAGGCGGGGCGGAGGCGGGGCAGAGAACAGCCTTAATACATTCATACAATACAACCAATGAGAGGAGGCGGGGCGGAGGCGGGGCAGAGAACGTCCTTAATACATTCATACAATACAACCAATGAGAGGAGGCGGGGCGGGGCGGAGGCGGGGCAGAGAACGGCCTTAATACATTCATACAATACAACTTAATGAGAGGAGGCGGGGCGAAGGCGGGGCAGGCATGGCTCACTACAGCTCAGCTACTGCGAGATTTCTGGAATAGAATACATCGGACCCGGAAGTGAGGTGAGGAGGAATAAAGCAGAAATTAAGGTATTTACTAGCAAAAAAAAAAAAAAAAGTTTCCATTGGTAAAAGCCGTTTTAAAGGGGATTACATAGATCTAAAGTTCCAAAAATGGGTGGAACTCCACTTTAATGTATTATTCTAATTACTACCTCACCAATTTAGTTTTTATTTCCCTATGCCTCAGAAAGACAAACCTCATGGATTTTTATTGCGATACATGGCAAATATTTTCATAGATTGTGCTTTATGCACCCTGACAAAATATTATATACATGTTCCTTATTTCTCTTTGCCAAGGAAGTTAGTCTTGCCTACATATTGTAAACCACAGGGATATTGTCATTGTAATAGACCATTCCTTCTGTATTTCACTTTTGAAGATTTATGTGAAGCACAAAATTGGCACATATGCAAGTTGGGCCGGTCACATGCTTTTGAACTTATATTAGACATATATATTTTGTTGTTTTCTTGTTTTTAATGTTCACATATATGTGTTTAAAGCCACAGTGCTATATCATTATAGTTTCAAATTCATCTACTATTCCAATGTGTAAATGCAGGAGCAGTTCAGCACAGCCCCAATCTAGCATGCTTACCTGATGGTGGCAATGCTGCACTCTGGGTTTTAGCACTTAGAACAGTCAGACAATTCGACTAGATTTAAGTTGGAGATGGACTCATATGACTTTGAATATACTTTTCATATCTGCCAAGGTCCCATGGGATGTGTTGTGTTCTGAATTATATTAATAATTTAAATTACTGTGGAAATTACAGTTTGGAACACATTATTAACTCCTCTAATAAACTGAATTTTTTTCTATTAAATTTATCAGTATTTTGGGTTGTTTTTCCCTGTGGTAGGTTAATGGAAATCACAGCAAGTATATTGCATTCTATTTTTGATGTACATTCATCTATTGAATCTAAAGTTTCCCATTACAGATCTCTGTATTTCATGTAGTTCATGACACTATTAGAGCTTATTGTTTAAAAGGTGAGTTTTCATGTTACATGACATCTAACGCTTGCTTTTGTTTAAATTGGAAGAAACATGAACTTTGTCTTTCTTTTTATTTATAGGAAGCACACAGGAATGGATTTGCTTTGTGACAAATAAAATGATGCAGTAGTATTTAGTGTTAGAATAACAGCAGTTAATAGCTCGAAGTTCATTTATTGATACTTTTTGGATGGGCCAACTGCTAATGTTCATTAATATATGTGGTGATTGAGAGGGAGTTTATTACCTCTTGCAAGGTACCTGTTATAAAAGAAATTACAAGAATGCATAAATATTCTGAGTTATAACTAGCCCTTGATTGCATGCCAAACATATTTTATTGTTGTATTGTTTAACAATATATAAAGAAATAATGAACAAAAATGTGAATTTATAAACTACATTTATGTAAATTGTTTTTGATATGGGTTCAGCTCTACAGTATATGCTTTATTTTTTGCTTGTGGTCATGGTAAAACTTAAACTGGAACATAGATAAGGCTAAACATATGCTGCTGCTATTGGTGTCTTAGTCCTCATAATCTCTAGCATTTAATTTTCATAGGTGGACCTTCTTCTAATATGTATCATGTTATTGGTCAATATTCTGTAGTTATCCACCATGTGTTTGGTCTTCCTATTTGTGTGCAATTATATGGGATCTCTTAGATTTTATTGGACCTCAATAGACTTTATTATATGTACAGGGCTATGTAAAAACTGTTTGACGCTCTGATTTGGATTATTCTTCCTTTTTTCTATGAAAAACATTTCATAAAATCAATTGAAACAGAAAATATGTTGCTGCATATTCAGTAAGTGACTAAATCAGTATCTTAAATTGCTTAAAAAACTGATGATTTAACAGAATTGAAAAAAAAAAAGACCAAACAACATTATAGTTCCTTTTAAATTTGAGGTTTTGTGTAACCCATTGCACAGCTTTAACATATTTTTCACATTGCTTATGGGTTGGACGTCTGCCTCTTGTCATCTGAGTCTTTGTAGGGAAACCTTCTTTGAGAATTACAGTGTTTAGGTCTTGGGAGTGGGGGGCTCTCTCACTTTGAAAAAAAAGTCCTTCCAGCCATGCCTCAATTCTAGGCCTTGTTGATTAGGTGCAAAGCTTTAGTTATTTAGTTATAGATAGTATATGTAGGGTGCGTATCAGGGGTTGGGAGTTGTCCCTTGCAGAGACTCTAAACTCTTTAGGAACGCCTGCATCATAGTGTGGACAGGCAGCTCCTACAGGCATGGCGAAGCACCTGTACGTCCCTGGCCTCTTGCTGGTACAGGGTGGGCAGGGAGAGGGAAAAAATTTTTGTAACTACCAGCACATAATACACACATTAATTTAACACTTGTTAGGCACAAACTTAACCCCTTAATGTTTATCCCTTCCCAGCCAGTGTTATTAGTACAGTGACAGCGTATAATAATATCACTGATCACGGTATTACTGTCACTGGTGATGTCAGTGTCAGTTAGTCAATTCGTGTGAGATTGCCTGCCCCACTATCACAATCCCACTATAAGTCGCTGATTACCGCCATTACTACTATAAAAGAAATACATAAATAAAAATACCAGTATATTTACCAAAGTTTGTAGATGCTATAAGTTTAACACAAAGCAATCAATATATATTTATTGGGATTTTTTTTTTTTTTTTTTACAAAAGACATGTAGCAGAATACATTTTGGTCTAAAGTTATGAAGAAATATTTTTTATTTGTTATGATTTATAGCAGAAAGTGAAACATATATATATTTTTTAAATGTTTGTTTTTTTTCATTGATTAATAATAAAAAAATGAAAAACCCAGGGTGATCAAATACCACCAAAAGAATGCTCTGTGCGAAAAAAATTACATAAATATAATTTAGGTACAGCATTGCATGATCGCGCAGTTATTAGTTAAAGTATCTTAGTGCTAAATAGCAAAAAAAACTTCTGGAGCTCAAGTGGTTAATTAAAAAAATAAAATAAAATAATAAAGCTCTCAGCACTTAAAGCGGTAGTATCCCGCTTTTTGACACTTTTACCTACAGGTAAGCCTATAATAAGGCTTACCTGTAGGTACAAATAATATCTCCTAAACCGGCACGGTTTAGGAGATATTTACAGTGCATGCAGCCGCTCGCGCGAGCGGTGCATGCGCTCTGAAGGTCCGGGGGGACCTTCAATAAAGGTGCCGGGAGCTTGCCGGAAAAATCACTCTCGCACGCATGCGCGGGAGTGACGTCATCGCGGCTCCGGCCAATCATCGCGCCGGAGCCGTCTCTTCCGGGCCAATCAGCGCGCCGGAGCCGCCGAACCCGGAAGAGATGAAGAGGGATCATGGCAGCGCCCGCAGCGATGTCCGGGGGTCCGTGTCGGGGCTTCGTTTTAAGGTAAGTTACACATAATGGGCTAGTATGCGATGCATACTAGCTCATTATGCCTTTGTCTTGCAGGTTTTTTTTTTTTTATTTTTTTTTTTATAGGGTTTACAACCGCTTTAAGGACATGAAAAGAAAAAACAAAAATGAAAACTGACAAGCTAAACCACAGGGCTTTTATGAGTGCATAAAGCATTATTTTGTGGTATAAATATTAAAAAATGTCTCTTTAGTGTAATTGAAAGACTAGGATAGGTGCTCACCATAGAGCAATGCTATCAAAATAAAAACGTCTCAAATAAAACACTTTAACCACTTAAAGACCAAGCCTATTTCTGGCACATGTTGTTTACAAGTTAAAATCAGTATTTTTTGCTAGAAAATGACTTAAAACCCCCAAACATTATATATATATTTATATCTATATCTATCTATCTATATATATATATATATATATAGATAGATAGATAGATAGATAGATAGATAGATAGATAGATAGATAGATAGATATATATATATATCTAGATATAGATATAGATATATAGATATATTTTTTTTTAGCACAGATTCTGGAGAATAAAATGGTGGTCGTTGCAATATTTTTTGCCATGCCGTATTTGCGCAGTGGTCTTTCAAATGCAATTATTTTCGGAAACAATACACTTCACTAAATTTTAAATAAACTACCGTATTTATCGGTGTATAACACGCACCGGCGTATAACACGCACCTAAATTTTAGGTGGACAGGAGTAAAATAATGTAGTGCATAATAAATAGGATGTGAAAAGATAAATAAATCTTTGGTGCTTGAGAGTCTGTATAAATGTTGTTATAAAACTATCAAGATGTGGTAGGCATGGTACTAGTGCTTTCTTTAGAAAAGGTTTTGCTGAGAAAAGCTCTTTTGAGACTGTTACCTTTCCCTCACATGTTTATTACAGACCTGCAACAGTGACTTAAAGTGACTAAGTGGGTCAGATACCTTGTGTGGTGCATATGCGCACACCCGGGAGGTCAGGAATCAAGGTCCAACCTTCTGGTTAGTCCTGGATTAAGTTGTCTTGGCAGTTGTTTACTCTGATAGTTACAAAAGTCTCACTCATATATTGTGGGAATTTTGTTGAAATAAAGTTGGCAATTTGGCATTTCTTTTGATCATGATGGTGGGGGATTCTTCTTTTATGTTTTGAAAGAGTTTCACTACCATTGTTGTGTACTTATAAAGACTATACTCACTCTCATTACCATTGCTGGTCATATTTATTTATTTTTTACCAGCTACCCATGTACCAGTTTCACTACCAATTTCATATATTATATGTATTGTGATATTTGGTAGTTTGCTCTCTTGGTAGATGCATTTATACAGTAAGTCAACAGCAGACAGGAACTATACTTAAGACCCAGGTAGCCCACTTTTAATAAAATAGCAGAAAGCAAAAAAAAAACAAAAAAACAGTCCAACACAAAGTTTTCTACACAGGGGATCTTCACCAGCTTCAGAGAATACAAACACTGAAAAATGCTGACCTACCTGGCTCAAAAGCTTACTCTAGCTCTACTGGATACTTGGCTCTCTAGCCTTTAGTCGGGGAGCCCTAATGCTTGGACCACCTCTGGCATATGGAATGGGGGTTGCCCTGACACCTGAGTAGGAGCCTACCTGACTCCTAGAACTGAGAACTTTTGGCTTCTGGCTGGGTCCTCTGACCCCTCAATGAGACCTTCTGTCTCCCCCACTGGAAGCTTTCCGTAAACTGGAAGCTCTGGGCTATCCTCAGATTGCCAGGTTGCAGGTGTCTAGCAAAACCCAGACACGGGATTGACTGGTCTGATCCAGAACTGCAGAATCCAGAAAAAGCTTTTTTTGCCCAGAAACATTCATCTAGAATGTTCCATTTACTCTAAATGCAAATTCTGTGTCACATTTTCCTATCTTCTCATAGCGACAGAGACTCATCCCATCACTATATATAAGTAAACTAGAGAGCCAAGATACCGGTAAGGTTTGGTATGTAAAGGATTACTCACAGGTGCTGCCCCAGCTCGCTACCACAATACATGCAAATGAGAAGAAAACTGGTCACACATCTCGATTGTAATCCAATAAAACGTCCTTTATTCTTCAAGCATGGGACAATAGCACAGAATAGGTTACAGTTGACATGTCTCACACATAGGAGTGCTTAGTCATCTGAGAAAACTTAATGAGAAATCAATATCCACTCATACAACACTGAGAGGAGCATACACAAATACCAGGAGCCTAGCTAACAAATTGAAAGAACTGGAACTGTTAGTACATGAGGAGGACTTGGAATTTGTGGGAATAACAGAAACTGGGTTTGACACCTCACATGACTGGATGGCAATTATTCAAGGGTATTCCTTGTATAGGAATGACAGGGAAGGTAAAAGAGGGGGAGGGGTATGACTCTATATAAAAAATTATGTAAGGGTGGTAGAGAGGAACGGCATTGTGAAAGGAATGAGGGAGGAGGTGGAATCCGTGTGGGTAGAACTCCACAGGGAAGAAGTAAGGGGGAAAGTAATAGTGGGGGTATGTTATAGGCCCCCAAACCTGAGGGAGGAGGTGGAGTTGGAACTTCTATCACAGATAGGAATGGTGGGGGAAGCAGGGAAATGTCATCATAATGGGGGACTTCAATTATCCCGATATTGACTGGGTGGTGGGGACAGCTCACTCATTAAAGACCCGTCAATTCATGAATGTCTTACAGGACAACTCCATGCCTTAATTGGTGGATTTTCCTACCAGAAATAATGCATTGCTAGATCTATTAATAACCAATGACCCAAGTCTAATCTCAGATGTGGCATTACCGGACAACTTGGGATCTACGATCACAGGATGATCACATTTAGCGTAAATCATAGGAAAACAAGGCACCAGAGGAACGCAAGAACCCTAAACTTCAAAAGAGCAAACTTTTCTGAGCTGTGCTCAATACTAGAGAGCAACAATTGGGACCTAACCCTAGAAACATTGAACTTAGAAGAGAAATGGGAATGCTTTAGAAACATATTAACCACTTTACCTCCAGTCACATTGTGGGCGATCGCCGCCGCTCTTCCCCGATCGTCAGGGAATCTAGTTTGGAAATCCGCCCGCTTGTGTAAACAGAGCAGGCGGATCTCCTAAGTGACAGGCAGGGACAGATAGCATGGTTCAGCATAGTTTAACATGCGATCTGTCCTTCTGTCACTCAGTCACCTCCCCCCACACACGTTAGTAAGCACCAGGCATACATTAACCCCTCCCTCTCCAATAAAATTAACCCCTTCCCTGCCAGTGTCATTTTTACAGTAACAGTGCATATTTATAGCACTGATTACTGCAGTAATGTCACTGGTACCCCCAAAAGTGTAAAAAATGTCAGTCAAGGGTCCGATCTGTCCGCCGCAATGTCGCAGTCCCGCAAAAAAAAACGCAGATCGCCGCCATTACGCGTTAAAAAAAAAAAACACCAAAAATGACAGAAATCTTTCCCTTAGTTAGTAAACGCAATAACTTTTGCGCAAACCAATCAAAATACGCTTATTGTGATTTTTTTTACCAAACATATGTGGCAGAAAACAAATTGGCCAAAAATTTTAAAAAATTTAGATTTTTACATTATTTTTTGGGGGGGGGGGAATTTCATATAAAAAAATGTTAAAAATATTGTTATTTTTTCAAAATAAACGCTATTTTTTTGTTTATAGTAAAAATCGCACAGGTGATCAAATACCACCAAAAGAAAGCTCTGTTTGTGGGAAAAAAAGGACGTAATTTTTTTTTGGGTACAGCGTCGCACGACCGCGCAATTGTCAGTTAAATTCGCACAGCGCCGAATCGCAAAAAGTGGTCTGGACGCAAGACAGCAAAATCCTCCGGTGGTAAAGTGGTTAAGCAAAAGTATCACACAGTGTATCCCAATGGGAAATAAATACAAAAGAGCCAAGGTTAAACCATAAAGTAAAAATTATTATTAGAGAAAAAAATGGCCTTTAAGAAATATACAACGGAGGGGCACTGTCAGCTTACCAACAATATAAGGAATATAACAAGAAATGTAAAAACTAAATCAGGGCGGCTAAAAAAGACTACGACAGAAACATAGCAGTGGAGAGTAAGAAAAATCCTAAGAAATGCTTTAGAAATATTAATAGTAAAAATGTGAGGGCAGAGAATGTTGCACACATAAATAAAGATGAAGGGAGGATGGTTACAGATGAAACAGAGAAGGCAACTGTACTAAATGCTTTCTTCTCCTCAGTTTTTACACAAGTAAAGGAGGAGTATACTGACAATGACAGTATTGTTAGCAGCACATCACAGGACGTACCACTGTGGCTAACAGAGGCTGGAATCAATAAAAGACTTGATAAGATTAACACAAATAAATCCCCAGGACCAAATGGCTTACACCCAAGAGTACTCAAGGAACTCAGTCACGTTATATCTAGACCAATGTTCATAATCTTTGCGGACAGTATACTGACAGGAACTGTACCAGTTGACTGGAGGAAAGCCAGTGTTATACCAATATTTAAAAAAGGGCAGAGACATATTCCGGGAAACTACAGGCCAGTCAGCCTGACATTATTAGTATGTAAATTATTGGAGGAGATAATAAGGGACTATATCCAAGAATTTGTTGAGGACAACAGTATCATTAGTAGTAATCGGCATGGGTTTACAAAGGGGCATTCTTGCCAGACTAATCTGTTAAGATTCTACGAGGAGGTGAGCAGCGATTTAGACGGGGGGGGGGCCTGTTGATGTGGTGTATCTGGATTTTGCAAAGGCATTCGATACAGTTTCCCGTAAATGCTTAATTTACAAGCTAAGGTCTGTAGGCATCGACAACAAGGTTTGTTCTTGGATAGAAAACTGCTTACAGGGGTGTGTCCAAAGGGTGGTGATAAATAACGTCCACTCAGACTGGTCTGGAGTGGGAAGTGGGGTCCCCCAAGGCTCTGTCCTGGGACCAATTCTGTTCAATTTATTCATAAATAATATAGAGGATGGGATTATTAGCTCAATCTCAGTTTTCACAGATGACACAAAGATAGGTAGGGCAATAACTTCACATCAGGATACAGAAATCTTACAGAATGACCTAAACAAAATAACAGAGTGGGCAACAACATGGCAAATGAGGTTTAATGTGGATAAATGTTAGGTAATGCACTTGGAGGCTAAAAAAATAAATTCATTCCCCCAGAGGTTCACTGGGGGGAACCTCTGGGGGAATTAATTAAGGAAAAAGATCTGGGGGTCCTAGTGGAAGATAGACTAAGCAATATCATGCAATGTCAAGCTGCAGCTACCAAAGCCGGCAGAATATTATCATGCATAAAGAAGGGGATATATTCCAGAGATAAAACTATAATCCTGCCAATTCCTAATATAAAACTCTGATCCAGCCACATCTGGAGTATTTTGTCCAGTTCTTGTCACCAATCCTCAGAAGGGATGTGCTGGAACTGGAGAGAGTCCAAAGAAGGGCAACAAAACTAATTAGGAGATTGGAGGACCTTAATTACGAGGAGCGAATAAAAGTGCCTAATTCATTCTCCCTGGAGAAAAGAGGGGACATGATAGCGAATTACAAATACATCAATGGCGATCCCAGCATAGGAAATAAACTATCTAGTCTCAGAGAGTGTAAGAGGACATGTGACCACACAATGAGATTAGAGGAGAAGCGGTTTAACCTTAAGCTGCGTAGGGGGTTTTTCACTGTCAGGGCGTTAAGAATGTGGAACTCTCATCCACAATTAGCGGTATCAGCAGGGAGTCAATACTTTTAAAAGACTCTTAAACATGCATTTCAAAGAACACAATATTCAGGGATATGGGAAATTAATATCGTCACTGACACACACACACCTGCACAGGTTGAACTGGAAGGACTGTTGTCTTTATGCAACCTTAACTACTATATAACTATATATACGTGTGACCAGTTTTCTTCTCATTTGCATGTATTATGGTAGCGAGCTGGGGGCAGCACCTGTGAGTAATCCTTTATATACCAGCACTATTGGTTCTTCTCTATTTTGGTCACTGGGCCACCAGATGACCCAGTTAATGGCAGGACCAACAGTGAACCTAACAGGGTTCCTCCTGCCAGCTCTCAGGAGGCTTTGGCACTACGGTGCTCCTGGTAGTTGTGTTATGCATCCATGCAGACACTATGCAGTCAACGGGTGCCATCCTGGTGCTTGAGCGCACTTCCTTGGAATGGGTCAACTCTCTGGTGACAGAGGGACTCTCCTGGAAACTTTCTGCACAGCTGTAGCGCTCAACAGCAGTAGCCATCTCATCCAGGGACTGAGGCTTGGACTGAGCCACCCGTCAGTGGATCTGCCTGGGCAGACCACACGGAAAACGGTCCAGGGCAACTCTTTCCACAATATGAGTGGGTATCTTC
Source organism: Pelophylax lessonae (assembly GCF_965119305.1). NCBI lineage: Eukaryota > Metazoa > Chordata > Amphibia > Anura > Ranidae > Pelophylax > Pelophylax lessonae. Next base: position 120,413,578 of record NC_138776.1, on the reverse strand, counting down.
TCCTCAGGTTTCAGCCAGTCCTTCAGCAGCTCATAGTCCCGTGCTTCTGGGACCAAGTCACAATATGCCTGTTGGAGATCTGCAGTCAGGAAAGGAGCCAGCACATCTGCCCAGTCTTTCTCAGGCAGACCTTCCCTTGCTGTGCTCAAACATTGCTAGGTACGATTCAATATTGTCTGAGGCTGTCAATTTTTGTAGGGTCCACTGCATTGCTTTACGCGGGTCACTCTTTACAGTGGGGTCACCCTTCATCATTTCAGCCTGCTGGGTCACCGCCTTCTATAATCCCACTATCTGTTCAACCAGTAAGCAGTTTGTTTTCTATTGCACAGCCACTGTCTGTACCAGGACCTGCTCCTGATGGGCCTGGGCCTCATCATGGCCTCATCATGGCAGGCCTGTGCTTGTACCAGCAATGGAGTTTTCCTCACAGCAACAGTGACGCTGACACTTTCAGACCAGCTGATTAATAAGCAGGTCTGAAAGAAAAGTACCTGACCTCCTCAATTAACCCTCTCTTAACTCTACCCCAGGTGGACTCTCTACGGTATATATATATATATATATATATATATATACTCACTAAATTAGTAAAACTATTGGGACATCTGCCTTTAAACATAAACTTTAATGGCATCCCAGTCTTAGTCTGTAGGGCTTATTATTGAGTTTGCAGCTATAACAGCTTCAACTCTTCTGGGAAGGCTGTCTACAAGTTTTAGGAATGTGTCAATAGGAATGTTTGTCCATTCTTCCAGAAGAGCATTTTTGAGGTCAGACACTGATGTGGATGAGAAGGCCTGGCTCTCAGTCTACACTCTATTTCATCCCAAAGGTGTTCTATCGAGTTGAGGTCAGGACTCTGTGCAGGCCAGTCAAGCTCCTCCACCCCAAACTCATTTATCCATGTCTTTATGGACCTTGTTTGTGCACTGGTGCACGGTCATTTTGGAATAGGAAGGGGCCATTCCCAAGCTGTTCCCACAAAGTTGGGAGCATGAAGTTATCCAAATAGTCTTGGTATGCTGATGCCTTAAGAGTTCCCTTCACTGGAACTAAGGGGCCAAGCCCAACCCCTGAAAAACTACCCTACACCATAATTCCCCCTCCACCAAATGATTTGGACTAATCCGTGCAACTGCGTACCTTACTGTGACTAGCATGCATGTCTTACCTCTGGCCAGTCCAGTACTATTCATAATTACCATAAGGAGGCCAGCAGAGGCAGAGAAAGCACAGCAAATCATAGGTCACAATTGTGAAACTATCCAGGTTTCATACACTTGTTACATTCCTCTTGTTAATATTATGCGACTTTAAAATCTTCAAACCACAGTTCCTGTGTCTCCTCCTAAATTTGCTGACAAGAGTGCACATACTCCAGAAGGTCTGTTGTAAAGGTCTGAAAATAGTTCTGTAGAAGAGAACATGATGTTAAGTGTATAAAGACAAAGCAGGATGTGTTTTTTATTTTTTATTTTTTTATTTAATAATCTTTTTTATGTTCTCTATATAATTTAACCCAACATTTATTTTGGAATGTTTATGATACACTTGAAGATTAGTCACAATTTTCAATTGTCCAATAATTGGAACATGAACAATCTCAGTATAGTATGTGAAGCATACAAGAGAGAACGAAGCAGAAACTTGAAAACTCTTAATGTTGGATGCATTAGACACTTACAGTATACTTTTTTGCAAAATAAACAAGTCTAAAGTCCATCTATTATTATACATAGCACTCAATTAACTAAGAGTTCTTTTTTATTTGTCCAAAATGTTAACAAAGCGAATGTTTTTGCCCTGCCACTATAATGTTAGTCATGAGTCATTAGAACTAAGATATGAGAATTGTTATCTATGTTATCATCCAGTTTAAACAGCTAAAGCCTGGTACACATGGGCTGAATATTAGCCAGTATCGGCTGGTTCAAGAGAAACCAGCTGACCTTCAACCCATGTGTACAGCAGCCTGCCCGACAAAAGCCAGCTGAACATCCGGCTTCTATCAAACAAGCATCCTGGAAAAACAGCAGTCGATCGGTATCTGATCAGTGGTCACAGCCAGTGAATGCGAGAGTTGACCAGTGTGTTCTAGCGAAAGGCATTCACCTTGTCAGAACACAATAGCTCAACGAGGATCTCACTGCGCTAACATCACATAGATGGTACAGGGAGCTCCTCCTGAGCTCTTCAGGTTTTTTTTTGTTCAGCTCACTAGGTTGAACAAAAAAAAAAAAAACTTAACCTTTTAACACTGGTGCCTCCCAGCCCTTGAAGAGGTTTGTGATCATGTGACCATCATGATTGGCTGTCACAGCAGTCACATGAACGGAACCTCCTAATCGCATGTAGGGGCTGGAAGCTTTCTGCTAGCCACCAGTAACTGTGTCAGGGTCACACAGAGCACATGCTCTCTACACAGTTCTGTATACATTCTGGTATGCATACAGTGAGGGAAAAAAGTATTTGATCCTTTGCTGATTTTGTACGTTTGCCCACTAACAAAGAAATTATCAGTCTATAATTTTAATGGTAGGTGTATTTTAACAGTGAAAGACAGAATAACAAAAAAAATATCCAGAAATTAATATTTCAAAAAAGTTATAAATTGATTTGCATTTTATTGAGTGAAATAAGTATTTGATCCCCTATCAATCAGCAAGATTTCTGGCTCCCAGGTGTCTTCTATATAGGTAACTGGCTGAGATTAGGAGTACACTCTTAAAGGTAGTGCTCCTAATCTTAGCTTGTTACCTGTATAAAAGACACCTCTCCATAGACGCAGTTAATCAATCAATCAATCAATCAATCAGGTTACAATCTCTCCACCATGGCCAAGACCAAAGAGTTATCCAAGGATGTCAGGGACAAGATTGTAGACCTACACAAGGCTGAAATGGGCTACAAGACCATCGCCAAGCAGCTTGATGAGAGGGTGGCAACAGTTGGTGCGATTTTTCGCAAATGAAAGAAACACAAAATAACTGTTAATCTCCCTCGGTCTGTGGATCTATGCAAGATCTCACCTCTTGGAGTTACAATGATCATGAGAATGGTGAGGAATCAGCCAAGAACTACACAAGAGAATCTTGTCAATGATCTTAAGGCAGCTGGGACCATAGTCACCAAGAAAACAATTGGTAACACACTATGCCGTGAAGGACTAAAACCCTGCAGCGCCGCAAGGTCCCCCTTATCAAGAAGGAACATATACAGGCCCATCTTAAGCTTGCTAAAAAAACATCTGAATGATTCTGAGTGAAAGTGTTGTGGTCAGGTGAGACCAAAATTGAGCTTCTTGGCATCAACTCAACTCGCCATGTTTGAGGGAGGAGGAGGAATGCTGCCTATGACCCCAAGAACACCATCCCCACCATAAAACATGGAGGTGGAAACATGCTTTGGGGGTATTTTTCTGCTAAGGGAACATGACATGACAACCGCATCAAAGGGACGATGGATGGGGCCATGTATGTCAAAGAGAACCTCCTTCCCCCAGCCATGACATTGAAAATGGGTTGTGGATGGGTATTCCAGCATGACAATGACTCAAAACATACAGCCAAGGCAACAAAGGAGTGACTCAAGAAGAAGCAGGTCCTAGAATGGCCTAGTCAGTCTCCAGATCTTAATCCTATAGAAAATATGTGGAGGGAGCTGAAGGGTCAAGTTACCAAAGTCAGCCTCAAAACCTTGATGACTTGGAGAGAATCTGCAAAGAGTAGTGGGACAAAATCCCTCCTGAGATGTGTGCAAACCTGGTGGCCAACTACAAGAAACATCTGTGATTGCCAACAAGGGTTTTGCACCAAGTACTAAGTCATGTTTTGCTAAGGGGTCAAAAACATATTTCATTCATTAAAATGCAAATCAATTTATAACTTTTTTGAAATGCGTTTTTCTGGATATTTTTGTTGTTATTCTGTCTCTCACTGTTAAAATAAACTTACCATTAAAATTATAGACTGATCATTTCTTTGTCAGTGGGCAAACATACAAAATCAGCAGGGGATCAAATACTCTTTTCCCTCACTGTATACGCTGAGAGGCCGCATATATGCATACCATGATACCGCTGGTAAAAAGGGGTTTAAGTGTATGCCAGTCTTAAGAAATAAACACAAAGGGCCATGTTTGATGGTTACATGTTTACTAGTTAAACTTTATGAATCTTAACATACAGCATCACCAAGAGCTGTGATTTCTTGCGCCTATTACTGCAGTGGGCATATTTACTTACTGTGCCTGGGTAGAAAACAAATTTCATATGGCCAATGCAAGTCAATATTCAAGTCATGTTTGGCAATTAGCTGCAAGAGGCCCTACGATCAACTTAGATTGATTTTCAGTCAAGACAATTATAAGGTATCCACTGTAGCTATTAAACCAGTAAAACAATATTGAATTATTTTTTCTTTTTTTTTTTTTTTTTTTTGACAGTTAAATTTTTATTTTATTGTTAAACATATAAACAACACAAATATTCCAATACAATACATTACTCTGCACAAAACATAATGTTATCCATACATACAAACACAAAAAAAAAAAAAAAATTCTTAGGGAGAGGAAGGGAAGGGGAATATCAATAAACCAGTTTAGGAGCAGGAAGAAAAAAAAAAAAAAAATAATTATCATCTAATTAGTTAATAAGTACCTACTTATGTCATTATGGAACAGGGGAAGGGGTCTGATTCCAGGACAACAGGGCCTTGGAACTGAGCCCGCATAGCATGACTAAGCTGGCGGTAACGAAACCCCATGGTGGGAGGTAATGAATGGGTAGACTGAAGAACATTAAAGCCTTGAAGTCTTCCATCTTTAATAACATGTTTCATAGTCACAATCCCTCTAGCAGCCCATACCTGTGGATCAGGGAGATGATATAGATGTTTTAAATTAGGATTACCCCACAACGGAGTGTGGGGGGATATATGCAATGGTGTGTTATATATCACCCGCGCCCGAGTCCATATCCGCAGGACAGTCTTCATCAGACTGGTTATTTGAGGATGTGCCTGTTCACCCCGAAAAACAAGATTACTAAGGGCCGCATATGAACGCAGTAGTGCTGCTTCTAGTGTAACTGCGGAGTTAGTTTTGGGCTGGGAGAACCACCACCGGACCGTCACCAGAACAGCCGCCCAAAAATACAATTTAAAGTTAGGAAGCGCTAAACCTCCTCTTGCAAGAGGAAGATATAGCGTGCGCCTTGCGACTCGTGGAGTTCGCCCAGCCCATACAAAAGTTGTTACAATACTATCTAATCTCGAAAAAAAGGTTCTAGTCATATCAATGGGGGAATTACGAAAAAGATACAGAAATTTCGGAAGATAGTTCATTTTTATTAAATTAATTCTGCCAACGGGGGACAAAGGAAGCATGCGCCAAGACGCACACTTTTTATTTAATTGTAAAACTAAAGGGTCAATGTTATTTTGTTGGTACAGCTCCAATGTTGGACCCACTTTGATGCCTAAGTACACCATATCCTGTACCCATTTCAACGGTGTCTGAGTATCGATTAAAGGTATCGATGGGTGTAGTGGAAAGAGGACGGACTTAGACCAATTAATACTTATACCTGAAAAACGACCAAAGATGTCAAATAATTGTAGGGCCCTATGTAATGATGTGGAAGCATCCGCCAAATAGATCAAGGTGTCGTCTGCATATAAAGACAGCTTCTCTTCAATGACTCCCACCTTAATGCCTCGGACTTGTGGGTCCGCTCGCAACATAATCGCGAGCGGCTCCAAAGCCAAGGCAAACAGGGCTGGGGATAACGGACATCCCTGTCGGGTACCCCTCAGTAGAGGGAATTTATCCGACAGAGATGTATTAGTACGGACACTAGCCGTAGGGTTCTCATAGAGAAGCTTAATCCATGAGACGAAATTAGGGCCAAACCCGAAGCTAGCTAGGATCCTCCAAAGAAATGGCCACTCAACAGAATCGAATGCTTTCTCGGCGTCGAGGGAGGCGACCACACCTGCTCCCTCCCCCGACGCCAAGGCCATATGTGTAAACAATCTCCGGATATTGATATCAGTGCCCCGTTCAGGTATAAATCCAGTTTGGTCCGGATGGATCAAGCCTGTAATAACACTATTAAGTCGAGTGGCCAAGACTTTTGAAAGGATCTTCCCATCAACATTTAATAAAGAGATAGGTCTGTATGATGAACATAATGATGGGTCCTTCCCTGGTTTAGGGATCACAACAATAACCGCTTCGCTCATTGTTTTAGGGAGTTCCCCATCATTTAGAGATCCTAGAAGAGTGGCTAATAAATGCGGGCCCAAAAGGTCCATATGGGCCTTATAGAATTCAACAGGAATTCCATCCTGTCCTGGTGTTTTATCAGGTTGTAGGGAGGCCACCACTTCCTGGATCTCCAAAAGAGTAATAGGGGCGTCTAATTTGGCCCTATCTCTACCAGTTAAGACTGGAAAGTCCACTGCCTGTAAATAATGGTCGAGTTCATCTCCTGAATAATTAACCCTAGTATTATATAGGGCCCGATAATAATCAGTGAAGTTATGATTAATAGTTTCTGGATTAGAGTGAAGAGTACCTGATTGATCCTGAATATGTGCTATACTATAGCCACTTGTCTGTTCCCTAGAAATTTGCGCCAGCATTTTACCGTTATACTCTCCATGTACGAAAATATGTTGAGATTGAGAAAGCAGTTTTTTCTGTGTAAGGGCTGTGCGTATTGCCATTACCTCCCTAGTCAAGGATTGAAATCGTGTATAGTGAGTGGGGTCTCTAGTTTGTATGTATAGATTTTCCATATCTCTAGCTTCCTTTTCTTTTTGCAGTAGATTTGTTCGCCTATATCGTTGGATCTCCCCAATAGCTGTCTGATAATACCCCCGGGTGCAAACCTTAAAAGCGTCCCAGACCATAGCCACTGATGACGTGCCCGGATTTATCTCCCAAAAGGCCGCTATCTGGGGTTCGACTAAAGGGTTTATATCAGAATCAGAGATCCAATATCTGGATAAACGCCATAGTCTATAAGAGGGGTTACCAGATAATTCCATATTTAAGAGAAGTGGAGCATGGTCGGAGATCCCACGAGGAAGAACCCGAATCTCCCGCACCCGAGATAGTAATGGCCCACCTGCAAACATTAAGTCAATTCGAGAAAAGGATCTATAAGTGGCGGAGTGGCAGGTATATTCCCTAGCATGGGGATGGTGCCAACGCCATAGGTCTGTCAACCCATAGGTCTCAGCCCATACAGCAAGATCCGATCTGGTGGAAGAATCTCCAGTCATTCTATCCATGTTCGGGTCTGGAGCCATATTAAAATCACCCACAATAAGTATGTTATCATTCTCATATTTTGCAATTTCTTTAACCACTTAAGCCCCGGAGGATTTGGCTGCTAAACGACCAGAGGGTATTTTGCGATTCGGCACTGCGTGACTTTAACGGACAATTGCGCGGTCGTGCGACGCTGTACCTAAACGAATTTGGCGTCCTTTTTTTCCCACAAACAGAGCTTTCTTTTGGCGGTATTTGATCACCTGTGCGATTTTTTGATCACGCGCTATAAACAAAAAAAGAGCGTAAATTTTGCAAAAATAGCAATATTTTTCCCTTTTTTTTATATGAAATTCCCCCAAAAAAAAATGTAAAAATCAAAATTTTTTAATATTTTCGGCCAATTTGTTTTATGCTACCTATGTTTGGTAAAAAAAAATCGCAAAAAGCGTATTTTGATTGGTTTGCGCAAAAGTTATTGCGTTTACTAACAAAGGGAAAGATTTTTGTCATTTTTGTTGTTTTTTTTTTTAACGCGTAATGGCGGCGATCTGCGATTTTTTTTGCGGTACTGCGACATTGCGGCGGAAAGATCGGACCCTTGACTGACATTTTTGACACTTTTGGGGTTACCAGTGACATTTCTACAGTAATCAGTGCTATATATATGCACTGTTACTGTAAAAATACACTGGTAGTGAAGGGGTTAACTTTATTTGAGAGGGAGGGGCTGTGTGTGTCCCTAGGGGCGTGATTCTAACTGTGATTGGCTGTGGCTTCAACTGTATGCAGAGTGATCAATGGATCTACATAGTAGATCCATGTGATCAGCTCTCATACAGAGAGGAGAATGACAGGCAGCTTGTTTACACAAGCTGCCTGACTTTCTCCCTCTCCCCCGCCGATCGCAGAGTGGCCGGCGGCGATCGGGTCCGCCGGTCACACGCGCGGGGGGGTCCGTGACCACGCGGGAGCGGAAGCGCGCCTCCGGCGGCGCGCGCTCGCTCCCTAAACCCTCACAGGTGAGCGACGTAGACCTACGTCACTTTGCCTGTGAGGGGCTGACCGCCGCCGTAGATAGTCGTGCGGCGGTCGGCAAGTGGTTAAAAATTTTATATAACAGCCTGACTGAAGCCGGCGGAGGTATATATAACCCTACCAGCAATAAAGTAAAAGATGATATCTGCAGATTGAGCAAAACAAATCGTCCATCCGGGTCCAGGGAAAGACCCATTAGTCTGAACGGGAGAGACTTGTGGATAAGAACGCTGACTCCACGAGCATACGTAGAAAACGTAGAGTGGTAATGATGCCCAACCCATGGTTTCTTAAGAGCCAGCGCTCGGGTACCCAACAAGTGGGTCTCCTGCAGGACACATATGTGGGGATTAAACGCTTTTAAATATTGAAACACTAAAGAGCGTTTCTGCGGGGAATTCAACCCTCTAGTGTTCCAAGAAATCACCCTTAAAGATTCCATATCCGCTCATAAAACAGTGTATACAACATAATAAACCATAAATATTACAGTATTCCCCACGACGGAAGTTGGTGCATTCAATATTCATCTGCATTCTGGCTAACATTTTTTATATATATTTGTGTGCCAATGTCCCAAAAAAAAAAAAGAGAAAACAACTGAAAAATACAATAAATACAATAACAGTGTAATGATTCAAACATCCCCATCCCCCCCACCCCACCCATCTCCCCAAATTTGGAGAGGGTTTGTATCCCACCCACCGCGGACCTCATAGTCCACCCTAGGGGGTAAATGTCAAAAAAGAGGCGCTATATTACCCCCCCCCCCCCTTAGAAGAAAAAAAAAAAAAAAAAGGGGGGGGAGGGGAGAAGACTCCGGCGTTCAAAAAGGATAAGGAAAAAAAAAAAAAAACTTGTATCTTGATTCACCCAACTGTCGTGTGAAATTTGGGAAAGCAAACTGTGACAGGCCAAGAGGAAGAAAAAAAAAAAAAAAAAAAAGGTTCAGTTTCAGTCTTACTTGTATGTCTCAAGCCAGGATAACACCTCTTTTGGGGAAGAAAAGAGACGCACATGTTCACCATCTTGTACCCGCAATTTAGCTGGGAACAGAGTACTATATTTCAACCCCCTTTCTCTTAACTTGGAACGGGCTTGATCAAATGACTTCCTCTGACGCTGTGTTTCAACAGAATAATCTGGAAAAATAAAAAGTTTACCACCCTCGTATTTCACTTCACCCTGAGAGCGGGCTGCTCGTAAAACAGTGTCCCGGTCACCATAATGAAGGAACCTCAGAATAAAGGTGCGTGGAGGAGAGCCAGGAGACCCTCGCTTCCCTGGTATCTGATGTGCCCGTACCACTGAAAAAAAAGCAGAAAATTTAGCTTCTGGAAGGATGGTCGGAAGTAAGTGCTCAATAAAGGTCACCGGGTTTGCACCCTCGGACCCCTCCGGAAGACCTATAATCCGTAAGTTATTCCTACGATTGCGGTTTTCTGCATCTTCTGCTCTTATTTCCAGCTGCTTAACCCTGGCTTTGAGCAGCTGAACATCCGAGTTATAACTTTTCTGTGTGTCTTCTACTTCTGAAACCCGCATTTCCATCTCGGTGACTCTATCTCGGAAATTGTCCATATCTTTACGGATAAGTCCAATATCTGATTGTACACAATCAATTTTAGAAGTCAGGGCCGTCTTACAGTCTACTATGGCATGCATGAGTGTCTCTAAACTTGCAGGCGGTTCTACTTCTTTAAAAAAACTACTACTTTAAAAAAACTGTGAACACCTTTCTCAAATATGTATGTAAATGCTTCCATATTTGTGAAGTTGAGTGTTTTGTTTGCACTTAAAAAAAATGTTTTGCATTGATATTCTTTATCATATTTGGAACATTTTATTCTACTATAGACAGCTTAATATTGCATAAGAATATTTTATATTTACCACTTTCAGCCAGCAATTGAAAAGAGTGATGTGACACAGCAACCTAAACACCAGACTACTATGTTTACCGTGGTGCTTTATGCTACCCGCATGGTAACTTAAAAATCACACTATGGACACAGAGATAAATGCATCATAAAATGGACACACCCTTCTCCTAACAGAACCAGTACCAATCTTGGCTGTCTAACTGCAAAAGTAAATAGTATATATAACCTACCTTTGTATATGTAAATGATTCAAATGAAACAACTAAAACTGACTAAAAACTAAAATCAAAACATGCAACAGCTTAGGTGGAGTCTGTGAATCTGTTGCCTGAAATTGTAGGCTCAAAAGCCTTGTCAATTGTTTTAAATGCCTTAAGCTTTTTTTTCTGCATCTACTGTAAATGTTCTTCACAAATTGTTTCCTAAAAATAAAATTCATGTTAAGTGACTCCCTCACATTTTTAATGATGACAATGTGTAAATTCAAATGCTGTCTGTATATAAAACAAGAACAGTTGAAGCCCTTGTTGAATGACTAGTTGGATTTCCAGTAAAATGTAAGCCAAGTAGACTGTGTAATGTTAGCAGTCAGTCTGTGCATATTGAAAGATGTGCATTAAGAGAGTGAAATGCAGTTACTGCAGTGCATTTCTAAACAGTAAACACAACCTGTATATGTAAAAAGTAAATATAACTGCCTCTATTTTCCTAAATTATTCAAATTGTCACCAGAAAAAAATGTAAACCAATAACCCATTGAAAAAAATATCTTCTTTAAGCAATAAACACATTTTCATGCATATCTAGAAAATGGAACGAAGCACACTTGAAGCTAAAATTTTGTTAGATCCTATCACTTAGTACCCAGTGCTAGTGGCCACCATCCCGATAGATAGATAGATACAAAAAGGGTACCCCCAATGGTTTGGGACTTTACGTGCCACTAAAACACTGAAAAAAGATACAACTGTGTATAGATAAATTACAATTTTATTACATAAGAAATCCAAAATATTGTTACACAAACATGTATGTATCTAGAACACAACTAGATATATGTGAAATTTAAAAACCTGCATGCAAGGACAGACCAGTATCCATACAGAAGACTACTAGGCACCATTGGTGGAAAGAACCGGACAGGACCCTACGCTTTTCGGGTATGGAAACCCTTCCTCAGGGGACAATCAAAGTTCTATGCACAATGTGTACCAAGAGAAGTATTTTTTGTAAGGGTAACTGGGCTGTCAATTAAAACCGGTGTTAACCGAGAAAGAGGTGTCTGGTCTCACTAGGACATAGTTCACTGAGAAGAGAGATAGTGTAGGCAATGGCCGATGATTGGCAAGATCGTGGGCGCCACAATGATCCACTGTTGGTCCTAGATAGTCCCCATGGGTGAGTGGGCCAGTGTGATATCTCTGTAGTCACTGTTGTAGGTGAGTATTGCTCATGGCTAGAGGTAAACAGAGTATATAGGAGTATCAATCCAAGGACGTGGAATAATTCCTACTTCCTGTCTCAGTGGGAGAAGACAGCCTCTGCAGAGCTAAAATTGTATCTAAAATCAAGACAAAAGATTCAGGAAGTGCATGCACAAGCTTTAGAACATTACATACAGTGCCTTGCGAAAGTATTCGGCCCCCTTGAACTTTGCGACCTTTTGCCACATTTCAGGCTTCAAACATAAAGATATAAAACTGTAATTTTTTGTGAAGAATCAACAACAAGTGGGACACAATCATGAAGTGGAACGAAATTTATTGGATATTTCAAACTTTTTTAACAAATAAAAAAACTGAAAAATTGGGCGTGCAAAATTATTCAGCCCCCTTAACTTAATACTTTGTAGCGCCACCTTTTGCTGCGATTACAGCTGTAAGTCGCTTGGGGTATGTCTCTATCAGTTTTGCACATTGAGAAACTGAAATTTTTGCCCATTCCTCCTTGCAAAACAGCTTGAGCTCAGTGAGGTTGGATGGAAAGCGTTTGTGAACAGCAGTTTTCAGTTCTTTCCACAGATTCTCAATTGGATTTAGGTCTGGACTTTGACTTGGCCATTCTAACACCTGGATATGTTTATTTGTGAACCATTCCATTGTAGATTTTGCTTTATGTTTTGGATCATTGTCTTGTTGGAAGACAAATCTCCGTCCCAATCTCAGGTCTTTTGCAGACTCCATCAGGTTTACTTCCAGAATGGTCCTGTATTTGGCTCCATCCATCTTCCCATACAATTTTAACCATCTTCCCTGTCCCTGCTGAAGAAAAGCAGGCCCAAACCATGATGCTGCCACCACCATGTTTGACAGTGGGGATGGTGTGTTCAGGTTGATGAGCTGTGTTGCTTTTACGCCAAACATAACATTTTGCATTGTTGCCAAAAAGTTTGATTTTGGTTTCATCTGACCAGAGCACCTTCTTCCACATGTTTGGTGTGTCTCCCAGGTGGCTTGTGGCAAACTTTAAACGACACTTTTTATAGATATCTTTAAGAAATGGCTTTCTTCTTGCCACTCTTCCATAAAGGCCAGATTTGTGCTGTATACGACTGATTGTTGTCCTATGGACAGAGTCTCCCACCTCAGCTGTAGATCTCTGCAGTTCATCCAGAGTGATCATGGGCCTCTTGGCTGCATCTCTGATCAGTCTTCTCCTTGTATGACCTGAAAGAGGGACGGCCAGGTCTTCATAGATTTGCAGTGGTCTGATACTCCTTCCATTTCAATATTATCGCTTGCACAGTGCTCCTTGGGATGTTTAAAGCTTGGGAAATCTTTTTGTATCCAAATACAGCTTTAAACTTCTCCACAACAGTATCTCAGACCTGCCTGGTGTGTTCCTTGTGCTCTCTGCGCTTTAAACGGACCTCTGAGACTATCACAGTGCAGGTGCATTTATACGGAGACTTGATTACACACAGATGGATTCTATTTATCATCATTAGTCATTTAGGTCAACATTGGATCATTCAGAGATCCTCACTGAACTTCTGGAGAGAGTTTGCTGCACTGAAAGTAAAGGGGCTGAATAATTTTGCACGCCCAATTTTTCAGTTTTTTATTTGTTAAAAAAAGTTTGAAATATCCAATAAATTTTGTTCCACTTCATGATTGTGTCCCACTTGTTGTTGATTCTTCACAAAAAATTACAGTTTTATATTTTTATGTTTGAAGCCTGAAATGTGGCAAAAGGTCGCAAAGTTCAAGGGGGCCGAATACTTTCACAAGGCACTGTAATCTACATTAGAAAATGTTTTAATTCCAGAGTTTGTATATTGTGTTTTTTTTTTATTTTTAAAGCCAGCATTTTTTTTGCCAGTAGAAAAACAAGTCTGTCAAAGTGCTGTTCTATCTATTTGATGGGCCATTGCATTTTTGAAAATAAGAAAATAATAGGACAGACAACAGAACAGGATTTTGGATTTTTTTTTTTTTTTACTTAAAGACGTTTAGCCTTTAAAAGTGACACAATAAAAACAGCCAAGCTACAGAATTGCTTCTAAATCAATGTGAAAATTGGCACGGGAAGCTTTCTGGAAGAAATAGCTTGATTAACTGATTTCACAATAGCCATTAAAGGACCATGAAAGGTACATTACATCTAAGCTTACACAAGGGAGCTAGAGCATTAACTTAACGTTGTGCAGAAGGTATGGCAGAGCCTGAAAGGTCAAGGAGCCCAAGCATGAAGCACGTATATAGCATTATATGCAGCACTTTTCCCCTTCAAATCCATGTCATTCTGAAATCTGCTTTTGTCTTTATAGGAAAAATAATAATCTAATACATTAGCCTAATACATTACAAAAACATTGCAACTGTTCAAAAGTCAGAAAGATTTCCCAATTTACCTTCAGCCAAGAGTTCAGTATCATTGATGTAGGCAGCTTTCAGCTGCTGATCTGGGAGCTGAGGAGGATAGACAACCATTTTCGGGGACCAGGAAAGGTGCAATAAGCACTGTAGCTGAAACAATGTGAGGTGGGGATCCATGAATGAAGAAAAGAGAGCAACATGAAACACTGAGCTATAGGTATGGTTATTGCTTATTCCCTTTAGTGTTCTCTAGAATTGTTACATTGCATCTCTTGATATAAAGACCTAAATATTTTCTATGCTCTTCAGTGGCATCTAGTGGCGATAATGCAGTATTTTACTACTGCCCATAATAAAAAAAATGTTTCAGAAGAGAAAATAGCCTAATAACATTTTTTTTATCACACAAAATGAATACAAATGCTGATATGCTGGACAAATGGCAATACAGATTTTTTTTATAAATAGACCCCTACATTTATTAGAAAACGAAATGTCATCCAGCTAGGAATTAGATCTACTTTGACACCAGATTACCAGCTAATAAGAAAGGTAATGCAGTAAGATTTAATAGAACATTACAGCAATCTTATCCTAATAAAAAATAAAAGATATTCATGCATGACATTTGCAATGCCCATTTTGGGGCATATTTATGAAGCAGTGGATCTGACATTCACCAAACATTCAGTTTAAGTGAACCTTTGGGGTGCATGTGTTTTAAATTACAGTGATTGGTTCACTAAAAGTGAATGTTTCTTTTTTTTTTTTTTTTTTACTGCTTTATAAATATCTCCTTTTTATCTTTAAAATAGAAAACACTGTACATACTTTTTAAAATGACTGGAATGTGATTCTTATCATATTAAAGTTAATCACAGCCTTAGAAATTGTATTTCTTTTATAACTTTTTCTAATTAGATCTTGATTGGAATGGCATTTTGGGTTTAAATGAATTTGTTTTATACAGTATTTGGGTAATAATTCAAGCTGGACTTATCCTGAATAAATGCATAATAATAATGTCAAAGTTACCAGGGGTTCCAGAGAAATAGGCTTTGAGAATTATATGAAAATGTCATGTTTTAAGGAAAGGTCAAAATTAGACCCTCAATTCCCCTCTGGAGCTTGCCCATGTAGCAAATAATGGCTACTGTCAAATTAAAAAAATCTATAGGAAGACAAGGATGGGTAGACCTTGCAAAATTTTTGGTAAAATGTTGAAAGTGAATGCTTTTTTAGCTGCCCTTATCCCTATAGCATGTGCTTTTCACCAAATGTAAACTCTGCTTATATTTATTCATAGCATACACTTTCATCTTATACCCTCAGCATGGTAAAATAAATTACAACCTCTTAATATCCTGCATTTTGGAGAATATTAACATGTGTACTAACTTTCAAAAAGAGAGAAATTGCACTTGGAGGTCAAACATAGCTGTCAGCACACCAACTGACAATATTTGCTCAAAATCTAATATAAAGAACAAGTGCAGTGTTAAACGTGATGTAAAATCAGAAAATATAAGTGACACAGTTTCAACAATTAAAACATATACTCCATAATTGTGATAGCACAATGGAATAAACAGGTGTATGGTGAATAAACAAATAAAGTGTAGAGATCAAATTGTAAAAGTCTGGAACTTCAATCAGATCACTCGGAAGGTGAATATGCACTATATTACCAAAAGTATTGGGATGCCTGCCTTTATACACATATGAACTTTAATGGCATCCCAGTCTTAGTCTGTAAGGTTCAATATTTAGTTGGTCCACCCTTTGCAGCTATAACAGCTTCAACTCTTCTGGAAAGGCTGTCCACAAGGCTTAGGAGTGTGTCTATGGGAATGTCTGACCATTCTTCCAAAATACATTTGTGAGGTCAGGCACTGATTTGGATAAGAAGGCCTCGCTTGCAGTCTTCGCTCTAATTCATTCCAAAGGTGTTCTATCAGTTTGAAGTCAGAAGTCTATTAAGGAGAGTCAAGTTCCTCCACCCCAAACATACTAATCCATGTCTTTATGGCAAAGTTGGGAGCATAAAATTGTCCAAAATGTCTTGGTATGCTGACGCCTTAAGAGTTCCCTTTACTGGAACTAAGGGACAAGCCCCACCGCTGAAAAACAACCTCACACCATAACCCCCCCTCCACCAAATGATTTAGACCAGTGCACAAAGCAAGATCCATAAAGACAAGGATGAGAGACAAACTGAGTATAAAGTTATGAACTTACTGAAGATATCACGGATGAATGCATGAATAATTTTATGAACGTTATAATGATATCACTGATATTGGCACTTTCATTGGGTATTTTGTGTTAAGAGCAGTTCTTATATTTATTGTGGATTTGATCAGTATTGCGCTACCAGAGAGTATCATTTTAGTTACTCTTTTTATTTATGGAATGGTTTGACTGCTGGTATTTTCTCTTTCCACAACTTCTTGGATTTCCTGCATGCTTTGCAGCTTCTTCAATGCTAGTTCAGTGAAATTTGTGGCACATCAGTGCCTACTCGCAGAGCATAGTGAATGTGTCATAGAATGTGAATGTGACATAAATGAGTGGAGATCTTCAAAACGAAGTTTGCAAACTTCCAAAATCATGCGGAATAATGGTTTGGCTAGAAATAATTGAAAACAACATGGAAATAAATATATGATTTTACATTTTTACCATAGATACACTTTAAGTAATTTTTCATAATTTACTTAGTTTGGATTATCCAGATTCTTGACATATTTACTCCAACGCTAATAAAATACAGGAGTAAATGCCTGTCAAACGACCTATTCCTTCTCCAATTCAAACAAAGAAGAAAAAGGTTTTCATTAGAGTACTTATTTAAGTTTTTTAGTTAAAGAACACAACTGTTGTTTTACTTTATGTTTCTTAAAGAGGATATCCTAGTCCACTTTTGCAGATAGGTAATTCACAATATAGCATGGGTAATTTGTGTTGCATTAAGGCACTCCATATTCATTATCAATAAGCTGCCAACATACCACAACAAATTAAAAAAAATATTTGACCCCCTGTGTTGTGGTTAATAATAATATTATTATTATTAATATTATTATAAACTAATCGTATAGCGCCAACAGTTTGCGCACCACTTCTGGACTGGGCCTTTTTCTGACACTTGTTGTTTACAAGTTAAAATCATTTTTTTTGCTATAAAATTACTTAGAATCTCCAAACATATATATATATATATATATATATATATATATATATATATATATTTTTTTTAGCAGAGACCCTAGAGAATAAAATGGAGTTTGTTGCAATATTTTTTATCACACCGTATTTGCGCAGCAGTCTTGCAAATACAATTTTTTTTTAAACAATTCACTTTTTTGAATTTAAAAATAAGAAAACAGTAACGATTTTTTCTATAATGTGAAAGATAATGTTACGCCGAGTAAATAGAGGCTTCTTAGTGAACGACACCCATGCATGCCATTCCTCTGCAGTGTACGCCTTATTGTGTCACAGGAAACAATCATCCCAGTTTGGCTTTCTACTTCTTTAGCTAACTGCAGTGAACTTGCATGGCGTCCATGACGTCACTTCCAGGTTACTGTGCTGCAAAAGGCGGCAAATTTGAAAAACGGCTGTTTGCATACATGGAAGTGTAGTGGAGGGGTCTAGGGTCTTTTAGACCCTCGATCCTTCCATAAAGTGTACCTGTCACTATATATTGGTGTCACAAGGGATGTTTACATTGCTTGTGGCAGCAATAAAAGTGATCAGATTTTTTTTTTTAAAAAAAACCTGTAATAAAGTTAAAATAAAAGAAACAATAAATAGGAAAAAAAAAATTTAGCCGCCCCCGTCACCGTTAGCTCGCGCACAAAAAAAGACGTATACGCAAGTCGAGCCGTGAATGAAATCACTGTTCAAACCACACATGTGAGGTATCACCGTGATTGCCAGAGCGTGGGCAATAATTTAAAAAAAAGAGCTACACTCTAAATCTAAACTGGTAACCGTTAAATAAATTTAAAGTGTCGCCGATTGAGATCTTTATTGACCGTAGTTTGTCGCCATTCCACGGGGGGGCGCAATTTTAAACCGTAACATGTTGGGTATCTATTTACTCGGCGTGACATCATCTTTCACAATATACAAAAAAAAAATGGGCTAACTTTACTGTTTAGTATTTTTTAAATGCAGTGAAATGTGATTTTTCTAATTTTTTCCAAAAAAATGGCGTTTTAAAGACCGCTGCGCAAATACCACGTGACAAAAAATGTTGCAATGACCGACATTTTTTTCTCCAGAGTCTTTGCTAAAAAAATATATATAATGTTTGGGGGTTCTAAGTAGTTTTCTAGGAAAAAATGCTGGTTTTAACTTGTAAACAAAAAGTGTCCGAAATAGGGCTGGGGCTCAAGTGGATAAGCCTAAATGCTTTGTTGCAAGCTCTTTTCATTTAAATTCTACTAGTGCAAAAATATTGTAGTTCCTAATGGCCTAAAATGAACCAACATTTTTTTTTTTTGGATGTGCTCAAGTCATGGGTATTTCGACTTTCCATACCGCATCACTAGTGATGGGCCAAACACCCCACTGTTTGGTTCGCACCAGAACATCTCGAACAGGGAAAAAGTTCTAGGGAACAGTCAAACTCTATTTAAGTCTAAAAACAAGAAAAACCACATAAGACAGTTTTTTACATGTCCTTTATTAAAAAGAAAAAAAAAATGTCCCTTGATGTAAATCCATCTTCAATCACGAAGCCCGTTGACTCGAAAAATAGAAAAAAAATTCAAAAACGCTTTTCTTCTTCTGAGGCTGCCTGCTGTATGCAGTTCTTCAGCTTTGACAGCTGTTTTATAGGCAAGGGGCGGGCCCGATGACACCGCTCCCTTCTGATGTCACATGACATCATATAACATCAGAAGGGGACAGTGCCACCCGGTGACCTAACCGGGTGGCCCACCCCTTGCCTGTAAAACAGTTGTCAAAGCTTGTCAAAAACTGTCTTATGTGGTTTTTCCTTTTCTTAAATTTCTTTGGTGAATGGGTAGGGATACAATTTACCCAATACCCATTCACGTGTGGGGGTGGGATCTGGGGGTTCCCTTGTTAAAGGGGGCTTCTAGATTCCGATAAGCCCACCGTCCACAGTCTCCTACAACCAGGAAGGAAGAAGAAGAGGCCAGGAAGAGGCCCTTGTCCCCATCAACATTGGGACAAGGTGCCTTGCGGGGTGTCCCAAAGCACCCTCCCCATGTTAAGGGAAAGCAGTCTGGTATGGTTCAGGAGGAGGGGCACTTGCTCGCCCTGCCTATCCTGGCCTGCCAGGCTGCATGCTCATATAAGAGTCTGGTATAGATTTTGGGGAGCCCCCGCGCCTTTTTTTTAAAAAAATTGGCGTGGAGTTCCCCTTAAAATCTGTACCAGACCCAAAGGGCCTGGTATGGATTTTGGGAGGGGGACCCACGCTGTTTTTTTTTTTTAATTTTGCGAGAAATTCCCCTTAAAATCAGTACCAGACTCAAAGGGCCTGGTATAGATTTTGGGGGGGACCCCATGCCATTTTTTTTTAATGCTGTCATAGGGTTCCCCTTAACACTACAGGGCACTTTCACTCCCTTCCTGCCTAGACCAATTTTCAGCTTTCAGTGCTCATTGGCATCTAGGGGAAATATTGGTCAGCTTGGCATGGCACTGCTCCCTGTCTTTAACATTGGTATCTATGGGAAATCTTGGTCAGCTTGGCATGGCCCTCATGGCTCATGAACTATAAGTGACAGGAACACAAAACTTGGGGAGCACCGAGAGGGGACCCAGGACTACAACATATCTATACATTTTTAAAGTGGGGTATTCCTGTACACTACACTGACTGCACTAAACTAACTCAACACACTATCTACTAACTACCTGCCTAATCTTTATTGTCACACACTATACACCGCTGCCATGTAAGCAGCAGTCTTATATAGTGTGGGGCGTGGACTTAGCCCCTAAGCCATGATTGGCTAAAGGTACCCTGCCTTTGGCCAATCATGGCTCTGACAGGAAATTGTGCTGTGATTGTCCAAAGCATACAGGTCAGGTGCATGCTTTGGCCAATCACAAGCACATAATGCACTGCAGTCACACAGTGCATTATGGGGCGCTCATCGGAGGGCAAACTTGCCACCAAGCGCCCCGGGTGTTCGTGTGTTCGGCAAACACACAAACACTCGATGTTGGAGTTGAACTTACATTCGACTCGAACATCAAGCCCATCACTGCAAATCACTAATTTTTTAGAAAAAAGAAAAATGATCTTAACCACTTCCATACCGTGTGATTTCTGGCATTCTGCTCCTACATGTAAAAAATCATATTTTTTTTGCTAGAAAATTACTCATAACCCCAAAACTATATATATTTTTTTAGCAGAGACCCTAGGGAATAAAATGGCGGTCATGGCAAATTTTTATGTCACACAGTATTTGCGCAGAAAGTTTTCAAACGCATTTTTTTTTTATAGAAACATAGAAACATAGAATGTGTGGGCAGATAAGAACCATTTGGCCCATCTAGTCTGCCCAATATATCTGAATCCTATGAATAGTCACTGGCCCTATCTTATATGAAGGATAGCCTTATGCCTATCCCATGCATGCTTAAACTCCTTCACTGTGTTTGCAGCTACCACTTCTGCAGGAAGGTTATTCCATGCATCCACTACTCTCTCAGTAAAGTAATACTTCCTCATATTACTTTTAAACCTTTGCCCCTCTAATTTAAAACTGTGTCCTCTTGTGATAGTTTTTCTTCTTTTAAATATGCTCTCCTCCTTTACCGAGTTGATTAAAAGTTTCTATCATATCCCCAAAATCTGATCACTTTTATTGCTGCCACAAGCAATGTAAACATCCCTTGTGACAGAAATATATAGTGACAGGTACACTTTATGGAAGGATCGAGGGTCTAAAAGACCCTAGACCCCTCCACTACACTTCCATGTATGCAACATTTTTAAATGTTTTATGAATTAAAAAAAGAAATAACTAAAGTTAGCCCAATTTGTTTTGTATAATGTGAAAGATGATGTTATGCTGAGTACATAGATACCTGACATGTCACGCTTTAAATTGTGCACACTCATTGCTGCTCTCGCTCTTATGTTCGCGGCGATACCTCACATGTATGGATTGAACTACGTTTACATATGTGGCCACGACGAATGCATTTGTTCGCTTTTATTTTTATACTTAATCTTTAATTTTTTTAAATGTAAACATCACTTGTAGTAGGAATAGTGAATGACAGGTCCTCTTTATAGGGAGATCTGGGGTCAATAAGATCTCAGATCTCTCCTACAGGCTAAAAAGCCTGAAATTAAAAAAAAAAAAAACAATCTCGGCCGAGATTAGTGCAGTATTAAAAACTGCCAGGCTGGGCGTGACTTCATCACGTCGTGCCCAGGCCTTCGAGAGTCATAGAGACTGCTGGGGACCATCTGGTCTTCACAGTCTCTATGGTGACACTTCTGCCGGCAGCCGATTCCTTCTCTGGCTCGCCGATCGCACTGGCGAGCCGGTAGAAGCACCGGAGGGTGGCGGGAGGGAGGGATGTCCCCTATTGCTGCCTGGAAGAACAATCAAGCAGCTGAACAGCCGCTATGAGTGTTCTTATTGTGAAGGGAATCACTGGTTGAAAAAAATAATATCTGAATGATGCCTGCAGCTGCAGGCATCATTCAGATATCCCCTTCAAAGCCAAGGACGTCATGTGACGTCCACCTAAGGGGAAGTGGTTAAATAAATAAAGAGCTAGAAGCAAGTGCTACTAGGTTATCATTTTCCTAAGAGACATGATTTAGAAATGCTTTTACAAAAATAAAAGGTCATTGGCAGGGATAAAAATCTGAAAATACTAAATAATGAGCTTGAAATGTAGGAAGCACACCACTCCCAGAAACATTTTCACTTCAAATGTTTACCTCAAAATCGAATGATAATAATGTACATATGGGTTACAGAAATTGACTTGCTTCCTCTTTTTTTTTTTTTGCAGTAGTTGTCCTAAACTGTTTTTTTTACAAGCTTTTACAATCTGGTATAGCTGTTAGTGGTAGCCACTCATCTTCTAACTGAACAGTATAATATCAAAAGTATTGGGATACCTTCCTTTACACCCACATTCATTTTGATGGCATCCCAATCCTAGTCCGTAGGGTTTAATATTGAGTTGGCCCAACCTTTGCAGCTATACAAGCTTCAACTCTTCTGGGAAGACTGTTCACAATGATCCCCTGATGACGTCAGGTCGTACTGACGAAACGTACGTCGGGAAGGGAAACGTGAGACCGTAGCCATTTCCGGGTTAGAGGAGCGCTGTGCGATCGGCAGTGCTCAAAACCCTTCTGGATGTTTTTTATGAGAAAGGCGATTGTTTTATGGTGATTCGAGTAAGTGCAATACTTTTTAAATAAAGCGATATGTTTAGATGTACTGCACCATGAGAGTCTCTTTTTGTTCCACCCATGTTTGTCACCTGATCCGAGCTATGCTATAAGGGCTTGATGCTGGATTACCCACTGTGTAACAGAGGAGCTGAGGATCGTGTGTACTGAGTGGAGATATTGCCTATGTGACCCCCTATAATTAAGGGGTCATATATTTCCGGTAAGGAGTACCTTACTAGATCACTGGGTGAAGTGTGGAGGTGAAGGTTAATCTGCACTAACATCAAGTCTCTGCTAATTTGTGTGACACCAAAGAGATGTGGACTGTTTGATGCTGCATATGGACTGTTTGCACTTTATAATGTTGAGCACAGATTGATTGATTTTTAGATTGTCACCAATCATGAATTTTTTGAATTAAGGTTTAATTATCTGCACAAGCACTTTTATGTTTGAGCGCGACACTACCCTTCTTTTAAACAATTGTTCACAAGGTTAGGAGCGTGTTTATGGGAATGTTTGACCATTCATTTAGAAGCACATTTGTGAGGTCAGGCACTGATGTGGACGAGAAGGCATGGCTCTCAGTCAATGCTCTAATTCAACCCAAACGTTTTCTGTCGGGTTGAGGTCAGGACTCTGTGCAGGTCAGTCAAGTTCCTCCACCCCAAACTCACTCATCCATGTCTTTATGGACCTTGCTTTGTGCACTAGTCCAAATAATTTGGTGAAGGGGGGATTATGGTGTGGGGTTGATTCTGAGGGGATGGGCTTGGCCGCTTAGTTCCAGCGAAGTGAACTCTTAAGACATCAGCATACCAAGACATTTTGGACAATTTCATGCTCCTAACTTTGTGGGAACAGTTTGGGGATAGCCCCTTCCTATTCCAACATAAATGTGCACAAACAAGGTACATGATGAACTTGACTGGCCTGCATAGAGTCCTGACCTCAACCCGACAGAACACCTTTGGGATGAATTAGAGCGGAGACTGCGAGCCAGGCCTTCTCGTCCACATCAGTGCCTAACCTCACAAATGCGCTTCTGGAAGAATGGTCAAACATTCCCATAGACACACTCCTAAACCTTGTGGACAGCCTTCCCAGAAGAGTTGAAGCTGTTATAGTTGCAAAGGGTGGGCCAGCTCAATATTGAACCCTACGGACTAAGACTGGGATACTATTAAAGTTCATGTGCATGTAAAGGCAGGTGTTCCAATACTTTTGGTAATATCGTGTATGTCAAAGCAGCATACCTTTCTCCCACATGTATATGACGGGAACCCCGACCAGGTTGCCATGGCAGCCCCAAACACACAATCAGCCAGGAGCAAGAAACCCTAGTACTACAGGTATTGTACTATTAAACCATACATCCGTGGCCACTTACATATGTAGGTAAACAGGTACTATCTCTTTTCATTTATGTAAAGTATATGACCATACTATTAGCAAAAAAGTGGAGTAGATTGCCGCAAAGATCTATCAGGGTAGATAGAGCTATGCAAAATTTTAAATATTTCAAAATAATACAGTAAGTCTAAATTTCTAAATGAGAAAGGACCTTCAACAGTATAAGACTGACTCAGTGTGCATGCATAGTCCCCATATACTGTATCACTAGTCACAACTATTAATGTAGACAGGGTAAGGTCAACTGCCAATTTTTAGAGCAAAATCCTCAAAGGATAGTAATCTGATATACCGTAACAATGGATAGAAACAGTCCTGGGTAGATCATGCGCTTGTGACTGACTCATTACCTCTGCTGGAAGTCTATTCCTAGTATTAATTACTCTTTCACTAAATTTTCTTCATGTTAGTTTGAGGTCAGTATGCTTTAAACTTCTCTGTCCATTGTCTACAGAAGAACATGGAATTATACATTTATGTATTCATTTATTTAATATATCTTGGTCCCCAATGTATGAGGTATGTAGTACAATAGCTGTAGTACCCGGTTTACCCCTTTGTTAACCTGAATTTTTTTAGGGTTTCTTGCTCCTGACTGGTTGTGTGTTTGGAGCCTTCATTGAAGATCCCTCCATGCTACGCTCTGGAGGTGGCAGCACTGTTAGCTGCAAAACATGTTCAGACAGTGACCTCTGCATATCTGCTAAACCCTTCACTGAGGATTCCTATGCCTTGTCCGCTATTATAATTCCTATCTAAGAATATCAGTGTGGCGGATAGTATGGAGTGATAGACAAACAGTTTCCAATACATACTGTATTTCTCCATGTTTTTTGTAATTCTGTAATGTTCTAATAATGTTAAAATACATTTTTTATATACTTTTATAGAAATGAGTTCCTACCTGTGGTGTCTTAAAAAAACATGATTTACATTTCTTTGTGCTGAATGATAAGACCAACTTGAGAGGTCTGAGACAGCTTGCTATGTGCAACAATACCATTTGTTATCTAAACGCCTTATATATACTTAGTGAAGTGACTAGTCGCAGGGAATACACAGAGATTAAACACACCCCCCTACATTAATTTTACCTGTTTATCTGGAGCCATATAGTAGGTAGAGGAGAGATTGGAGAGGAACACACTCAGTGCCTTGAATTCAGGCTAGTAAACACTAGTAAACACTAAAGAAAGATGTGCTTTGTATATTTTAAATATCATAGGTTTACAGCCTCTTTAAGATATATTTGTGAAATAAGTTATATTGATTCTGATACATTTAATGTGTATTTCTTATTTATCTACTTTCCTTGTAATTAATGTATAATGTACACTGGGGGTTGGATATATCACAATCATTTTAGGTTTATAAAACCTAAAAATGAGAGAAATTATTAAAGTATATTTAAAATGATGAATAAATCACTTTAGAGAATTGCGAGATCTGTATGTACTTAGAAAAATGTGTAACAAACTGTCTCCTGCCTAATTTGATTTTAATGATTGATTGCAGTCACAGTGAGAATAGTACCGTATCTCCTCATTAATAAACAGAATATGATATCATGCCAGTTCCACGGGGAATGACTAAATATAGAGATTTGTGCAAAGTAGCATTTTTGCAACATTGAACAAATACATTGAGAATGCCGAATATTATTTTTGTAAACTCAATATGTTTGACTTCTACAACAAAAGGCAACAGCTTAAAAAATGAAATATATATTTTAAACACTAATGTTTTAAGCACAAATGGTAACACTTGATTTTACCAAGCTATTGTTTCAATTTATAGAAGTACAGTTATTTTCAAAAGTATCCCCCCCCCCCTGGATTTTTTCCTGTTTTGTTTCATTACAACCTGTAATTAAAATAGATTTTTTTTTCTTTAGGCTTTGTACCATGTGATATACACAACATGGCAAGCAATGTTAATCAATCAGTGCCGTCTTAATTGGCACTACTGAAGTTGCTCCGACTTCAGAAAAGGGTCCTGTACTACTTAGAGGCGACCTGTGATCCGACTGTCCCATATACTTCAATGGGAGTCGCCTCCTTATCTTAATTGACACGACTTGTTATCAGACTTTCCAGGAAGAAGAAAGAGATTAGCCAGGCATTCCCCATAGACAAAGTCGCCTGTCTCTTCAAAGTAGTGCACAAGTCTCTTCCAAGTCTCTTCCAAGTCTCTTCCAAGTCTCTAAACAAGTCTCTTCAAGTCACGGGGCGACTTTCTGGTTGTGGTAGTGTGGATCGGCTCTGAAGGTGCATAATATTTATTTATTTATTGTGACACAAACAGTAATAAAGACAAAAATGCAAAAACCTTGAGTGTGCCTAAGTATTCTCTCCTTTGCTATAAAACCCAAAAATAAGCTGTGATTACCTTCAGATTAACTGTGATTATGTAAGGTCCACCTATGTGCAATCAAATTGTCACATGATCTGAAAGGTCCCTGAGTCTGCACCACCATTAAGAAAGCAACATGAGGACCAAGGACCTCTCCAGACAGGTTCAAAGACAAAGATATGAATAAGTATAGAATAGGGTTGCTTTGCAAAAAAAAAAAAAAAACCCAGACTTTGAACACATGGCAGTAATAAAGCCATTATAACAAAGTGGGAAGAATATGGAACCACTACAAACCCTACAAGAGAAAGCTGGCCACCAAAATGCACAAACCAGGCTGGAAGAGCATTAATCATAGATGCAATAGAAACACCAATAATAGCACTGAGGGTGAATTCACACTGGAATAGATAGCTGCTGAAGCGCTTTACCTCTCTGGCAGCTGTCTGTTCTTGATTGACGTATTCAATCACACAGAGCTCCTTTTTTATATGTTTTTTTTTTTATTTTGTTTTTTTAAAAGCTTTTGAAGTGTACAAAAATACACTTTATTCATGCTTTAGGCTTCTTTCACACGGTCCGCCTCCATAGGCGGATCCGTGCTGCTCAGCGGGGGATTGATACACAGATCCCCGCTGAGCAGGCAGGTGACAGCTCCCTCTCTGCTCTGTGTGCGGAGAGGGAGGTGTCATAACCCCAATGCATCTCTATGGGGAATCGGATGAGAACGGACCGCCAGTCCGCTCTCATCCGAGCCCATACGATCCGATCCCCTGGACGGATGGAAAATAGGGTTTCCATCCGTCCAGATTTCATGGACAGGATCGGATGCGGATGGCAGCGGGTGTCAGCAGACATGTCTCCGCTGACATCCGCTGCCCCATAGGGATGCATGGAGGATCCGATCAGATCCGCCTAAGAAACTGACAGGCGGATCTGATCGGATCACACGTGTCAAAGGACCCTTACAGCATCACAATGTGCTGTGCTGCTATACCTCCTGCACAGTGCCATGCAGATCTAAACAGTGCTCTACGATAAAATGCAGCATGCTGCGTTTTATAACAGCACGCTTTCGTGTAGTTCTGGGCTGCATTGCAGTGTTAATGGGACACACAGAAATAATTATTTTCTGTGTGTCATTGCAGTGACAGGCATTTTACACTGCAGTAAAAGGCCTGCCACCGTGTGAGTTCGCCCTTAAGGAGTTTCAAAGACCTACAACAGAGATGGGAGTATCTGTCCAATGAATCATTTTAAAACATAGGTTTATCTTTTCTAATATGTTACATGTTACACCCGTACATAGGGTGTAACATGTTACTGTATTACAGTATCCACCCCCACATCCCCCGATGACAGCAAATAGGTAGGATGGTGTACAGAGCCCAGTAGTAGGTAGGTCAGTAGTTGGTAGGACAGTGTACAGAGGTCACTAGTAGATAGGTCAGTAATAGCTAGAGCAGTGTACAGAGGTTAGTAGTATGAAGAGCAGTGTACATGGCGAAGTAGGGCAGTGGACAGGAGTGAGCAGGATAGATGATCAGCATGGCAAAAGATGGAGTCAGCAGGGCAATATACAGGGGGTGAGGATGGTACGGTACGGTACATGGGACACAGGAGGGTACAGCACGAGAGGGTATGGGGGGTTAGGAGAGCACAGTACAGGGGTAAAATACTGGGGGTCCTTGGGGGGCACAGCACTAGGGGAACCAGGGAGGCACACCTCTAAGGGCAACAGGAGGGCACACCACTTGGGGGCTCAGGATTTCACACAAGTGGTATCTTCATGTAGAGCAGCTCAAGCTGCTGTGGCAGATCTAAATGTTCCAATGCTGATCCCAGCCAGCCCTCCTCTCTTGTCCATTCCACATGATGTCATCAACATTCTCCTGGGATGGACTGAAAAGAGGGACTGGAGGGAACAAGCACAATACACTCTGTGGATGAGTTTAGGCACCTTCAGACAAGATCTTAGATCTATCCTGCCTGAAAGCTGTCATAGGTGGCAGAGGCATTCCCACACCACTGGAAAGTGTTGGGGGAAATATCACTGGGGGGGGGGTCTCAGGGGGGTACACCACTTAGAGGCATCAGGAAGGGTCACCAATGGGGGCATCAGAGAGGCACACCACTGGTTTGTCAGGAGGGCACACCACATTTGCACAAGAGCCCAAACTACCTGAGCTATCCCACCTGAAACCTGTCATAGGTGGTAGAGGCATTCCATAGTTACATAGTTAGTCTGAAAAAACACACACGTCCATCTAGTTTAACCAATAAGGGCATGCTGTGGGGCGGGGATTGACTTTTACAAGTTTGGAGTTCACCAAATAGCATGTGGTTGATTCCCCAAACACGTTAGAGGGTTCTCCAGTCAGATGAGACTGGCAAAAACCCAACGCTTCCCATAACCCTGAGAATACCATTCACACAGTGAAGCATGGTGGCGGCAGCATCATGCTTTCTGTTGGCAGGGACCAGAAAACTGGTCAGGATTGAAGGAAAGATGGATGCCATTAAATACAGGGTATTTCCTGTTTCAGTCTAACAGAGATTTAAACCTTGGACAGGACAATGGATCATAAACATACAAAGGATAGGACATTGATTCTAAAAATACTGCTAAAGCTACATTGGAGTGGTTTGAAGGTAAAAACATTTACATTACATGTCTTGGAATGACCTAGTCAATTCAATTGGGAATCTGTAACATGATTTGAAGATTGCTGTCCACCTACACAATCTATCTAACTTGAAGAATGGACAAAAACCCTAGTGGCTAGATGTACATAGCCTAAGCGACATCCAGCTGTAATTGCAGCAAATAGTGGCACTAGGAAGATCTAACTTCTGGGGGGTATTACTTTGCACACTCAAAATTTCTGTGTTGTTTTAATTATTGTTTGTTTCACAATAATAGTTTACATCTTTAAACTCTTAGGAATTGTGTGTGCATCACATTATACAAAGCCTCAAAAAAATACATTTGAATTCAGGGATGTAACGCAGCAAAACAAGAAAAACACTAAGGAGGTAAATACTTTAACGAGGCACTGTAAGTCTAATTTTAACTTGTCATTTGTGATAACTGGGATATAACCAAATACATTCATACAATTTAGTTATATTTACATTGTATCAATTGCACAGATTTTTTTTTACTTTGTTGATCTGGATGGACGTCATATGATGTCCTCCCGGAACGTCCACTGGGCACAGCTGATGACTAATCAGTGTATCGGGCCTCTGCCGGTACCATGTGATCGTTGTGACCAATCACAGCAGATCACATAACAAGTGAAAAGAATGGATGGCTTCCTTTCATGCCATCCATTGTGTACAATTGTGTTTCTAGCTGTGATTAGTCACAGTGATCACATAGTATAGAAAGAGCAAATTACAGCCCTTCTGTACCATGTGATTAGCTGTGGCCAATCACAGCTAATTACAACTAAAGACACTACATAGATCATTTTTATTCAGTGAAAATGGTTGTTTATACCAGTGAAATTCACTAGTAGAAACAATCATAAAGTGTAAAAAAAAAAATAAAATCCTTATCACTTCCCCAAAGTATTACAGTTTTAATATGTCAACACTCTATTGCTTTGGTCACAGTGTGTTAAAATAATATATTACTTTCTATTTTTTTTTTTTGTTACATACTGTCACCAATCAATGTCTTTGATCACTACCATGCCCATTATATAATAACACTGTACTGCACTGGTGATAGTATGGAAATAAAAGCAAATTGAGAAAAAAAATATATATTTTTTTTTATTTCTTAATTTTCCAAAAAAATTGTGACAAAAAAATGACATCTTCAAAACGTTTCCACGCCTCTCACTAAATACCTTGGACTGTGTACTTTCCAAAAAGGAGTCCTTTGGAAGATATTTGTACTCTCCTGGTGTTTTGGGGCTGCAAGAAATGAGATACGCCATTAGTACATCAGGATTGATCAATTTTCAGATACAGTGGGAGAAATAAGTATTTGATCCCCTGCAGATTTTGTAACTTTGACCACTTAAAAAGAAATTTCTTTTTATCATAGGTGTATTTTAAATTATAGAGACAGAATCAACCAATAATCCAGAAAAAACACGATACAAATGTTATACAGATGTAAACATCCTTGTGATAGCAATAGGGATGTGACAGGTACTCTTTATGGAGGTATCTGGGGTATAAGACCTCAGATCCCCCCTTTGCATTTGAAACATGGGTTTCCATGCCAGGCAGGAGAGGTTATCAGTAGTCTTCAGTGAAGCAGGCGGGCTGGTAGATAGCTGGTGGATGGTACACTGAAGTAGGCTGATACTGGCGACAGTGGGCAGATGAGACATGCACTGATAGCAGACTGTAGAACAGCAGGCACAAAAGGATGTTAGGCAAGTACTGGAAACCTCAGGAAGATTAGCAGGGTCAGGCAGACTGGGTCATACACTGACAGGACGGATCAATTACACATTACAGAGGAGTGTGATCTGGGTACAAGCTGGGCCAGGGGCCAATCAGTGGAAAAAAGCAAATGGAGCATACAGAAGCAGAGGTCAAGGACAAGCTGTGGTCGGTGCAGGTGGAGTTCAAAGAGTGGTCAGAAAGTAGGGTCAGCAACTGAATCAGGATGCAGAATTACAGGTTCATGGGATACAAGGAAGGCTGAAGGCCAAAGTAGCACTGATCCTGAGCACTGACAGTTTTAATAGCCCATTGGTGCCACCTTCTGTCACAAGTTCACGTGAGCATGCTGATGAGCACATGTATGCGCATCTGTGCTCACACCTATGCTACGTATTATACAAATTTCTACGTCTACATCTAGACAAAGCATGAATTAGCATGTAGAGAGGCACAGAAGTCCATCTAGAGGAACCATGTTGTCTACTGGCATGCTCTTCCTGCCAAATAAACTGTATTTGATTAGAAAGCTATATCAAACCAAGCTGATCAAAGGCCAGAAAATGTAGGATTACGTAAGACACACCATGGAAATGGTTGAATGCCTGAGAGGTATAGGAGAAGAAATAAATAATTTTCATGTAACAGAACTATTACTTAGTGGCTTACCAGAAAGTTATGAAATGCTTGTCACAGCACTTGATGCATGTCCAGATGATGAACTGACATTGGAATATGTTAAAGGCAAGGGAAAGCATGTGGATGAATGTTAAGGGCAAGCTTGTGGATGAATATAAGAGTAAAACATAGTGATGGTGCTTCTGTAACAGAGTCTGCTTTAAAGACTTTCCGCCAAATCATGTACCTGGTATGTCATTTGACTTCAAGTGGTTGTACCACTTGTGAGTGATGCCTGCAGCTGAAGATATCCCCCCAGTACCGACGATCAGCTCTCTTGTAATAACAAACGGAGCAGTTAATCATCTGCTTGGGTGTTTTTTACAAG
The DNA here is from genome assembly GCF_965119305.1 of Pelophylax lessonae. Lineage (NCBI taxonomy): Eukaryota > Metazoa > Chordata > Amphibia > Anura > Ranidae > Pelophylax > Pelophylax lessonae. The sequence continues at coordinate 120,381,955 of NC_138776.1, read as the reverse complement.
CAGCAGGAGGGGACATCCCCCCTCAAGCCACCTCCTGTGGCTTGTCCAGGCTCTCCCGTCCCACCGAGAAACCAGAGCAATCAGCCAGCATGTCTGCTGGCTGGTCGGAGACCTGAAGAATGCCGGGATTGGCTTTGATCAGGTCTCGGATATGGCCACTCGGAAGGGATGATATGACATCTGGTTTACTGGAGTCTTAAAGGTGCCAATTTTTTAAAATCTAAAATATTCAAAACCACTGATCTTGGCATTTTGAATGTTTTCAAGTGCAAAGGAGGGATTTAGGGTCCTATAGTCAGTATAGTAATTTTAGCACTAGACCTCCTCTGTACATCTGAAGTAGTAACCTGTAAAGGCTTTTAAAGTGTTGCCTATAGATAGTAAAATATATGTCATTTGTCGCCGTTGTGTGGGTGTGTGCAATTTTAAAGCATGACATGTTTGGTATCTATTTACTCAGCGTGACACCACCTTTTATATTTTACAAAAAAATTGGGTTATGTATTGTGTTTTTTTGCAATAAGATTTAAAAAAGTGTATTTTTTTCCCAAAAACTGCATTTGAAAAACCACTGTGCAACTACAGTGTGACAAAAAAATTGCAAAAACCACCAATTTATTTTCTAGGTTTACTCTCTGCTTTAAAAAATATATAAGGTTTTGGGGTTCTAACAAATTTTCTAGCAAAAAAAACAAGATTTTCACATGTAAACAAAAAGTGCCAGAAAATGCCTGGTCTTTAAATGGTTATAAGAATAAAAAAACAGCAACATGTAACAAGAAACAGGTGAATGTTTTGTGTGCAAATAACAAGGTAAGTTAACCACTTAAGCCCCGGAAGATTTTACCCCCATTCCGACCAGGGCCTATTTTGCGATTCGGCACTGCGTGACTTTAACGGACCATTGCGCTGTTGTGCGACGCTGTACCTAAACGAATTTGACGTCCTTTTTTTCCCACAAACATAGCTTTCTTTTGGCGGTATTTGATCACCTGTGCGATTTTTTGATCATGCGCTATTGCTTTTAATTGTCTAAGGATTGCAAAAAAATATTGTTGCAGGACAATATTCACAAAAAGAAAGCATTGTTTGTCCTTAAAAAAAACAATATATGTATTACTTTGTTATGTTAAAGTTTTGATTGGATGGGAGTGCCACATCAGCTTGTACAAACTTTTAAAATATTTTTATTTTGGAAAAGCCATTGCATTTTGGGGGCCCAGCACAAAATTATCACTGAATAAATAGGCTCATAGCAAAAATGTGAAAATTGCTCTGGACCGTAAGGGTTAAACAGGTGTGAGAAAGTGGTTAACATATGTAAGGCCTAACAATGTTGTTAGTGGGTTTATTGTTATTTAGGTGGAGGGCGTTTCCATGCTGTTAACTTGTCTCAGTGAAAGGGTCTAACAAATATTACATTATATTAGATCCAATCAGGTAGGCTACAATACATAGTTGTAGGTAAATCTAAATGTGATTATAAAATGTATCCAGTAAAACATGTGTAGAGTAAGATTCTACAACACAATAAGTGGGGAGACTTGCTCAGTAGTAAATAATAAAGGTAGAAACCAAGATCCCTGTTTTGGCAGAAGACCTCCTTTATAGGGTTGAGTGAACCCAGACTGTATTGTTCGGGATCGTACCGGACTTTTGGGTATTCGGTACCCGGACACGGACCCAAACATTTCACTGTATGTTCGGGATACAGTCCGTAGTTTGGTAATGTTATTTCATGTTTTGGCGCGGTTTTAATGGCACGGTTTCAACAGCTGCAAGGCAGCCAATCAGCAAGTGTTTAACTAGTGTGCCCTTGGAAGCCATCACAGCCATGCCTATTAATGGCATGGCTGTGATTGTCCAGTGCAGCATGTGACCCAGCCTCTGTATAAGCTGGAGTCACATAATGCCGCGCGTCACTCTGCTCTAGCTATACTAGGGACAGGTTCCTGATGCTGCTGATGGAGAGATAGGAGATTATTGTAGGGGCAGGCTGGAGATTGCTTTCAGGGAAAGAATAGGAAGAATCTTCTTTAATCAGACAGCGATCTACATTGATTTTATTGTGTGGGGGTGCAGTGCACAATCTTTTTGCCCTGACCTGAGCCCAGTGAGGAGGAGGGAGAAAAAAAAACTTTTATCAGTCTGTTAGGTGGGCCGCGTGCAGCGGCCATGTAATGCAAGCTCAGTGCATATGTGTCTGCTTAATCTGGATTTAAAAAAGAAAAAAACTTTTTTCCCTCATATTTTACTTTGAAATACAGTGTTTAGACACTGCTTTTCTAATCTGCTCTTCAAAAAGCACCAATTTAAAGGGAAAATGTTTTTTTTCAGTTTTTAGGGGAAAAAAATAGTTTTCAGTTTTTCATTCAAATTGTTTTTTTTTTATTTAATAGCGGAATAGTACAACAACAGTATCCAACCTGTTAGGCGTGCGGCTTGTAGCAGCCATGTAATGCAAGCTCAGTGCATGTGTGTCTGCTTAACCACTTTGCCGCTGCTCACTAGAGCTCTACTGCGGCAAAGTGGCTCTTGTAGGTCTGACGACGTAGAGGCTCACTCCCACTGTATTCAGTCACAACGGGAGTCGGGCCAGGGGAGGAGCAGCGGTGATCACCACCGCTCTTCCCCGATCGTCGGGGAATCGAGTCTGGGGATCCGCCCGCTTGTGTAAACAAAGCGGGCGGATCTCCTAAGTGACAGGCAGGGACAGATTGCAGGGTTCAGCATAGCTGAACCTGCGATCTGTCCTTGTGTCACTCAGTCACCTCCCCCCACACACGTCAGTAAGCACCAGGCATACATTAACCCCTCCCTCTCCAATAAAATTAACCCCTTCCCTGCAAGTGTCATTTTTACAGTAACAGTGCATATTTATAGCACTGATTACTGTAGTAATGTCACTGGTAACCCCAAAAGTGTCAAAAATGTCAGTCAAGGGTCCAATCTGTCCGCTGCAATGTCGCAGTCCCACAAATAAAAACAAAAATCGCCGCCATTACTCCTTAAAAAAAAAAACACCAAAAACGGCAGAAATCTTTCCCTTAGTTAGTAAACGCAATAACTTTTGCGCAAACCAATCAAAATACGCTTATTGCGATTTGTTTTTACCAAAAATATGTAGCAGAAAACAAATCGGCCAAAAATTATAAAAAATTTAAATTTTTAAAATTTTTTGGGGGGGGGGAATTTTATATAAAAAAATTGTTATTTTTTCAAAATTGTCACTCTTTTTTTTGTTTATAGCGCAAAAAGTAAAAATCGCACAGGTGATCAAATACCACCAAAAGAAAGCTCTGTTTGTGGGAAAAAAAGGAAGTAAATTTCGTTTGGGTACAGCGTTGCATGACCGCGCAATTGTTGGTTAAAGTCGCACAGTGACGAATCGCAAAAAGTGGCCCAGACGTAAGACAGCAAAATCTTCCGGTGGTAAAGTGGTTAATCTGGATTTAAAAAAAAAAAAAAAACTTTAAAAAAAAAAACTTTTTTCCTTCATATTTTACTGTGACTTACAGCATTTAGATACTGCAGTTCTAATCTGCTATTCAACAACAAGCACCAATTAAAGGGAAAAATAAAAAAATTTCATTCATATGTTACAGTGAGATACAGCCATTATATACTGCTGTTGTATTCTGCTTTGCAATAAAAACCCATTTAGGGGAAAAAAAAAATTGCAACCTAGTCTGTATATGTTACAGTGAGATACACCCATTGGATACTGCTGTTGTATTCCGCTTTGCAATAAAAACCCATTTAGGGGAAAAAAATTAAATTGCAGCCTAGTCTGAAAATGTTACAGTGAGATACACCCATTGGATACTGTTGTTGTATTCCGCTTATCAATAAAAACCCATTTAGGGCAAACAAAATTAATTGCAGGCTAGTCTGCATACGTTACAGTGAGATACACCCATTGGATACTGATGTTCTATTCCGCTTATCAATAATTACCCATTTAGGGGGGGGGGAATTAATTGCGGGCTAGTCTGCATATGTTACAGTGAGATACACCCATTGGATACTGTTTTTCTATTCCTCTTATCAATAAAAACCCATTTAGGGGGAAAAAAAATAATTGCGGCCTAGTCTGCATATGTTACAGTGAGATACACCCATTGGATACTGTTGTTGTATTCCGCTTATCAATAAAAACCCATTTAGGAAAAAAAAAATGAATTGCGGGCTAGTCTGCATATGTTACAGTGAGATACACCCATTGGATACTGTTGTTGTATTCCGCTTATCAATAAAAACCCATTTAGGGTCAACAAAATTAATTGCAGGCTAGTCTGCATATGTTACAGTGAGATACACCCATTGGATACTGATGTTCTATTCCGCTTATCAATAATAACCCATTTAGGGGGGGGGGGGCGGGGGAATTAATTGCGGGCTAGTCTGCATATGTTACAGTGAGATACACCCATTGGATACTGTTGTTGTATTCCGCTTATCAATAAAAACCCATTTAGGGAAAAAAAAATTAATTGCGGGCTAGTCTGCATATGTTACAGGGAGATACACCCATTGGATACTGTTGTTGTATTCCGCTTATCAATAAAAACCCATTTAGGGGAAAAAAAATTGCGGCCTAGTCTGCATATGTTACAGTGAGATACACCCATTGGATACTGTTGTTCCTTTCCGCTTATCAATAAAAAACCTTTTAGGGTGAAAAAAAATAAATTGCGGGCTAGTCTGCATATGTTACAATGAGATATACCCATTGGATACTGTTGTTTTATTCCGCTTATCAATCAATAAGCCTGGCCAGCATGTGCAAAGTGGAGTTCCACCTTGTGGGCATGTCACATATGAGGTGGTGAGCGGGAAGGCCGAAGTTACGCTGCAACGCTGACAGGCAAGCAGCAGCAGGATGAGAACGCCGAAAGTGCGCACAGACGGCCTGCACTTTCTGCAGCAGCTCTGACATATCAGGGTCATTTTTAAGGAAGCTCTGTACCACCAAATTCAGCACATGCGCCAGGCAAGGGATGTGCGTCAAACCGGCTAGGCCCAGAGCTGCTACGAGATTTTACCCATTATCGCACACCACCAGGCCGGGCTTGAGGCTCACTGGCACCAACCACTCATCGGTCTGCTGTTCCATGCTCCTCCACAACTCCTGCGCCGTGTGGGGTTTTTCCCCCCAAACAGGCATGTTTTAAAACTGCCTGCTGTCGTTTACCCCTGGCTGTGCTGAAGTTGGTGGTGAAGGTGTTACACTGACCGGATGAGGAGGCGGTAGAGGATGAGGAAGCGGAGTAGGAGGAGTTAGGAACAGGAGGCAAACTGCGCCAAACTGCTATCCGCCTCAGGCCCAGCCTCCACTGCATTTACTCAGTGTGCTGTTAGGGAGATATAACATCCCTGACCGTGCTTACTGGCCCACGTATCTGTAGTTATGTGGACCTTGCCACCGATGGCGTTGCGCAGTGCATACCTGATTTTGTCACCCACTTGGTTGTGCAGGGAAGGGATGGCTTGCCTGGAAAAGTAGTGGCGGCTGGGCACGACTTACTGTGGGACAGCCACCGCCATAAGGCTTTTAAAACTCTGCGTCTCCACCAGACGGAATGACAGCATTTCAAAGGCCAGCAATTTTGAAATGCTGGCATTCAGGGCCAGGGATAGTGGGTGGGTAGGGGGGTACTTCCTCTTCCGCTCCAGTGTTTGGGAGATAGAAAGCTGAACGCTTCCACGGGACATTGTGGAGATGGTTGTTGCTGACACAGGTGGTGGTGTTGCTGGCAGATCCTCTGTTTGCGGGGTGGCAGGTGCCACTGTCACTACAGAGGTGAATGAAGAGGCCGAGACTGCAGCAGCAGAAGAGGAAGCAGGAGGAGCCAGAGACCTTTCTTGGTTTTTGAGGTGTCTACTCCACTGCAGCTTGTGCTTTGCACTTAGATGCCTGGTCATGCAGGTTGTGCTCAGGTTGAGAAGGTTTATGCCTCGCTTCAGGCTCTGATTGCACATCGTACAAACCACTCGTGTCCTGTCATCATCACATTGTCTGAAGAACTGCCACACTAGGGAAATCCTTTGAGCTGGCTTTGGTGTGCTCGGTCCCTTGCTGCGTTGGGCAGTAGCAGGCGTAGTGTCTAGGGCACGGCCGCTCCACTTTTGCACCCTGCTCCCTCTTCTGCTGTGCTGGTGGCTCTGTACGACCGCCGCCTCTTCCTCCAAACTACTCAGGTCACCTGCATGACATTCATTCAATGTGGGGTCGAGGACCTCATTGTCCTCCACATCATCCTCCACCCAGTCACCCCTGCCCTCCTCGTCGGTCTCCACAATTTGGAATTCCGCAGCAGTTGGCACCTGTGTTTCATCATCATCCGAGATGTACTGCGATGGTCCTCCCATGTACTCATCTTGAGACATAAGTGGTTGGGCATCGGTGAACTCAATCTCTTCCACTTCTGGGGCAGGGCTAGGTGGATGGCCCTGGGAAACCATGCTAACAGAGTCATCAAAAAGAAGAAGAGACTGCTGCATGACTTGATGCTCAGACTGCTTGGCTGATTTGCAAGGGGTTGAGGTGAAAGATTGATGGACATCGGCTGCAGGTGCAAACTCTGACCTTTTAGCAGAAGACTGGGTGGGAGACAATGTGAAGGAACTGGAGGCACTGTCAGCAACCCAATCTACTATCGCCTGTACTTGTTCTAGCCTCAACATTTGTAGAGGCGCATTAGGCCCTGCCAAATACTGCTGCAGGTTCTGTCGCCTACTCGCAGCTGAGAAAGGTGTTTCACTTGTGCGTGTAGCTGGTACAGATCGACCACATCCTCTCTTTGCAACAGGAGCTCCACCAGCAGCACCAAGACCCAGCAATAACATGGTGGAGCAGTATGTGTGCGCACGCCTAGACGTACTGAATGACGGGTCTCCCCCATTCAACTTCTGGGTCTCCAAGTTGGGCACATGGCCTGAGCTTTCCCTATACCCCTTGGAGGTGCTGGCCTGCCCTGCAGCCAGTGCATTATCTGAACAGGTATTTAGCATGGCTGGTGGCGTTATCACAGACAAGCACAGCCACCTGTCCAGAGCCAATGTGGACAAGCTCACGTTCATTAAAATTAGCCAGGCATGGATCCCACAGGACTTGTCCGTACTTTGTGCAGAATAGACATGTATACCGGCCTTACCCAGCCATTGTTGTATTTGATCTTTCTTACTCTTTTGGGGTGTACCCTAATTTAAAAAAAAAATAAATTAAAAACCAAAACCAGTGTTGGCTACCTCGTCCTCCTCCACCGCCGCCATTTCCACCTACACCGCCATATCCACCACCACCTCAACCTCCTACTCCATATGGGCCTCGTCCTCCTCCTACATCATTCAAGATTATTATTTTTTATTTTTATGTATTTTATGTTATTCTAAGTTATTTACCTATCCACATTTGTTTGCAGAGCACTTGCCATGCTCTTAAGAAGATTTTGCTGCCATTTGCAGCCCTCTAGCCCTTTCTATGTTTGTTTTAGAGCCATTTTAGTGCTCAAAACTTTGGGTCACCATTGACTTCAATGGGGTTCGGGATCGCGGTCAAGTTCGGGTTAAGTCCGGGTCACGAACCCGGACTTTTTTTTCAAGTTCGGCCGGACCCGCCGAACCCAGACATCCAGGTGTTCACTCAACTCTACTCCTTTATAAAAAATGGGAAACAGATGCTGGGGATATTTGTTTCTTTCTAGAGACCTTTTCCCCATCGCAATGAATAAAAAGAAGTGGCAAACTAACTCACATGTGCCGCCAAACTATTCTCTTAGAATCTGTTGAAGTGCCCGCCCAGTAGTATCAATCATAGAGGTTGATATAAGTGCAGTGATGGCCTTACAATCCCACAGCCCTTAAACCAGTGTACATTTCTGGTGCATCATATATTTGGAGGAGGATACGACATATATTTTTTTTAGATAAAAAATCCCCTTTCTTACCACAATTAACAGATATTTATCTATTACATTTTTGGTTTATTCTACTTTGGAGTTACTACAGCGACAATGTTAGGTCAACCAAGGCTTATGGTTGCATGCGGGGAGCGATGGCTGGCTCATATATTCAGATCCAGTAGAAGAACTATTGTAGCACAAACTGCTGAAAAAGTTATTGCTGGTTCTAATACATGGTGTCAGATTGGTTTGTAGCATGTAAGCATATGGGGCTGTGTAGCTGACCTGTCAGGGTGGCCATGCTGACTCGTGCCGACAGCCAAAAGCGATTACAATGGGCACATGACCATTAGAACTAGATTGTGGAGCAATGGAAGTAGATTACCTGGTCTAATGAAGTTAGGAATGGTTTGAGGAACAAAACAGCAAGTTTGAGGTGTTGACTTAGTCTCCATATTCTTCTGATCTTAGTCAATTTGAGCATCGGTGCAGTGTGCTGGAAAAGTAAGTCCAATGGAGTCCCCACCTTGCAGCTTACAGGACATAAAGGATTTGCTACTGATGGTACTGATGGCTTGGTTCCAGATACCACAGCATACTTTTAGAGGTTTAGAGGAGCCCATGTCACCATAACGATATATATATATATATATATATATATATATATATATATATATATATATATATATACACACACACACACACACACATGTATATGTGGAGCCGTTCTGCTGAAATATTGTGTTTCTGTCCTTTTTCTTTATCTTTCACATTTTTATTGAAGAATATTTTTCAACAGGTACAAAGCATTTAAAAAACATTGAGTTTCATAGTAGGTATATGTTTCTGTCTTTAAACCCATTTATACTGTTGATATGTATTGCTTTTACAGTTTTGAAATGTTAGATTTAAAATCTCTGTTTGTTTGAGAGAATGACTTATTTTGAACTGTTATCCGATCATATCAGCTTACACCAAGTCATACACACAGAGCAGTGGGAACACAATGGTCAGCATTTAAAAATACATTTACCTATACAAACCACATAAGGGGTAACATGTTAAAGATCTTGTAACTGACCTTCAAAATAAATTATGCATGTTATGACAGGCAGGAAGTGTAGGAGCTGAAATGTGATATCTGTGATAGCTAACAATAGATGGAAGAAATGTTAGCCTGCTTTTATTGTCAATAATGTATATGTTTTTGTTAGCTTTCTGTCACATATGATTTTTTAATTACATGTCTCTAGAATGACCTCATCCTGTTTGATAATATTTGGTATAGTAGCAGTGACTTAACATTTCCAGCCCTGGGCAACATCTCAGAACAAAAAGGTGCCCAAACTCTGATAGTAAGCAGTTTTGTTTGTTTCCTGTTTTCCAACCCAAATGAGGTTGCATTACAACGTGGCGATGGCAAAAAAAAGGGGGAAGGGAAATGAGTGGGTAAAAAGGGGAAGAGGGGAATGGGGGAGAGAGAAAGGGGAGGTAGAAGGTAGCTTGTACTATGAGTTTACAAAACATGAGCTATCAGCGAGCTGGGGTTTATCAAGCACTCAGAAGGTACTGGATAAAACAGTGAAATAGGTAGCTATTACTACCAATACAAACTAGGCATAACATATCTTAACCAATGAACACATAACAGAATCCAGTAGAATGTTGGTAGGAAGAAGGATGACCGAGGAGAGGAGCCTGAGGCGTCAATCCTGAAAGGATGAGGTTAGAGGTTGGGTCATCCTGGAGGTTAGAGTTTGAGGTTAAGGAGAGGGTATCTCTGAAGCTGATAAAACCCTTGCAATATACCGATCCCACTTACTATAGAAACAAGATGAGAAGTTATTGCACAACAGTGCTGCGTCTAATTTTTCCTTCCATAGCAGGCCCAATGGATCCCGTTTCACATCTGCTGGATGGAGGAGTGGCGGAGGTCCATTGTTTTAGAATAGCTCTCTTAGCAGACATGAAGCATGTGACTAGCCAGGCTTTATGGCATGAGATGACTACTTCTGCTCTTTCAATGACCCTGAGAGAATGCTGTCGAATGTTGTCGAAAAAGCCAAACAAAAGAGGGTAGGGGTCATTTCTGGGTAGGTCGCCAGTGACAGAAGCTGCAAAGTTCTCCTGACGGACCCAGAAGCCAGCGATGTGATGATAGGACCACAACCTGTAGTACAGGGGCAGCCTGGATGTCCCACACCATAGGCACTGCTGTCAAACAGGAGATTGTGTGGAAGTCAAGTCAGATATATAGACCCAGTGCATGATTCTAAATTGTTGTTCTCTCCAAAACTTGTTGGTGAGAATGCGGTTTAAGGCCTCTGGAGAGTGGAGATCTTTGTTCCAGGAAGTGGTTGAGGAGGAGAGTATTGGTTTGGTAAGGGGTGAGTTCAGAGGTCTGTAGAGGACCCAGATGTTCAGCTGTGGGTGGTCCAGTAGGGTGTCCAGGGAAATACAAGATCGTTAGTCTCTTTTGAGTCCGCCTACAAAGTTTACAGCTTGATGAGCATAGAGAAGGTGGTGGGCTGGTAGATTATATTGGCTCAAAAGATGGTGAAAGGGCAAGGGTTTACCAGTAGATGAGTTGTACAGTTAGTAAGCCTTTGAGAGGCCCAAGCAGAAAATGCTGCATATTTTTGCATCCGTGGAAACAGAGGATGACCATGAATTGGGAGGTTAGAAGAAACAAAGGGCCATAGGCCAAGTTTCTTCCTGAGCTCCCTCCATGCTATAATTGTGTCTCGCAAGAGTAGATTCTGCTTCAGAGGAGAGGGAACAGACTGAAGCTTGCAGTGCAGCAGTAAGGTAAACTGCAGGGGTCTGTCAATTGTGAATGCAGTTCTATATTTGAATATCTAGAGGCTTGATTTATCCAATATAATCCCACTATCAGGAGGCAAGACAAGTTGTAAACACTGATGTTTGGTAGATTTGCCCCCCCCCCCTTCACGCTTAGGGAGAAACAATTTTTGGAGATGCAGGGGTAGCGTTTTCACCATAGAAATATGGTAAGGGCCCTGTGTATTTTCTGGAGGTCCTGGTGATGTAAGAAGAAGGAAATAGTTTGGAGGGGTAAAGACGTTTGGGGAAACTAACCATTTTGAATAGATGGCACCCCCCCCCCTGAAAAAACCTGAACAGGAGGTCAACCTATGTTTCCAGTTTGCTAATATTCTCAGAGATAACTGGGGAAACGTTAAGATGGTAGAGGGTAGTTGGAAGTTTACCTATTTTAATTTCAAAATAGGTAAGTGGACCTTAGCTATGGGGAAAATTGAGTTGACCATCCAAGGAAAGGGGGGGGGGCGAGCGTGCTAAAGCGGTAGGATTTCACTTTAAAGGAAATTCATTCTGAGCCCCAAACAAGTGCAAAAACGTGTGAAAATCTCCTGGATATGTAGCATATTCAGTTGAGGGTTAGAGGAGAATATTAAGATGTCATCCGCATTTGTCATCCGCAAATAGAGCTGTACACAACTCGTGTTAGCCTATGCATATCCCGCGGAGTTGGGAGCGGAATAATAAGTACCATGAATGGGGTTCTAAATTGAATAGGAGTGGGGAAAAGGGGCATCCCTGTTTAGTTCCCTTGTGGAGCTTGATGCTGTTAGAACTATGTCCTGCTGCTATTACATAGCTGAAGGGGCCACAACCAGCAAAAATTCACATTATCAAAAGCCTGTTCGGCATCAAGGGTAACAATGGCTATATCACTGGAGGGCTTTGCTCTAGCATGCTCCAGAACTGTGAGGACCTTACTAATATTAGAGGAGGCAGAACGACCCAGAGTAAAACCAGCTTGTGAGACGTGGAATAAAGTGGGCCAACCTATTAGCAATAATCCTGGACAGTATTTTAGAATCGAGATTTAGTAGGGAAATCGGAAGATAAGAGCCTGCTTCGCTGGGATCTTTACCTTTTATTAGGAATAAGTTTAGTTTGGGCCTGAAATCCCAGAGAGATACTTACCGACCAAGAGAATTGTTTGGTAGACGGACACTAAGGACGCTGCGATAATGTCGAATGATAACTTTTATAATTCGAACGTATACACATCGGGGAGAGTGACGAAGCCTGGTCTAAAAAGGTTCTGCCACAGACATTTCTTAAGTCAGGGACATAAAGGGTAGCATAAAACTGTTCCAATATATAAATAATGTCTTTGGGGATGAGGCAAGCCTATTTTGGGTGTCTTTTAATGTGGAGATGTGGGTTGGAGTGTGATGATCCCTGCTAAGATGGGCCAGCAGCTTCCCCGCCTTGTTCCCATATTTGTGGTCTTTGAAGGATTTGCAAATCCTTTCCTGTGCATCCGCCCATAGATTGAACTGACAATTGTAATCTTGCCAAGCTCTTCTGTGTGTGTGTTCTGCTGTGCCAGGAGTGTTTGGCCAGTCCAAAGGGCACTGATTGCCTCACAGAATTAATGGTGACTTGTTTTTTTTGTAGCCAACAGAAAAAGCAATGATTCTGCCATGTAGCCTAGCCTTCCCAGCCTCCCAGAAAAGATTCGGGTCACAACTATGCCCAGAATCGGTGGCCAGTTAGTCCGTCTTCTTTTATAGCCTTTGAAGGTCTGAGTTTTGTGCTAAATAAGAGGGAAAATGGTCAGACCTGGTGGATTTTGGTGCAAAATTTCTGTCAAGCGTACTGAGACCGGGGCATGATCTAATATGGCAATCTCATGAATGTGGGATTCCACGGTATATGTCAGCAAAGCAGGATTACAAAAAAGATAATTCTGGATTAATTCTGGATAGTGTGGAGTGTGGGGAGAAAAAGGAATATTCTTTACCGAATGAGTAAAGGGGGTGGTGATTACCATGGGGGGTCCAGGGAAATATGGCCCAGAGCTTTGTCTTCTAAGACATGCATTGCCACCAACTAGAGGGAGGTGGAGGAAAGGGGGTAGGTGTGAGGCCAATTTAAAAAAAAAAAACGATTTAGTGGAAGAGTTAGGTGGGTAAATGTTAGAAAGGACCCAGTCTCTAGAGACTGTTCTCAGCTTGATCATGATGACAAGGCCCTCATCATTTCCCTCTACCGAAAGTACTTTACAGGGAAGGGACTTATGAATGAGGACCCCTGCTTTCCCTTTGCCCATTGCTGAACCATAAATCTGACCAACCCATAGTGTAAGCATGCGAGTAAAATCATCTTCTGACAGGTGCATTTCCTGTAGTAGGGCTATATCCATCTTGAGGCGATTAGGATGGCACAGAACCACAATCCTTTTTATGGGGTGAATAAAGCCCCTTTACATTCCATGAGACAATTCTCATGACAGGGAGGTATTAAGCGGGGTCCCAAGTAAGGAGGTAATTAGCTTCTAGAAACACTAAATTAGGATTTAATGATGCTTTAAAGGTGCCACTCACAAGCTAAGGGGGTGATTGAATCATAGAAAATAGGGTTTAGAGGGATAACTGGCCCAAAGGGGACCTAGAAGGGGGAAACAAACAAGATGATAGCATTGACTTTTCTTTCTTCCACATGTGTACCACCAATATGTGGACAGCATTACCAGAGATGCATGGACACTGCCCTATGGGCTATGGTGAATAAAGACCATGGGGAGGTCATGGAATGGAGACTACACCTAACATGTTCCCTGTGGGCAGCCAGTAGAAACAGCAGATGCAATCCCCAAAAGGGCTGTATATAAGAGAGAGAAAATACAATGAACGGAATAGATATATGCAAACAAGCTAACCATTAGCTGGAGGTAGGATGGACAAATGAACAATGTAGGAAAAAGTCAGTTGTAACTGAGTAGGGAAGGAGCCCTTGGCTAGTCTCGATGACCGTATTGCTCAATGAGACTTGTAGCGGCCCGGTTTTTTGGAGAAACTGAGTCTTTTAGGTGGATCATCCTCGGACTGCGTTGGTCCCTGGATTCGAGTGATGGTGGAGATGCAGATGGCAAGGAGGGTTCCATTGTCAAATTAAGATGAAGCCTCTTCCGGGTGCGAGGACGATTTTGAGTCCCCCGCTGGATTGGTGAATCGTAGTGGGGCAGGATAAGCTAGTGTGAACTTTATACCTTTATGGAAAAGCGCTGCGCTGATTGGTTGGAAGGCTTTGTGTCATCAAGATACCTCTTTAGATTAATCCGTAAATAGGAGCAGCTTGTGACTGTCCAGTTCGAAGGATTAGGACTTGCTAAAGAACCTCAAGATAGCGACTCTGTCGGCATAATTGAGGTAGTAGACATACGCTGCTCATCTAATGGGGTTCCATTAGATGAGCTCATCTAATGGGGCTCCACTACACAAGGCGTGGTAATCTCTAAGGCCTCTAGGATGCGTGTAGCGCAAATCTCATGCTGGGAGCCAGGAAAAAAAGATTCTGGGAGGCCTATGACTCTCAGACTGTTCTGATGTGAACGATTCTTGAGATCATCAAATTTCTTCAGGAGATATTGTTGTGTGTGAGCATATTACTGATCAGCAGCATGAGAGTTCTGCACTTCATCCTCAATGTCTGAGAGGCAGTGTTCCAGTTCAGACAGCCTCTTAGCATGGTCACCCAGATCTTTCCTGAGCTGAGAAATGCCCTTTGCTACTGCACTGCTGCTGTAATGGTACTGCTTGAGCGATTTTGTGGTATTGCTCATCGGAGAGGGCAGGCACAGAGGGATTGCTGTACCTGTCTCTATATTGTTGGACATGTCTTCCATGGGGGTGGCAGGGAGTGCAGGTTCCAGGCGGGAGGTAGGAGTCATGCCAGAGCCCCCGTAGAGGAGATAATGATCCGTCCATGTTCACAGAGGAGTCGGGGGGGGGCAGTGAGCATCCGCAGGCTATGGAGAATTGTATTTGTATGCTAATAGCTCCAGAGCCACTGGACCCGGGCTCCATCCACGGGCTATGGAGAATTGTATTTGTATGCCGATAGCTCCAGAGCCACTGGACCCTGCTTCCTTCACATGTGGAATCAGAAGTGGAGGTCAAGGATCACATTATATTTTAATAAACTGCAAATCTAAGGCATGGTAGGGGTACCCATATACTGTGCTAGCAAACCTTTCACAAGAAACATAAACAGTTTAATATATCATGTGGTATCAAACCTTCTTCATACAGCAGCCCCCCCCCCCCTTATACTCCCCTGAGCCCCATCTCAATCCAGCAATGGGCACAGAAGCAGAAGCTCTTCTGGGTCTTTGCCTCCTCATTGGCTGAGACAGCAGAGGGAGCCATTGGCTCCTTCTACTGTCAATCATAGCCAGTAAGTGGGGGTGGGGCTGAGCTGCACTCTGTTTCTGAATGAACAGATGGAGCAGAGGCTCAGGAGCGAGCCTGCTCACGTGCCCCCATGACAATTTGCTTGCTATGGCAGCACTCAGCAGGAGGGAGGGACCAGGAGCACCGTCAGAGGGGACCCGAAAAGAGGCAGATCTGATCTGCTCTGTGCAAAATCATTGCACATAAAAGATAAGTATAGCATGTTTGTTATTTTTAAAGAAAACTAACTCAACCTTTAATATCACTTTTAAATGAAACTGCATATTTGGTTCAGTAACATTTACAGCCGCCCCATCTCCAACCCCCCTCCTAGTCACCTGACAATGACACAATTGCTTGTCAGAATCTTCCACAACAAACCTACACATGCACTTTGCACAATTAGAAGCTCACACTCCAGACTAAAGGACACACAGGCTGACAATCGGCCAGTTCAGCAGGAACCGATGGATTTTAGGTCTGTAGCTACAGCTATCTGTGCAACAGAAGCCAGTCTAATGACCCTTTTCTGGCAAACAACCATGCTGTTAAACCAGCATTTGAATAGTGCTTGCAGCTAATGTCTGCAAGGGCTGATCAGTGTATTATGGAAAGGGGGAGTCCCTCTTCCAATGTCCCAGCTGGAGAGATCCCTGCATCAATATCGCTTGTGTTGATGCAGGGAACTGTCCATTTTGTTTTTTTTCTTTCACCCCCTGGCACTATCGTTAAGGGATTTATCCATTTTTCTTGTTGCACTTTAAGCCTAATTAAAATCATTGCTCCTGAAAAAAAGAATCAAGTTTATTTTTATTTTTTTATTGATACATGTCCGCCAGGGCAGTAGCCAGACCCCCATACCACTTTTATGGCCAATTACTTGTATATAAGCCTTGAAAATTGGGACTTTTGATTTCTCCTGGTCAGCTCCCAGAGACTTCAGTGGGGTTCGCTGTTCGGGTTATAACATTTCCCCTGTTCGGGAGTTCTGCTGCGAACCAAGGGGGTGTTCGGCCCATCCCTATGTCTAACCTATAACATACCTCTGGTCCAAAAAAGAAATACAAAAATAATATTCAAAATACAAAATAATAATCCAACATTCTTGAACTTGTAGCATCTTTTATATTACCACCAATATGCTATCACACCACATACCTGAAGCCATTTCTCCAAACTCATTGAAATATATTTATTGCTCCCCCATGCAGAAAAATCAACTACTAATACATTAACTGCTAAGCATTCTCCCAATGTCAATGGATGTGTATGGCAACATGCACTTTTGTATAATCAAGTTTCTAGTGAGAAACAACGCGTGTTCAAAGATTTCATAAAACATTTGTTTTAAAAATAGTATAAATATGTTGGGAAACATTTTTCCAATACCTTACCAACTTAGGACATCTGCAGATAAGATGAATGATGTCTCACTTAGGACTATCCCAAAGGCCAGTTCTATAAAGCGAATGGTGGTTTTTATATTTGCTATTAACAATAAATAATTATCTTACTCTCTGAGAAGCTGGATTGAAAACAGAAGAAATTACCCATAATTTCTTTGAGCATTCATCCACTTCAATAATAGCTACTGTATGTCTTGACCATTGCTCTCTGGATTTCAGGGGATATTTTATCAGATATTAAGGACATAATAAATTGCATATCGAGGAAATAAAATTTTTTGCATGTTCAGAAATAATCTGTTATTACTGTAATTGTATAAAATATCATAGATGTTATTTTCTTCTGGGAGCCTATTGCACAATGCAGTTGTAAATACTGTACAAACGTTCTACATTTTACATGACTGGTTTACTGCAGTAGCTGAATATACATTTACATCATCAGTTTTCTACATTTAAAGCGTAACTAAAGGCAACAATTTGTTTTTTAATTTTGCATAGAGTGGAGAGGGATTAGAACACCTGTCAGTTTTCATTGCTGTCTGTGGCCCTCGTTATGAAGATTCACCCTCTCTATTTGTGCTGTTTATCATTTGCATTGAAAGTAAAAGAAAATCCCAAATTTGGGTTGACACCAGAACAGAAATAGAAGAGTAATATTCTAAGGAGGACATTAGTTCTTGAGACTCTGATGGCATACCAAGATTCCCTCGCTTCAGATAGATTTTCTCTTCTCTCTTCTCTTCCTGTTTTGGCTGTGGGAAAGGAAATGTGGGGAAACCTCCCCTATGAGACAAAGATGGCAAAGGAAACTGACAGGGGTTATAACTAGAGTTGAGCAGACACCTGGATGTCCGTGTTCGGCGGGTTCGGCCGAACTTGAAAAAAAAGTCTGGGTCCGTGAAAGGACTAGAGTGCTGCAAATGGCAGCAAAATGTAGTTAAGAGCATGGCAAGTGCTCTTAAAAAAAAATTCCCCTTTAAATTTGTAATTTTTAAATAGCAGATTAGAACAGCAATCTGTAGTAAAATATAGCTGAACGCTGCACACAACAGACTGATAAAAATATCCTCCTCCTCCTCAGTGGGCTCAAGTGAGGGCAAAAAGATCATTCACTGCACCACCCCCCACACAGCAAAATCGATGTAGATCGCTAACGGACGATTGTTCTGTCCTGTGTCTCCTAATCTCTCCCTGCCTAATCTCTCCAGCCTGTCCCTAAAATGCTCAAATATCTTTCCCTGCCTACACTCTGACCTGTCCCTGCATTCTTTTCAGCACAATGTTGTTTTTCCCTGTCTGTCCCTAATCAGCAGCAGCCAGCACCGCTATGATGTGTGCTCTCTCCCTACACTACAGCAGACTGACACACCGCGCTGTGTCTCTCGAGCTTATAAAGACCTGGGTCACATGCTTCATCTGGCCAATCACAGCTCCTAATACATTAGTAGGCATGGCTGTGATGGCGCACACCAGTTAAACGCTTGTTGATTGGCTGTTGAGAGCCCGGCATTAAAAGCGCGCCATTACATACAAAACAGGAAATAAAATTACCGAAAACGGATTTTAAACCTGAACATACAGTAAAGTTTTCGGGTCCGTGTCCGGGTAACAAAAATCCAATTATCCGGTACGGACCCGAATAATACAGTCCGTGTTCACTCAACACTAGTTATAACCCTTACCTACTTTATACACAATGAAAAAAAGTTTTTCCTTTAATTACAAGTCAAAAAAATAAAGCAGTATTCTTTTTTGCAATCATTACTTCATTTTACAGGCTGATTAAAGACTGATTCCTTAACAATAGACAGATGACATGGAGATGCTGAGTGTTTGGTACATGCAGTAATTACACATACATTTAGCCTGACCATTGCAAAGAGTCACAAGCAGAGATGAGCCAAGGTTTGGGCTGAACCCAGTTTGGGCTGAACCAGCAGAAAATTGTTAAAATAATGAAGGCCGATGACATCATTGACTTACAATGGTTACATCCACACCCCTTTGTTACATGCAACTGTGGGGAACTCTCTGACTGCAGCTGACCAGGTCAGTGGTCTGCTATCATGCAACAACTTTCCATAGGTTCAGCCTGAACTTTAGCTCATCACTAGTCACAAGTGTTCAGGTGCCATGCTTTATTAATAAAAGCTAATATGCACTGATATTGGCTTTTCCACATAGAGATAGTGTGGATATCTGGGGAAATATATTAAACTTTATGTGCCTCTGGTGAGAGAAGATAAATTACGTCTTCCTTCTCCTATGGGCATCTAAATACAGTATCTCACAACAGTGAGTACACCCCTCACATTTTTGTAAATATTTTATTATAGCTTTTCATGTGACAACACTGGAAAAATTACACTTTGCTACATTGTAAAGTAGTGACAAGTACATCTTGTAAAACAGTGTAAATTTGCTGTCCCATCAAAATAACTCAACACACAGCCATTAATATCTAAACCACTGGCAACAAAAGTGAGTACACCCCTAAGTGAACATGTCCAAATTGTTCCCCAATTAGCCATTTCCCCTCCCCGTTGTCATGTGACTCGTTAATGTTACAAGGTCTTAGGTGTGAATGGGGAGCAGGTGCGTTAAATTTGGTGTTATTGCTCTCACTCTCTCATACTGGTCACTAGAAGTTCAACATGGCACCTCATGGCAAAGAACTCTCTGAGGATCTGAAAAAAAGAATTATTGCTTTACATAAATATGGCCTAGGCTATAAGAAAATTGCCAAGACCCATAAACCGAGCTGCAGCACGGTGGCCAAGACCATACAGTGGCTTAACAGGACAGGTTCCACTCAGCACAGGGCAAACCATGGTTGACCAAAGAAGTTGAGTGCACATGCACAGCGTCATATCCAGAGGTTGTCTTTGGGAAATAGACATATGAGTGGTGCCAGAATTGCTGCAGAGGTTGAAGGGGTGGGGGGGTCAGCCTGTCAGTGCTCAGACCATATGCTACACACTACATCAAATTGGTCTGCATGGCTGTCATCCCAGAAGGAAGCCTCTTCTAAAGATGATGCACAAGAAAGCCCGCAGTTTGCTGAAGACAAGGAGACTAAGGACATTGATTACTGGAACCATGTCCTGTGGTCTTATGAGACCAAGATACATTTATTTGGTTCAGATGGTGTCAAGCATGGGTGGTGGCAACCAGGTAAGAAGTACAAAGGCAAGTGTGTCTTGCCTACAGTCAAGCATGGTAGTGGGAGTGTCATGGTCTGGGGTTGCATGAGTGCTGCCGGAACTGGGGAGCTACAGGTCATTGAGGGAACCATGAATGCCAACTTTTACTGTGACATACTGAAGCAGAGCATGATCCTCTCCCTTTAGAGACTGGGTCGCAGGGCAGTATTCCAACATGATAAAGACCCCAAACACACCTCCAAGTCGACCACTGCCTTGATAAAGAAGCAGAGGGTAAAGGTGATGAACTAGCCAAACATGTCTCAAGACCTAAACCCTATTGAGCATCTGTGGGGCATCCTCAAAAGGAAGATGGAGGAGTGCAAGGTCTCTAACATCCACCAGCTTTGTGATGTCATCATGGAAGAGTGGAAAAGGACTCCAGTGGCAACCTGTGAAGCTCTGGTGAACTCCATGTCCAAGAGGGTTAAAGCAGTACTGGAAAGAAATGGTGGCCAAACAAAATATTGACACTTTGGTTCCAATTTGGAATTTTCACTTAGGAGTGTACTCACTTTTGTTGCCAGCGGTTTGGACATTAATGGCTGTGTGTTGAGTTAAATACCACCAAAAGATAGCTATATTTGTGGAAAAAAAAGGACATCAATTTTATTTGGGTACAGCGTTGAACGTGCAATTGTCAGTTAAAATAACGCAGTGCTGTATCGCAAAAAATGGCCTGGTCAATAAGGGGATAAAACCTTCTGGTCTTTAAGTGGTTAAAAGTGCACTAATGCACAGAAATATACTGCGTTGAATGTGCAGTAACGCACATAAATATACTGTGTTAAACGTGCACTAACGTACAGAAATATACTTTGTTAAACGTGCACTAACGCACTGAATTATATTGCAGTAAACCTGCCCTGACAAAACAAACTGATACTAAAGTAAAAATTAATGGTCAGGCCACTACACTCACACTGACTAAACTATCACTAGATTCACACTAAACTGATATTCTACACTGACAATAGAATCAGAATAGCACACTATAGCACACTAATGCCTCGTTTCCACTGAGCGGAACGGTTCGGGTCGGTACAGTTTGGAAGGGTTAGAATGATCCGGTCTATTCAGGTGAGCATTTCCACTGCAAGTCGGGCCACCAGGGACCATGCGGGGTTCACACCAAATGAGGTGTTTGTTTTGCTCTTTCATTTGACGTGAGAATTGAAGTTTTCCTCGGCGCGACATGCACGGACTTCATATCATTGAAGTCTATGCAAGTCGCCTCCAGGTCGCCCCAAAGTAGTACAGGACCCTTTTTCTAAGTCGGAGCGCCTTGTGTCGCTCCTATTAGAACGGGTCCTGTGCTTATCAATGGCAGGCGACCCACCGCGACTTGTCAGGCGACCAAGTCGCCTGACAAGTCGCGCTAGTGTGAATGGGGACTTAAATGACAGCAACTCATTAGATGCTAGCTTCTTTAAAATATCAACCGCAAAAAAAAAAAAAAAACAGCACATGGACCCCTCCAAAGGTCCCATAAATACATACCAGAACTTTGCAGGTTTTTTTTTTTTTTTTTTAACAAAGTTGGCAATAAACATGTAATTTCCCAACAATGTAATCTTTTTTTTTTTCCTTTGTAAATGGCAGTGCTGCTGCAGCCCTTTCTGTACATCTCGGAGAGTTAATGCATTTGTTTGCTTTTAATATTACATATTTATATTTTTTCTATTGGTACATGTTCTTCAGGACAGTGACCACACCATGCTATGTTTCAATACCTCTTCGCCTATTATCCCAAAAAATGGGCATTCTTAATTTAACAGAAAGAACTCCCATTGATTTCAATGGGGTTTGGGTTCAGAATCCAATGTTTGCCAAGCAATGCTCAAACCAAACCCAGGGCAGTTCGGCCCATCCCTAGCCATGATCCGACCTCTGGAAGAAGCAATAAGTGAGTCACATGAGCGAAGACTCATACACAGAGGAGGAAATGTTGCAATAGTTTCAAGAATACAAAATTGGATTCTTTTAAACCATATTTGGCTGCAATTTGAAATGAAACAGGTATCTTTAAAATTATTAAATGACTTGTGTAGCAGTTGCATATGGTATATACATTTTTAACAAAAAAAGGGTTCTCCTTAATGCATCTGGCCCAACATATTGTATTTAGGTTGATAAAACGGCTCCTAGCCAATATATGAGTTTAATATGAATCATTTAAATTCCATTTAGCTGCCACTTGGCGATGTAGGGTACAGGATCATTTTAGTGCAATTACCTTGTAATCTGCAAAGAATAAAAAATAAAGAAAATCGGAAGTTACTTTAGTATATAATTAAGTGTCAATTATATCCACGGAAGCCAGTGCTTGTTCCAGAACTATTTGTACCATATATGCATGATACATAAAATATGATTCATGATTGTTATTTTGGAGGAAAAGCTCTCATTGTATTCTCTTGTTCTCTTGCTGTGCATATATTGAAATCATGTCAACATTTTTTTTTCACATCTGGTAATCTGCCTCTTTACTGCTTGTGCTTTTTAATCAACTAATGCTATACAAAAAATAACAATTTTGGCTGCTCTAATGTTTCTAAAAAAGAAAAAGCGTATGCACACCATACTCTCTTTGTACAGTTACAGTTATGTGGTGTCATTTCATAGTGACATTTTTTTAACGACACATGAATGCATATTAAGGGCTTGATTCATCATAGGGCTTGATTTACTAAGGAAGTTAAAAAGAGCAAATCTTTTTTGTTGTTGCGATTTTTGTTGCAGTAGAGAAGGGTTTGTCCCATTAAAAATATTTTCCCTCACACCCTGTCCTGTAGACACAACAGGAAGTAAAAATAATTTTTTCAAAGTAAGATAGATGCCTCCTTAGACAGCTTTCACTAGAACAAGTATCTCCATGGGAAGATGTCATCACCATTCCGATATCGTAAAAACAAAGTGTATTTTCCTTACTTACAGTTCCAATAACAGTGGTCACCTGAGCAAACAGAGAAAATTAATCTCCCTAGCAGTGACAAAGATAGCAGTAAAAACCTGACACAGTTTCTAAATTGTTACCACTGTGTCCAAAACAACAAAAAAAAGTATATTTCACTGTTTTATTTTATTGCATTGCATTGCATTGCATTTCATTCTGTAACACACATGGACTTTTTTTTGTTTTGGTTATGTATGCGGGCAGATGTAACCTGATGCTTGGCGATCAGATGTATTTTAAAGTGTGTTTAATTGCCCGAATTTACTTTTAAAGTGTGCCCTAAAAAGAACTTGAAAATAAATTCACCACATTTTCCTTGTAAACTGGATATTGGTGTTAAAATTGTGTTGGCAGATACTGGAATGCTGTCCACAGTTTGGGTGTTTTCTGCATAAGATTATAAGACTTGTATAGTATACCCTATATTCTGCACTGAAAATTAGATTTTAATACAAATTTTTCGTACTTTAGTATTGCAGCAATGCACACATTAACATGTATTTTATATGGCAATGCACCTTTGCAGTGCGTTGCAGTGCCATTCACCGTGATTGGCACCCTAACGCATTCCATAGCAGAATACAGCTCACAATGTAGCACAGTATGGTTTTGAACTATATTGCTGAAAAAGGTTCAGGTATGTTTTTTATCTGCATTTGCAACCCATTTGTAATGAATGGACTACATTAAAGTGGAACTAAAGCTAATATTTAAAAAATTGTGAGCAGGCAGCTCTTTTTTGCAGAAGAGACATGCTATAACTCTTCTGCAATAAGACACATCTAGCTGCCTGCTCGAAGTATTTAAATGAAGGTTCTCAGCATACTTGCACTGTGCCAGAATGACCAGTCAATCAAAAGGCCCAATATCTGGCACCCAGAAGTAGCCCGGAAAGGAGATGACAGGGGCCAGTGAGGGACGTAACTGGTGCAGCACTTTCAGGTGGAGTATTTTTCCTTTTTAATGCAGAGTACACTGTATACTCCACAATGGATCCTATAGGGCCCATTCATACTACTGCATAGCAGTAACAGACCTTGTTGCAACTTATGAGCTATTTTACATGGGCGGTCCGATCAGATCCGCCTGTCAGTTTTTTAGGCGGATCTGATCGGATGCCCCATTCAGTCCTATGGAGCAGCGGATGTCAGCGGTGACATGTCCGCTGACACCCGCTGCCATCCACATCCGATCCTGTCCGTGAAATCCGGACGGATGGAAACCCTATTTTCCATCCGTCCTGGGGATCGGATCGCATGGGATCGGATGAGAGCGGACAGGCGGTCCGCTCTGATCCGATTCCCTTATAGAGAGAAGCGGGGGCTGTGACACCTCCCTCTCCGCACTCCAAGCGGAGACGGAGCTGTCATCCGCCGGCTCAGCGGGGATGTACAATATCATAACAAGTTATTGTCCCAAACCATATAGTGAGATACATTATGTGGTGGGAGGGGGGGGGGGGTAATTAGTAGGAAAATGAAATATAGGCAAAGATGAAGATAGAAAGAGTTTTTGAAGTTCACTTCAATGTAATGCATAGATTGAAGTACGTTTAGTGATTTACTTAGAATAGTACATATCGTGCTAGGACATATATACAATATGACTATATTGTAGATTAAATTGATCATCGCTTCTCGTGGCTAGGTGGGAGAGACAAGTTATATCATCTTCTTTTACATGTATATAATCATATCAACAGAAACATTATAGTCACAGTAGGGTTCATAGGTCGATTCATGAACTGTTAGGTGCAAATTACAGCCAGCACTCAAACAGTTCAGTGGCAGCAAAGTTGCTCAAAAATCCACCATAGACCTAAACCGGTACCACTCCATCCAGATTTTTTGGAACTAATTTGTATTATCGGCTGCAATGGCAATGGATTCCTCCATGTCATACAAAGCATTAACTTTATGAATCCATACCTTAACCAAAGGAGTACAGGTTGACTTCTAGTATATGGGTATCGAGGATTTTGCTGTGGTAAGGGGATGTCTCACTAAAGTACATTTGTATTCATATAAAGGAAGATTTGAAATGTGTAAAAGGCAACACTCTGGTGTTAACTCTACAGAGGTGTCAGTTATTTTGTAGATTAGATTTTTAATCTGAGACCAATAGGAGGAAATAAGTGGACATTGTCATCAAATGTACATCAGTGTGCCTGCAGATCTGCCACATTTCCAGCAAAGATCAGATGAGAGGGGAAACTATTTTTTGATTTTAATTGGAGTGGCATACTAGTATGCGAACAGCGTATACAGTATATACGTTTTCCTGAAATCTTGGGCTGGTGGAGCATTTGTGGTCTAAGATACATGCGTTTCGCCTCTGTTTATCAGAGATAGCTTTATGTAGTTCCTCTTCCCTTTGTTCTTTAAACTGGTCTCATGACAGTGCGTGTTTAGTTTGTAGTAAAGAGTATGAGAGGGAGGTTGTCCTTCTACAGTCTTTACCTCTGATACGGATTTGTTCAAATACTGTGAGTGCTCTGTTACATAGGTGTTTATGTTTAGGGTTAGTAAGGTAGTCATGAAGTTGAAAGTAGGTCCAAACAGGAGGAGAGGCTTGTGTTCACCCTAGGGTGAGTTTGTCAAATGATTTGAGATTCCCATCTTTAAAAAAAATTGTGTGGTAAGGGTAGGCTTATCTTCTGTGGAAAAACCGAAAAACCAAGGTTTATCTTTTCCTGGTGGGAAGTCGGGGTTCCTATACAGGGGGGTCATAGGTCCTAGGTCCTGTTGCCCTAAAGATCTGAAATGTTGCAGCATTGGAGTTGGACATACCGACCACCAGGTTATTCAAGGTGAGAATTGTACCTGGTAAGAGGCCACCTCAGACTCTAACTGCACCCAGTCATTAGTGGAGTTTTGGCAATGCCAATCTATAATTCTGGTAATATGTGTGGCATGGTAATACTTTTGGAAATCAGGTAGTCCCATTCCACTGCTGTCTTTGGGTCTGGTAATGAGCTGCAGTCTGATTCATAGCTTTTTATAAACCAAAACAAGGTTAGTTTGCTGAGAGCATAGTTTACATAAGAAGCTGTTTGCTATTTTAATTGGTAGGGCGTGCATTAAAAACCAGAGTTTTGGAAGTATTGTCACCTTAATAATAGCAGCATGACAGAACCTGGAGAAAAATTTGTTGTTCCATTTTTTCAGATCCTGTTTAATCGAATTAAGAAGCACCACAAAGTTTCTATCAAATAAGGAATCTAGGGATGGGGTCAGCCAGACACCCAAAAATTTTAAAGCTTTGGGTTCTCACCTAAAGGGAAAATTTGTTTGTAATAGTGTGATAGTTTGTTGTGGTAGATTGAGATTTAAGGCTCCTGACTTAGAGTAGTTCAGTTTCAGGATTGAAATATATCCATAGATTTCAAAAGCTTTTATTATATTTGGTATTGTGGTGTGTGGACAAGTCAGGAAAAACAGCATATTATCACATATGCTGCTATCTTATACATTCTATTACCAACTGTCAAACCTTGTATGAAGGCATCAGTGTTAACTATTGTGAGGAATGGCTAATTAGGGGTTAAAGAGGAAACCCCTGCCTTGTGCCAATTTTAATATGTAGTGTGTCTAAATGGGAATCATTTATTTTTATGTTTGCTGTGGGGCCTTTGTAAAGAGTCTTCATCCATGCCATCATTTTGGATTGGAGACCAATGTGTCTGCAGGTTGCTGTCATATAATCCTAAGTCACCTAATCAAAAGCAGTGGTCCTGTCACCTACTATTGTGCTGGGTTTGTGTTGCTGGGGAAGGTTGTACAATTCTGTATAGAAACTATGGAACTGTGCCGCAATCTTTCAGTGGTGTGTTCTGTTGTTCCTTGTTTGTTCCGAATCCCTGCTATGGTGGATAATTGTTAGGCATCCCTCAGGGCTCTTGCTAAGAACTTGCCACCTTTATTACCAAACTCGTAGTAGACTCCTTGCTTAACGAATAGCAGGCGTTTAGCTTTAGATTCTAAAAGTTGCTGGAGTTGTCTGTGGTCTGTCGCAGTTTGTTTAGATAAGGATTCTTTGTGGATCGATTTGAATCTGGCAATATTAGTCGACAAGTCCAAAATGTTAGCTTCCCTTTCCTATTTACATCTAGCTCCCAGTTTAGTTCCCTTCTAATCACACATTTGTGGGCCTCCCATCTTGTCTTGTGGGAGACGTCAGAAGTATAATTGTTTTGGAAATAGAGCACGAGAGACATATAGCGGAGGAGAGTAAAAAGAACCCCAAGAAGTTCTTTAAGTATATAAACAGTAGGAAAGCGAGGCCAGAACACATTGGCCCCATAAAAGATGATAAAGGAAAAATGGCCACAGAGGACAGAGAAAAGGCGGAAGTGTTAAATAATTTCTTTTCTTCAGTCTTCACAAAGGAATCTGGGGGCTACACGAACCCCGCTTGTAAGGCCGAACTAAATAATACACCTCAGGAAGTGCCGCCATGGCTAACAGAGGATAGACTTAGAGCTAAACTAGAGAAACTTAACATAAATAAATCCCCGGGACCGGATGGCTTGCACCCAAGGGTTCTTAATGAGCTCAGCCAGGTGATTGCCAGACCATTATTCTTGATCTTTAAGGATAGTTTACAGACGGGTATGGTGCCAGCTGATTGGAAAAAAGCCAACGTGGTACCAATATTTAAAATGGGGCCGAGATATATCCTGGGTAACTATAGGCCGGTCAGCCTAACATCAGTAGTCTGCAAAATTTTGGAGGGGATGATAAGGGACCACATACAAGACTTTAGTAATGAAAACGGTATTATAAGTAGTAATCAGCATGGATTCATGAAAAATCGTTCGTGCCAAACCAATCTATTAACCTTCTACGATGAAGTGAGCTGCCACTTAGATAAAGGTAAGCCTGTGGATGTGGTGTATCTGGACTTTGCAAAGGCCTTTGACACCGTTCCCCACAAACGCTTACTGTACAAACTAAGGGAGGTAGGTATGGACCATAAGGTGAGTACCTGGATAGAGAACTGGCTCCAGGGGAGAGTACAGAGGGTGGTGATTAATGGGGAGTACTCGGAATGGGCGGGTGTGGAAAGTGGGGTCCCCCAGGGTTCTGTCCTGGGACCATTTCTGTTTAATTTATTCATAAATGATCTAGAGGAGGGGATATCTAGTACAATCTCAGTATTTGCAGATGATACTAAATTAGGCATGCCAATATCTTCTATGCAGGATGTGGAAATCTTGCAAGCAGACCTGAACAAAATAACGGGGTGGGCAACTACATGGTAGATGAGATTTAATGTAGAAAAATGTAAAGTAATGCACTTGGGGGCCAGAAACCAGAAAGCAAGCTACTCACTAGGGGGGGAACCTCTGGGTGAGTCTAGGATGGAAAGGGACCTGGGGGTACTGGTAGACAACAGGCTTGGCAGTGGCATGCAATGCCAAGCCGCCGCAAGCAAAGCCAACAGAATACTGGGTTGTATAAAAAAGGGGATTCACTCCAGAAATAAAGAGATTATTCTTCCACTCTACAAGACTCTGGTCCGGCCACATCTGGAGTATGCTGTCCAGTTCTGGGCACCGGTCCTCAGGAAGGATGTGCTGGAACTGGAGAATGTCCAGAGAAGGGCAACAAAAATAATTAGGGGAATGGAGGACATCAGCTATGAGGAAAGACTACAAGCACTGAACCTATTCTCTCTGGAGAAGAGACGATTGAGGGGGGATATGATATCAATGTACAAATACTGTACTGGCGACCCTAGCATAAGGAACAAACTATTCAGAGAAAGGAGATACACGTGGCCACTCACTAAAACTTGAGGAAAGGCGGTTTAACCTTAAAGTGCGTAAGGGGTTCTTCACTGTAAGAGCGGTAAGGATGTGGAATTCTCTTCCACAAGCAGTCGTATCAGCGGGGAGCATTGATAGTTTCAAAAAACTATTGGATGGACACCTTAAAGACCACAACATACAGGGGTATACAATGTACGGTTAAAAGCAAACACACACACACATCATAGGTTGAACTGGATGGACTGATGTCTTTTTTCAACCTCACTAACTATGTAACTATGTAATATGCACAGCTACTATGCCATCTAGACTGGGTTTGGTTAGGAGTGAAGCATTTTATCTCCAGGTAAAGGTCTTGGGAAACTCATTTTATGTTAACATGTCTGTCATTCAGATTATACGACAGTGGTCAAAGCACAGCTATTCTAAACAAACCAGAATTTATCATTATTTTTTTCAATACTGTTAAGTAATTAAGTAGTTCTTGGCTACAGCAAATTTTCAAGCTTTTAGCTGACTTTTGAAAAAGCTTGGTTAAGGTAAAAAGTCAGGCATTTGCTTACAAGTATAATTCTGCCATCAGTATGTTACCATTTCTTACTGAAAATAAATGTCATGATGTGATGTGTAATTATTTTAAACAAAGATAATTTAAGATCTCAAATTATATACAGTATTGCTTGTGCATGAATCCAGAGAGATTTCTCATTTCTGTTCGTGGTGATAAACATTTAGATAAATTACAATATAGTGCATACATTTCAATGTGTGTCTTACTGCAATGTCATAATTGCAATGTCCTTGTGAAGCAGATGTCTGTCCTTTTGCATTCAGAATAGGTGTCCTTCTCATTTCCTTGTTCCCATAACCGTAAAACATCAATAATGTTTAGATGAATTACTGGAGAAAGAAGAAAATAGTCTAAGGATACATTAGCTTAATGTTTAAAGGGCTGTGCTTTTTGTTCTATAAATTTTTAAAAATGTTCTAATAATTTACTTGAAACATGTTTTGCATTCCTTGATTGGTATTTATGTTTCAGTCATTAGTATATCTATGAGCTAAAATATTCTGCAACTATTGGGACACATGGGTGGCAGTGAGAAGGTTTTTTTTACTTTCAATTTCTTTATTAAAGAAGTAATCTACAATGTAGTATATAGAAGAAACCAAATGGTTGATTACAACTGGATACAAATTATGTGTTTTTCACAGTAAAACAATGGGGGAAAAGAACATATCAATGTGTAATAAGGGGGTTGTAGCACAAGATCTAAAGTGAAAACATGAGCAACTTCACCAGACATGGAATTGTTCCTTAAGGTGAAGGAGACATTCCGTATAGCATAATAACATATAGAACAAGTGGTATCAATAAAAGTATGTAAGGACACGATAAAGCAAAATGCAGAGGGACCCATTAGAACATACCATCATCCAGATGCAGAATCGGGGATTTCCACATGGACGATGGGAGGCCCTATAGTGCAATCAATGTGATACCTGCAGTCAACTGCCATGGGAATAGAAGGGTAGGACTGTATACCCATAAACGTAAGACCCTAGATAATACTAAGGTTGTAAAACCATTACAAAAGAATCACAAATGAATATAGAGGCATTTTCCGACCATGGTGAACCTGTGGGTGGTTAATGAGGTAAATGAATGCCTGCTAAACCCCTGAGTCTTACATGTGTAAACGAAGAAATAATAATATCCAGTAAACAACCTAAGTCTGGGATTCCAGGCAAAAAACTCTAACACATAACAAAAGAAAAGGGAGAGTATGATAGGAAAAGGAAGAGTAGGTAGAAGAGAGAGAGGAAGTCAGGTGAAGAAGAGGGTAGACACAGAGGAAACATTAATTTGAGAAAAAAATACTTATGATTAAGGTAGATGTGGAAGATGAATGTACATAGTTTGTCCAGGTGTCAGGGACACAGCCGTACTGGCATTTATGCCAGTACTAGTCATGGACGCTCCTGGCTCAATCAACACAGCCCTCTGCTGGCCCGTCAGGGAAATGGCCGAAGGAGAACTAGCAACATTGCCAGTAATAGCAATGGTCATTTCTGTCTCAATTGACACTGCCCTCTGCTGGCCTATAAAAGGTGGCCATAGGAGCAGACTCATTGCTGGATTATCTCCCAGCTTCCTGTATTCCTGTGCTTCCTGTTTGGACTTCCTGTTGTGACCCGGCTTGTTTCTGAACCATCTGATCTCCTCCTGGTGTTTGACCCTCGGCTTGCCTCTTGGACTTTGCTCTTGCTACTACCTGCCTGTTTTCCCAGTGTATGACCCCGGCTTGCCTAAGGACTCTGTTTCTGCCTGCTCACCTGTGTATGACCCCAGCTCGTCCCTGTTCTGCTACTTACCTTGCTCTTGGACTGATCACTGGTGTTTGACCCTCGGCCTGGCTTTTACTATTCCTCTAGTGGCCTGCCTTACCCAGAGTTCCTGAAATCATCTGGTGCTCACCACAGGGGACCTGTGCTACTTGGGACGCTTCACCTCCTGTACCACTTCCAGGGGTGACTCGCACTGAGCTGCAAGGGAAGCCCTCTCTGCACTTCGGCCTCCATCCAGATTGTGACACCAGGGCTCCCAGACCAAATCACATTTCTGGACTGTATCCTGAAGAGTACTGACTGCTTTTTCCTGGGTCATTATCCAAGAAATGTTCCGCTTTGCTGTCAGAAAGGACACAGAATGCTGTTTCCATGCTCTAGCAATTTTAATCTTAGCCCCCAAAAGCATAAAATAAATTGGTTTTTGAACGCTATTGGAATTTTTCTCCACCTTTTCATTTAATAAGGCAATTGGAGGAAGTTAGGGGATTGCCAATCCTGTGACCTTTCAGGGCAAGTGAAAAATCTTGTTCCAAAAACCCATTATAAGCGGACAATGCCACCAAGTATGGAGTAGATTACCCAAATGTCCACAGCCCTTGAAACAGAGGGGGGTGATCTTAGCTATGCTTGAAGGAACATGATATAAATATTTTAACACTAGATTCTACCAAAGAGACATTTACAACTCCTTTAAAAGACCGTGTGAAGCATCGGTACCAGGTATTTAGAGCCCAGTCAAATTCGAATTCCCGTTCCCAGAGTAGAGTGTTTGAGGGTTTTTCTGAAGTTTATGCCAATGAGGAGTATATTAAAGAGGTACCCCACCTCTTATCCATGATTTTAGAGCACCAATGTTCATATGGGTTAACCCTCGGTGGGTCTGGTTTGGTCTTACACAGTGAAAGCAAGAAATGACAAATTTTTGTCAGTGTGAATTTCTCTGACTGAGACATTTCAAGTTTGCTGACACAGTAGCTCACCGTTAAGGGACCTAGAGAGGAGAAGTGCCCTATCCTGAACAACCCTTTATTCAACCACCACTCTGGAAAGCTCTAATATCAAGATCTGGTTAAAATTGTAGATTTTGGAAGAGGAAAGCTAAGGGACAGAATGTGGACATGATCGCAGTGTTAGAATATGAGGAAACCACATAGGGCCATAGAATGTGAGAGAGTAGGAGATAAGATGCATGGTCTGCTCTTAGAGGGGCACCAAAAGAGGGAATCTATAGTGTGCCTCTGAATTAATTGCCCTTCCATGCTAACCCAATCAGGTCTTTTACTACGGGTATAGACTATGGAAATATGAGCTTGATGCGCTGAATGGTAGTACCTCCATACATTTGGGAGGCCTAAACGCCCTTGGGATTGTAATCTGAAAAGAATACTCTTAGGAAATCGGTGACCTTTGAATGATTGATTTTTGATTAAAATTTATTAAGGTTGAACTTTAAAATTGGGATTTGAAGAGGTTTAAAGAGGCATAAAAGCCCTGGCAATAAGGTCATTTTGACAGAGTTCACTCTACCCAACCAGGAAAGATAACATCTGGACCATGAATCCAAGCCAGCACCCAGTTTTTTGTAAATTGTCAGAAAATTCGCTTTTTAAAGTTGACCCACATCAGCGTTAAGTTGACTCCCAAAAAAGGAAGATGGAGTTCCAATAGAAGGGACAATTACTTTTAAGTCTCTCAAGTAGAGAAGATGGGGTAGAGATGTTAAGTACCAAAGATTTAGTCAAGTTGACTTGTAGCTCCGAAGCCCTACCAAATTTATGTAATAGAGACAATATGTTTGGTGTGGAAATTAGTGGAGAGGTGACAAAGAGTAGTATGTCATCACCGAATAGAGCATACTTGTGAGTCTGAGGACCACACAGTACCCCATGGATATCAGGAGGGTTCCTGATCCCAATTGCCAGCATCTCGTTAGCAATGGCAAAGATCAAGGGGTACAATGGACAACCTTGTCTTGTGCCTTTTTTATATAGAAAATGGGTCTGAGTAGTGGCCCTTATGACTCACATGTGCACTCGAGTTAGAATACAGAGCCCGAAGGATCTCTAGAAAATGTGGACCACACCCCCACCTGGACAGAACCTCAAATAAGTATGGCCATTCCACTGTATCAAAGGCTTTTTGTATATATCACAATGTGACCATAAAAGCGAGATCACATCAATGGCCCTCTGGATTTGATCAGGCCCTTGTCTCCTCGAGATGAAACCCACTTGATCTTCTTGTATGTATCAATCAATAAATGCCGACAGTCTAGTAGCTAAAATGTTAGGATTTTAAGATCATTATTGATCAGAGAAATTGGTCTGTAATTGCTAACTTCCAAAGAAATCTTGTCAGGCTTAGGAATACGATATGTAAGCTGAGTTAGAGTCACTATCGACAGTGGCACCCTTCCAAAGGGAGTAAAGAGCCTCGTCAAATATGGAAAAAGGACCAGAGAAAATGCATTATAATAGCAGACCGAGTTTGATGGCATCTAACACCTCAGATTCTCTAATGGGTTTTTAAAGGTTTGATCGATGTGCAGGTGACAGTTTGGGGAGAGAAATTTTGTCGAGAAGAGCATATAATGATTTAAATGGGGACTGGGTGTCAGCTTTATAAAGTGTTGAAGATAATTTAAGCAAAAGATGCCATAATTATTTCTGGATTTTGAGTAAGCATATGTGTGGGGGAGAAAATTTTAGGAAAAGAAAATGTTCGTAACTTTGGAACCTATTAGCCAACCTGGGACCTATAATGTCTTTCTGTAAATAACACCTGGCATTCGTCCAATGGAGGCTCTTTGCAGCCTTAGTGGTAAGCACAAGATTAAGCGATAGAAGCACAGAGTCCAATCTGGCAAGGGATCCAGTTGTAGCGTGACGTTTATGGCTTTTAGAGATCGTTAAGAATTTTTTTTGAGATTGACAATTTCAGCTCCTTTTTCCTGTTTGTGCTGGGAGGCAATCCGGATAAGTTTACCTCTAATAACAGCTTTCTGCACAGCCCAAAGCATTTCGGAGAGATTCCTTCTGTATCATTAATTTTAAAGAATTGTTTGAGTTCTTTAACCAGTATCAGATTGTAGGGGATCACTCAATAAGGCCTCACTGATGCGCCAATGGAAAGAACCGCTAGGGCCAGGGCATGGTCAGACAAGGAGGAATCTCTGATGAATGACTTGGATGAACATGGTATAGCTGCCGAAGATAACAAAATATGGTCTATCCTGGCATAGTATTGGTGCAGGGCAGAGAAGTGCATGTAATATTTTGCTGTTGGATTGAGTTTCTTCCAAATGTCCACTAAACCATGAGAGTGACGGGGCTTAGCTATGGGAGCAATTTGTTTAGGAGGAGGAAAGAGATGAGAACGATCATCCCTCGATTTGTCTAGCATCTTTTCAAAGGCCACGTTCCAGTCACCCCCCCATAACTACAATGCCTATAAAGTGGGAAGAAAGGATTTTCATCATACATGAAAAAAATATATATTGTCCATGGTTAGGAGCATAGTAGGACATAAAAGTGAAGGTGGAACCATCAATGGAACCTGCAAAGAGGAGAAATTTACCTTCAGGGTCTTTAATTTCTTTCACTAGGGTGAAGAAGGTGTTTTTGGAAAAGAATATCCCTACCCCCTTAGTTTTATCCTCTGCATTAGAGAGGTAGTACTGTGGGTATTTATGATAAATAAACAAGGAGTTATATTGTTCAGGGAAGTGTGTCTATTGTAGGAAAATAATATCTAAATGTTGGGAATAATAGGTTTGAAACAGTTTATGACATTTCATCAGGGAATTCAGTCCCTGGACATTGTCAGAAGCTACTGTAGTTGTAGGGGATCAGCAGGGCGACTAAGTCACATGATGCAACACGTACAGGGGAGGAGCCTAGGAAGGTCTTGTGTTATGTGCTGTCAGCCTGTCTTAGCCCGCACTGTCTTAAATGCTGCCCCTGTGAGTACCATTCATCTTGTATTTCAATAAAAGCATTTAAACTGAGAGCATTAGATTGTGTCTCCCTTTTTTTGCCTGAGTGTTACCGGGACCTGAAGGCTGGTTCACTGGAGGTTGGAGTATTGCAGATGATGTGTCATACCATCTGTTTACTACTGATGCCTATTTGACTCTTTATGAATCTATCCATAAGGTGAGCTGCTTAAAGAGCACTAGTCACTGGAGCACTGGAGCAAGCAGAGTGGAATGAAGCACTTATTCCCTGTTTGAGCACAGCACAGTATTTATTTGATTGGATTTTCCTCTGATTAATAAGGACTGTGTTTGGGACATTTTTTTCAGTTATTGTGACACTACTGCACTATTACGCATCACTGGGAGTACTCATACACAGTGTTATTTATATTTCTTTATGACACATTTTGCACAATTTATAATATAATTTATCATTCACAAGAGATTGTATTTATTTTGATTTTTGTATTAATTGAGTCACCATTATTATCACTTTGGCGCAGCTTTAATAATTTTCCTATATGCACTATTGTGATGTGGTAACACTGATTGCGTGCAGCCTTAGATTTTGTTGTCATTTTCACATTATATTCCTATTTAGTTCTTGAACAAGCTTAGTTCTTAGCTCAAGAACAAGAGGTCCTTGAACTTGGCCTCACGTTCTGCCCATCTACTCCTATGGATAGATATGAGACCATAAAGGACGTCTATATGTTCATAAGGAACTTGACGTATAAACATATCTACGATCCAGAAAGACAACGTAATACACAAGATAAAGAAATCTCAGAAAAAATAAAACATTACACAATGCAAGAATTCCGTGTTCTACGGGATTTAATCTTACTATTGGAGGAAGGCAGTCTTCCGGATTCCCAGTCCCCCGATCAACCTATACAAACAAAGACAGTAAATCCAAGACAGGTCCCCTTCAAACCAAAA
Organism: Pelophylax lessonae; assembly: GCF_965119305.1. NCBI lineage: Eukaryota > Metazoa > Chordata > Amphibia > Anura > Ranidae > Pelophylax > Pelophylax lessonae. The sequence goes on along the minus strand of NC_138776.1, from coordinate 120,346,211 downwards.
TCTAATAATTTCCCCGACGTGACTACAAATCCTAACCTTTTGGCTTTTCTGACTACAGTGGTAGGTGAGATTAAAAATTGTGAGTTAAAATCAACACAAAATAATCTTTCTAAACAACAACTACAGATGCTTAACAAACTAAGAAACCATACAGACTTGGTTATCAAACCCTCAGATAAGGGTGGTAACCTAGTATTGATGACTCGAGAGGGATACGAAAGAATGTGCCTTAATATCCTCTCAAATCGTACATGGTACAAAAAGATATCCCCATCGGTTACCACAGAATTTAAAGCAGAGTATTTGGATATAATCGGACGTGCATATCAATTGGCTCTTATAGATAAAGACTGTTATAATTTTCTTAACAACAAATTTCCGAGACAGGCGACATTCTATTCACTCCCAAAAACCCACAAAAATTTAACTTCTCCACCCGGTAGGCCTATTGTATCGGGCATTGGAAGTCTAACTGAAAATGCTAGTCGTTTGATCGATTATTATTTACTACCACACGTAGTGCGGTTACCGTCATACGTCAAGGACACACTCGAGTTTTTAAAAATGATTGAAGATATGGTGGTTCCTCCCGACGCCCTGCTCGTGACTTTGGATGTGGAGGCATTATACTCCAGTATCCCTCACGAGCAGGGCGTCGGGATGATACGCACGTTCTTATATGAGCAAGACCATCACACTTGGCCATTTTGTGATTTTATTTTGGAACTTCTATTGTTTATTTTGAAACACAACTGGTTTACTTTCAATGGGTCCCACTACCTCCAGGTACAGGGCGTGGCCATGGGCACTTGTTGTGCCCCGGCCTACGCCAACCTGTACCTGGGGGGGTGGGAGCGACAAATTACATCAGATGAAAATTTATCCCATTTCTTTTCATCCGTGGCAATCTGGTTTCGTTATATAGACGACATTTTTGCTGTCTGGACAGGTTCAAAATCAATGCTAGATGAGTTTATTGCCCAACTAAATATAAACGACTTCAATTTGAAGTTAACATCTACCATCAGTGACTCGAGTGTTAATTTCCTTGACCTAACGGTACTCAAACATGTGGATGGACACCTGACGACTAACCTATACAGAAAGGAGACGTCAGGGAATGTAATATTACATGCGTCTAGCGCCCACCCAGGGGCGCTTATACGTAGTATTCCATACGCCCAATACATACGCCTACGGTGTAATTGTACATCCGATAACGATTTCAAAATACAGGCTAACCTTTTACGAGAACGCCTAATGGCTCGTGGATACAGTAAGCGTTTGTTGAGAACAGCTTTCAACAAAGCGTTTTCTCAAAATAGAAACAGCCTCATCTTTAGAGCCAAACCTCCAAACACGCAATCGACAGTTAAACTAATAACCAAATACTCCGCTCATGAAAAAGTATTGAGAGATATTCTTGAACGGAACTGGCATCTTCTTCGTGATGATCCGGTTATAAACAAATACGTGGGCAAACATCCCCAAATTGTTTTCAGGAGAACAAGATCTTTAAGAGATCAACTAACAACAAGCCACTATCAACCCATCAGAAATAAAGTAACCACAGGTAGAGGTACTTATAAATGTCGCAAATGCGCCTTATGTCCTTGGATAGAGGAGAATACTGAATACACTTTACCTAATGGGGAGATATTTGCTCCAAAATTTCGAGCTGACTGTAGCACCCGTGGAGTGGTATACATGATGCATTGTGCCTGCGGCATGTTCTATATAGGTAAAACTATAAGAGAGCTCCGCCAAAGGATAAATGACCATGTGTACGTATCAGCAGGGGGAAGGATGATCACGCCCGTGAGCAGACACCTTGACCTATACCACAGGTTCAATCCCAAAAAGGCAAGATTTTATGTGCTTGAGGTCATTCCTCAAGATCCTCGGGGTGGCAACTGGGACAAAAAAATTCTCCAGAGAGAGACTCTCTGGATAGAGCGCCTCAATGCCACTTATAGACCTGGTTTGAACGAAACACAGTCGTACAAACCCTTTCTGTGAAGGCTTCCTTGCTTACTTAGTGCCAATAGACCTAATTGACCTCGAGTAGCATACTCTGGTTACGATAATGGCCCTAAGTGGAATATATGGGTCAGGGTGTCTGCTTGGTTTTGGCGTGGTCATCCTCCCCCCGTATATATATTTAATTATTCTGATACCTCTTCACATCAAATAGGTTTTGTGGCACATATATCCCTCTTCTTTTCTTATGTATAACAAATAGTTTTTTGTGTTATAATCCCTATCTCATCAATATTATGATCTTGAGGATTTATAATAAGTTAAAATATGCAACTTTCCCTTGGGGTTTGAAGTATGGAAGTGTTTCTAGTAGGGGGCAGTTCAGCCCCTGTTCTTTCATTAGGGCTGTTACTATTGAACACCCTTACTAGTGGTTAATGTCAAAAAATAAACATGGTTATATAATAATTTTTGATAAACAAATATATTACCGATATATATCTCCTGGTCCACCAGGAACATCTTTGTACCTTAGTGAAATATGCTTTTATATCTGTATTTTTAAATATATAATTTCTGTCTTGTTGTGTTGTTTTTTCATTTCAGGCAATTAGAATTCTCATGTAATTGCGGACCGATCCTGTGGGGGCAGTGTGGGTAAGCATGGAGGTCGGCCTCATCAGTGAGATATGTGCGGCCAGATAGGCCGCAGGTTAGTTCCGCCCCTTCCGGGCGGAACTTCCTGTGGCACCTGAGCGGACTACGGAGGCACTTCCTGCCTCTGTATGATCTGCATACACCCGTGACTAAGCCGAGAGCTTCGCTGGGGTGTCCCCGCGCTTGCTCTCGAGCGATGTCTGGTGGGAGTGGCCGGGGCGGTGACGTCCGTTTGACGAACCGCCCGGGATCCATGCTACTTAAGGGCGCCATTTACAAGCCCTGGTATGGTGGAGGTTCCCCATCCGGTGAGGACTGTGCGGAAGCTGGGAACAGCGTGGCAAGGGGTAAGCTTTATATGGCCAGTACTAATACTGTAACATTACACTTTTGTGATATCTGGGAATTCACCTTAATCTTACTGTGCTTAACAGCCGACATACAAGCAGAGGAGATACGCTCCCTACATTTAAGCTCTGGTCCTTTCCAAGTTTGGTGAGCCTTGCTAAGGTGTCTGTTTATGTTTGGAACTTTCGTACTGCATAGGGATCCATCATATTGGGTGGCACTCTATATATTCACTACTATGTTTACTACCTATGTTTATTCTAAGTACGCTTTGCATGTACTCATCTTGGACCCTATGTAGCAACTGTTTATCTATATATAATCCTGGTCACCCCCCTACTATTATGGAGGAGGGTGGGCCGGATACTAAATTGACTACACACACATATTCACATATGTATATGAAAACAAACCAATATACATGATATGTATTTTACTATAGGGGTAGCCCATACACGAATGGGTAAACTCTGTATGTTGGTGTATAATCGTTTATAAACGCATGGCACCTGTCCATTCTTACGGTCCAGAATGACTATATGTCTTTTCTTTTGCCCCCTTTTAAGGCAGATAATTTATGGGTTCTATAGGTACTTACACACTCTTATAACAAGCATGAGGCACACTGATTTTACCACTTTGAAACACTTGAGTTTATGGTTTAGCATTTCTATGGGCTCTCCCTCAAAGTGATATCATAGAATAAAAACGCCTACTATTCTGAGAAACATTGTTCTTCTGCTCTCATCCACTCAGATATGAGACATGGAGTGACTACCCTCACTACTATGTCACTATACATTGCCTTTTTTGAGCTTCCCAAAACGCACAGTCCTCCTCGTTAAAGAAGTCTCTATGGAAATTGAGATATGTGCCTGATTACTATATGTACAGGTATGTATACATTTTTCTGTCCATTTACCAGGTATATAAACAGGATATATATGCTTATACTATAACTACAGCATGGATCCCCACATATACTCACTATTGGCAGCCTCCGTTCTTTCCCCTAAACCCCTTTAGTGTCTGAATGCAACTTAAGACCCAATGTTATATTGTGTTGATATTGCAAAAATAGAAGGACTTATCTGAGATGTGTAAGACGATTGTATGTAATTAAAAGGAGAGATAAATGATATGCAATTGTAATTATAACACACTGAAAATGAGGTAACATATATATGTAATTTATCTAAACATTGTTATTTTTCACACAGACAAAAGAAATGATATGCTCCAGATGAAGCTTTTTTGTCTAAGAAAGCGAAACATGTCGAGCAAAGGTCATATATTACATGGTGAATGTTAACTTATACTTTCAGTCGACCCCGCTGACCGGCACCATACTGCTTGGGTGTCCGTCGGCGGTTCTTCTGATATCAAGCAATACGTTTCCAAGAATTATATGACTATCAATGATCTTGTACTTTGAACTGCATGTAAATTTACTTTTATAAGTTCTATGCACTGAGATATTGTACAACATAGACCATTGTTGTGTGGTCTCACTGTGTCCTTAATACACAATTATCTGCCTGTATTTTTCTATGATTTTAAAATATTTAGTTTTTTTTTGAATAAAAGAATTTTTTTTTTAAAAAAACTCTTGTGCCCGAAATCCCTGTTTCCCAATCCTTCCAAGTCTATTTAGTTCTTGAATTTATATAGGGAGCCTGAAATTTAAGACTGGATTGATTCTTTCAAGAACAGAAACAAATCCAGCTGGATACAGCTGACTATTTACATTGCCATTAGGGATGCACAAGCTTAATTTCCGTTTCAGTTTTAGACTCCTTTTGTAATTGCAACCTGATTTTATTTAGAAAAAAAAAGAGGTAAAGCTGTGTTCACTTCAGTCATCCAATCATGTTCAAGCAAAGGTTTTTCATTTTTCTTGCACAGCCTCATCTTATTTATTAATTTAGGTGAACATATATTATTGAAAAGTCACTTTGCTAGGTGAAAAGTCTCTACTCATTTAGTAAATCAACCCAAGTGTGTTGTTTTTGAATGCACGGTTTGGTACAAAAAGTGATTATCTAAATTAGGTTAAATTAGATTGTGTATACTTTGGATAAAGTATATCCACCAATCAAGTTTTTATTGAAGAAAAAAGGTAAAGCAGAATACAATAACCGCCACTCGCAACAACATAACATGCAAGTTTAGAGTAACTACAAAGTTTCAACATAAAGAAATTGTATTCATCAAATTAGGGTTGTTCACAATGAGATAATTGAATGTTGTAAATATTGAGTCCAGTAGTAGTAAGACTACATATTAGAACTGATCTAGTTGATATAGACTATGAATATACATGTAACCGTAACGTTTGTTACAAAAACGTAGAAATCAGAACAGGTCTAACTGAGAGACATTATATATCATCAAGTTAAATAGTTCCTTAGTACTAGCGTGGCTTTTTATCTGGATAAGAGTAGCAATCTTTTTATATGAGGAAGCTGTCAAATATTAGATAGGTATGTACAGTTAGTTATAATAGGTAGTGGGGGGAGGATCTGCATCCAGCACAAATCCCGAAGGAAAGGAAAAAAATGTCCAGTTTGAGCATGAAGCTGAGGTATAAAGAAAAATCTCAAGTGTCTGTTTATCTTTAATTAAGGGTCGTACCATTTAGATATTCTGCTGATGAAAGAAAGTTAATCTAATCGTACCAAGTGTTGATGAATTTATCCGGATTATCATGTGCTGTAGAAATTAGTTCCTCCATCTCCGCAATCCTGTCTATCTGTTTGAACCAATCAGAGACAGAAGGGATGTTGGGAGTATACCACAATCTGGGTATGCATAGCTTGGCAGAGTTTATTATAATCATTGGTAATGATTTGTGGTATAATGGAGAGGAGTGTTGTTGGTGATGAAGCAAGAACTGTGCAGGATGGAAGTCTAACGCATAAGAAGTTATTCGCCTAATGTGATAGAGGGTCATATTCCAGAAAGCTGAGATCTTGGGACACGACCACCAAATGTGTAATATGTCAGCAGGAGATTGTTTACACCACCAGCATTGATCCAAGACGCCCTTATTGAATTTACTAAGAAGGTATGGGGTACGATACCATCTAGTCAGATTTTGTTATTGTTTTCCTGAATTATACGTTTATTGAGCCTTTGTGAATTCTGTGAAATATTTTAACCCAGTGTTCCTCAGTAATCCCGATATTCAGTTCTTGTGCCCAGTCATTGCATATTTTCCATGCGTGGGTGGGAAAGCGGACCAGAGTAGAGTATGCATTTTTGACAGTAGGTGTTGTTGAGGGCACTGGTTGAGACACAATTGTTCAAATGGTGTTGGTGAGAGAAGTTTGTTTAATTTTTTGAGAAGAGTTACAATGTAATGATGTAACTGTAGGTGGTCCCAGGATGATAATGTAGAATTATTTAGATGTTTTTTAAGTACTTAAAAACTCGGGAATTTGCCATCTTTGAGTAAATGGAAAATATGTAGGCCTATTCAAATCTCATTCATATATAGAGAGTGCTGAGACATTCCAGGAGGAAAGTCGGGATTGTGAAGGATCGGGGATAGTAGGCCCAGGGCTATAGATGTTAGCGAGGGTGATAGGAGTGTTCCAGAGAGTGCCCTCCACCATTGCATATATGCCCTCTTCCTCTAGAAGAGAATCTGGAATTTCAAAAGGGTATACGTTTTGAGATGAGAATTGAACCTCCCTTAGTTTTAGCAAGTGTATTGGTGGCATGGAAAACTAAAGGGTACTCTCTGGATACAATCTTTGGGATATGACCTGTTTTGAAGTGTGTTTCTTGTATGAAGATCACATCAAAAATGAGGATGTGCATGTATAGTAATAATTGAGATCTTTTTTCCGATATGTTCAATCCCTTAGCATTTAATGAGACTATCTTGATAGGGGTAGCAGTGTGGTCAGAGTGAGAATTCTCCATAATGTTGAAGAGAAAAAAAAAAAAAATTGAAAGGGAGGAGGGAGGGGGTTAAGGAAGGAGCAAGGGGAGGAACCAACTGCAGATAAAGACCTGCTTCTCTGCCTGTGAAATACGGGTTTGTTGGTATGTGCCAGCACCAGGAATCCTGGGCTGTGTTGGGAGGTGGTAGGAACCAACTGGAGGGTTGAGATGGAATGGGTAAGCAAGGGTGTGAATATGTAACTACAACCCAACACCTGTCAAACCTTTCCAAAGAGTTATATATAATGCTTAAATTGAGGGAAAATTAGCAATAAAAACTAAAGCTCTAGAAGATATCATAGGGAAACTAGCATCAAAGGCAACCTTCTTTTTGAGCAAAGACTGAGGGTAAATGTTTGATGGGATAGGACACAATCTATCAGGATGTAATCTAGGCAAATGCTTGTTAAGATGTCAAGCAGTTGTAATCAAAGTGAAAATACCAAGATCAGATGTAGCATATATTCCTTGGGCCAGTACGGACCAGTACTGAATGGATCAGTCAAAATATGTGTGATATGGCCATGGTTGTACTTCATCTCATCTTATTTTGGAAACCCCTATAGAGCCAGCGAAATTGTTAACAAGTATAAACAATGTACTTATACAAAGCCTGTAATAAATCAGGATGAAGGTACTTCGTGAAAAAGGCTTCCCTTGACATGGCATTACATGGAGTTGTATGGCAAACATAAAAAAACCAACCAATACATAAGTTATATGGTATAAGTAAGTTAGAGGTTTCCATTAAATCAATATAATGGCATATAAGGGAGGGAAGTTAAAGAGGTTATCCTAATTTTCAATATGGGAGTCTTTAGTATAATTCTCTCTCCCAGGGAACGGCACGTTCCTCTCTCTTTAATGATATGAACAATGTCTTATATATGCAGTTATATTGTGGAATGGTCATGTTGTTCTTGCAGAATGAGGTTAACAATATTAACTGTTTGACTATTTAATACCTAAGAATTATTAATTTATCATGTAGAGCTGAGTGTAGCATTGAGAAGAGGAAAAGACATAAGAAAAGTTCTGAGAAAGCTCATGTAGAAAGAGAGGTAAGAAGAAGATCATGAGAGACCCATAGGGTAAATGAGATAGATGAGAGAAAGAGAAGTGTGAATCAGACAAAATAGGCATATAAGGTTAGGTTTTATCAGACATACGACTTGACGATCCTGTTGTTAATTCACGATTCTTGGTAAGACAGTCTAAGAACCCAAGAGATGCTTCTGAAGTATTTGCAGTCACCGGGTATCTGAAACTGACGGGTGAGAAGTTTGAAGATCCAGGTATCTAATCCGAATAGGTGATAAGTCTTATAAGCTAGGGATGAAGGCATAAAGACATAACACTACTGAAAAGAGAAAGGTTAGGAAACGCATGTTATCAACACCGAAATGGCTGTAATCATGGTCATCCTGTCTGGGGATCTATTAGAAAAACAAGGTCTCAGTCTCTGCGTGCTTTCCTGTGCGCTGCTGAAGCTGGGGACATTGTCTCTTCCTGGATAGCGCCTATTTGCTGGAGGGAGAGAGGTGGGGAGAGAGACGGCGTCTCCTGAAGGTTAAGGCATCTCTGGGATAGTAAACTTCCATGTCATCACTATGTTGGTTAGGGGCAGGTCTGTTGATGTGTGACCCACCAGGAATCTCAAATAGGGGGAGATCCAGGGCATGACAAAAAGCTTCAGTGTCTTCCAGATTTCTAAGTGAGGCAGTGCGACCCCTAGAGCCTGTAAAAAGGCAGGAGGGGAATTTCCATTTATATGGTATCTCCCTTTCTTGTAGTAAATCCAGCAGGGGGTGCAGATCTTTATGTTTCTGGAGGGTTATCTGAGACAGATCTTGGAAAAGTTTTCTTTTAATGCCCTTAAACAGAATTCTTCCTCTGATTCTTGCTTTGTGTAGAATCTCCTCCTTGAGCTTAAAATTCAGTAAACATCCTATGACATCCCTTGGAGGGTCAGTGTCTCTTCCCTTGGGTCTTAAGGCTCTGTGCAGTCTTTCTATTTCTATAGGGGTGTCCAAAGGTCTGCCCAGTAAGTCATTAAAAATGGAAAGGGCTGATTGTGTAAGATGAGCAGGTTCAATTGATTTCTGGTAATCCTCTGATATGGAGGTTTTGCCTGCGACTCCTATTTTCAAGGTCTTCTATGTGTCTGTTGAGATCTCTTAATTGGAAAGAATGTGATGATTGTTCGCTTTGAGTTTCTAAAAGGTCAGCATCATGGCGATCTGTGATCTCCTCTACCTCCTCTAGCCTAGAGGACATGGTCTGCATATCTCTCCACAAGTCTGCTATGGCTGAAGACAGGGTTAATTTAATTTTGGCTGCTACCTCTTTGAGGTCATTCAGGCAGAGATTGTTCATCTGAGAGGGAGATGCAGTGTCTGCTGCTCTGTGTGATGAAAGGCCGCCGAAGGATCCGCCTACCTCATGGTGAGCGCTGGAGGCCTGAAGAGCAGGCTGTGTGGCCTCTCTGGATTGTTGCCAGAATATCTCTGGTATTTGCCTCCCTTGGTGCGTCTCTTGGTCTCTCAGTGACCGGGAGCGGGTGGCAGAGGAGGTGGGTTTGGGCTTCCCCATGGTAAGGCGAGATTAGAGCCCTCGGTGCTGTAGAAAGGCAGACGGGTGTCAGAGCAAGGAGTTCAAGCAGCTGTCTCCATCAGCATGCAGGCCACACCCACCAATCATATTCTTTATAATCAGTATAGTATTTGGTACTGTTGTTTTATTGGTAGTAGTTTTATTTACACAAGAACTTCTGTAACCCTTTTTGAGAACATCGCCTTGTTGCTTGTCGGAACAGGATATAATGAGAAATCTGTCTAGTCAGAACACAGACTGCAAAAACACTTCTTTTCCAAGGGAAATTGGGAAAATATGGGGCCTCTGTCATGGTATTACAGTATTACTGTCTGTGTCTTTCCAGTAATAGCTACTCCTCTTATGTATTACTCTTTCCATGTTTTCCCAGCTAAACTAAAAACAAAAGTTTAGACTGGAGTTGGGATTTTTGTACAACTTAGCATATGCATGGTTAAAAGTAGACTAGCAATTAAATGCTGGTTTTCGGGGTTCTGTTAAAGAGAAATGATTTGTACATGCCATTCTGTATTGACTTAATGTATTGCAGTACAATTATGGCATAATAAGCTAAATTTAGTACACAATTAATTCTATTTTCCAACTAACACAACAGCACCATAAGAAGGGGATGTGTGAATTGTACACTTGCAAACTGGTACATGAGATTAATTTGTGGCATTGCTCACAGCAACCAGCTTGATAACGTTTGAAGATAACAAAGCTAATATTAAAAAGTAAAAACTACAATTAGAAAGCAATGAGCAACATTATTGCTGCCATTAAAGAAATTTGAAACAAAGTGTTTTACTTTTCTTAAGTAATATTTATTTGTATCCACAGTGCCATGCTTGAGTTTAGGTTTTTACTGTGAATGATCTTCAAACAGATGGCAACCAACATATATTAAACATTCCAGCATTCAATGGCATCAAATATTGTGTGAATGTATCACATTTGGTACAATGCAAACGTAGCGTGCACATAGACATAAGGAAACTGTATTGATAACAATGCTATATACAAAGCTGATTGATCTTGCTGATGTGTCTTAAAATAATTAATCTGTTAGAGAAATGGAAAAGGGCTTGAAAAGGAAAAAAAAAACATGGTAGGATTTAATGCACCCATTAACAGTCTCTGTTTTCCTGCTAATTCCTACATTCTGCTGTTTGCATGTGAAGTCTATAAAAGAATGATTGTATTCTCATTTCTTTTCTTTCATAATTCTTCTCTGCTTCCTTTGATGAATATACTTTTGACTGCAGACTGGCAATTTGAGGGTAAGATCTCAAGAGTGTAAAATCCTGAACATTGCTTGTCTGTTATTCATATCCATTCCAACGTATAACATTATTCAAGTGCAGCTCATTCACTTCAGTTAGATCCTTTTGATCACAAGTAAATTCGAATTGTATTTGTTTTTGTTGCAAATCACAGTATTTCCTTGTTTATTTCTTATTGTTATTTTGTGTTAAATTACCATAATACCTCTCCAGCCTTGAGGAAATTTGACTTCCTGAATATACATACTTCAAACTTGGGAAACACACTCAGAGGCTCAGTTATCAAATCTAATAAATCTAATATTTCAGGTATTGTGGAAGTATGTTGGATCAACAATCAGCCTCTAATATGCTTATGACAGTTACATTTATATTCCTTAGTTCCATCCTCCATCTACTTTCCACTGCCATTATGAGAAAGATTATTGCCCTCTCATTCTCCAAGTATTAATTTTAAATGACAGAAATATCAGTGGAAAGAGGCTGACCCCCAATCTCCCATATCACTTTGCAACAGCCACAGTAAAAGACAGAGCTTAAGTTATTCTCACTACTGGTATTCCCTGAAAGAGATAATAAGTAATTGGGTGAGTAAATATGCTAATGACTATCAAAAATTTAACTGTAATGCCACCTCCCAGCAACCCTTAAAGAGGAAGTAAACTCTTCCTCCCCCCCCCCCCTGCAAAGTAAATGCATAATGTGCTAGTATGCATTGCATATTAGCACATTATGTGACCCTTACCTGCAACGAAGCCCGCAATGTCCCCACTGCCGGCCGCATCCATCTTCACCCGTCTTCCTTCTGGGTCTATGGACTCTGGCTGTATTACTGGCTGGAGTCACGTAACGTCACTCCCGACACTCAGGGCTCTGAAGAAATGGCACTGGCGGCCGTTTCATCAGAGCGCATGCGCCGATGACGTCATATCTACAGCACCTATAGGTAAGCCTTATTATAGGTTTACCTATAGGTAAAAGTGGGTATACAACCACGTTAAGTCTTTTCATACCCAGGAGGCATTACAGCTTCATTATCATGTGACCACTGTGATTGGATCTCAGAGAGGTCACATAATCAGGAGCCTGACTCCTAAACAGAATTTGTGACTGAGAACTGTTAGTAACAGCTTGATATGTGTGCTGGGAGTGTGCGGTGAGTGCCCTCTCAGCACACAACCTCAGGCCACTGTAGATGCAGATGTGCAGCAGCTGGGCACTAAAACCCACTTTTCTTGTTGCCACATAAATGCATTACATGGTCAGCAAGAGGTTAAATAACTTGTACTGAGAGGCATTACTACAGTATATGTTGTACTGAGAGGCATTACTACAGTACATGTATTCAAACACTCCATTATATATATATATATATATATATATATATATACCTTTGTGAACATGCTGCAGGCATTATCACTGCTTTGGAACCATATACAGCTTTTGGTGTAACATGTGATCTATTCTATGTTGTAACGTGCCGGGTGCTTGTAATTTGTAATTTTAGGTGTGCAGATGTGTGGAAAATGTCAATGGCTCTGTTCAGTGCATTGTTGTGGCAGTATAGGTAGACTTTGTAAAATAATTTTGTGCAGACATTACATTGCAATGATCTGTGTGCTATAGGATACCAATCATCTATAATAAAACAGCCATACCAGCAAACATCACATAACTACTTAAAGTTATGAGACAGTTATTCTGCTAATTAATGTCTCTCTGTTTTGCCTTTCCTTGTAGATTGTGAACTGGCTAGACCTGGTCCACCAGCAACTATAGTTGCTATTGATGAAGAAAGTGCAAATGGTAAGAGCATTTCTATTTTGTTTAGAGCCATTGCTAACACATCCTTCAGACATTATGTTGCATTCTTCTAATTCAACAGTACTCCCCTTATAGAATAGGCTAGTGGAATATTGCTTCAGGACTACAACAATGGTGATTCATAAAAAGTACCTTTATAAACTTTCAAAAGCAGGTTACCTGTATTTTCTGTGTGCTTAAAACCAGGGAAATTACTTTTAAAAATGAGAGCTGTGTTAACAATATGAGGTTAAAACAGAGTTATCATAAACTTTACAAACCTGCATGAATACATTCAAAACTGTAATTTTATCATTAAAAATAAATGTATATGTTCTAGTCAAGTGACTGTGCCTAGAAAGAGTTATACATTGGATGAGTTATATCATTAAGGTATGCTGCAGACAAGATCAAGAATATCCTCAATATTCCCTTTCCCAGTCATCACTTTATTTGTGAGGGACAACCTGCATACAAACTACCAGAATAAATAAAGACAGATTATTACACGATTATATCTGAACAAAAATAATGTCAGCCTTCGGGTGAGAAAGGCAGATTAAGGTATTGTCGGGGAGCACTGTGATCTCTGGGAAATACTCATAAGTATTACATTTGCATATTACTTAGCACTCATGTACTTAAAGAGACACTATTGTCTTGTCATTGCAGAGCAGCGTGTCAGTGTCTCTGCCAAAGGACTTCCTCCAACCTACTTTAGCTAACTCTGCCTGTGTTCCACCACCACTTCTGCCTCCATTGCAGCCAAGTGACATTACTCATTGTTTCTAGACATGTGCAATTTGTTTTTGTCCAAATGTAAATTCAGACACATTTTTGGTTATTTAGAGATTAGAATTCTTTTCGAATCTACGAATGAAATGGTAACAAATTACATTGAAATTAGTTTAATTTTGTTTCGTATATTCGTTTTCTAATGAATTCCAAATTATCCGAAAGATTTAAATTCAGATCAGTCGAAAAATGATCGACAAAGCACCCCCCTATGTTGAGGTCATGTGATCTGGTATGGTTCAGGAGGGGGGCACTCTCTTGCCCCCCCCCCCTTTTCTGCCCTGTCAGGGCTGCAGGCACAGAGAAGGGTTTGGTATGGATTTGAGGGGGATCCCACACCATTATTTTAAACATTTTGGCACAGTGTTCCCCTAAAATACATTCCAGACCCGAACGGCTTGGTATAAATTGGGGTGGACTCCATGCTGGATTTTTTTTCAGAATTTTTCATTGCCGGCATTCTTTTATCTACATTTCAGCAGTCAGTGGGAAAACCCACTGACAGCCAAAGAGTCATTGGTTGTTAACCGGTTGCCGACCACTCACCACATATATACTGCGGTAGTGTGGCTCTCCCAGGCAAACAAGCGTAGCCCGGGCATGCGCCTGCAGCTAGGGGGCGAGCACGCACTGCCGATGGAGTGCTCCCACCTCCGCTCATCAGAGGGGAAGCCAATACAGCGGGCAAGCGGCTCTGATTGCTGCCTGACACCTGTGATCGTTCCCCGCTGAGAGAGAATAACGGTCAGCTGTTGTAAACACAGCTGACCGTTCTTCTCCCTGGAATGATCACAGAGCCCCTGTGATCCTTCTATATAGGATCACAGGTCTCTATGGTCATTCCACAAGCCACACCTTCCACAGTTAGAAACACGCCCCTAGGTACACATTTAAGCCCTTGATCACCTACACTGTTAACCCCTTCCCTGCCAGTGTCATTATTACAGTAACAGCGCATATTCTTAGCACTGATTACTGTGATAATGTCACTGGTCCCCCCAAAAGTGTAAAAAATGTCAGTCAGGGGTCCAATCTGTCCACCGCAATGTCGCAGTCCCGCAAAAAATCACAGATCTCAGCCATTACTAGTAAAAAAAAAAAATCATTAAAAATTACATAAATCTTTCCCGTAGTTAGTAGATGCAATAATGTTTGCGCAAACCAATCAAGATACGCTTATTTCGATTTTTTTTTTACCAAAAATATGTAGCAGAGAACAAATTGCCCTAAAATGTTAAAAAAAATAGATTTTTAAGGGTTTTTTTGGGGGGGAATGTTATATAGCAGAATGTGAAAAATATTGTTTTTTTTTTTCAGAATTGTCGCACTTTTTTTGTTTATATCGCAAAAAAAATCGCACAGGTGATCAAATACCACCAAAAGAAAGCTCAATTTGTGGGAAAAAAAGGACATCAATTTTTTTTAGGTGCAGCGTTGCACGACCATGCAATTGTCCGTTAAAGTAACACAGTGCGAATCGCAAAATATGGCCTGGTCATTAAGGGGGAAAATCTTCTGGTCCAGAAGTGGTTAAGGATGCAGCAGCTGACTTCCTGGGTCGCTCCTTAACAACCAGCTATTCTTCACACAGAACTCCAATCGATCAATCATTTTTTAGCAAACCAAAATTCAAATCGTTCCAAAAATTTGGAATTCATTTGAAAATTAATAAACAAAATTAAACTAAATAGATTACGAAACAAAATGAATTATTCTGTTCTGCACATATTTATATATTTACAGGTATGGGTTAGCATGTAACCTCCTCACCTGTAATAGTACTTGGAACTCACAGCCAATAGCTAGACCTCAGCACTGTCACATTATCAATTGAGTGATGTCACCTCTCCCATGTCACTGACACCCCTGTGAAGAATGGCAAGGGATCACAGGCAAAGTGAGTATAAGTAGGTTGAGGGTTGTCTCTTTGCCATGAAAGATATCTGAACTTAGGTCTGCTTAAAGAATATTTTTTTTCCTCTACTTTCCTTTACTAAGTGAAATTTCTTTTAGAGTTGCTTTTCAGTGTAAAGGCTAAGAACAAACTATGATCTGCTGTAGTTATCCTTTAGTATCTTTAAAGGAGACTGTTGGATATTCAGATGGATAAACTCAGCAACATAGAATCTGACAGGTTGTGATAACCAGAATACAGCAAACTCCACTGCGATAATATCAAACCATTCTTTCAAATGCTAATTACCATTTGGTTACTGTGGTAGGTTGCATATTTTAAAGAACTTTGGTCTTCTGTAGAAGTACTGGAGGAAAAAAAGGTGAAAGAGTCGGTTACAGTATCAATAACCTAAACAGTAATTTAATAGAACAATTTAAGTATTTTTTTTAAACAACACTTTGAATTTCTCCAGTTGTTATACATATAACTTAGATTTGTCATTCTTCTGTATCTAGCTGAGTTGCTGTCTGAAAGATAAAAATGTGAATTGATTGCAAAATAATAGATAGAACAGCAAGTACCGGTATATTCAGGAATGCAGCATAACTTCTAACATTTAAAATAATACACATAAATTATCACCGTATGTTAGTTTCCAAAATATCCTCTGTTTTGACATATGGAGTATAAATATTTGAGTTGCTACTTGTTTTGTCTCATAAAGCACTATGATTTGTATCTTGATGTAGCATTTATGTAAAATTCAACATTTACACAGGCTTCCCAAAAAGCTTATTTTTCTGTTTAATGAACTTCTCATTTAAGAAACCCTTGGAGTTTTTACTATATAAATGCCATAAAATTAGACACTGTTTTGCCCCTCAGCTATACAAGTTTGATTTGCTGTATAATTCAGCCAGACTGGATTTCAAGAGTAAATTGACCATAACCTTAAATAATACTGTTAGATTTATTATTTGTATTCCAAAGTATATTCATTTATATTTTAACACTATTGTGTTTTTAAGGAGTGCTTCTTAAGTGCTCTATTGTCTCTTTTAGCATCTTTCAATTTTATTTTTTCTCTTGCCTTTATTTTCACCTGATGGTTCTGCCAATAAGTCTGTTATTTTTTGGCTTCCATTAACAGGCCAGGATGTCCAGCAAAATTGGCAGTTAATGGGTTGAAACAAACACTTTAAAGTGGCACAAAAGGCATCATACTAAGTTCCTCTCTCTATGGGTCAGAAGTCTGCAAGGGACTCCTTGCCAATGCTGGTGTATTCTACCCATCTTCTCTTCTCCTCTGCCACCATAATTGGCCAGCATTGGATGACACCTAGACAGAGCTTTGAGCATGCAGGTAGGTTTATTATATTGCAGAAAAGACATTGCATGTCTCTTCTGTGATAAATAGCCTACCTGCTCTCAAGTTTTTTAATGTTTCTTTTAGTCCTGCTTTAACACTGACAAAAGTTGTTTATAAGAGTCAGCTTTTATTCAGCTAGAGTTTGGCTCTAATTTGTTAACAAGTCCATCTAAATCTGCTAGTGCATCTAAAACTTTCCTTTCCTCAGATTGATAATGCTTCGGTCCAGGGGTGTCTCTGCTGCTCCTTCATCCAGCGGGGAGACACCCTAAGACAGGTAGTGTGTGCAGAATGACCAGGTGAAAATAAAGGAAAAAAGCCTAAAAAAATAAAATGAATTGAGCCATAACATGTAAAGATTGATAAGCTGCAATATATTATGTTTTTATTTTTGGGTTTAGTGCTAAAGATAAAGGAAATTTGAGGCACTATATCTCAAAGTGCTATGTGCAATGAATAAACAATTGATTTACCTTAGTGATATATAAAAATAAATAAATTAATCATTAAACATCTAATTGATATATTAAAGAAATTGTGTTTAAAAACTGTTTTTAAAAATTAACATGAAAAACCTAGGTGAGAGTTTAAAATAAGTGTAAAAAGTCCACTAAAATGTCCAAAACAGCAATTCCACCAAAGTTGTGCCAAAGTGCTCAAAATGAACTTCTTGTTATAAGGTGCTAGTGCTTGATATTCCTTCACCCATTAATATAAGGGTCACTCATAAGATGTGAGGGCCTCAAGGACCCAACTCGCTTTGCTATATATTCCAAATTGGATATCCTCCTTGGGTATGGAATGAACTCCCTGGATAGTCCCCTGAGCTCACAATGGAGGGTACAGTGCTTATCCCACAGTGAGATGATGTAAAACGTCCCCCAAGAAATTAAATTGGTAATTGCGCAATACCGTTTTTATTGCAAAGTTAAAAATATTACAAATGTATTACTCACATTTAAAAGTGCCTTTTATCGGCACACAATATCAAGCAGTGCAAAGAATCCCGGAATGCCTGCTCAATTCCAGCGTGCGTTTCACGTGCGTTCCAACAAAGGGCTGAAGTGGCGAAACCGGAAGTAATTGCCACTAGGTCGATCTCAATGCATTTCTCAGGATTGTGTCATCAGAAAGTTGACCAGTGGCTATATTCCCAGTTTCTTTATACTCGCAGCTATATTCTGATTGGTGGTTTATATCAGTAGATGTTCCGTATGTAAAATAGATGCCAAACGGTGCATATG
This sequence comes from Pelophylax lessonae, assembly GCF_965119305.1. Lineage (NCBI taxonomy): Eukaryota > Metazoa > Chordata > Amphibia > Anura > Ranidae > Pelophylax > Pelophylax lessonae. The sequence goes on along the minus strand of NC_138776.1, from coordinate 120,328,289 downwards.
AGACCCCACAGCTTGGGAACTGTGTATATGGTGAATAATAAATGAAAGTGGCACTTGCTATTTGTTCTCTTCCACCTTTTGTGACCCATTTCAATTTTTATATTTATTAATATTACAATTATTCTTAAATACAATAGCAATGACAATGACAATAAGAATGACATATAGCATGGATTTATCAATTAAAAAACTCCTATTAATAAACATATTTTATTGTGATGGATACCCCAATCAGCCATCTAGTGGGGGAATTTGGTATTACACAGATGTAAAATCGTATCTGTCTACTGAATAATGATGAATACCTCATATGTAACATGTAATATGGGGCAATGTGAATTGAGCTTATAAGATTAAAGATAATATTGAAATACATTTTTTTTAGGGTGCAGTATGTAAAAATAAATAATTTTTGGTATAGAGTAAGTATAGAAAGAATATATATATATATATATATATATATATATATATATATATATATATATATATATATATATATATATATATATATATAATATAAAATATAAAAATATATGTTATAGTTGGTATAAAGTGATATTTTTTTAATTACGTACTGTGTACTGCAGGTGGTAAACGTTCCTATTTTTTTTTCTTTACCATCAGTGGCTGTAAATGTTTCAACCTTCCTTCTTTTATCTAATGTTGTTTTACATCCCTTGCATTTACCACATTCCTGTGTAGGAATGTGATTCCTTTCTTTGGGGGGTTGATGACATTCTTTGCTACAAGGTTTTTAAGTCCTGGTGCTCTTTTATAAATGAATGTGGGTTTACTAGGGAGAATACGTTTTAGTGTATGGTCTCTCAACAGTATTGGCCAATGTTTTTTTATACTCTTTTCATCACTTTTGTATTGTACAATAAAGCCTGTTATCAAATTTTCATTTTAGGTTTGTCTTTAAGTAGTGAATCTTTTTGCAGTTGATTAACTCTATCCCTATTCTTTAACAATTCCTTCTTGTTATACCCTTTATCCAGAAACATATCAATTAACATGTTAGTCTGCTCAATGTAATAATTTTCTTCATACCAATTCCTTACGGGTGAATTGTCCTCTTTGGGATTGCTTTGGTCCATGCTGGATGATGGCAGCTGCGTGTGGATATAGAAGAGGGGGATTTTTTGTTTGTGAGCTAGCCCTTGTGTGCCATAATCCTATTAATTAGAAAGGAGAAACTCAGTGATACAAAACAAGTTTGTTCAGAGAGATAAGGGTTTAGCGGACTTTAGAGGCACATGTTAAGTAGGCAAAAATTACCATAGGTGTAAAAAACATATATTCTTTTATTAACCAAATCTTTAAAATCAATAGTTGAAGAGACCAAATTGTACAGTGACATACATATTTTTAGAATAAAACATTCATCATATGTATAGGTCAAATTTTGAATATACAGACATTGTAATAGTTACACATTGTGGGTAATACAATAGCGGTCTGAAGAGGTCGACGCGTTTCGCCTTAGCTTCTTCTGGACCTCAGACGCAAATATAATTTATCTCTTTTAGTAGAAACAGAAACATGCAATTAGTACAAAAACATTTTATGTTCCATTTTATTCTTATCTTTTTATCAGATTATTTAGTCAAAACCACACACCTCTCAAAATGCAGAAACCCGTGTAATCCGTGGTCATCAGTATATCATATTGATCATAGAATAAGGAAAGATAGGCAGGGGGAGGAGGAAAAAGAAACAGATGGAGTAGACCACCTGTGTATATGAGACAAAAAGAAAGCATATAATTCCTGGAGGGGTATTTGTATATCCTTGAATATTGGTAATGGTTTATATTATATTTACCTAAGTTCCCCACCCTGAAATCCACCAAGGATTCAGGCCGGGACCAGAGCTGTGATATGGAGGCTGCTATTGGCTCTTTCACATAATAGTCTGGTAGAAAAAATAGTGTATATATTTATTTATGCACACCTATATATCTATATCTCATCCATTCCGTAGAGATGGAGAGACAAAAATATAAAAATATGAAGCCATAAGGCTCTATACATATAATTGCATCTATAGCTTGATTTATTTTACCTTGTATCTTCTTGTGTAATGTTAGACCATATTGGGACCCAATCCCCTCATAGTGATGAATATAGGAATCTTGTTGAATTGGCTGGAAGTCTTCCCCTAGTTTTATAGTGTGTCCACTAGGATATAATCAGGAAATAGTGGATTATATTCACATAGGGGGATATATATCTTAATTTAAGTCTTCTATATAACTGTATATATATGTATATAAGTATCTATTACTTACATAATAGTGTATACTCCAGTATGAAGCAACAGTATTATAGATATTGCAGCTGATGTTAGTTATAATTGTAATCCCCAGCAGTGGAAAGGGTATAACCATCTAGTCCATAAAGGGGCATCCTAAAAAGGTTTAAACAAGAAAACATATCTGGGTTGATCCAGCCATACTGCCAAAATTGGGGTAAGTGGTCTCAAAAAGCTCAAAAAAACTTACTGCGCCATAAGCCTCCGCCAACCTGCTCGTGTCCCGCCATGTCCGGGATATGTGTGCGTATCGTATATATACCTGACTATTAGATAATCAATTGTGATCTGGTGTTTGTTTGTCGCTCTCCGCGCACCGGAAGTGCGTCATTCTCCCGCCTTAATCTCTTACCTTAAGACGCCACCAGAAGTGCGTCATTTGTTTACATCCGGTCGTGACGCTCGGTAGAAGGAGCCCACGCCGGAAGCATCAGAGGGGCCAGGAGTGATCCGCGGAAGTGATGTGTGGATATATTATATACCCATTCCTGTCCACAGTTTTGAAAAACGTTCTAGTTTTTTTTTTAATCAGATAATTTTTATTGAAAACTTTTTCATCACAAACAATACAAAAACAAAAACAAAAGAAACAGAGAAACATCACAACAGCTCACAAGTCAAAAGTATTCAGCACGTGCATACAGAGGATAATAACAATGCCAGGGAATAGGGAAAGAGGGTAGATATCAGCATAGCAGGAGGCTACAAGGCAATATAAGACATCTATGGAACAGAAGACATACATTCTTCTACGCCTAATGAGTAGCAATCCCCCTCCGCCTCACAGGTCCAAGAGAGGACGGCAGCACACGTAGTACAGAATACAATAGACGAATCCTCCCCACTAACCAGTAGAGTTAAATAGATACTGAGCTCCCTCAGAAATAGGCATCCACCACCTAGCATGTAACGAGTTGTTCCTCCCTGTAAGCACTCCGGGTGTCAACAAGATCAGCATCAGAACCTCACGTGGAGGAGGTAACCCCACCCAGGAATCGGTTGGTGACTAAATGAGCGGGAGCTAGGCCAGGTACGTCTAGCCACGGCCCCCACACACGGTCAAATTTCAAGGCAGCACCCCTGTGTTTGTAGGTGAGATGTTCTCTGTTTAGGAGCACCTTAACTTCCTCAATCCAGTCATCATGAGATGGCGCTGTAGCGGATATCCACCGCTGCGCTATCAATTTCCTGGCCAGAAAGAGAAGCCTGAGCACCGCAGCATGAACCTCAGGTAGATAGAGCTCCTCATCCAAGCAACCCAAAATACACAGCTTCGGTTCCACAGATAGAGTTAGTTTCCAGAGCGAGTTAATAGTCCTCACCACCGCATGCCAATACCGGTGCAACTTCGGGCACCGCCACAGCATGTGCAGCAGGGTACCGGTGTGGGCTCGACATCTAGGACAGAGGGGAGAGTCCCTCCTCCGCCAGTCGTACAGCCTCTGAGGGGTCCTGTACGTCCGGTGGAGAACGAACAGTTGCGTTAGTCTCTGTGAGGAAGACAGAGACACCCTAGGGACATTCTCTAAAATACTCGTCCATTCCTCTGAGGAGATGGGACCAATATCCTCCGCCCAGGCGTCTCTACATTTAAAGGACATGGCTTTCGATATGTGCTCCATAAAGGCCGAGTACAGCGATGAGATCTGCCCCTTTTTGATGGTAGTGGTCACCAGATCAATGAGTATGACTGGGCGACAGGGACCCCATGGGGAACCTCGGGACTGGGCAGTGATGGCATGGCGCAACTGTAAATATTGAAAGAAAAGGGAATTAGGCAAACCAAATTCAGCACGGAGGGATTGGAAATCCCTCAAGTTGTCCCCCCGATACAGCTGCGAAATAATATTTCACTCCGTAGTCACCCCAAGTAAAGGAATGCCGGAGCTTATCCAGTTCGGGGTAATGGGCATTGTTTAAAATACGTGAGTATCTGGAGTAGCCACTATAGCCAAAGTGACTCCTAGCCCTGTGCCAGATCCTATCGAGCAACCGGAGAGTGGGGCAGCCCGGAAAAAGCCCAAGGGCGCCCGCTTCCAGGGACTCGACCAGAGAGTCCCCCGCCAAGCGTGCCGCCAGGACACGCCTGACAGGGTCAGAGTCGTCATCCTGCAGCCACCCTGTGAAGTGCTGTAATTGGGAGGACAGAAAATAGTAGTAGGGGTTCGGTACCGCCAATCCACCACTCTCCTTAGACTCGTGCAACGTCTCCAGTCGAATGCGAGGAGACGACTTTCTCCATATTAGAGCGCGGTAAACCGTATTGAACTTCTTAAAGATGTGAATGGGGATCCACACAGGGGAGTTATGCAGCACATATAACAGCTGCGGGTTCCAGATCATTTTGATCAGATTGCATCTGCCCACCACAGACAGCGGCAACCTAATCCAGCTAGCCATTTTGTCCCTGAACCTATGCAGCAACGGCAGAACATTAAGCTTCACATAACGTCCCAGATCAGGATGAACAACCACCCCCAAGTAGCGGAACTGGTCTACCACCAAGATCTGCGACGCTGCAGGGGGCAATGCAGTCTCAAGGGGATCTAACGGGAGCAGGACAGATTTATCCCAGTTAATCTGAAAGCCAGAGAAGGATCCGAATCTATGAATCAAGTGCATCAAGGCAACCAGGGAGCCCGAAGTGTCTCCCAAAAATAATAGCGCGTCATCCGCATATAAAGCAATTTTGTCCTCCCCCTCGCCCCTCCTAAAGCCCACAATATTCAAATTGGCCCTGACAGCCGCCGCCAGGGGTTCCACAGCCAAGGCAAAGAGCAGGGGCGACAACGGGCACCCCTGTCTTGTGCCCCTGTGTAGCGGGAACGAACGGGAAACAGAGCCATTAATTCGCAGACAGGCAGTGGGTTCCCCATACAGAATCTTAATCCAGCGTATGAAGGAAGGACCAAAGCCAAATCCCTCGAGGGCCATCCACAGATACTGCCACTCCACACTATCAAAAGCTTTAGCAGCATCGAGCGACAGTATCGCTCTATGCCCACAGTTATCCGGAGGCAATTGCATGTTAAGGTATAGTCTACGGATATTAGCAGCAGTAGAGCGGCCCGGGATGAACCCAGACTGATCCCCGTGGACCAATTTGGCTATCACCTTTGACAATCTGTTGGCCAGAACCTTAGCCAGCAGTTTTAGATCGGTGGGAAGCAAGGAAATCGGCCGGTAAGATTCAGGGCGAGTCGGATCCTTCCCCGGCTTCAAAATGACCACCACCACCGCGTCATACATGGATCTCGGGAGTGTCCCCCCCTCGAAAGCAGCCAGGAGAGTAGTAAGCAGCTCAGGCAGTAGAATGCCACCAAAGGCCTTATACAGCTCAATGGGGATACCATCAGTACCCGGTGCCTTGGAGTTGGGGAACGATGCCATAGCCGTCTGGAGCTCCTCCAATGTAATGGGGGAATCCAGAACAGCCCGATCCCCCCCGGAGACCTGCGGTAAATGGAGCTCCTGCAGGAATTGTCTGAGGTCCTCCGGGTCATAAGTGACCTTGGAGGAGTACAGATCCTCATAGAAAGCCCCAAACCCCTGTAAAATAGCAGCCGTATCAGTGACCACCTGACCCGAAGGGAGAGCTAGCCTATGAATAATAGGTGGGGGGTTTTGGGCCCTGGAGATGACAGCAAGCATATGGCCCGTCTTTTCCCCCTCCTCAAAGTGTGCCTGAGAAACAAAAAAACGTTTATGATCCGCCTGTTGGAGCTGAACAGAACGGAAGAAACGCTGCGCGTCCAACCATCTGGCCTCCAAGGCAGGCGATGGGGAGTGTAGGAACTCACGTTCAGCACGGAGCACAGCCTCGCTTGCATCCTGCGCCCAACGTCTGCTCCCAGACTTAATGGCCGACACCTCCCTAATACACAGACCTCGTAAAAAAGCTTTCATAGTATCCCATACCACCCCCGGAGCTGCAGAGTGCCTGTTGTCGATGAAAAAATGTTGTAATTTGTCTGAGAGGGAAGTCAGGTTAGGGAATAATTGGAGCCAGAAGGGGTTCAATTTCCAGTGCATCGGCAGCTTAGGGCCTGGGAATGTAAGACCAACTTTCAACGGGGAATGATCAGAGAGACCCCTGGCAAGGTATTCCACCTCAGGAGTAAGGACCTGCAGAGATTCGGAACCAAAGGCTATATCAATTCGGGAGAGTGTGGAGTGAGTCAGGGAGTGGCAGGAAAACCCGGGCTCAAGGGGGTGTTTACAGCGCCAGAGATCCACAAGACCCAGCTCCCCCATGAATCTAGCAAAGGGAGTGGGCATTCTGGAACCCCCGGGGCAGAATTTTTTATGCAAATCCAGGGACGGATCAAGAATATTGTTAAAGTCCCCCAGCACCAGAATTGGGACCTGGGGGTGTTTACCAACAAACCGAGACAAGCACTCTAGCACCTCAAAGGAAAAAGGGGGTGGAATATACACATTAGCAATAATACATTTGAAAACATCCCATATCCCAACCAGGAAAATGAACCTCCCCTGCGAGTCTATCAGGGAGTCCAGTATTTCAAATTTAGCAGCAGCAGCTACCAGAATAGATACTCCCCGGGAGTATTGACTATGAACAGAGTGTAGTTGAACCGGGAACCTCCGCGACCGGAGGCTGCCGACCGAGTCTGCAGTGAGGTGGGTCTCTTGCAAACAGACCAAGGTGGGTCCATGTAGCGACAGGAACGACATCACAGCTGTACGTTTACGAGAGTCGCTCAGACCCCGTATATTCCAGGAGAGTAATGAACCATCAGTGACCGCCATGGGGATAAATCAGCCAGGTGAGGGGGCAGAACAGTCTGCCAAGGGGAATGAATAGCGGGACACCAGCGAGGAGCCAGGGAGGCAGTAGAGAGAGGAGCAACAGAGGCCAGGATGTGCAGCAAACGTGAAGGAGGGATCCGCCGGTAGATTGAGCTGTGAAAAAAAAAAAAAAAAACGAACAGGAACAAAACAGAACACAAAACAAAAGATGGCAGGCAGCAAACAAGGCCACGGCCATCTGAGCCCCGCAGGGAACAGTTTGTCGGCCCCAAAGGGGCATGGGGGTAGATAGTGAGGGCCCGAACTTGGTCAAACATGGAGACCTGCCATTGCATGTCCACAGGTCCCAAAGCATGTAGAAGCAAACGAACCATAGTGCCGCAAGCAGGTAACAGAGCAATGTCCAGACAGCACTATATCCGAGTAGGAAGAGAAAAAAAAGAAAAAACAACAACTTGGCTCCTGTTGAGGGGTATTGAGAATCCACCCGCTTTAAGTAAGGAGGTCCAGGGCAAGAAGATTATCGCTCCGCAGCAGCTCTCAGCTGACCCTCCTGTCGATCCAGCCAGTTAGTCGCCATGACAGGGTTGTCAAAGAAGTGCACGGTTCCGTTAGCCACAACACGTAGCTTGGCAGGGTACAGCATAGAATACACAAGGGGGATAGCCCGCAGGCGTTTCTTGACATCAAGGAATTTAGCCCGTTGTCTCTGTAGGGCAGCAGAGAAATCAGGGTATATGGAGACCCTCGTACCTTGAATCTCCATCCTAGGATGTTGTCTCGCTAGACGCAGAATGATGTCCCTGTCTTTATAATGCAAGAGCTTTAACAGGAAGGGGCGATCCGGGCCACCAGGTGGAGGGGCACGGAACGGCACTCTGTGTGCCCTCTCCACCGAAAAAAACGGGGACAGGTTGTCTTTGCCAAAGGTATCCGCAAGCCATTGTTCAATAAAGGTAACCGGGTCTTTCCCTTCAGCCTTTTCCGGAATACCCACTAACCTCAGGTTACTGCGACGCAGTCTGTTCTCCATGTCCTCCAGCTTGTTCCAGGCCTCGGTGACCCCCGCCGTGTTCCTGTGGACATCCTGGGCCAGAGGGCCAAGATCGTCCTCCACCGCACTAACGCGGCCCTCCAGCGCGGTGGCCCTCTCCCTGATCTTCTGCATATCCTGTCGGATGTGCAGCAACCCCTCCTTCATGCACCTGACTTCATCCGACAGGACCGAGATGGAGGCACCATAGGTGTGGACAGCCGCAAGAACATCATGCAGGGTAGGTTCCGATAGGTCCCCGGCATTCGCGCCGTTCAGCCCCCCCCCTTGCTCCGGAGGAAAAGTCACTGGAATGCCCGGCGGTGTTGCGGCCTGACAGGCGTGCGGCGGCGAGGGAGCTCGGGCGGGAGGCGAGTGTCCGGGTTGAGGGCTGCGAGCAGCCGAGGATGCAGCAGTTGACTGTTTGCGGGCAGCTGGGTCATGGGCGAACTGCCCCAACTTGGAAAGCGCAGAGGGCTTGTCCTTCCCCAATCTCTGAGGCAGCGGGACGCCGCCATTTTGGGCCTGCTTGGCCGCGTGCGACCCGTCCTCCTTCTTCTTGTTTGCCATTGCAAGTGGCAAGGTCCGGAGTCCTGCGATCGGTACCGGAGGTAGGTAGGACCTGGACCGAAGTAAGCGGGCAATCGTGATGAAGATAGCGGGCAGCTAAACAGGATAAGAAAGCAAAGGATAGCGGAGCCGAGGTAACACACGTCTTCCTACATGAACGGTTCAGCCACGCCCCCAACGTTCTAGTTTTTAATCAATTATTATCCTTGAACACTTCCAAATCTAGAAACTGTATTTGCTTTTTATGCCAGTTTGCTGTTCATTTTATATTATATGTATTGTGGTTCAGGTGTTGTAGGAAACTATTTAGATCCCTCTCATGCCCCTCCCAAACAATCATAACATCATAAATAAATCTTCTATAGCATTTTAATTGCTGTACTACTCTAGTATAGCTATATTCTTCTTCCCATTTATGTAGGAAAATATTAGTTACACAATTTTTAAACACGATTTCTTTAATATATGTATTAGATGTTTAACCATTAATTGATATATTTTTATCAATCACTAAGGTAAATTAATTGTTTATTCATTGCACACAGCACTTTGAAATATAGCGCTTTAAATTTCCTTTATCTTCCACATTGTTGGTCATACCAAAATTGATTGCTCCCATATCAACATCTGCAGAGATTTATCATTAGGAGGCACCATTTCTTTACATTTTGTGATTATTCAATTTGGGTTTAATGCTGCTTTAATAATTCAGAGTACTTGCTATATGATGTCTTCTAAGCAATGAACTTTGATTTAATGCCTACAATAAATTATTATTTTGACAAAAGACCCTGCTCCCTTTACGTTGGCAAAGCTAACAATGTGCATATCGGCAGATGTTGTAATGACATTGTTATGTGGCCCTATTGAGGTCTGAGTGACATTAGGAATGTTCTGTTATAACTGGCTTTTTTTTAGTTATGGCAGTAGAAAGTACAGTGTATATGTGCATCCACATAAAATATTACATCATTTTCTGCAATATTTGAAAACCTTGCCATTCATGTGCATTATATTGCAGAAATGGGTTACCAGCAACCAAAGAGTACATCTGAACTTTCCATTGAGGTGTATTCAAATAGATCTTTCTGTTATCATGAAAATGTTGGAGATTACTACATATGAATAAAGCTAATCTGATTTTTTAAAAATATTCTTGAACAATTCAACAAAAATTTGAGTAGCTGCCCTTTGGGGGGATAGGAACACCCTTGGATACCAATATAGTGTTATTGCATTTCTAATTACTTTTGAATCAGAGATATATGTTTATGAAGGTTCATTGTACAGTACAGTAGACAATTGTATGCACTCTATACCGTTGCAGTGTAATATACCCTTTTTTCATATTTGGCTCCATTTTGGGGCTCTTATTGCTCTTCTTTCTTTATTTTTTTTTTTGTATTTAATTTCTGTATTTTGACTGAACGTGTTACTGCATATATTTTCTTTCTTGCTCTGTTAAAAATCCCTAATAAAAATGATTAAAAAAAAAAAAATAAATTTGAGTATCCTTTAAATCTTAAATGCCCCAAATTGGTTACCCAATTGTGTCCTGTTGTGATGTATACACAGTTAAACTTGTTCAATGTTTCTAAAATTGCAGACATTGGTCAACAGGTATACAATGTCTATCTTAAATGGGATTTGCCAAATACTTCATAAAGTAACATAGCAGTCTTTTCTCTTTGTTATAGCCAGATAAATTGAACGTTTTGTAGGAGAGGCAGATATGCAACACAGCACATGTACTACTGTAAAGCAAATAATTCCTTTTTAGTGAACCTGATTTATAGTGCATTGATTACTTGGTATTCTGTTGGTATTATTAAAAAATACACATTAAAGTACGGTTTCAATGTTGTTGAAGTTTTCCTCTACCATCTGGGCACTTATCAGCTGTGGATGCTATACTCATTAAAGCATATCTAAAGCTCACACTTTTTTCATTTTAAATAGGGATGTGTTAAAACCACTGTCAGTTTTTTGCAATATACTGTATGTGTTAAAGAGATTTCCCTTCACTTTCTGTCTTTTAGACTCAACAGGAAGTAAGATTAAATCTTTCAATATGAGGGAATGTTGCAGGAAAAAGTATCCCCTTTGAAAGATCCCCCTCTATTTATTTTCTGATGGCAACTCAAAATGTTGGATTCTCCACGACATTGGTATTTAGGACACAGACCGTAATAAAAACCCAATAGCATTTCTAACCCCTCACTACTATATCTAAATCTTAAAAAAAAGAATAGCTTTGCCATTTAGTCATACTTTAAGACTCTGTATACAGCCGCACATCATACAATTAGAATATCATCAAAAAGTTTTTTGTTTTTTTTCAAACCGTTAAGTTTATTGAAATCATGTATAGAAAGGTACATTACATAAAGGAGTAGGTACCAATAAAGTGTCATAAATATAACAACAAATATTCATTAATATTCAAATTTTAAACATTAGTGTCACTTTTTATATTAGGAGAAAATAAATGATTGAACATATGATTGTAACCAGTCATTTTTCACAAGACACATGTGCTGGTTCAAACTGGTGTTTAAGGTAACATATAAAATAACTACTTAAAGGGTTTTAAAGCGTAAAGAAAAAAAAAAAACTTCAGTTATTGCGGTAATCACATTGATCACAACCTATGGCTTGTCAACAAGTGCAACTATGTGTCCATCATCTTTTTATATTTATCTGAAAGGGTGAAGATATACCAGGGTTGCCAAGTTTTATGGTGTTTGGTCAATCTGTCATCTGATATGGTTAGAGTTTTTTCCATCTCATAGACCTTATCAACTTCCTGTAGCCAATCCTTTATGAAGAGAGTAGAGGTTTGTTTCCAGTACCTCGTGATCAGAATTTTAGCCGCATGTAGGACGTGTCTTAATAGGTTCTGTTTATATTGTTTCATGAAGTATGAGGAGATGTTTAACAGACAGCAGGCATGGGTAAGCATTACTTTTGTGTTAGTAATTTTGTAAATTAAATTACATACTTGATTCCAGAAATTGGTTATCAGTGGGCATTTCCACCATGTGTGGAGTATCGTTCCCTTGTCCTGTTTACATCTTCAGCATAGGTCACTTGGAAATGTGACTAAAGAGATGTTTGGAAAACATCTCTTTGGCTTATTTGGTGTACCAATGAGTTAGAATTGTATAGGAGGTTTCTTGCATTTTTGTGCTGATGAAGCATTTATGCACTAAAGAACAGGCTTTGGACCATTGTTATTTCGAACATTTCAAGTCAAGCTTGTTTTACCAGAGATTTTTAAAATTATCTGGGATCTCATTATGTTCCTGCTGTAGCTACAGGTAAGCTCTAGAGGTGATGTAACATATTTCAGAACCCTTGAAACATACCTCTTCTAATTGTGTGAGTGGGTTATAAAATTTTAATTTCTGTTTATGAGTGGATAAGAAGCTATGGAGTTGAAAGTATGTCCAGTAAGGAATGCTAATATTGCCACATAATTCTTGAAATTCTCCCTTGTGTTTAATGTGTTTAATGACTCCCCCCTGTAAATAATGAGAAATTAGAACAGGAGTACCTTTTGCTTGTTTTAAAAATTACACCAGTATTCCATCCTGGTAAAAAATCAGGGTTATTAGAGGGCCTGGTGTGTAGGTGATGTCATTTGGAAATTTTTTTTGGAAGGCTTCTACAGTAGCTGCAATAAGGGGGTGCATCAGTAACTGTTTAGGATAGTAAGATTTTGTTATCCAGGGAAGGAATCTTAATGGGAGTTCTGTGTATGACCATTCTAGGTTAACTCAGTCTTTGTTTGCCTCATGACAGTTCCAATCAATTATTTGTGTTATTGAAGTGGCATAGTAATACCTTTTAAAGTCTGGGAGACCCAAATCTCCTGGATCATGACCCAAGAAAAATTTGAGACTATTTGGGAACCCTGGGCTGCCTATACTCACACCTCGCTTATCTATTGAGGGGTCTATCTCACACTATTAGTGGATCTTGGGACCTCCGGGGCGTATATGTATCCCACCCCTACTCTTCTCCCCCCCTCTCTTTTCTTCTTCTCATCCGTTATCCCGTTTGCCTTCTCTTACCCCCTGGTCTCTCTGCCCTTTCTCCACCCCTGTTGGTAGGTATCTACTTTTGTTAGGGTAACCATGCCAGGAATGTAGTTGATCCTGCTCTCCTATGGTCTCCCTTCTACAAGGACCTTTTTCTGAAAATACTACTTATGCTTCTCATCGGAGCACAGATGTTACTGCCCTCCTGATTTATGCTCCTCACCAGAGACCTTAGCAAATTACCTAAGCGGTCCTGACTCTCATCCGAACCGGCTTCACTATTTTGCATTCTGAACTCCCTCAGTCTGCTGCTGATCACTTATTCGGGTGGGGTCTTTCCTGGCTCTCCGGGCGACAGATTGTGATCCCATTGGGGTTGTCTGGGGTCAGGGGGGTCCCCCCCCCAACTGCATGATGTTCTACTTTTACTCACGTTGCTCTTCCTCCATAGGAGCCTCTTTACCTGCATTGTCATTTATGGCTGACGTTTTTCACTCCATTTTTTTAAACGGGGATGGTTGAGTAGATGGTGCAGAAGATGCCGGTATGGGAAAATTAAATTCTTCATACCACTACGGCAGATCAATAAAAGGTAGTTGTAGGTTATCACAAAAGCTTTGCAATTCATCTGGCATCTGTAAAATGTATTATTTGCCACTGAAAGATGCTTGCAGAGTGAAGGGAAAACGCCATCTGTATTTACCTTTCTCCTTTAGGGTTGCCAGCAGGGGGAACATCGCTCTTCTGTTTTTCCAAGTTATGGGTGAAAGATCTTGAAATAGGGCAATGATTTCCCCATTGAAAGTAATGAGTTTGTTTTGTCTAGCCTTCCTTAGGATGTCTTCTTTCAGAGGGAAGTTAGTGATACAGAAAATAATGTCCCTTGGAGGTGTGTTTTTTAACTTCCTTAGGTTTTAGAGCTTTGTGAGCTCTATCAAAGTCAACAACAGTGTCAGAGGGCCTTTCAAGCAGGTTGTTAAAAATGGATTAAAGAGCAGGTTTAATTTGTTCTCCCTACTCTTATATTGTACCTTCTGCCTCTGTTATCTAAATCCTCTAGATGTCTGTTTATAGTAATTAAATGGGTAGAGTGTGTTTCAGTGACCTTTTCCAGCCTGGAAATGGCTTTATCCGTCTGAATACCAGCTCTTTTATGTGTTGCCAGCTGCTCTGAGAGGGTAATGATATCTGCTCTAAGATTAGTAATAGCCACAGTGAATGATCTCTTAAAGTCTGCTGCTATTTGGGTAATTTTTGAATATGTCAGAGGTTGATCAGCATGTTATATCTCTCTTACCATGTCCTCAGAAGCAGGTAATGACTCTTCACTGAAGTCATCCTCATGGTGGGAAATTGCCATCTTGCTGGCTGATGTACCATTTCTCTGGGAGGGTCTCAATTTAAAGATGTCTGGTATGTGCTGGGCGGAGGAGGTGGAGGTCAAGTGTTGAGATCTGTTTTGTGGAGTATTCGTGTGCCAAACAGCTCCTAGGTGGGTCTGGAGTATGGGCAGGAGACACTGGTAAATGCCAAGATGCACTCACCCTGTCCTGTACCCGATGGTTGAGGCCTTCTCTTTGGTTGGATGGTGGCTGTTAACCACTAAACAGAGGGCTGCTGGCATCTTTGGTGCTAAATTCCTAGGTGAGCCACCCAGGTGATGAGGAAAGGAGCAGGGACAGAGTCACGCTACTGGTTTGAAGGATGGGGAGCTTGTGTCTCTCAGGGTGTTAGGATCGCACCAGGTATAGGTCAAGATGGCAGCAGGCCATGGGTAGGGAGAGGCCACTTGTGCCATGAGGCCAAACTCCCAGGCAAACCTCTCAGGTAATAAAGATGTATGTAGGGATGGTGTGGATTGATCAGGTAGGAGGATGAAGGGCTTATGCCCTTCTGAGCCCGAAGATGGCAGGGATGGCGGATGGATGTAGCTAAGATGGCGGCTAGCCACGGCTAGAAAGAAGGCAGTCTGCGTCTCTAGGCCACACTCTCAGGGAGTTCTCCGGAGTAGTGAAGAATCCGACAAGGATAGTATGATGCTGCTCAGGTGGAGGATGGCGAACGTGTGTCTCACTGGTCCCAAGGATGGTGCCCGAGATATACACTGATTGGGCAATCTGGCCACAAAATAGTGTGATACTTTTTAAGCATGTCTTTTTTTAATTTTGATGATTATGGCTTATAGCTGGTGAAAACCTAAAATTCAGTATTTCAGAAAATTAGAATATTACATAAGACCAATAAAAAAATGATTTTTAATACAGAATTGTTGGCTTACTGAAAAGTATGTCCATGTACAGTACAGTATGCATTTAATACTTGGTCAGGGCTCCTTTTTTAACAATTACTGCATCGATGCGCCGTGACATTGGGGTGACCAGCCTGTTGCACTGCTGAGGTGTTATGGAAGCCCAGGTTGCTTTGATAGCATCCTTCAGCTCGTCGGCATTGTTGGGTCTGGTGGCTCTTATCTTCCTCTTGACAATACCCCATATATTCTCTATGGGATTTAGATCAGGCAAGTTTGCTGGCCAATCAAGCACAGTGATACCATGATCATTTAACCAGGTATTGGTACTTTTGACAGTGTGGACAAGTGCCAAGTCCTGCTGGAAAATGAAATCAGCATCTCCTTAAAGCGGAAGCGTGAAGTGTTCTCAATTTTCCTGGTAGAGGGCTGCGCTGACTTTGGACATCAGACCAATACCAGATGACATGGCTCCCCAAATCATCATGGACTGTGCAAAATTTTACATTTCTTTTGGTCCCAGAGTCTGGAGGAAGAGTGGAGAAGCACAGAATCCAAGTTGCATGAGGTCCAGTGGGAAGTTTACACAGTCAGTGATGATTTGGGGAGCCATATCATCTGCTGGTGTTGGCCCACTGTGTTTTATCTAGTCCAAAGTCAGTGGGACACACCACATTGATGCAGTATTTCATGCAAAATTAGCCCTGACCAAGTATTAAGTGCTTACTATATACATGGACATACTTTTCAGTAAGTTAACACTTCTGTATTAAAAATCCTTTTTTTTTTTTTAATTGGTCTTATGTAATATTTAAATTTTTTGAGATACTGAATTTTAGGTTTTCACTAGCTGTAAGCCATAATCATCAAAATTAAAAGAGAAAAAAGCTTGAAATTGTTAACTCTGTGTGTAACGCATCTATATAAAATATCAATTGCACTTTTTGAATTTCTGAAATAAATTAACTTTTAGATGATATTCTAATTTTTTGAGAATCACCTGTATACTTTATATCGTAGTTCTTAAAAATGTGCATGGTAAACAGTATGGCATTCCTTAAACAGCTGGACATACTTCACTTGGAGATGCCGGTCTTAACACTGCTACTTCTGTAGAGGATGATCTGGTACTACTCACAGAGGATTTTAACTTTACTACAATAATGTCTCATTCAAATCATATCTTGACAGCCAGTAAACATAATTGTTTTAACGTTCCTCTATAATGAAGAGTCTGTGGACCTGTGTTCTGCTATGCTTAGCTGTCATACAGCTATGTGTGCTCTCCCCAGCCCCACCTAGTCCAGCCACCCCTGCAAGTACCTATGTGCCACTTAATGCCCAACACCTCAGGAAAAATGTAGGGTTTGTTCTTGTACACTAGGATTCCTTCCACTACAGGTGCATGAGAAAATTAAGCAGGCTTGTGTAGGATATTATTCCTTCCTTTTGTTAAGGGATAAAGGAAAAACGAGTTGATGTTATTTTGGATGTCTTATTTGGTCTGGTTCTTAGATGTTGACCTGTTTATAATTGAAAAGTCACGGCTAGAAAAAGTGTTTCATTGTTGTAATATATCACATTCTGCAATAGGTAAAATTTTGTTACTGCTCTATATCATAAGACCTACAGATGTCATAGGGCTGATTATATTTTAGATTTAGTGGATTCCTGTTGGCATCTAGTAAAATTGAATTTTCAAGGCTATGTAAACAATGGTGTGGTGGTTCTTCAGATATTTGGAAATATAAATAATTTAAAAAGTAAACAAAAGCATAACTATTGCCCAACATTTTTTGGTGTTGCTGCAACTTACATTTTGCCAACATAAAGTGTTAACTACAATTTTGTGCTTTAAATTAATTATTTTTAGCAAACTGAGTTGTATGAATAGAGATTTGATATAATTTTTCTTTATTTATATCTGCATCTGCATTTAAAGGTCCAGGTTCCCAACCCCTACCTGCTAATTGGCTCCCCTTTCTCCCTAGAGGCCCCCCCAGTGTGTATTTTTTTATTTATTTATTTTCTAATACTTGCTTTTTCCAGAAATGTTCAGGCTGGCTAGGTGACATGCATGGTTTCCCTCCCCTCTGATGGTGGGTGGTTCTTGATGATACAGAGTGTGATACTGTCAAAGTCAAGTCAGAACAGCTCGCTTCACTATTAAACTGTTATTGCAGAGCAGCACGGAGACACACTCTCATAACATCCTGCATTCACAATATGTCTTCAGTAGAGATGGGTCTAACAATAGGGTTGAGTGAACAAGGACTGTATTGTTCGGGATCGTACCAGACTTTTGGGTGTACAGTTCCCCGGACACGGACTCGAACATTTTACTGTATGTTCGGGATACAGTCCGTTGTTCGGTAATTTATTTCATGTTTTGGCGTGGTTTTAATGGCGCGGTTTCAACTGGGGCAGCCAATCAACAAGCATTTAACTAGTGTGCCCTTAGAAGCCATCACAGCCATGCCTACTAATGGCATGGCTGTGATTGGCCAGTGCAGCATGTGATCCAGCCTCTATATAAGCTGGAGTCACATAGCGTCGCACATCACTCTGGTCTAACTACTGTAGGGAGAGGTTCCTGATGCTGCTGAGGGAGAGATAGGAGATTATTGTAGGGGCAGGCTGGAGATTGCTTTCAGGGAAAGAATAGGAGAATCTTCTTTAATCAGACAGCGATCTACATGGATTTTATTGTGTGGGGGTGCAGTACATGATCTTTTTGCCCTGACCTGAGCTCAGTGAGGAGCAGAGAGAAAAAATAAAAACTTTTATCAGTCTGTTAGGTGGGCGGCATGCAGCGTGTAGCGGCCATGTAATACAAATGCATATGTGTCTGCTTAATCTGGATTAAAAAAAACAAAACTTTTTTTCCTTCATATTTTACTGTGACTTACAGCGTTCAGACACTGCTGTTCTAATCTGCTATTCAAAAAGCACCAATTTAAGGGGAAAATTATTTTATTTTACATTATTTAATTATTACCAATGTTGAAGGTCCTCTAGCCCTTTCCATGTTTTTTTTAGAGCCATTTTAGTGCTCAAAAGTTCGGGTCACCATTGACTTCAATGGGGTTCGGGATCGGGGTAAAGTTCGGGTTAAGTTCGGGTCACAAACTCTGACTTTTTTTTCAAGTTTGGCCGAACCCGCCGAACCTGGACATCCAGGTGTTCGCTCAACTCTACCTAACAATCGGTTTGCGGCAGAACTCCCGAACAGGAGAAAAGTTCTGCCGCAAACCGCAAACTCCATTGAAGTATATGAGAGCCAAACATGAGAAATCAAAAGTTCCCATTTTCAAGGCTTATATGAGAGTAATTGGCTATAAAGGGGGTACTGCCAAACAAGCCAAATCACATTTAAATTGAATCACAGTTGTGGCTTTTAAGAAGAAAAAAAATGGCGCGGGTCCCCCCAAAATTCATACCAGACCCTTTTCCAAGTATGCAGACTGACGGGTCAGGAAAGGGAGGGGCCAAGCGAGTGCACCCCCTGCCCTAAAGCACCTTGTCCACATGTTGATAGGGACAAGGTTATCTTCCCCACAGCTCTGGGCTGCGGTTGTGTAGGTCTGCGGGCAGGGGGATTATCAGAATCTTCGTGAATGACTATATGTACCCATTCCCCCCAAAAGTGTCAAAATAAATAAACACAGTAGACGGGTTTTTGACATATCTTTTATCAAAAATAAAAAAAGCAGTGTCGCCTGATGTAGATCCATTGTCAATCATGATGCCCACTGCACTGCTGCCCCAAAAAAGAAAGAAAAAATTGATCTGCCCACTATGAATGCAAACCACTAAATGGCTTGCCGTTTGACAGTTCTTATATTGGTAAGAGCGGGGCCACCTGGTGATGTCACCCCTGATTGGTGATGCCCCCTTGTGACATCACTGACCCAGCATGCAACAGTTGGTAATGTCACAAGGGGGAAGTGCCACCAGGTGACATTGCCAGGTGCCCCCCCCTTACCTATATAAGAATTGTCAAATGGCAAGCTAGCCATTCTGCAGTTTGCCTTCATGGTGGGCAAAGTGATTTTTTTGTTATGTTTTCGGGTCCGGCGATGTGGCAGCATCATGATTCACAATGGATCTACATCGGGAGGAAACTTTTTTATTTTTAATTAAGGAGTAGTCAAAAACCTGTGTACTGTTTTTATTTAATTTTGACACATTTTTGGTGAATGGTTGGGGGCACTATGTACCCCATATTCATTCACATAAGGGGGATCGGGATTTGGGGTCCCTTGTTAAAGGGGGCTTCCAGATTGCAATAACTCTCCCACCCGCATGCCTCCACAACCAAGCCCAGGGTTGTGGGGAAGAGACCCTTGTCCCCATCAATATGGAGACACAGTGCTTTGGGGGGGGTGTTTACTATTTTTACCAGCAATTTTTTTTTCAGCTGCCAGCGGGGAAGCCCATTGACAGCTGATGATTCATCGGTTATTAAGGATGCTGTGGCTGCCTTCCCAGGCCCCCTCCTTTACAATCAGCTTTTACTGTACCCTGATTGGGGGGGGTCTGTGCGGGAAAACCTCAGACCAAACAGGAATAAAAACAATCACCATTCACTATCAACTTCCACAAAACTAAGAGGGGTATATGCAAATGCCAGGATCCTAGCTAATAAAATGGATGAGTTGGAAATGTTAGTACATGAGGAGGACATAGACCTTGTGGGAATAACGGAAACTTGGTTCGACCCCTCACATGATGCTGGCCAAAAACCAAGGGTATTCGGTGTACTGGAAGGACCGGGTAGGCAAAAGAGGGGGAGGGGTATGTGTCTATGTCAAAAATAATATAAGGGTGATAGAGAGGAGTGATATTATGGAAGGGATGAGTATGGAGTTAGAATCCGTGTGGGTAGAACTCCATAGGGAAGAAGTAAAGGGAAAAGTAATTGTGGGGGTTTGCTATAGGCCACCCAACCAAAGGGAGGAGGTAGAGCTGGAATTTATATCTCTGTTGGGTAAAGTGGCAAAACTGGGATCAGTCATCATATTGGGGGACTTCAATTATCCCGACATTGACTGGAAAGAGGGGACAACACACTCACAGAAGGCCCGTCTCTTCATGGAAACCTTACAGGACAACTACATGTCTCAGTTGGTGGATACTCCTACTAGAGAAAATTCAGTGCTGGATCTATTGATGACCCAGACCTAATCTCGGAGGTAGTAGTCCAAGACAACCTGGGCTCTAGCGATCACAGGATTATCACATTTAGCGTAAATAACAATATAACAAGGCAAGAGGGGAACATAAGAACCCTAAACTTCAGAAGGGCAAACTTTCCCAAATTGTGCTCAATGATGGAAAGGGTAAACTGGGACCAAACCTTAGGAACACTGACCACAGAGCAAAAATGGGAATGCTTTAGGAACATATTAAACAAATGCATCTCACAGTGCATTCCTATGGGAAATAAATTTAGAAGAGTCAAAGCCAAACCTGGCTGACTAAACCGTAATGTTAAAAAACTTATTACGGGTAAAAAAATGGCCTTCAAGAAATATAAATCAGAGGGCACAGTATCGGCTTTCGAGCAATACAAGGAGGCAAATAAGAAAAGTAAATATGAAATCAAAATGGCTAAAATCAACTTTGAGAGACAAATAGCAGAGGATAGTAAAAAGAACCCAAAGAAATTCTTTAAATATATCAACAGCAAAAAAACTATGGCGGAGCATATTTCACACATAATTAACAATGATGGGAGGATGGTTACAGAGGACACTGAAAGCAACCTTGCTGAACACTTTTTTCTCCTCAGTCTTTACACAGGAAAAGGAGGGGTACACTGACCATGACTGTATGGTTAGTAGTAATACACAGGACTTGCCGCTATGGCTAACAGAGGGTGAAATCAGGGAAAGGCTGGATAAAATTAACACAAATAAATCAACAGGCCCAGATGGCGTACATCTGAGAGTACTCAAAGAACTTAGTAGGACTATATCTAGACCACTGTTCCTGTTCTTTGCTGACAGTATTATGGCAGGAAATGTACCAGGGGATTGGAGGAAAGCTAACTTGATACCCATATTCAAAAAAGGGCAGAGGCATGTCCCGGGAAATTATAGGCCGGTCAGCCTGACATCGATAGTATGTAAACTTCTGGAGGGGAAGATAAGGGACTATATCATAGAGTTTGCTAAAGACAACAACATCAGCAGTAATCAGCACGGGTTTACTAAAGGGCATTCTTGTCAAACCAATCTCTTAACATTCTACGAGGAGGTGAGCTGTGAGCTAGATAGGGGGAGACCAGTGGATGTGGTGTACCTGGATTTCCATAAGGCGTTTGATACGGTTTCCCACAAACGTTTAATATATAAAATAAGGTCTGCAGGCATCGACCGCAAGGTTTGCTCTTGGTTACGGAACTAGCTAAAAGGGCATGTCCAAAGGGTGGTAATAAATTGCGCATACTCAGACTGGTCTGAGGTGGTAAGTGGGGTCCCCCAAGGCTCAGTCCTGGGACCAACCCTGTTCAATTTATTCATAAACAACATTGAGGACGGGATCAGTAGTTCTATATCAGTTTTTGCAGATGACACAAAATTGGGCAGGGCAATAACTGCACGGCATGAAGCAGATGTCCTACAGAATGACCTGGACAAAATAACAGAATGGACAACGACATGGCAAATGAGGTTTAATGTGGAGAAGTGTAAGAATTTGCACTTGGGGACTAAAAACATAAAAGCACAATACACTTTAGGGGGGGAACCTTTGGGGGAATCAAAAATGGAGAAAGATCTGGGAGTCTTGGTAGAGGATAGACTAAGCAATAGCATGCAATGTCAAGTGGCAGATGCCAAAGCCGGCAGAGTATTAGCATGCATAAAGAAAGGGATGTATTCCAGAGATAAAACTATAATCCTACCACTTTATAAAACTCTGGTCCAGCCGCATCTGGAGTATTCTGTCCAGTTCTGGTCGCCAGTCCTTAGGAGGGATGTGTTGGAGCTTGAGAGAGTCCAGAGAAGGGCAACTAAACTAATCAGGGGATTGGAGGACCTTAATTATGAAGAGCGTCTGCAATCCCTTGATTTATTCTCCCTGGAGAAGAGATGCCTGAGAGGGGACATGATAGCAATTTAAAAATACCTCAATGGTGATCTCAGCATAGAAAAAAAGCTATTCAGTCGAAAGGATTGCATGAGGACTTGAGGGCATACAATGCGATTAGAGGAGAAGCGTTTTAACCTCAGGCAACGCAGGGGGTTCTTTACTGTTAGGGCTACAGGATTGTGGAATTCTCTACCACAAGAGGTGGTTGCTTTCAAAAAGACTCTTGGACGTACATTTCAATGATCAGAACATTCAGGGGTATGACAGATGATTACGGCCACACACACCTACACATGTTGAACTGGATGGACTATTGATTTTATTCAACCTCAACTACTAAGTAACTACTATGTACTATGTAACAGTTCAATGATAATGTTACATATACCTCACTGAATACTGGTGAACAAACAAACACATGTGCTTCAAAGAAATTGATATTGAATATGTAAACCAATTTGATAAAAATTGACTAGGGCTCTCCAAACTACTTAAAGTAAAATAAAACAGATGCAATATGAAAAAACTTTTTTCAGATAAAAAAATATCATTAATAAGTAAATTGCCCACTCAGAGTGTCCACCCATATCCTTAGTGTTGGGGTGTCTTCATGCAAAACCAATTGAAAGTGCCAGTGCTCTACCACTGTGTCCTAAATACAATGTATGGCCGCTTACCAGAGGCTGCTTACTAATGCTCATACGGTATCATGTGTCCTGATGGAATGGATGCCTCTCCTTATGGACATCTTCCCGGGATGTTAGAGTGAAAACAGGCTCTCAATTCATATATGTTTAGGAGGTAAAATCAAGAAAATAACTCATTCTGCATTATCCTTTAAAAACCAAAATGTTTTGGAAGTGAGCCGGAGCAGACGTGTCTCTCAGGAGCTCCGATAGAGAAGATCTGCAATCATCCACCATCCATGTCGCCTTTACTCGAGCCAGCCTGCAAAATCCACCATTGCGTAGAGCTCACTGTCCCACATCGTTCGGCACCCGATTCTTGATCCTGGGACCCGGATTACTGGCCGCACCGCCTGCGGCCTACTCGAGGCTTGCCTTCTCCCGGCGGCTTTTTATCAGAAGCCATCCGCGCAGATCCTCCAACAACAGGCCCGTGACTATCATCTACGGGTGGGAGTCATCACCCTGCATCAATCGGGGCCTGTATTTCAGCTCCCAGACCCGGATTACCGGCCGCGAGGCTTGCGACCTACTCGAGGCTCGCCTTCTCCCGGCAGCTTTCCATCTGCAACCATCCTGGGGGATCCTCCAACATCAGGCCTGTGACCATCATCTACGGGTGGGAGTCATCACCCTGCATCTATCGCGGCCCGTATTTCAGCTCCCAGACCCCGATTACCGGGCGCGAGGCCTGTGGCCTACTCGAGGCTCGCCATCTCCCGGCGGCATATTCATCCGCTGTCATCCGCACAAATTTTCCACCAGCAGGCCCGTGATCATCATCCACGGGTGGGGCTCATCACCCTGCATCAATTGGTGCCCATATTTCAGCTCCTGGACTCGGATTGCCGGCCGCGACACTTGCTGCCTATTCACTGACTCTCCAAATGGTGTATGTATGTAATCCCCCTAACCAACTTATTGTAAGAAGGTGATGCCATCATCAGAATCTCAGTCTATTCATAAGGGGATGAATAGACACACATACACATGTAGTGGGCCCTCTCTCTCAGTTATTATTAATATAGGAGTTAATGTTCCATTCCATGTTAATGTACCACCCCATGGGTGGTAGCATTTAAGATAAAAAATCCACTTTGTTTCACATCTCGAGATATTTCTTTTTAAATTGTTCTCTTGCCAGTGGGGGGAGTATTTTTCTATCGCAATAACCACTAATGTGAATGGAGCTCTATGATTGCAATGGAAAAATGCTGCGATACACTGTGTCCACCGAAGCCTTTCCTAAAAATAGCCAAATACTCACCCATTCTCATTGCCAGTGTGCGTGTGGTCTTCCCTACGTATTTGAAGCCATATTGGCAATGAAGCAGATATATCACTCCTTTAGTGTGGCAGGTGATAAAGTCTTTGATATCATAATCTCTGGAAGTGGCATTGGATGAGAAAGTGGAAGTCTTAATGGTTCTACAGTTTACATAGACCTTACATCTTCTACAAGGATAATAACCCTTTAAGTTACAAAACCTAATGGATTTCTTGAGTCTTTCCACTGGATTTGGGACCACAATATCTTTTAATGTACGAGCTTTCCTAAAGATCTAATTAGGTTATTCTGGGAGTGTGGGTTCTAACACTCGATCTCCTTTTAGGACCTTCCAGTGCTTAGTTAGAATCCTTTAGTCTTAATCCATCTGTGTTGATTAGAGAAAATAGTTAAAAATGCTAACTCAAAATTGGATGTTTTTTCAGATTTTTTATATTTCGAAGTCAGAAGATCTTTCTGCTTCAATCTTAAATTGGATTGTAAATCCTGTTTCAAAATTATGGGATCATATCCTTTTTGGAGGAATCTTCCCTTTACCTTAGCCACTCATTCCCCATAATCCTCTAATTTAACTCACTATAGGTCTATCTGGGGGCTTTTCTAAATTATTGTGAATTTTTGTTAGATAGTATATTGTTGGTACTCTTGGAGCAAAAGGTACCAAATACTCCTTCTCTTTTTTGTCCAGAATACCTACCTTGTGTTCTTTTAGGACAAGCCTTTCCAACTGTCTTTACAACCAATGTTGTCTTGAACATTGGTTTTATTAACATGAATTTTTGTTTTTGCTATATACATTTACATTGGGCTCAGGATTTGAACTATTCACTGTCAGTGATGCACCTCATTTAAAGTCCCATAACCCCCCTCCCTTCTTTACATATATACAGGGATGGAAGCACATATATTCATGTGCCTCATTTGAAAATCCCAATTTTTCTCTCTTTTTTTCTCTCTTTTTATATACGTAGGGACATGTGGTGGTACATATTGATTGGTAGGTCCTCTGTATCCACCCATATAGTCTATCTGCCCCCTGCCTGGTAATTAAGGTAGTTGGTTGTAATGTTTTTGGGGAGAGGGATATTGGTTATTATGTCCATATTTTTCATCAATGTTTGGCCTGGACTCGGGCCGAACTGTTCGCCCACCACTAGTTTTCAGCCTTCTGTTTCAGCCTTCTGTTTGATCAGTGCAGGTTGCCATTCAACCATTTAGCAATGAACAGGAATTACTGCTGGGGACAGCACCAGCAAAAAGCCAGAGTTGTCTTTTTTGCTTTTCTCGAGTGCTGGAGGAACTTTTGTATAAATATACATGCTGTTTCCCTAAGGCCCCGTTCACACTGGGGCGACACTACTTCCCGGGGCGACCTCACAGGTCACGGCGCGCTGCTCGCACCGCGACCTCGGAGCGGCCGGCACAGACTTCATAACATTGAAGTCAATGCAGGTCGCTCCAGGTCGCCCCAAAGAAGCTCCGGACCCTTTTTCTAAGTTGGAGCGACTTGTGTCGCTCCTATTAGAACGGGTCCACAGCTTCTCTATGCCAGGCGACCTGTCAGGCGACCAGGTCGCCTGACAGGTCGCCCCAGTGTGAACGGGGGCTAACTGTCTTTATTTTGCAAAGTGTAAACAGTAAATGACCTCCAAATACATAACCCTCACCATGAATGAACCCTTAACACATACCTTACCTCCTAAAAGAAGTCCCTAACCCTAATATATAAAATTCTAAAGTGACACCCTAACATTTAGTCTATTCCGAAAACGTAACTTTCCCTATAAAATTTAACCTTGAAATGTGAACTAAGATTCCCAATCATAATCCTTACCCCTAAGGCTAGATTCATATTTTTGTATTGCAGGAAGGCATGCAAAATCCAACTCAATCCTGTAATACACAAAAAACAGGCATCCTGTTTGAAGGTACACATTGGTGCCATTAATTCACCCAAATACACCTTGCATGCATGGAGACAAAGGGGGAGATTTACTAAAACTGGAGCATGCTGACATAGTAACCAATCAGCTGTGCATAGTAACCAATCAGCTTCTAACTTCAGCTTGTTCAATTAAGCTTTAACAATACAACCTAGAAGCTGATTTGCTGCCATGCACAGCTGCACCAGATTCTGTGTGCACCAGTTTTAGTAAATCCCCACCAAAGTATCATGTATTTTGGTGTAGTGTGATTTAAAAATTAAGGGGTATTCAATTCTTAATGAAGGAGATCCCCAGGAAGGAGATCTCAGTATCTAACGTTTCCTCTTCAGGGAGACCTTTATTATGAGTTTTGTTTTTAATTACACTTTAAAGAAACCTATGGTGAAAAAAATTATAGGGTTATATTGCTGACCTTTTTTGAAAATGCTAGTTGCCTTCCTGTCTCTAATATCAGTATTTTAAATCACTGATCCAGAGCAAGTGTGCAACAAATAAATTCAGTACTCCTTATGTTCATACCTGTTCTGGGTCAGTAACTTAGAAACCATTTAAAGCAATGGGTCAGCATGGCAATTTGCATTTTAAAAGCAGTTTTTAGAGCTAGAAGTCCACATATTTTTCCCAGTAGAGATTTTTATTAAGCACATATTCTGTTCATTCTCTATAAAAACAACCATTAGGGTTTGTTGAATGCCACCTCTTTAACAACTTTGACATAACACGTTATGCAACAAGAAAGGTCATTCAATTTGTACTGCCAAACTTTATATTGTATCTACTATACTTGATTAATAATTTTCCCTTTTACATTATCAGTAATATTGGGAGCTACTGTAAAGGAAATATTATCTAAGGTCATTCATTACATTCGTACCATGGTAAAGTTATTGAGAAGTAATGAGATGTTCCATTATGCAGAAGAACTGCAAGGACTTGTATTTGTATTTAAACAATGGCTTACATCTAAAAATGATTCTAAAAGCTGAAGGATTTTTATCTTAATGATTGCTCTGCATTCAAGTAAAAAAACCTTTTGAGCGCAGCCCCCCCCCCTTATACTTACTTGAGCCCGATCTTGACCCAGGGATGTGCACAAGAGTCTCTCTGCTCTCTCTCTCATAATAGGCTCAGGGACAGCAGCAGGAGCCATGGCGGGGTGCGGCCAAGCTGCACTCTGTGTGTCAATGGATACACAGAGCAAGGCTCAGGATCGAGCCTGAGTGAATGCCCTCATAGCAATGATGCTATGGAGGCATTTGACAGGGGAGAGGAGTCAAGAGTGCTGTGGGGAACCTGAGAAGAGGATGATTGGGGCTGCTTTGTGTAAAACCATTACACAGAGTAGATATGACATATTTGTTATCTTTAAAAAAATGAAACCTTTACAATCACGTGAAAAAACTCAAAGGCATAAAGAAACAAACTGAGAAGTGCAGCTATGACCAGCCAGGAAAGCTTTATAGTTTTAGAGTGCCTTTCTTAGTAATGATAACATAGATTTTGTATTGTATTGTTAATCTGGTCATAGATGGATCAAAATCTGGCTGATTCAACGGGGATTGACCAAATTTCAATCCATCTATGACTTATCCATCCATCCATGGCTTTGCTTCAATCAGTGCTGCAGCAAATAGGCTGCAGAGCTGAGTTTATTCTGATGGCAGGGGGAGTCTCACTGTCAAAATACAGTTACACAGAGGGGAGGATTCCCGCATCCACCTCATATGTTTGGATGGGGGAATCAGTTTAGTTTTTTTTGTTCAGCCTGCTTTCTGAACAAAAGCTTTGGTGTATACAATATGTACTTAACTAAGTTGTACTATACTGAACTTTTTGCTCATCCTTCCACATTAGACAGCACGTATTTACCACCTCTGACAAATATAACACACCTTGAAAGAATCAGGGCTGGTCAATGAAGGATGCTTCTAATGCATCCAGAACTTTAAAAGTTCATATTGGGGGTGCTGCAATTTATGCATGGGTTTAAGGTTGGTTAAAGGAGTTAAAACAGGCATTTGTTATTGTGCTTCATGGAAAAGTGGTTGAACTAGGTGTGTAGGGTGTTTCTCCACACGTGAACATGTGCGGAATTACCCATAGTGTTTTTTGCTGCTTATAAATTGAGAAGACTGCTAATCTGTATCATCTTATTTTTTTTGTGGAGGTTTCCATGCAAGGTCTATGCAATCAGGTTAAAGTTCAACTGTGTCAGAAAAAGCACTCTGGTAGTTGGAGTTAGCTTCTGCATATATTGCAATTTTATGCAACTAAGGGTTCTTTCACATGGAGCAGACCGCATTGCGATCCGCTCCGGCACTTTTTTTTTTTTTTTACGGAGCGGATAACATTTGTGTCATCCGCTCCGTATGTCCGCATATCATCCCATCCATTTGCGGATGATATACGGACATAATGTAAGTCTATGGGCATTGCGGATGTCAGCGGATGACACCGCTGACATCCGATTTTCCTTCCTTTCCGTTTTTTGAACGGAGGAAAAATAGGGTTTTGTTCCGTTCCAAAAAAAGGAACAGAACTGAAAGGAAGAAAATCGGATGTCAGCGGATGGTATTCCGCTGACATCCGCAATGCCATTGACTTACATTATGTCCGTAAATCATCCACAAAAAAATAGGATGATTTGCGGACATACGGAGCGCCCATGTGAAAGGGCCCTAAGGCATCAATTGGTATTATTATTATTATTATCATTAGTATTAATATTAATATTATCTATAAATATTTTTTTTCTTAGCTTGCCAGAAGAGTATACTATACAAGTGTATCTGTTTTACTGTAGGCAAATCAGGTAGACAGCTTTACATTGGCTTAGGCCAATACTTTGCTTCTATCCTAAATTAACCACTTGCCGACTGCCTAACGCCGATCTACGTCGGCAGTCAGCCCCTCACAGGCAAAGTGACGTAGGGCTACGTCACTAGCTTGTGAGGGTCTAGGGAGCGAGCGCGCGCCCCCGGAGGCCCGCTCCCGCGTGGTCACGGACCCCCCCGCATGTGTGACCAGCGGACCCGATGTCCGCCGGTCACTCGGCGATCGAGAGGGAGAATGTCAGGCAGCTTGTGTAAACAAGCTGCCTGTCATTCTCCTCGCTGTAAAGACACTGATAAAACGGATCTAGTATGTAGATCCGTTGATCAGTGTCCTTACAGCTCAAGCCACAGCCAATCACAGTAGAAAGCACGCCCCTAGGGATACACACAGCCCCTCCCTTCCAAATAAAGTTAACCCCTTCACAACCAGTGTATTTTTACAGTAACAGTGCATATGTATAGCACTGATTACTGTAGAAATGTCACTGGTAACCCCAAAAGTGTCACAAATGTCAGTCAAGGGTCCGATCTGTCCGCCCCAATGTCGCAGTACCGCAAAAAAATCGCAGATCGCTGCCATTACGCGTTAAAAAAAAAAACAACAAAAATGACAAAAATCTTCTCCTTTGTTAGTAAACGCGATAACTTTTGCGCAAACCAATCAAAATACGCTTTTTGCGATTTTTTTTACCAAACATAGGTAGCATAAAACAATTTGCCGAAAATTTTAAAAAATTTTGATTTTTACTTTTTTTTTGGGGGGAATTTCATATAAAAAAATGTGAAAAATATTGTTATTTTTGAAAAATTGACGCTCTTTTTTTGTTTATAGCGCGTGATCAAAAAATCGCACAGGTGATCAAATACCACCAAAAGAAAGCTCTGTTTGTGGGAAAAAAAGGACGTCAAATTCGTTTAGGTACAGCGTCGCACGACCGCGCAATTGTCCGTTAAAGTCACGCAGTGCCGAATCGCAAAATACCCCCTGGTCAGGAAGGGGGTAAAATCTTCCGGGGCTTAAGTGGTTAATAAACGTTCAGAAGAAAATAATTGATGACACTTTCACTTCGAGCAAGCACTTCACGCGGAGTGTTAAAGATTGTTTTTTAATGTGTTTTTTCAGTTACCTGTGCATCTCAATGTACCTTTATTTTAGTTGTTGAACAGTGTGGGGTATACATACTCATTACAGTTTTAGAGGCACAGTGAGTATTAAATAGCACATTCAGAGAGAGATCAGTGGGGAGCAACCAAATAAATAAAAATCGCAGCTTGTTGACTGCTAATAGGCATGAGGAAGCACCTTCTTCTTTTTATTGAACCGTATGCTAATCTTTAGAGTAATCTTGTCACTTAATTGGTATATCGATCCTTACAACCTGCTGTCATACCTCTCTTTAAATTTAGCATATAAGAATAGGGTAGCACACAATATTTGAAACACTATCCTTGTTTTTAATAAAGCAGTTCTTTTAAAGCACAAATGTTATACATATTAATGTATTCTGAATATACATTATTGTTAAAATGACAGGACAGAAGTACTGCAAAACAGAACTTAAGTTTGTATGTTTACAGCCTAAAAATATTTGCATGAACAATCTGAAAAGAAAATAGCAGGAATAATTGTTAATATTCTACAAAATAGAGTGCCTGTGACTTCCTGAAATGGCCTATAAAATGTATTTGTGAAGTCAAATTCCCATCTCCTAAGTTATTAAGTTGTCTTCACTTTCTATATTTATAAAAAATATACCATAACTCTGATAAAGTTGTCCATTAACATAAAGTACTAGTTGCATCATTGATATGCATAATCATCTTAGACACCTCAACGCTGGCCACACACATACAGTATACAGTAAGTGCAAGCATGGCAAAAGGCTTTAATGCCAAGCTGTCCCATGTATACACACAGCTGTTTTCCCTTGTGGCACTGTAACTGCACTGGCCCTGACAGTTTCCAGTCACTATATATACAGTATCCCACAAAAGTGAGTACACCCCTCACATTTTTGTAAATATTTTATTATATCTTTTTATGAGACAACACTGAAGAAAGGACACTTTGCTACAATGTAAAGTAGTGAGTGTACAGCTTGTATAACAGCGTAAATTTGCTGTCCCCTCAAAATAACTCAACACACAGCCATTAATGTCTAAACCGCTGGCAACAAAAGTGAGTACACCCCTAAGTGAAAATGTCCAAATTGGGCCCAATTAGCCATTTTCCCTCTCCAGTGTCATGAGACTCGTTACAAGGTCTCAGGTGTGAATGGGGAGCAGGTGTGTTAAATTTGGTGTTATCACTCTGACTTTCTCATATTAGTCGCTGGAAGTTCAACATGCAACCTCACGGCAAAGAACTCTCTGAGGATCTGAAAAAAATGAATTGTTGCTCTACATAAAGATGGCCTAGGCTATAAGAAGATTGCCAAGATCCTGAAACTGAGCTGCAGTACGGTGGCCAAGACCATATAGCAGTTTAACAGGACAGGTTCCACTCAGAACAGGCCTCGTTATGGTCGAACAAAGAAGTTGAATGCACGTGTTCAGCATTATATCCAGAGGTTGTCTTTGGGAAATAGATGTATGAGAGCTGACAGCATTGCTGCAGAGGTTGAAGGGGTGGGGGGACAGCCTGTCAGTGCTCAGACCATACGCCGCACACTCCATCAAATTGGTCTGCATGGCTGTCCTTCCAGAAGGACGCTTCTTCTAAAAATTATCTACAAGAAAGTCAGCAAACAGTTTACCGAAGACAAGCAGACTAAAGACATGGATTACTAGAACCATGTCCTGTAGTCTCAATGATGATGTCAAGCGTGTGTGGCGGCAACCAGGTGAGGAGTACAAAGACGAGTGTGTCTTGCCTACAGTCAAGCATGGTGGTGGGAGTGTCATGGTCTGGGGCTGCATGAGTGCTGCCGACACTGGGGAACTTAGGTTCGACTTGAAACTTGAAGCTTATCCCTAGTTTTCAGTAATGGGCATTCTAAGCCTACAAATTGAAGTGTAGCCGTATCCCTCGACATGGAACCACCAAAAGACTGGTAACATAGAAATGAGTATATAATGGAGCTAAATGAACAACTAACAGTGTATATACAGTATATCAATACCAAAATCAATAAAGCAGTCAATATATGGAGAAAATTTATTTCCTGCAACCATGGCTGAACAGTGTTGACAAGGGAATTCCTCCCGCTGAGCCATTGTATTCTTCCAGCAGGGGAGCGGGGGAAGCCATCCCAGCCTGGAGAACACAGTGAATATTGGTAGCGGCTATAGCGATAATCACATGTAAAATTGGGCAGATTGGTTGTTCCCAAGTTGATCAACCGATCAACTTGGTACATTTAGCCTGCCCATACATGGTTCATGGTACATGGTTCAAATATTGGCCGGTTCAGCAGGCCGATTTGAACCATATATTGCTGGTACAACATTTCTCAAAGCTTATTTATTCAGACTTTGCTGGCAGCTGAATTAGACCCCTCACAGAAGGAGATCCAGGGCAACAAATAAAATATAGATGGTGTCATAATGCTGTATTTCTAATAGCTGTATGTTTAATGCAATTTCATAATATTCTTTTAATTTTAATTGCTCTTAGTTTTTGAAGTACTGCTAATATTCTTTTTATATAATGGCTCTTAGTTTTTGAAGTATTGCATATTGTGTGTATGTGGTCCTAGCATTGAATGGGTAATGCATCCTTGGTTTTGTTCCCTTCCAATTAGGAAAGATAGGGTGCACACTCACACCTCTGTCAACCCTATTTATGTTTCAAGGCTGTGAGGGGTGGCGTGCAACAATTTGCTAGCCCACTAATGGTAGTTTTGTCCCAAGCTCTATCATTATCTCTATCATGATTGCCTGTCCTGGGGCTGACCTTAGAGGAAGAGTCTTACCAGACCACACTGTGCGGGCAGGCAAATGCACAGAAACTACAGTGCATGTATGAGGGTGCATGCTCACATCTGGTGATGTCACATGCTGCACCAGCTGTGGAGGGTATAGTATATTAGTGTTGAGACTCCCTTCCTGCCACTTGGGGAACTTGTCATGTGCATCCTTCCTTCCATGAGGGGAGTCAGATAGTTGCTACCATAGTCTAAATAGGTAAGAAGTGAGATATATGTTTGTGACTTTGGCATTGATATATGAGTACTGTTAATTACTTTGCTCTGTTAGCTCCACAATACATTTTTTCATTTTTTTTTTTCAGTATCACCAGAGTTCCATTTTAAAAGATACTGTTACACTACAACTTATGGGCTCAGTATTTCCCTTCCTAAAAACTTATACCAGGGATTCATTAGAACAGGACATATTAATGTAACACTGCTCACAATAAAGGGGACCTTCACTCCCCTTCACACTTCCTTTAATAGTGCTAGCCCCCCCCCCCCTTTTCTCATATTTGCAGATACATTTTTCAATACCCAGTAGGGGAATGACATACGCTCCATCAGTCTTCAGCCTATTGGGATACTTTGTCACCATGGGCATCTGCAAAACTTTTTCCAGGGGGGCATCATTTTAAGGTCAGCCGTGCCCTGCCTCTGTGCATGGGGCCACAAATCTCCTCAATTTCCTTGCCCCGTGCTCCCCCTCTCCTGGAATGATAGCACCTTGGGCTGAGGACAGCTGCTGTTGTCAGTCACCACGCAAGCCAGGACTCAGGAATATTTATGCAGTTTTCAGAGTGCGGATCACCGCTCACGTGACTCGCTGCTCCTCCCCTCCTCCTCCCCTCCTGACTGACTTCAGGGGGAAATCCTTGGCCCCGCCAACTGCAGGCAGCTGTCAGACAGGAAGAGGAGAGAGCTGGTGGGTCCCGTGATCAGTGCTCTGAAAACTGGTAAAGAAGGGCTTTTTTTTTTTAAAACACACACACACAGACACAGGGGCACGGGCACACAGGATTTTTAAACAGACCAGACAGGATAGTATAAAGTGGCTTAACAACCACTTTAAAGGGGAAGTTAAGATTCCAGGGAGGGCCACTTGCCCCCCCCGCCCCCCATGCAGACGCCCATGTTTCTCACAAGTCCCAATATGCTTTGATGTAATCTACAAGAACTGCACACTATCAGGGACAGCAGGGGGCTGGCTGTTTCTTACTGGTTCTTGAAGCAGACCCCTTATTTTTTCAAATAACACTCCATCTCCCTCATCCCATCCCTCAATTTAGCCAAAGGTGTCTTATGTAATCTAAAGGTGCAAAAAACATAGCATTATAATATAATTTCTCCCATTTATCTGTAGGATTGCTTAGACTACATAGTAAGTTAATTATAGAACTGCACTTGTGAGAAAATAAAGATTTAAATGTTGTTTTGTTGGTTGAGATCCATAAAATGGCAATCTTTTTAAAAGTTTGAGTCCCTCCTATACAGTAGACATGATGCAGTGAGAAACATAGATAGCAATGCATATTATGTAAATAACAAGAGCACTCTGCCTTTTATTGTTATTAAAGTGAAACTCTAGGCAAACAGCTATTTACACAATTGAAATGCATATACAGTATCTCACAAAAGTGAGTACACCCCTCACATTTTTGTAAATATTTTCTTAACTTTTAATAACTCAATACACAGACATTAATGTCTAAAAGACTGGCAACAAAAGAGTACACCTCTAAGTGAAAATGTCCAAATTGAGCCTAATTAGCCAAATTTCCTCCCTGATGTCATGTGACTTTTTAGTGTTACAAGGTCTCAGGTGTGAATGGGGAGCAGGTGTGTTAAATTTGGTGTTATCGCTCTCACTCTCTCATACTGGTTACTGGAAGTTCATCATGGCACCTCATGGCAAAGAAATGTCTGAGGATCTGAAAAAAAGAATTGGTACTCTACATTAAGATGGCCTAGGCTATAAGAAGATTGCCAAGACCCTGAAACTGGGCTGCAGTATGGTGGCAAAGACCATGCAGTGGTTTAACAGGACATGTTCCACTCAGAACAGGCCTCACCATGGTCGACCAAAAAAGTTGAGTGCACATGCTAAGCGTCATATCCAGAGGTTGTCTTTTGGAAATAGACATATGACTGCTTCCAGCATTGCTGTGGAGGTTGAAGGGGTGGGGGGTAAGCCTGTCAGTGCTGCATACTGCATGAACATTGTTCTGCATGGCTGTCGACCCAGAAGGAAGCCTCTTCTAAAGATGATGCACACAGTTTGCTGAAGACAAGCAGACTAAGGACATGGATTACTGGAACCATGTCTTGTGGTCTGATGAGACCAAGAGTAACGTGTTCGGTTCAGATGGTGTCAAGCATGTGTGGTGGCAATCACGTTAGGAGTACAAAGAAAAGTGTGTCTTGCCTACAGTCAAGCATGGTGGTGGGAGTGTCATGGTCTAGGGCTGCATGAGCGCTGCCGGCATTGGGGAGCTACATTTCATTGAGGGAACCGAATACCAACATGCACTATGACATACTGAAGCAGAGGGTTGGGTATGTGGGCAAGGTCAGAAATAATCCATAAGTAAATAAATGGCACCAATATCCTGTTATACTGATACTAGGAACAAAGAAACACGAGATGTGGGACTTTCTGGGTGTTTTTTTATTTTTGCTGAATAAAGACATTTTACATGTAGCAGGATTTCCAGCCATTGAGCCTGATATGGGTCTGCCATTGTTACCGGTAACACCGTTTAAGCTGAATACCCAAGTGTGATATTTGAGACAATGACCATTCTTTGGTTTGTTTTGTTTATTTTTTAATGGGGATGGGAGAAGGGAATGATTGGGATACTCCTCTGGCTCAACTAGGTAAAACTGGGACACTCTGTACAAAAATGCATGTTAGCACTGTCTTGATGCCAGCTGGATGCCGACCAACGCTTACCGTCGCTTGAAAAATGCTGTCTTGCTGAACTGTGCTGAAGTGTTAATCCCTATTTAAGCAATGTCTTTTCATGTATGTGCATGGTTACGACTAAGCGGACATTTTCCGTGAAACGCGCCAACCGCTGTGCACCTTTCCC
The DNA here is from genome assembly GCF_965119305.1 of Pelophylax lessonae. Taxonomy (NCBI): domain Eukaryota; kingdom Metazoa; phylum Chordata; class Amphibia; order Anura; family Ranidae; genus Pelophylax; species Pelophylax lessonae. The sequence goes on along the minus strand of NC_138776.1, from coordinate 120,292,457 downwards.
GTGTCTCTGGCTATTATGGATATACCTTGAAATGTTTTTATTACTTTTTGGATATAAATAAACAGATTTTATTTACCTTTCATCTTCAACTTGGAGTGCGGCTTTTTCTCCCTACATATCTCTATTGTCTGGATTGCGGATCCTTGCCTGCACCTGATTTGGATGTCTTTGGGATTGTTTCATCACCGGAGCGGTTCTTTCTTCTTCTGATCTGGAACTGTGCTAGAACTTGGCTTTTAACATTCTGGTTAAATCAAAAGATCCTGGACTGTAGTAAGACTTAACTCTTGACACTTTGTTTAGCTCAGAAGTCCTGTGAACAACTCCCTCCAGCCCTTCACTGACTGAGGTAGCTCCTTGTAACTGCTGGTGCTGCGGCAACTCTCAACTCTGTACACTGCACACTGCACGCTGTACACATTAACTCTTCAGGGCCCAACCCGCTGGTGCCCCCTTTAAGCTTCAGGGTCCTCTCACTAGGCAGAAGCTAGTGTGAGAGGCCGCACATGCACAAAGCATGCCAGTCACGTGACTCAGAAGTGTCTTTCGCCAGAGCGTGCATGCCCATAGGCGAGACGGTATCCAAGGGTGGGTAACGACATAGTCAAGCACTTGCCAAACTAAAGCCTCACCCATAAGTGCCAACACCCACCCCCCCTCACATCACGGACACTGAGAATCCGGATCAGGTCAGGCCAAGGCTCCGCCTGCAGAGTGGCATGCAGGTGCCCAACTTGGGCAACAGTTGTTCTGGCTGATCAGCGCCTATAGGGGTAATCCCACCAGGAATGCTTACCTTACTCATGGCCAAGGTGGGTGATCCAATTAGCAGACATGCCAAAAAAAAACTGACTCAAAAGGGTGAAACTGGAAAAGCAAAACAAAAAAAAAAAATGAAAACCCCACAAATAACATTGGAAATTATTGCTGAAACCCTGCTGTGTGAAGGAAAAGTATAAACACAACATTAACAATGAAAACCTAATAATGACAGAAATAATAAAATATGTTTCTAAAAAACAAATGCAAGTACAAATTAAGCTGATGCTACAATCCCATTTATATAGTGTGTATAATAAAACTTATATATATAATGATGTAACAAAGATATGATAAGATATCCACAGAGGTAATTTGCATTCCATCCAGATGGGGGTTTACCAGGGGGAATGGAACGATGAGCACCCAAGAGTGTCTTATAAAAAGGGCCTAAAATGTATCCCTTCACTGAGCCCAGGATGTCTCATAGCCTGTAACAAATATATCCCTTTTGTTTCGAATTGTAATATTTGTTTGTCAATCTCAGCCACCCAAGCATGTGAAGGAATGTGCTCCAGTGCATAGAAACCAATTGAGTTCAAATTGAAGTTGTGATAAAGGCCTACATGTCTACTGATTGGTGTCTACATTTTATTTTTTGGATATCAGGGAAACATGATCCCTGATTCTCTTGAAAAATGGATGTTTTGTTTTGCTTATACACTGACATGTGATCTTATATTTCGGTGTCCTCATAGTACTGTTTGGGAGAAGAATATTTTCACCTCTTAAGATATGAGAACAGTAGTTGCATCTACCACAGGGAAATGTCCCTAGAGCTTTATAGTCTACATGGTCATCACATGAGTGGTGGCTAGTCACTAGAGAATCTGTAAGTGATTGGCACCTCTACAGAGGATTAGGCATCCGCCCCCTTCCTCCGGGACTCCGCTATCCAGCCAAAAGACCTCGAGCACACGTGCTCCTGGCTTTTATACAGTATCCCAACATGCACCGCGGCACTTTCCCCTCTGCCAATCATCAGGACTTTATCAAAGCCCATGTACCTATCTGTCAGTTTTCCTCCCACTGTCCAACATGCCTCCCTATTGGACCAGTGTGAAACACTCTCCAGACAGAACAAGTTTCATCCTGAGCACAATGAGCAGACCTCACTAACAGATCCCGCTCTCTAGTAGACAAAGAACAATATAGATTTACAGGCAGCTCAAACTATACTTTCTCACTAACACCTACCTAGGAGGGTGCTACATATAGTTACCCTAGCAGCTGGTGCACTTTTAACAAGCCATTGGCCTCTCTCGTTGTGATTTATTATTTAACCATGCAGGTAAAAGCAATGAGAAAGCTCCTATTCAGATCATTACTAAATATAATGATCAACAATTTGCTGTGAAGAATGCTATTTCTCAATACTAGCATCTGTTGACCACTGGCCCTAAAGTAAACTATTTTGTTTCTGGAACTCCACAGATCATACTTAGGAGAGCCCAATCTCTATGAGACCGGCTGGTAAAAAGCACTTTCAAAAGAAATGGTAATAGGGGTCCCTGTAAAGATCTGGAAACCTATAAATGTGGGGTAGTGTTTGTCAGTATATCTGCCCAGACAAGACCCCCATGTTACCAAATGGGAGACCCTTCATTCTAAAGCATTTTGTCAATCGCAACACCAAAGGTGTTGTATAGCTTATGGTATGTTCTTGTCGAGCATTTTATATAGTCAAGACTAAACACCAATTTTGGCTACACATATGCTATCCCATGCTTGCCATGAAAATTGGAAACAGACATTCTGCCATTGGTAGGTAAGTGGTACCAAAAATATGGTTTCTGGCAGTGGATCCATGTTGATCCCCGGATAGGCGATTGTAATGAGCAGATACTTCAGAGATAACTGCAGGGGATATTTATGGTAAAGCCACAACTTCCCCAGGCCTCAATCAGAACATGAGTTTTAAACTATACCTGGAGGTTTTTGTGTCTGGCAAATCTGAAAAACCAGCGTAAATTATGCACATGTCAAATTCCATGTGTTCACCTACACGAATGTGCACATTTTTTGTATGGTTCTTTAAATTTCCATCCATCTTTGCTCTCCCCAATGGATAATACCTTTTGACACACTTTATAATATTGTTTACTGTGTGGTATTTGTTTCTGTTATATATTGTGATAATGTTTTTATTATCTGTATCTAGCACTTTAAATGTGTATCACTGGTCTATACTTGCCTAATTTGATTTGTTTAGTTTTGTTGCTCTTGTAGGGTCTTGGATTTGGAGGGGTCTGAGCTGGTTCCCTGATGGACATGATCACACCCAGCACACTTGGCCCTGCCCTTTGGTTCAATTGCCCTGAGATGGGATGGTGGGAGGTTGGACTGCGATAGAGAGTGCTTGCTTGCCCCCCCCCCACCTGTTGTCTTTTTCCCCATAGGTAGATCTCTCCTGCCCATTTGGTGTGGGCGGATTGTAGTGTTGTGTTGGTGCCCCCTTCACTCTGTACCCACTGTTGCACAGGAATTGATGTCATGGCACCAGAATTGGGTGGGGATTGTCACCATTTTGGGAATTTGTTCACTTTCTGTAACACACATGATGATTGAGCCCACAGTGTAGAGTAAGGCCTCATTTACAGCTATGGCTCAGGAGGAGCCCTGGTAATGTAACAAGGGACACCGGAACACAGAGGGGACAAGCACCTAATAGGACTTCTGCTGGAAAGTGCTGATGTAAATCTAGATGTGCAGGAGCAGCTGGCTGGTAGCACGCAGGTAGAAAAGCAGGAGCTAATGACAGGCACAGCTACAGCAGGTAGAGGATCCAAGGTAAGGTCAGACAGTCCAGGTCAGCAACTGGCAGGTAGATCAGACACAGATGGCAGGCAGAAGAGTAGGCAGAAGTCAGGCCGGGTTTGATAACAACCAGGCAGATAAGCAGAAGGATAAGGTAGAAGTGTAATCCAGGGACGAGCCAGGGGTCGGTGCAGCCAAATTCAGGAGTAGAACAGGTCAGCAAAGGATGAAAGATACAGAAACAGAGGCACAAATGCTTCAGAAATGTAATAGACCAAGTGACACTGACACAAGGCACTAACCCACCTGGCACCAATGCATACTCGCGCATGCACATGCCTGCAAACCTGTGTACGTGCACCCACTTAACATCAATGAACAGGGCTAACAGGATCCATATGCCTGCGCACATGCATGTGTCTTCCCTGACACTTTCCTACATCCTGTTTGCTCCACATGGCTTTTCAATGTTTGGATTACTCCACTGTATCAGAGGGTGAGGCATATTTCAGTGGCTTTCCTGATTAGCATTAGCTTTGTGATAGTACATAATTTCGTTCTATTTATACTGCTTTTAAGCACTTGCTAAACCCAGGCACTTTAAAGCTTCTGAAGTCTCTGGGCTACTCTACTTCATCAAAAGATGAGGCACATTGACTTGTTTAATTATTTGAAAGAGCTTGCCTATATCCACTCTGTGGTGAGTACAGGCGGTCCCCGGGTTACAAACATCCAACTTACAAACGACTCCTACTTACAAACGGAGAGAGACAACAGGAAGTAAGGAGAAATCTACCCATAGGAAGGGAAATTCACTCCTGTAAGAGTTCTCATGGGAAAAAGGTGTCTCCACTGAATCTTTAACACTAATCTTTGTTTCCACAACAACCCAAAATTTTCAAAATACAGTTGTCATAGGGACAGAAAGTGAGGTGAAATCTTCTGAACAGGTGTACAGACAGCAAAACAAATGGTACAGGGGTGTTACCCTTCCCTATGTTATCCAAAAAACTTAACATTTTTTCTTTGAGCTGGAGCTAAACTTAAAAAAAAATACCTTTTCTGACTTACAAACAAATTTGACTTAGGAACAAACCTATAGTCCCTATCTTGTTTGTAACCCGGGGGCCGCCTGTAACCCTGCTCTATCTATATTGTTTTAGCACATGCTTTTTTGAGCATTTATAAGCCTTCTGAAACCTCTGCTTTGGTACCCCTTAGAGTCTTGCCTTATATGATCTGGTATGTGTGACCTATTATATTTTATTTTTGTGCTTCCTTTATATCCCATGTTTTTTCTGGTCAAATTTGTTTTTTAAAATTTAACAAATTACATGGATAAGTCCAAATGTGATAGCAGAAACAATAACATTTAAAGTTAAAATAAAGGATTATAGCTCCAATACCCCATGTTTTTTCATGCGAGCCTTGTTTATTCTAGGTGGAGCTGAGATGTTTTTATATATATATATATATATATATATATATATATATATATATATATATATATATATATATAGTGATCCTTGTATAGTTTATCTATAGTGACTGACCTGTTCGGGGTTGTCACTGACTCCCGAACCTCTATATTTTTAATATTAGCTGAGTAAATATATATTGCAATGAGCTGATGCACACGGTGTATGTAAGTGGTTTCCTTCCTATCACCATCATTTGGTGATTTATATAATTCAGTTTGCTTCTATCGGTAATATCATGTTTTCTTGTAGATGAATTTCCACTTACCTCCCCTGAGGAAGATTACGTGTAATTCAATTGAGTTGGGGCTTAGTATCTGATTTGTGATTTTCCACTGGGCATCTATCCTGTAACATTCATCTCATAGACATCATGTTATTTCATCCACTTTGTACCTAAACTTACTTGTTGATTAGTCAGTGGATCAGTGATGTTTACATTTTTTTTTTTATCATGTAATAGTGGTTTATTTAGATGGATATGTGTACCTGTCAGTGATCTCCAGGGTTACAATGTCAAATTCAGTATATTCTGTTTATGCATTGTGAAAACAGTAATGGTCCTTCTTTGACCCGACACTTCATGATCAGCTGACAGCAGGGACTTTTAATAAATTTTATGCAGAGAAAGGATATGATCTGAAGCATACACAGTGACGTGCCTCCATCCCTAATTGTATGTGTAAACATAGAACAGAGGTGACTTTAAATGAGGCAGGTCACTAACTGAAATACACATAGATAAAATCAAAATGTTAATTTATTGCACCTTCAGTAATTAATACAAATAAATAACATCAGTTTGCAGATATGATATAGACATATGTAAAAAGAGACACAGAAAAATGTATATAGTAATACAATTCATATTATAATAGTTAAATAATATTTTGTAGAAAGGTACATGATAGATCTCTGATTTGTATATCTATGCCTCTCTGGGGCTCTATGCGTTTCTTGCTTCCCAGTCCACTCATCAGGAGCGTGATGCAAAAAGATACCTGGAAATATAGGTTTGTATAAAAATGCAAAAAAAAATCTCATATATGTATTAAAAGGAATATAAAAAAATTATATATTTATAAAAAAAAAAAAAACAAAAAGCAAAAAAAGGATGGCCTTATGGCTTACATGTCAGCATCAAAAACACACCCAGCATCTAGGAGGGAAGTGAGAGCGCCAGAGCAAACGTCTGATAATTTTTATGGTCTTTGCAAATTTTGCCTAAAAAAGTCCTCTATGTTTACTCTTCAAAAAGTTTATGATTCCTTTGGATGTGGCACAACAAGATGAAATAATCAAGTAGTCTTTCTGTGTAATCCTTCATACATCTTTTTTTTTATAATGCAAGCAGTGTAGGTCTCTGAATTTTTCCTATTATCAGCCTTGTTTCCATGAACACAGAAGTGAATTTTAAGCTGCTTTTGCTGTTGATCAATATTTTCTAGAAGGAGGGATCTAAGCTTGAGTCATAGTTTAATCAGCCTAGATTTAGGGTCAACAGATGAAAACATTTGACAAAACGTTGTTGAGACAATCAGTGGTCGGAATCTCTGCAAAGAAAGAGTGGCGCTGCTTCCTCAGCTTAATTTCCCTAGCCCTCATCTGAACGAAGAGGCCTTGCATAAAAGCTTTATGCATGGCCCACAGAGTGGTGGGATCATCCACTGAGTCCTTATTAGTTACAAAAAAATTCTCAAGGTTAGTACAAAGACAGTCCACATATTTGGTGGATTGCAGAATGCGGGTGTTTGGGTGCAAAAAAGGCAGACAGAAGTCGATGATGGGCAGTCCTCTTTGGTAATATATACCGGAGATTGGTTTGACCATGCTGGAGGGAGGATAGAGGATGATGACACTTTCTGGAGGGTCCATTGATCTGTAAGAAAAAAGTCAATCCTTGAATAGGAGTAGTGACAGGGAGAAAGAATGTGTAGTCACGCTACATCTCCACATGTCAAAAAACTGGAAAGAGGGCAACAGGGAGTTCAAAGCAGGTCTACCCATTGTGGGGGATGAGGAGTAGAGTTGAAGTCACTGCACCATATAGTTGCTCCTTGTTGAATTGTGGCTACTTTTTTGTGAAGCTTACGGAAGAAGCGTACCTGATGAACAATTAGTGCATAGATGGATACTACAGTGTAAAGAGCATCCTTTATAGTGCACTGCAGAATGATATAGCGGCCATTGTGATCTGTTATGGACTCTTGTAGCTGGAAGGGAAGGGCATTGTTAACGACGAAGAGAACTCCCTCCTTCTTCACTGGGGCAGAGGCTGGTAAAATATTGGTAAAGTTCTTGTTAGTGAAAGTAGGAGGGTGAGAAGCTTGAAAGTGAGTTTCCTGCATGCACAGAATATTGCATTGGTTTTGTGTGGCCAATTTCCAGAGAGGTGCTCTTTTTGGTGGGTGAAAAGGCCCTTTGTGTTAAATGAAAGGAGCTTGATGGTCATATTGCAGTGACACTTTGCAGAGAAGCAGTGGGTATGAAGATTGTGTAAGAAGTTGTCAGAATAGGGTTGGAAGCTGAGTTCCTGTTAGGGAGAGCGATGAAGCAATTAAAATCATCCATGGGAGGATATGTACTGCAAGAAAAACAAAAAAACTACAATAACTAAACAAGGCAAGGGCCAAGGTCCAAGAGCGCTTCCTGTCCAGGTGGTATAACAGGTACCAAGGAAGAGCAACAGTGGGGTATAGATTTCCAAGGCGGAGCAAGGTCACTCACTGGAGAAGTATGCATCTGGTGAAATCTTCCCGCTGCTGTTTAGTGCAGAGACTGCACTTGGTTGTTGCATTGAGGGAGTGGTGTAGCATGTTACTCTGGTCTTCCGCTGTGCTCCATCGGAGTGATGGTAGAGTTTTAAGGGATGATGTTTCTTTCGGATAAAAGACGTAGCCCTTCCTGAAGAGAAGACACACTATACTTGGAGCCATTATATATTATTATCAGCTGAGCTGGGGCAGTCCATTGATATTGAATGAGGTGTGTAGGGCTTTCGAGATCATGTTAATCTGCCTGCGCCGCTGCAGTGTGTGTTGGGAAAGGTCAGCAAAAAGTTGAAGGGAAGCATATGGATCTGGTAGTGTTCTTAAAAACTATTGCTTTTTGCATGATTTGCTCTTTCACATGGAAAAAATGTATTCAAAGAATCACGTCTCTAGGTACAGTTTCAGGCAAAAACAGAGGTTTGGGGAGCCTGTGAACTCGGTTTATTACCAATTTTATGTTTTTTAGATCTGGTAGCACAGCTTTATTTAGGCTTCTGACATATGAGTGTAGATCTAGTGGTGGTACTGACTTTTGCATGCCACAAATTTTAACGTTGTTGCAGCGTGACCTGTCCTCAATGTCCACTATTTTGTCTTTGATCCATTTTTGCTCTTCAGTGTGGTTATCATGAGCATCTTTAAGGTCATTGACTGTAGTAGCGACTTTCCAGACAGCCATGTTATTGTCATATTTGTGCAGGAATGATAGCATATCTGATTACAAAGATCTTATTAGAGATATCAGGATCTCTTTTAGTGTGTTATCTATGACCAACTGACCAGCAGTAGGATATGTAGAGATCGGGTCAGGCTGTGCACTTTGGGGGCTGTGTGAGGAGGATGGATAGCTCACCTCATGGAAGTCAGCTGCAGGAGAATCCATCCGCATCCATGCTTTTGCAGGGCTCCCAGTGATTGGCGTTCCAGAGGGTGAAGCAGAGATAGCAGGTCTGATGGAGGCAAGCTCCTCTGGCCTTGTGGTGCCTATGGCTCTGTGCGTGTGGATGCTGGGGAGGGAGAACCCCAGGCTGCATTTTGGATGATTCACCCGCAGCGCCATCTTGGGCACGCAGCTCGGCTGGCTGGAACATGAAGGCCATGAGTTTCCTCGGGCAGTGTTCCTCCTTCCTCTTCACCGACATGGCACTGCTGAGGGAAAACAAGTGCAGACGAGCTGTTAGCAAGCTGTTCGGTTTGCACTGGTGAAGTTGCCCGGTGAGAGGAGCCTGTGTGTCACACATCCATCTTGTCTGCATGCTGGACACACCCCCCTACCTGGAGGTTGTAATGATCTTTTTTTTTTTACATTTCTGGTGCTACTTCTTTAAATCTGGAACATGCATTAGAGAAATTAAGAAAACATTATTTTTTAGGCTTTTCATCACTAGAGGTAACAGGACATTTTGTTTTTTTTATTTAACAAAAGTTGCCACCCACAAGCAATTATATTGATTTTCTATTTGACCCATAAGAACATCCTGAGATAAAAGTGTACCACATGTCCAGTGGCAAGCCATCATTTTATCTCTGATTTCTGTCTGATCTCTGCTGTCTGATTAAACCATGCAATATATTTTTATACTGAATTGGAGGCATTGAAGAACCTCTCTTGTGGTAACGCTGCACACTTTTATGTTCAAATCAAGCACATGCAACAGTACTCAAAGTAATGGTAATGCCCAAAATGAGTTGTAATTGTAATTCAGAAGATTATACTTCATGATTAGATCATTGCTGTCTTTTGATAAGTTCATATGAGTACAGGAAAGGTCAGCTGTGTCACTGTTGTAACATTTTAAATAAATCTATATAACATTTAAAACACTTTTAGAATCTGTCCATATCATTTTTGCAGGAATGAGTTGCATCAATAAAACTTATAGACTCTCTAAGCCCTAGCTCTATTCAAATTCATAAAAAGACACCCTATCATCAAAAATAATTTTTAAATCAACTCTAAAGTAAACTTTACCTACCTAATCCAGCTCTGTATTTAAACAGCAGACCTGCAAATCAAGTTCTAGTCAGGCTTAAGGCCCCTTTCACACAGGCGGACCGTTCAGATCCGCGTGTTTTCTTTTTTTTGGCGGATCTGAACGGTCCCCCCATGCATCTCTATGGGGGAACGGATGTCAGTGGAGACATGTCCGCTGACATCCGATCCGATCCATCAAATCTGGACGGATGGAAAGCCTATTTTCCATCCGTCCAGCGGATCAGATCGGATGAGAACGGACTGACGGTCCGTTCTCATCCGATTTCCCCCATAGAGATGCATGGGGAACTGACAGCTGTGTCTCCGCACACAGAGCGAAGACACAGCTATCATCCTCCTGCTCAGTGGGGGATCGGCGGCTCGATCCCCCCGCTGAGAAAATGGAATCCGGATAGTGTGAAAGGGGCCTAAAGGATAAGTTTACCTTTCAAAAAAAAAAAAAATAAATGCACATATTTTTGCAGCAAAAAAATGTGCATGTATTATTTATTTTCTGCAGGAGCCTGGAGAGCATTGCATCTCTAATCAGTGGATCAGAGGTGCAATGACCAGGCTTCTACAGACAAGCCCTGCAGCTTTCTGCCCATACCTTTATATGAGCTGTCTGTCAAAAGCTGCAGGTCTTGTAAATGAACTACAAGAGCACTCATCAGCTCCCTCAAAGATAATTCAGAACTACAAGTGGTGGCTGGCAGTAGTTGTACAGGAAATGCTGTTTTTAAATTGTGACAGAGGGTGCAGGGAGAAGATCTCCTGCCCGTATTACACCAAGGGAGGGATCAGTGAACCAAAGGCAGGAGCTGGAACATGTTATACGCAGTATACATGTTATACAGTATGTTCCCCCTTAAATATGGGTAGGACATGTAACATGTGCCAAAAGGTGAACTTAGCCCACTTTAAAGTGGTTGTAAAGCCACTTTGTATACTTAATAGATTCCCTATGTTTCACATAGTTATGTAGCTGTATACGTTATTTCAGAGTCCCACTCAGCACTCACGTGATTTCCCACTGCTCTCCTCTCCTGATCTGACAACTACAGTGGAAGGGGCTCAGAATCCCCAGCTGACAACAGCTAGAAAGAGGGGAGAAGAGGAGGAGAGCGGCGGGCGGTCACGTGAGCGGGACTTTAAAATAAGGTATAAAGCTACATATTTTTAATATAGAACATACGCTGGCCACATAACTTTATGAAACATAGGGGAATCTATTAAGTAAACACAGTTAGTTGAGCAGCAGGATGGGAGTGGCAGGCACTGACATTAGCTGATGGGCAGGGAGGGGAGGGAAAGGGGGAGGGAGGAGAGAGGAGAGACAGTGGGCTGATGGAGGCACATAAACTGACCACGGTATCAGGGCTCATCAGCCATAATAAATGTGGCCACTTTACAGAGGGGAGGGCAGCACCAGGCAGGATCAGCCAGGTATTTTAGTTCATTAAAAGAGCCAATGTACACAGCACAAGCACTGTGCTGTTATTCATGCTTTAAAGGAACAGGATCTTTTTTTTTTTTTTTTTAGGGTTACAATCGTGTTAAGTTCCTCCTAGTGCCAGAAAACCAGGTTGCTCTAAAATTGACTGCCTGTGTTTTTACTGCAATAAAAATGGTTTTATGCACTATGAAGGATTTTATTTCTCTTTGATCTGTGGTTTTGAAACTTTTGATTGCATTACGATTTGTTGAGAGCAAGCTTGTAAGACGTAGTTCATATCTTCCAATTCTAGGAAAGTGCTGTCTGACCTTTTCATTAAATGTCAAAAATGATCTGGACCATCCACCAAAATATGGGGGGAGCACAAAAGTGACAGAAATTTACAACAAAGTGTGTTTATTTGTGATCACTTTGTGGATAGTTTAGATAACTGATGAACAGCAATTATTGCACCTTATTTATACACAATGGGGTTGATTTACTTATACCAGAGAGTGCAAAATATTGTGCAGCTTTGCATAGAAACCAATCAGCTTCAAGATTTGTTTTTGTCAAAGCTTGCTTGAAGAAATTATAGTTATAAGCTGATTGGCTACCATGCACAGCTGCACTAGTTTTTGCATGTTTCAGTTTTAGTAAAGCAACCCCAATGTAAATATGTTTTGTCTGCCTGGGAAAAAAAGAGAAGCATAACAGTTTTGTATTTAATATTTATCACTTACATTTGGTTACTTAAAGTATATAAACTATTTTTATTTTTTGCACATTAATGTCATAAAGGAATGTATCAAAACTGAAGCAGCTGTGCATGACAGCCAATCAGCTTCTATCTTTTATTTTTAAAGCTTAACTGAGCAGCTGATGGGTTACTATACACAGCTGTTCCAGATTCTGTCTGCTCCAGTTTTGGTAAATTACCCATTGAATGTTTTATTTAGCACTAGGCTTGAGTATAATCATTAGGAATCTATCGTTTTAGGTATTTACACAGCAGCTGTAGAGTATAGGGTAAAAGAGGAATAGATTGACTATCTCTCATTTTTCCTGGCTAAGGCTGGCCATACACTATACAATTTTCTTATTCAATTTCCTTTAGATTTACCTTAAACTATGTAGTGCAAGGGCCTGCCTGACTGCATACAAATTGAAAGTGTTTAGGTTTGACCCTATATTACATGGTTTTGGTAAATCTAAAGGAAAGTTGAACAAGAAAATTGTATAGTGTATGGCCAGCCTAAGGGCTATTTTGGCAGTCTGTATTTCTCTGTTTTCTTTCATCTTGTCTGCTTCCCTGTGTCTCGCTTTACTCTATGGGGTTGATTTAAAAAAGCAAATAGACTGTTCACTTTCCAAGGGAAATATCCCCAGAGCTTAATGAATGTGGTGAAATTTCACTTTGCATAGAATGCCAAATCATGTGCAAGGAAAATTAAAATAAACAGCATTTTTGATTGCACATGACCAGACCTACAGACCTGTGTCTTATCTGCTCCATTCCTGTACTTGCTTAGGGGCTTTGCCTCCACCAGCTAGCAATGGTGTACTACCTGAGATTAGGCTGACTGTGTATTTTTATTTTTTTTGTCAGAAAAAGGCTTAGGCTCCAAGGGGTTAATATGCTGCACATGCCTTACTGATTGGGGGTAACTGTGGAGCAGAAAGCAGAAACTGCTGATTACTCTCATAAAAAAAATAATAATAATAATTAAGCCTGTTCCCCTTGACCCACCACCATAAAGTAAGCACCTGCTACATGCAAATACCTTGACCCTCACATAATAAGTAAAGTAAGTAAAATTGTTGAGGCTCATTTGAACATGCAGAAGCCCTCTGAAGATGTGCAGTGGATCACTTTTCAGAGGGCTTTTAATAGGCCGTGAGGAGGCGTTATTCTTGATTTACCCTTAAAATCATGCACCTCCACACTTCAACTGAGTGCATTTTTATGAGGGCTGGATACATTTTGCCATGCTGTGATGCAGAGACATGTGTACTATATACCCCCACACGTCTACCTCAACCTCCTGTTTTTTCTGCCCCTCAGCCGCAAGTGTAAACTCAGTATCATAGGTATATTTACTAGTGTCGACAGCAGTTAATTTAAAATGCCTAAAATGTATTTAGACTGGAGTTTAATATAGAGACCTGGACAAGACAAGATTGCTGTTTCTTGACACCATGTAAATCCTAAACTGCCATGCACCAAAAATTATGTTGAGTACTGATTTATGCAAAATGTGATCTTTGAACAACAATAAAAATATGAGGCTCCAATTTGCACTATTATTATTTAGTGGGACAGTTGCACCACCTGTCGGACTGCTTGGTTCCGACTACCCCGTCTGTGGTTGAGTCATACCTTACACGGGTGCTTGGGCTGAAGGACTTAATGGCGGCTTTGGACGGCCCGGCCGGGACTCTGGGGGGGGGGGGGCGCCTCCTTCCAATGCTTACTATGCCAGGGCGGTGTGGCGATAGGCTAAGAAGATTGCTGACTTTGGTGACATTGACTCTGCTCTGCCTCTTTGGCATAACCCAATGTTCCCCGGTCTTCAATCGTTTGTGGATTTTCAGTTCTGGGTATGTAGGGGAGTTGGTACCTTGGGGATGTATATGAGGGGAATGTTTTAATCTCTTTTCAGGCACTGCAGGATAGGTGAGATCTTCCCCGTAATGCCTTTTATAGATACCTCCAGCTTCGCCATGCACTCTACTCCCAGTTTGGAACTAATGATGTTGGCCTTTCTGATTACCAGCTGATAGGAATTTTGCGGTCTCAGGGGCCCAGGGGGCTTATCTCCACAATCTATTTACACTTGATATCCGCTACAATAATAAAACCCCACTGACAGTCCGCACTAAATGGCAGCAAATTATCCCTGATTTGTTGGATGAGGATTGGGAGGAGGCATGCTCCTTTCCCCTCTCAGTTTCTCCAGCAGTTAACAATAAACTGATTCATCTATACATGTTGCATCAATCCTATTTAACTCCGGTCCGGCTGCACGCCATGCACCGACTGCCAGCTCCTACATGTACTAGGTGTACATGCCCGCAAGCAGACTTCGCCCATGTCATGTGGCTATGTCCGGTTATTGCTCACTATTGGAAAAGGGTGACCGATGTTTTGTCTTTGGTCCTGTCTGACCCAGTCCTGTGCACCCCCCTGATTTGTTTGTTGGGGGTGTTGAATGAGGAACAGTGGCTGCGACATACTAGAATTATGCTACTGGAGACAATATTCCTGTCCCGCAAGTCTGTTGCTATTAAATTAATTCAATCCACTCCTTCCTCAGTGCGTATGTGGTTGCAATTGGTGAATCAGGTGTTTCCATATGAAAAACTTGTATTTGAACACAGAGGTTGCCAAGCTAAATTTGATAAGGTGTAGGGGGGCCTGGTGCTCTTCTGACCTCACTAAATCTTCTGCTTAAGGTCATTGCTGAAAGTATTGGTCCTTTTACAATGGAGTGTTTTGAACCCGATGGTTCCCTTTATTTTTTATTTTTTTTCCCCAGGGGAATGATGGCTTCAACACGTTCTGTTTGTAGTAATATTATTTTTACTGTTACTTGACATGCTCACTGACACTATAATGTGATGGAATGCTGCATACTGAACGTTTTGAAATTCACTGTAATATGATGTACCGAATTATGTTTTTTTTTGGCGCTCCTGTTGAGTTCCTTGTTTATTGTACCACCAGTCATTCTAAAAGGTTAGCAACAAAGGTAATCAGAACAGAAGGCATAAAATAAGCTGCAAGTGATTGGTTGATCTTATAATAAGCAAAGTAAAAGTTTATCTTTTAATGCAAGAGATTCAAATTAACTTATTCTACTGCCCTTCCTCCAACCCCCCCCCCCCCATAAAAATGTGATCTAAAAAAATTGATCCTATTACACACTGACCACACTAAGCAGGAGAACACATTGTGGTTAGTTCTCTAGCTGTGCTGGGATTTCAGTGTACTCACCTCCATCGATCAGTCTTGTCCTGACACCCCCCCCTGCCAGTCTTTCACCGGGAAGATCAGTGTTCTTCTGCTTCTCCTCCCCTAGCTCTTATGCAGCTGCCAGCACAGAATATGTGATCACTTATAAAAAAGGTATCTATATTTTTTTTATATCTACACACAAATGTTTTGCTTTTCATTTCTATTTTAAACTGAATGGGTTGTTTTGCAAGGTAATTATTCACAATCACTTTTGTAAAATTCTGTTACAATGTAAACGATAAGTGAATAGTGATGATTAGTCTCCTATTGATTTGAGTTTTTTTTCTAGAGGCCCTACAGTATACTGTATTCTTATGGGTTCAAACATATTTTCATTAAAAAAAAAAAAAACTTAGCATGAAATAAAATTGTAGTCAATATACACAGGGACACAAAGGCACGGACACACACATGCATGGACACACACACACACACACACACACACACACACACACTAAAACTGAGTGATCCAATGCTTCACATGGAAAATATAGTCTATGATTCCACCTGCTGGATGTAAGCACTCTTTAACAAGCTGTATGTTAACCAGTAGGGATGGGCTCAAAGTCAAACAGGGCGCTTGGTGGGAAGTTTGGCCGCCGACGAGCACCCCATAATGCACTGCTATCTTGCAGTGCATTGGCTACCGATGATTAGTCAAAGCATGCCTGACCTGTATGCTTTGGTCAATCACAGCACAATGTCCTGTCAGAGCCATGATTGGCCAAAGGGAGGGTGCCTTTGGCCAATCATGGCTCAGGGGCTAAGTCCATGCCCCACACTATATAAGGCTGCTTACACGGCAGCCGTGTATAATGTGTACACCACTAAGTGATAATGTCCAAATTGGGCCCAAAGTGTCAATATTTTGTGTGGCCACCATTATTTTCCAGCATGGCCTTAACCCTCTTGGGCATGGAGTTCACCAGAGCTTCTCAGGTTGCCACTGGAGTCCTCTTCTACTCCTTCATGATGACATTACGGAGCTGGTGGATGTTAGAGACCTTGTGCTCCTCCACCTTCTGTTTGAGGATGTCCCAAAGATGCTCAATAGGGTTTAGGTCTGGAGGCATGCTATGCCAGTCCATCACCTTTACCCTCAGGTTCTTTATCAAGGCAGTGGTCATCTTGAAGGTGTGTTTTGGGGTCGTTATGTTGGAATACTGCCCTGAGAACCAGTCGCCGAAGGGAGGGGAATCATGCTCTACTTCAGTATGTCACAGTACATGTTGGCATTCATGGTTAACTCAATGAACTGTAGCTCCGCAGTGCCGACAGCACTCATGCAGCCCCAGAATATGACACTCCCACCTCCATGCTTGTCTGTACGCCTTTGTCAGACATTCGGCCTGCCCCTGGGAAGATGTCACTAATGAAGAAACGTGTCGGGATTGGCTGTTACTGAAGATATCACGCTCGCTTAGCCGTCCCTTATGGTGTTCCTTTCTCAAGAGCTGATGGTCTTCTGGGTTTTTACTCATTTGTGCATGTTTACAACTCAACAAAGGTACTTTTTATATATTTTAAAAAAAATGACTTAAATGTTAGCAGGCTTCACTATCACTATGCTTGTTCGTTTTTTTTATTCCCAATCCATTTGTAGCTGCTGCTGAGCAGCCACCGCCTATCTCAGATGCCAGGTTTTTTTGTGGTTTTATGACCATTATAATTTATGGTCTATCTGGTAAGAAGCATATGCGAAGTGTTGGATTTCATCAATCAATTTTACTTATACACTTTTTTGCACTTAATGGACACTTTTGTTTAATATTGAAAAGGATTTTTTTATTGAAAGGACTATTTTATGTTCTCCTAACACTGGATTTTGCATCTATTTTATTATTTCACTTTCATATGATTGATTTTTTTCAATGATATATTTTGCTCATAATTCACTGCATGTTTAGCTGTTTTCATGCCACATTATTTACCATATGATTATTCAAAATTGCACTACAAGGATTTAATGACACTTCTTATTTTTATTGATCATTTACAGCTGGTATTATAGTTGGTTAGGTGGCTGCTTACCTTTTTGTTCTTTTTGCTTGACTTAGCGCAGATTTTTTCCTGTTTTATATTAATGCTGTTTATATAATCCTATTTTGTAAGTGTTTCTAGTTGGGGGCATTTTAAATATAATTTATTTTATGGAGAACACTATGAGTTGCATTTGTATTCCATGTGGTTCACATGAGGAGTACTGAAGCAATTGGGAGCATTAGATCTGGTAAAGAAGAGAAAGGCATCCATTCCAGATGGACTGGTGGGAGCTGTAAAGCCTGCACAGCAGTGGATGATATATTACATATAAAGATGACTTTTGTTTTGAATTCATTCATTTCAGTTTATGTGTAAGATATATGTGTTCTAGTGAGTCAGTAGCGCTGCACCATATAATTTACTATGTTTTTTTTTGTAGTGTGGTGTAATCACTATTAGGTGTACAGCGGCAGCTGATTTTTATGTTTGTTAGATTTGCACTGAATTTGGATCACATTTTAAGTGTTATTTATAGTAATAATTGTTTCACAGGTGGCGCTGATTGTATACATTTTATTTTGAAATAATCCAACAGGTTACAGTGTTCAGGCTTCACAAACACCCAAGGCCCAATCTTTCTGCACCTGTATGACAAGTACATGTAATTGACATTTTTTTTTCTAATTTTTAACAGCATGGCCCATTCCTGTGCCCAGCAAGAGTAACTGTAACGGGTTACAGTGTTCAGGCACCACTAGGGATGGGCAAATGGTTTGGGCCGAGCATAAGTTTGGCCTTAACATCGCCCATTCAGGTACTAACACCTGAACTTTTTTGGCACTTACTGGGATGTTCACCCGCCGAGCGCACAGTGAATAGGTTGTTAAGGCTTCCCTGCTGAGAGATGACTTTAAAAAATAATTGTAAATGAAAGAAAAAATGTAAATTAAAACAAATTGGGGTAGAAACAGCTTGGGAGGACCCTTTGGGTTTGGTATAGGTTTTAAGGGGATCCCCATGACAGAAATAAGAAAAAAATGGCATGGGGTCTCCCCCAAAATCTATACCAGGCCCTCAGGCATGATATTTAAAGGAATTTTTCATTTTTTTTGTTTCACGTTAAGCATCATTAAAATCACTGCTCCTTTAAAAACAATAGTCTAAAAAATATTTGTTTGCATTGATACATGTCCCCCACGGCAGTACCCAGGTCCCCAAATACTTTTTTTGTGCAGGCTTCCACAAAACCAGATTTCTCAAAAGCATGGGTGAGAGGAGTACAGGGTACTTTGCAGATGTAGGTAACCTTGCATTGTTGTCTTGTAGTTTGGCTGAAGACATCACATGTAGTACTACCAACACTTCTGTTTTAACACTTGAATGTCAGACTTGTCAGTCCATGGATGAACGCTAGATAAAGTCTGTATTTCTGTTTTATATCACCAGATATCATTAACTATTGAGAGGTGTGATAAAGAAATAAAAGTAAAAGATGTGTATGTATAAGCAAGCTCTGCTATATAGAGCGTTTTTATTTTGACCACACACACACTTTATTATGTAATATTTTGTATTTAGCTGACTTTAAAAAGAAACACACATAAAAAAAAAAAAAAAAAAATAAAGAAAGAAAGAAAGAAAACATGTACTACTACACATTCCCTTTGAATAATGAATGTGGGTTATTGCTTAATTGGTTAGAAAGAATTTCAAGTGAATATTTCCATGAAAAATGCAAGCTCAAACCCTTATGCCGTACCTCAAACCCTTGTGCCTATATGTATTCATAGTTTATTGAAACTAACACCAAGTTCCCCAAATTGTAGCCCCCTTCCCACCTGCCCCCTCCCATGTGACTAGCTGGACACCTAGGCCCTGTATACTGCATTGTGGAGTGGCAAACTGACATACTCTTCTAAATCTAGAAATACCAGAAATTTGCCTGCATGCTGGCAAAGATAAGAACAGCATATTGTAGACTAGACTTGGATAGGTTCCTAGAACAGGGTGAAAGAGAAGATTTTATGTTTTTATTTTTATAACAAATTTGCATGATATTTGCTTGAATTAAAGCATATTTGTTCCACATAGGTAATCATTATCACTCATGAGTTATGAGCTTGAAGTCTAGAAGTATGCATGCACAGTCCCATAGGTGGCCCCACATCAAAGCCAGATTGTGAATAACATTCTACATTTTGAAGAGGGATAAAGAAACAATTGGATTCTGTGCCTTCCCCAGACATATCTTGGGAGCTTAATGTCATCAGGCTTTCTCCTCTTAATCTGTTTCGACATCCTTTTGTAGGCAACAATTTTTTCATAAAATGCCATCCACTGATCTTTCTGATGCATTTTTCTCCAATGTTTACACTATTGAAATGAATGCATAATTTAACCACAAGGAGTAAAATGCTGTCAGGAAGTGCAGTATGTGTAAAGTACAAGAAAGGTATTTTTTATGAATAAGTTGCCTTTTCTTGTCTCTGTTTCATTTAAAATGCCGCACAAAGTTGTTTTTTTAGCTTTATAATTCATATATTTAATTTCAGGCAACCTGATAAAGCTTTTTTTTTTTTTTTCAATAGATTTTTATTGAGATATACAAAGATAATACAACAGCAAATGGTCACATTAGATTGCGTAAGGGGCAGCAAAGGAACAGTAAACATAGACTACAACTGTATAACAAAAGTCATTAAAAGGAGGTGAAGGTCACAAGACCGTTACATATGAGAGCAATACAAGAGATCAGGCATGGAAATTGAAATCTAAAACGAGACAAAATAAGAGGAGTATCTCTGGCACCCCTATTGGGAACCTGCTGTGTCCAGGTACACTCCTAATAAAGCATAGGTACTAAAACCGGCTGTGCAGATCCAAATCTCATGTAAGGCACCTCTTAAATCATCGTCAGACCATGAAGACCATAAAAAGAGACACCCCAATTATAGGAAATCGTGACCGTGACAATCAGTATCTAAAACCAAAAGGGTGATACCTTTGGCTCAAAACAATCAGGAAGAGAGAAGAAGAAAGAGAGGTCGGAAAAGAAAGGGGAAAGAGAGGAAGAGGAAAAAGTAGAGACAGAGACAGAATCCAGGGAGAGTGAACCTATTGATAAGTATCAAAAATCCAGGCACCCAGAACATTACTTAGACCAGTGGAACCTTAACATATTCGGCCCAGGGTTCCCAAGTAGCTTCAAACCGTGTCAACGAATTTTCCAATACACTGACCAACTTTTCCTGTGACATGATCCATGATATTTTCCGCTTAGCCCTGGCGAAGGAAACCGATGGGCATTTCCACATACCTGCTATTGTCAATTTTGCCCCCGTAAGGATAAAGTGAATGAGTCTCCTAGCGGACTTGCTGGCATGGAAATCCCTGGCATGTAGCAATGCAATCTGAGGGGATTTTATTAGGGCCACTCCGGTAATTCTGCGGATAACATTAAAAATTTTTTTCCAGAAGCCCCTAATTTTAGGGCAAGTCCACCATACATGCATCATGTCACCTGTTGAATCGCAACCTCGAAAGCAAAGAGGCGATGTGGACGGGAAAATTCGTGAGAGTTGCGATGGTACCAAGTACCAACGCATCATTACCTTTAGATTAGCTTCAATCAGGGATATATTGAGGACACCTTGGAAAGCTCTAAAAGAATTTTGATACCAAACCTCCGTGGGCCATTCAAAAGCTAGGTCGGACTCCCAAGCCTGCATATATGGTGTTTTCGAAGAACGTGAAGCTAAAGAGTTGTATATGATTGTGATTCCACCCTTACGGTCCGTTAATTGTCCACACCAGGCTTCATATTGAGTAGTGCGAGGTGGAATAGGTTTGGAAACCCATAGGGAGTGCAAAAAGTGTGATAATTGAAGAAATCTAAACCGTTCAGAGGGTGGCATTTTCAGATTCTGAATGCAATATTTTTCAGTAATGGGACCCGAAAGCGTAAAAAAGTGTCCAATACGATATAGCCCCTTGTCCAACCACCACTTGAACGCCATTATGTCGGTACCCGGGGGAAACAATGGGTTCCTAAATATATGTGCCAACGGACTGATGGATGATGTGAGAGCCGGGTGATTCCTAAGAGCATCCCATATATGGAAGGAATGAGAAAGTGTAGGGGACATCAAGGGCGGTCTAAGTTTGATGGCGCACCAGAGGAGAAAATCCAGAGTGTGCCGGGGGGTCGCCTGGCGTTCAATGGACACCCAGTCGGGAACACCTGAGCGTTTGTAAATATCAGATAACTGAGCTAGGTGTGCTGCTTGGTAATACCAGTGCAAGTTTGGTACCCCCAACCCCCCTTGTTTCCGTGAGCGAAACAGCACCCCTTTAGACAGTCTACAGCCTTTAGATCCCCAGATAAACTTTGTGATTCTAGCTTGCAACTTCTTCAAAAACGCCCTGGGAACTGGAATCGGGAGTGAGCGGAAGTAATACAAAATTTGAGGTAACAGGGTCATTTTAGCTGAGTTAATCCTACCTAACCAGGATAAGCGCAAACGAGACCATCCATTCATTTCGGCTTCTAAGTGTCTGAGTAATCCCGGGTAATTAGCACCGAATAATTGGTCGACCGTTGACGTGACCTTGATACCCAGGTAGGGAATGGAGGAAGAAGCCCATATAAAATCAAAATTATTCTGGAGTTGGAGCATCTCTGGGGGAGATAGGTTTACATTCAACGCTTGCGACTTGGAATAGTTTATCTTTAAACCAGTTGCTTTCGAGAATGCGTTAAGAGCCTGGCAGACATGTGGAAGAGAAACCATGGGAGACGTAAGGAATAACAATAAATCATCAGCATATAGAGCACATTTATGCATAGTAGGTCCACATTGGACCCCTTTGATGTCAGGATTGTCCCTAATAGAGATGGCTAATGACTCAATTGCAATAGCAAATAAAAGGGGTGATAAAGGGCACCCCTGTCTCGTGCCGCTAGAGATCTTCAAGTTATCCGAGTAGAACCCCTGAAGTTTAATTTGTGCCACCGGGGCGGAGTAAAGTGCCCTAACTATGTTCAAGAAATGGTCTCCAAAGCCCCAACCCTGAAGCACCTTAAATAGGTACCCCCAAGAGATGGAATCGAAGGCCTTATGAAGGTCTAATGAGAGCAAGAACCCTTTCTGAGGAGTCCCACCATCCCAATGTGACTGAAGGAGGGAGATAAGGTCAATTGCCCTGCGCGTCTGATCCGGTCCCCCCCGTCCTGGAATAAAGCCCACCTGATCCTTATGAATATATGACGCAATAAATGTAGCTAAGCGGTCCGCCAACATTTTTGTCAAAAGTTTAATATCATTATTGATAAGCGAAATAGGCCGATAATTGTCGACCATACTAGGATCCTTCCCCGGCTTGGGCAAAACCGAGATGAATGCGGAATTCAAAGTCTTATCTAATGGAGCACCAGAGCATAGGCTGTTGAAAAAGTCAGTCAAATAGGGCGCTAAAGTGGAGGCATACGTTTTATAATAGATGTTGGGAAAACCGTCTGGGCCTGGTGCTGAAGCCGTCTTCAAGTTTTTAATCGTCAATTTGACCTCCTCAACCGTAAATGGTTGTTCGAGGATAGACCGGTGCGTCTCCCTAAGCTTAGGGAGAGCAACAGAGGACAGATAATTGTTCACCACCGAGGGATCCGGAGTGGAGGAGGGATTATAGATCCTCTTAAAATAGTCTTGAAAATGTTGCAAAATGCGTTGGGGATTTTGAGTCAACCTCCCGCCCGCGACTTTTAGCTTTGGAAGGGTGTATGAGCGAGCCTGGGGGTGTAGCCTTCTGGCTAAAAGCGTGCCTATCCTATCTGTGTGGCGATAGAATTTGGCTGAGGACCATCGCAAATATTTGTCAGCTTTGGTAGTCAGAGCCAAGTTTAAAGCTAGTCTGACAGCCCCCAATGCTTCTGCAGAATGCCTGGAAGGATTCAGTTTATGAAGCCGACCCAAGTCCTGAAACTCTCTTTCAAGCCTCTCAATGTCAAGTGACCTCGATTTACGGGTGCGGGAAGATATTTGAATCAAGACCCCCCTAATCGTGGCTTTGTGAGCCGCCCAGAGGATCTCAGGTGAGGTCTCCTGGGAGCCGTTCAGATGGAAATATTCCTGTATAGCCTTATCAATTTCTGTAACAATGCTGGGGTTGCTAAGGAGAGACTCATTGAGTTTCCACCGAAACTCGTGGGTAAGGTTCTCACCTCCCATAAACTGCAGGAAGACTCCAGAGTGATCAGACCACGGGGAGTCCTTGATGTAAGCTTTTCTGGCCAGTGGAACATGCAGTGAAGACACTAGGACATGGTCAATTCTGGCAAAGGAGAGGTGTGGGTGGGAAAAGTGTGTGTAGTCCTTCCCAGTGGGGTTGGTTTCCCTCCAAATGTCCACCAGGCCCTGACTGTCTAGCAGCTTGCATATACTCAGGCTCTGTTTAGAAGGAGCCAAACCCTGAGCATTGGATGGTTTCCGTTTGTCTAGTCGTTGGTCAAATGCCACATTAGAGTCGCCCCCAAAAATTCTCACTCCCTCCAAGAGAGGACCCAGGGTATCAAACATAGACCGAAAAAACTGGAGCTGGTTCTGATTGGGGGCATAGTAAGATATCAGGGAATACAGGGTACCTGCAATGTATCCTTTGACTAGTAAATACCTGCCCTCAGGGTCGGAATAGGTTGAGACAAGAGTAAAAGTGCAATTACGAGACAATAGGATAGCAACCCCCTTAGTCTTATTAGGGGCGTTGGCCATGTAGAAGGTCGGGTACTTTGCATGTAAGAAGGTAGGTCTATAGTGTGCCGGGAAGTGCGTCTCCTGGAGCAAAAGTATGTCCACTTTCTGGGAGTGGAAGTACTGGAGCACTTTTCTACGCTTTATTGGTGAGTTCAAACCCTGTGTATTTTGTGAGGCTAAGCGAAGGTGCCGAGAAGAGTTATTGTTGGGAGCCATATATGTAGGGAGTGCGACCAAGCTGTAAAGAAATGACCTTACCTAAGAAGATGATGAGGGCACCAACCAGCGTGTTATAGGACGTAGAGAACCGGAAGTGCCATGAGGAGGTCTCCCTGGACAGTAATAAAAAAGAAAAAGGGTCAAAGAAATGAAAAACAGGTGAGGATAGGAAAGAGAAGAAGAGTTCCAGGCGCAAAGTGCATCCGCCTTGGGTGAGTAATCCCAGGAACCCTATCAAGTAACATTGGTTTGCAGAAACCGTAATGATGTACACATAAACATATAAGACATACAAGGACAAACAACAAACACGGTCCAAAAGGACCGTTGTATCAGAACGATCATCCCCCTCAGTAGAGAGGGACAATCCCATGTTGGCTAGCCGGAAAAAAACAGTAACCAAGATGGGAAGTGGGGCATGATCACCGCCCCAGAGATCCGGATCCCCCCCAAAAAAAAACCATAAAAACACTATAAGGTGAAAACAGCGGCTAAAAACCCATATGTATCCGTGAAGGAAGCAAAAGACTACAAATGCAACTAGGTATACATCAGAAATAAACAGAACAATGCCATTGGAAAACGTCAATAAGCCCCCAGGTCCAGACCAACCCAGTGAGCTGGACAGGCAAGCCGAGCCAAGGGGGAACCAAGTTATCCAAAATGAGAACAAAGATAAATTATGAAATACGCTTTCCTTCAGTGGTACAAAAACTAGTCACCCGAGAGTCAGGAAGGTCTAAAAAAATGAGAACTGAAAATGAGAGGAAGAAAAAAAAAAAAAAAAACAAATGTCACCCGCTGGTACCGGGTATCAACTGGAGAGTTCCAGACGTCACTGTGGAACAAAGAAAATGGTTCAAGGGTGAACTGGAGCCTTTCATGGAGGACGACCATCTTTAGACTTCTTGGGTGCTGACTTGTGCCACAGGGGGGAGACAGGGCTAGTAGGCAACTGACGCTTGGATGAGCTGGGAGCTGCTGTATGCGGAGGTGAGGAAGGTTCCTGAGAGATGATGCGCAGTTTCAACAGGAGCTTTTCACCCTCCTGAAAGGTGGAGAAAGCGTAAGACTTCTGCTTAAAGTCAAACTTGAGGCTGAATGGGAACGACCATCTATACTTGATGTTATGCTGAACCAGGGCCGCTAGCAAAGGTTTGAAGGATCTGCGGCGTTGGATGGTGGAGGGGGATAAATCTGTAAAAATTTTAATGGGCAAACCTTGGAAAGTGAGGTGGTCATTATAGCGAGACTTGCGCATGACTTCTTCTTTGACACTATAATAATGAGGCTTTACTATAATGTCTCTAGGGAGACCATCTTGGCGCGGTGACTGCAGCGCCCTGTGAGCCCTGTCCAGCTCGAGCTTGTGAGGAGCTACATCAGGCAGAAGTTCCTTAATTAGGGATTGTACTGTGGTGTGAACTTCCTGAAAAGATTCCGGGATCCCCCGGATTCTAAAATTATAGCGCCGACTCCTGTTCTCAAGGTCGTCGATTTTTAAGAAGGCAGCTTCCAATTGTTCATGAAGCTCTTGAATACGGTCAGAGTTCTGATTTGTTTTAGCAATAGTGATATCCATTTTGCCCTCAATAGCTTCAATACGTGAGCCAATATTAGAAAGGTCAGCTTTAATGTCCCCTGTGATTTTAGCTGCAGTGGCTGTGAAGCCTCTGTCTAACATTTCAGCAAATTTAGAAAACATGGCCTCCATTTGAGCCAGAGGACCAGGTAAGAGCTCAGCCCCAGAAAAAGGTGATGGCGGGAAGACCGCGCTCGCCTCCATAGGAGTTCCCAGGAGGGTATGGAGCATAAGACCCAGTAACGATTCAGTAGATGCAGGTGATGCAGATTCCACATGTGGAATACTCACAGGCGAGTCCCCCGCCGAGCAGAGAGAGTAATCCTGTCCCGATTGTGGAGCAAGCTCCTGCGGTCTGTGTGGCCTCAGAAGAGCGGTGTCCGCCATCTTAACTCTCCCTGACAGGCTTTCTAAAGTGAGAAAGGACGCTGAAAGATCCCTGCGGACCGATCCCGGATACATAGATCGGTGCCGCTGATGTTCCTCCGCCTGGCGGTATCTCCGGTGACACGATCCAAGCTGTTATAGCTGCTCGGGGATCCGTGATCATCCGAGGCGGGACGGAGCTCCGGCTTCAAGCGGCCATCTCAGGAGCTGCCGCGCATGCGCCTCTGATAAAGCTTTTTTTTCATACGAATATGATTGTATGAAAAATGGGGCAGAGGCAATCTTATGGTTTATATTAGGATGGAAGAAAATGTATTTTCACTTTTTACACATACCTACTAACAACATTTATCTGCTGTCTGCTGGATTATACAACACACATCAAGCTACACCAGAGAGATCAGCAAATTCAAAGTTGTGTGAAAGATTGTTTCCAGTGGCAATATGCAGATGTATCTGGAAGGCAATAAGCCACCTAAACTGCTTGCGTTTAGGAAGTGTTGTTTTTTTTTTTTTTTTATTCTATTTTTTACACTAATCTTTACAATGTTAGATTTTTTTTTTCTTTTGTGCAATCTGTTGCGTTTTTTTATTTCCCAGAGGACTCACCCAGGAAACCATGCATGTTAACCTTTAAAGGGAGAGAAAAAAAATTCCTGCGCTAAGTTAAATAAATGACAGTGTATTCGATATGAATTATGTGAGCAGCTAGCACCAAAATCAACTAACAGTGATCAATAACCAAAATCTTTACAAAAAGTGCAGCGCTAAAGTAATTTGAATAATAATGTGGCAAGTGGAGAACCACAAAAAAAACATATACAATATAAGCAAAATAGTGTCCAAAATACTGAATAAAGTCCCAAAACAGAAATGCAAATGAAAATGAATCCGCATGCAAGGTGTTGAGGAGAACAATCCTTTTCAGTGACACCCAGGGAAAAGTGAAGGATGGGGACACCTCTGTGCACAAGTATCACAAGCAGCTTACCAGCCTCTCCCAGCAAGATGTTATACCAATGTCACCAGCGGTTGTCAAGCTCCAATGCTTCATAATCACTCCATCATATAAGCATGAGTATATAAAAAGAATAAAAGCCCATAGCGTAATTCCG
Source organism: Pelophylax lessonae (assembly GCF_965119305.1). Classification (NCBI taxonomy): domain Eukaryota; kingdom Metazoa; phylum Chordata; class Amphibia; order Anura; family Ranidae; genus Pelophylax; species Pelophylax lessonae. The sequence goes on along the minus strand of NC_138776.1, from coordinate 120,265,172 downwards.
TAACATATAAAATCCAATTTATTAAAAGAATACTACTCACAGTGAGAAGGTAAAAAACAGGTACATAGAACAGTGCGGCGTCCCGCAATTGTCCAAAACAGCATCAAGCAATGTAAAGCAGCCGGCTCCGTAAGGGGGCGTGTGGACTTTGCATCTGGAGTCGCCAACGTTTCGTCATCAAAAGACTTCGTCTGGGCGTCTATGGGCTTTTATTCTTTTTATATACTCATGCTTATATGATGGAGTGATTATGAAGCATTGGAGCTTGACAACCGCTGGTGACATTGGTATAACATCTTGCTGGGAGAGGCTGTCTCATTAAATTGAGTAGCCAAGGAGTTCTGGTAAGCTGCTTGTGATACTTGTGCACAGAGGTGTCCCCATCCTTCACTTTTCCCTGGGTGTCACTGAAAAGGATTGTTCTCCTCAACACCTTGCATGCGGATTCATTTTCATTTGCATTTCTGTTTTGGGACTTTATTCAGTATTTTGGACACTATTTTGCGTATATTGTATATGTTTTTTTTGTGGTTCTCCACTTGCCACATTATTATTCAAATTACTTTAGCGCTGCACTTTTTGTAAAGATTTATGTTAACCTTTAAGTTTCATTAACCTTTATGTATGGGGCTGACTTTGTTTTCCCACTGGAAACTCAGTTGGGTTTCCCGTACACAACTGCAGGCATGAAGTCCCATTCAAAGCAATATATGGGCTCATAGCCATTTGCTGTCGTTCACATGTAATCGAACATGCAGCGATTACCTGCAGATGATTCTCTCTGGACACAGACTGCCTGCCCCATACACAAGTGTAAATGAGGCCTCAGACTTTAGATACACTTTATTGGTTCAAGGGCTGTATATTATCCCTTTGCCCCATGAAACAGTGTTAATTTAGTTCTGTAATTACCTAGAGGACCAAGTTTAAGTGGCAATAAATAAATTCCTTCAAGTGAACTATATGCACTGTATAGAGATTAGAAAAATGTATGTCATTATCTTATATTTTTCTTTTTGGAACAAAATTATATTTGCTCTTCTATGTCCTTCTCAAACTAACTAGGGTCATGGGGGATCTGCCTTCATTATTACATCCTGAACAATGTCAGTGCTTTATTAAGAAAAATAGCTACATGTGTTTATGTTTAGTTGTGAAATAAGAAATTGCCGGGGGGGCGTGGCTTGGACCCGATCCAATATGGCCGCTTGACTCTGAGCTCCTGCACTGAGGGGTCTGATATTACCTCATCCTGAGCCCTTTCCTTGCTCCTACCCTAGCCTGAATCATGGGAAGTAAAGCCAGAAGTGCTTCTGCCACCCGAGCGGGAACCCCGGGAGATTTAGAGCTACAACTCAGCCGCAATATCCCGGACATTTTCCGGACACAGCGGCCCTCCCCGTCTTCCTCATCCTCTCAAACCGCCCGCTCACGTTCCCGCTCGCCGAACAGGCAAGCCGTAGAGCTGGGAGCCTCTCTGCCTTCGCCCTCGCATGATCCCCCGAGAGCTCCAGTGACCCCGCCGACCCTTTCCATGGCGGATTTGCAGCTTGTAGCCGCTGACATCAAGGCGGCCATGGCGGCGGCAATAGCGGACCTCCGCAGGGACTTCCAAGCTATGTCAGCGAGGGTTGAGGAGGTCGAGTTGGTCACCGCCCGCCATGATACTTCCCTTGGGCATGTCCACCAGGTGACAGAATCGCATGCTGTCCTCCTCCGTGATCTCAACCGGCATGTGGAGGACCTTGACAATCGGGGCCGCCGAAGGAACCTCCGAGTGAGGGGAGTACCGGAGAGCATTGAACACCAGAACTTACCTCATGCAGTCACTTCCATATGCAATGATCTCCTCGGCAGGCCCCCTGAAGCACCCGTGGTGTTCGAACGCATCCATCGGGCCCTACGACCCCGTGGCAGGGAGAATGATCCTCCAAGGGATGTGGTGTGCTGCCTGGCCAATTTCCAGCTAAAGGAGGATGTCTTGAGGAATGCCAGGATGAGACAGCACCTCACGTTCCAGGGTGCCGACATCAAGTTGTTCCAGGATCTCTCTGCCATAACGCTGCAGAGACGCCGAGAGCTTCGCCCTCTGCTGGAGGAACTCAGGTCCAGGGCGATCATTTACCGCTGGAAGTTTCCCTTCGGTCTGTCGGCCTCCTCACAGGGCCGTACGGCCCTATTGCGAGTACCAGAGGACCTCGACCACTTCTGTGCCACCCTGGGCATCCCTCCTGTCAACGTCCCCGACTGGTACAGCGAGTTCCGCATCTCCCCGATACACCGAGCGACCTCCATGGATGGGATCCAGATGGCCGACAATTTTGGCTTGGGCCGCCGCCGCTCCCACCCGCCCTCCTCACCTCCAGGCAATGGCAGGGATGCGCCCCGCAATGGGAGCCCGACAGCCTCACCCGTCCACCGGAGAGCGCGCCACGCTCCATAGACTTCCCCACTCACCGCCTTTTCTCTGGTAGCACGGAACTGTTCTCCTGGATCCCGTTCCCCTGCTGGAGCTGACCCCGTCCTCTGATGCCTTAAAGTGATGCCTTACTTGCCCTCACGAGATGCTCGCTGTCCCCGGACCTCAGGTCCCACCGATCTGCCGGCTATTCCTCCACTTCGGTCTTCTGTGAACGGTCCCACTGGCAACACTGTCCTTGGATTCCACCTCCGGTGACTGTGAGTCTCCTCTTCCTTGCTAATGCTCTCTCCGAGCGGCGAGAACTTCCTGCCTGCCCCCCGGGAGAGTCGGCTGCTGAACTTCTTTCCCTCGCCTACGCTGACCTCCGGCCTCCCCGAGAACCCTACATCTGTGTGCCTTGGATTCCCCTCTCCCCTTGCTCTGGATCCCCCCCCCTGCCCCCGGTCTCCCCCCCCTCTCTACACCTGCACGAACACCCCGGGAACCCCCTTCTTCACACGGACATGGACCATTTTTATTTTTCATGGTATTGCTCAAGCATGTGCTGGGGGACGTGTATGGTTTATAGATCATAGCGGATGTGCACTCTGCATTTCTCCTCCTGCTTGCACTAAGCCTGCTATTAGTGATTTTACTCTCATTTAGGCTGAGAAGAATGCTAGGTGCGTAGTCAATGCTTGCACTGCACTCTGTTGTTCCCTCTCACTTTCCTCCCTCCCGCTCCCCCATCCTTCCCCCCCCTCTCCCCTCCTTCCTCCCACTCTTCCCCCCCCTCTCCCCTCCTTCCTCCCACTCTTCCCCTCCCCTCCCCTCCCCTCCCTCTCCCTCTTCCCCTCCCTCTTCCCCTCCCCTCCCCCTTCCCCTCCCTCTTCCCCTCCCCTCTTCCCCTCCCCTCTTCCCCTCCCCTCCCTCTTCCCCTCCTCTCCTTCCTCCCCTCCCTTCCTTTTTCCTCTCCCTTCCTTCTTCCCCTCCCCTCCCCTTCTTTTTCCCCTTCTTCTTCCCCCCCCCTCCTTCTTCCCCTCCCCTCCCCTTCCCCTCTCCTTCCCCCTCCCTCCCCTTCCCCCTCTCCTCCCCTTTCATGTCCCCCCCCCTCATCCTCATCTCCTTGCCTACTCCTCCTCCCCTCTCTTACCTTTCCCTTCTCCTCCTAGCCTGCACACGGATGTTATCTTTGTAGAAGGGCGCAATGCCCGATCTAGCTGAGTGGTGCCCTGCTCTGTGTACGGAGGCGGAGCCCCTGTGCTGACACTTCGGTTCCGCCCCCCTTCCATTGCCAGGGCCATTGCCCGTATCGCTTGGTTGCCTGCGGGACATTCCTGTTTTGCCTTGCTTCCCCCCCGGGCTGCCATTCGCACCCCTGGGGGGGTGGGGTATGTCATGGATGCCTACGCCCCTTGTGCCGTTGCATATGCATCACAGTCGGGGACGCCCGGTCCTGCTGTCGGCCCGCCCCCCCGGATAGCTACATACCTGCGTTCCTTTAGCTGGTTCACATCCTTAATGGAGTGCGGGGGTGCTGGCTGGCAGCGGGCTGTTGGGGTCACCGACGGGGTAAATGTTGAATACTACTTTGTAGAGTCACTATATTCCGGGACGCGAATTGACTAAGTTAGGCTGCATGCCAACAGTTGTGGATTTTGATGGCATCACTGCTCTGTTCCCTCCTTGTTATTGTTCAACTGTTCCAGCAAGTTTTCTTTTTTTTATCCATTTGTTCTTCTGTGCTACCTCGCCTTTCCCCGCCCTCTGACTGTTTCCTGCCCTTACTGAGTGAACTGACGCCTCCTGGGTGGTCATGCTTACCCCTCTCTTCTCTTCCTTTCTGGTACCCCTCTGGTCTTCCCTCCTTTACTCTTACCTGACCACGACATGGACCACCTACACTTTAACCGCCCCTTGGTTTGCCCACTGTTACACGACTCCCTTACTGCTGACTTGCCCGTCATCCTTCAGATCCTCCCTGTCTCCCTCTCGACTCCCATCACTTCGTCTTTACCACCCTCATTTTGACAACTATGGTAATCCCCGTTCCTCCCCTACGGCTCACCCAATGGCTCTGCTTCCCTGACGCCACATCACCGCTCCGCATCAGATTGTACTAGCTCCCTACTCCCTGAGTATGCTCCATGTTGTTTCTTTATTCACCGGGCTCATTCACCTACTACTAATGACCCCTGCAGGTCCCCGGAGTTCTGGCCACCGTGTTGGTTGTCTCCTCCCGCGCCCGCCAACGGTCGACGTTTCTTAACGGTCGCCCGACACCCTCTGACTTCCACACCTCCCCACCCCCTCTGAGCTCCCCAGCTGGTCTGTCGGTTCTCACGGTACTCTAACTCCCCTCCCGGCTCCTACCCTTCTATTTCCACCCTCCCCTTCACTAACTCTTGACCCTCCTTTTTTTTTTTTTTTTTTTCTTCTCTTCCCCCCCCTTATAGGGTGCTCTGCGATGTCCGCAACAGCACCCCAGCCTGATGGCCTCCGCCTTAAGGTTGTCTCCTTAAACGCCCGGGGTTTGAACACACCTCAGAAACGCTCGAAATTGCTCATGCACATGCACAGACTTAAAGCGGACGTAGTGTTCTTGCAAGAGACGCACTTCCGTTCGGACGCTCTTCCTAAATGCACGAACAAACATTTTACTCAAGCTTTCCATGCTACGTCTGAGACTTCGAAGTCGAAAGGAGTCTCTATACTCATTGCAAAATCAACCCCTTTCTCCGTTTCCGACTCCCTGGCGGACGCCCAAGGACGTTATTTACTGCTTCAAGGTACCCTTAAACATATCCAGATCACCCTCGCGAACGTCTATAGCCCCAACCAATCCCAGGTCTCGTTTTTCAGATCAGTATTTGGTGAACTGGCGCCTTTCCAACGGGGCACTCTGATCTTTGGGGGCGACTTCAATGTTCCCCTGGAACCACTGCTTGACACCTCCTCAGGCTCCTCGTGCTTACCTTACAAAGCCCTAAAACAGATTAAGCTATGTCTTCGAGACCTCAGGCTTCACGATTCCTGGCGGACACTCCATGCCAGTGACAGGGATTACACTTACTTCTCCCCACTCCACGCCAAATACTCCAGGATCGACTACCTGTTCCTCTCGCAATCTGCTCTCACATCTCTTACTGATGCCTCCATAGAGCCATCGATACTTTCGGATCATCACCCTATTTCTCTCACCCTATCCTTCCCGCTATCTCTATCCAGAGATCGGGTTTGGAGCCTTGATTCCTCCTTGCTGACGGACAAAGCTAGATCGGCCGCCATCCGCGAATCTTTACAGGAATATTTCTCTGTCAACGCGACGCCTGACACGTCGACCCTCATTCAATGGGAAGCCCACAAATGCGTTGTCCGGGGTAAATTTATCGCGCTATCAGCGGCTCTAAGAAAAGAAAGGGAGGCTTTTGTCTCTGACCTGATCTTGCGCATTCGTACCTTGGAACTGGCCCATAAACGCTCCCTTGCTCAAGACACTTTAACGGCCCTTACCTCCGCTCGTGAACAACTCGCGGAGGAGCTAGATCGGAAAGTCAGACGTAGCTTCCTCCTGTCCCAAAAGGTTTTTTATGAACAGGCCAATAAAAGCGGTCGACTCCTTGCCACGGCCCTTCGCCAAAAGAAGGCGAAGTCCACGGTTCACTCCCTCCGCTCACCCTCTGGGTCCCTGGTAGCTAACAACCGAGACATTGCGGCAGAATTTGAGGCCTTCTACTGTAAACTTTACAACCTAGACCCAACACACTCCCACCCCCCCTCCAACCCTACCAGATCTCAAGCCATCACGGACTTTCTTGCGTCCAACCTGCCCCAACAAGTTTCTCCCGATTGCCGTACTGCGCTGGATCTCCCCATCTCCAAACAGGAATGGGATTTTGCGCTAAAACAGATGCAACCCAATAAGAGCCCTGGCCCTGATGGCCTTTCTGTTGCATACTACAAATCCTTCCCTGACATCCTTGCTGCCCCGTTCTTATCCGCCTTTAATTCTGTCTCCGCAGACAACCCCCTGTCCCCGCGGATGCTTGAGGCCCACGTTGTGGTGATCCCGAAAGAAGGGAAGGACCCGACCTCCCCGGCCAGCTACAGGCCGATCTCCCTTATCAACGTGGATGTCAAGCTGTTCGCAAAGATTCTGGCTAACAGACTGCTCCCACTTCTACCTAAGGGGATTCACGAGGACCAGGTTGGTTTTGTCCCGGGCCGCGAAGCGCGGGATAATACCATCAAAGCGCTTAATCTGCACCACGTCCTCTCCACCACTAACCAGAAGGGGTTCCTGCTCTCCCTGGACGCTGAGAAGGCATTCGACAGGGTCTCGTGGGATTTTCTTGCGGCAACGCTCTCTGCCTGGGGATTGGGTCCCCGGTTCCTTGGCTATGTTATGGCCATGTACGCTAAACCGGAGGCGCGGGTCCGTGTTAATGACACCCTGTCGAGTGCCTTCCAGATTTCCAACGGTACCAGACAGGGATGCCCGTTGTCCCCCTTGATTTTCATCATGACTCTAGAGCCCCTTCTCCACAGGATTAGACACTGTGACACGATACACGGGATTAATTTCGCTGACAGGACGTACAAACTTGCCGCGTATGCGGATGATCTTCTGTTGTTCCTCTCCGATCCCATCACGACCCTACCTGCTCTCTTCAAAGTGTTCGATGAGTACGCTTCCCTTTCCAACTTTCGGATTAATTTTTCCAAATCCTTCGCGTTAAATGTCACTCTACCCCACTCGGACGTGGAGCGCTGTCGAGCGAATTTCCGCTTCACGTGGAAACCGGACTCGATCACTTACCTGGGCATTGAAATCCCTTCTAACCTCCAACACTTGTTCGTTCGCAACTTCCCCCCGCTTTTCGCACGGATATCGAAAGACCTCCGATCCTGGTCCAAGCTTCAGCTGTCCTGGTTCGGCAGGGCAGCTGTCTTAAAAATGAATGCTCTACCCCGCCTCCTCTATGTCCTCCAAACGGTCCCCATACTGCTCCCCCCTTCCTTCTTTAAACACTACCGTCGTATCTGCACCTCATTCTTGTGGGGGGACAAACAGCCCCGCATTGCTTATCAGACCCTCACGAGACCGAAGTCTAAAGGTGGTATTGGCCTTCCTGACTTGTACAACTACTACGCCGCTAGCCACCTTACTAGAATTGCGGACTGGAACATTCATGGGCCTCATAAGGATTGGGTTTCCATTGAGAAGGGCTTTACTTCTCTGGATCTTCACTCCTCGCCGTGGCTCCTGGATGCCCACGTCCCCCCCGCTCTAAAGCTCCATCCCCTCATTGGTCCCTCCCTCAAAGTTTTCCGTTCGGTTAGCACGTCTCGCTCCATCTCCATGGTTCCAGGCCCTATGACCCCTGTCCGCTTGAACCCGGATTTCCCTCCTGGCATGCACCGTACTTACCTGACCACGAACTGGGCCCAAGACCAGTTGAGGGTCCACCATCTTTGGGACAATGACGCCCCACTCGATATACCCTCCATTGCTGAAAAGTCTGGCTTGCCCCCTTTACCTCCTTGGCCACACTTTCTCCTCAAGCAATACCTCCTGTCACTCTCTCGCAAGTGCCCCTCCTTGTCTGCCTTGACCCCGTTCGACCACTTGTGCCAACAGGAAGGCCCGATCCGCAGACTCCTTTCCACTATCCATTCTTTTCTGCTTGACGAACCCGATCCGGGGAAGCTTAAACGATGCGAGGATTGGGAAGCGGAATTGGCGGTCGCTCTCTCCCCAGAAGACTGGGACCTTATCCATACGAATAACCACAAATGTTCCCTTAATGTTACCACGCAGGAAAGCGGCTACAAGCTAGTTAGCCGCTGGTATTACACCCCCACGAGATTACACAGACTCTTCCCTTCAACGTCACGGCTCTGCTGGAGATGTAACGCGGAACCTGGTACGCTCCTTCACGTTTTCTGGACCTGCCCTCGTCTTACCGCCTTCTGGGAAGAAGTCCATAGAATTATTACGCAAGTTACCACAGCAGACTTAGCCTTCACTCCTGCTCAATACCTTTTGCACCACTCTTCTACTTCCAGCAGGACTTATTCTAAATCTTTGGCGATCCTTATGGTGAATGCCGCCAGGCAGTGCATCCCGGCTCTGTGGAAGTCCACGCACGTACCTACCTTCAAGCAGTGGTTCCAGCGCCTCTCAAGGGTCGCAGAGATGGAAGAGTTGATTGCCATTTCCAGGGATACTCCCTCCAAACACCACAAAAAGTGGGCTTGCTGGACTCATTATACTTCCACGCCCGAATTCTCCCGTCTCTGTCAGTGACGACCATACAGTACTGTCCTCATTGACCCCCTTGGATACACCGCTCTTTCTGTTCTCTTTCACGTTCCCTTTTGTCTCCCTCTGAGATAATTTTTTTTTTTTTTTTTCTCTCTCCCTCTCTCCCCCCCCCCTCCTTCCCTGTTAATTTTCCCTTTGCCTCACCCCCCTGTCTTCCTTCCCCTCCCCGCCCTCCACGGGCTGCTTCGTTGTCTCTGGGCGGGCCCGGACAACTGGCTCCCCCCCTTCATTGCATGACTTAGTTGCTCCGCAGCCGCTTCTCCCCGACGACTCCCCTGTCTCCCGTCCCTGGGTTTGGATCACCCAGGATATGGGCCTCGACATGGACCTGCTCGACCTGACCGCTTGTCCTCCTGTTGCCTTACCTCCTCTATAGTGTCTTATTCTTTGACTTCTACTCTTGCCCCCCCTCTCTTTCCACTTCCGACCCCTGATTGTCTTCACACGCCTCACAGGGTAGAGTTGTCCCGGATCTCCACGGTTATCAATGTTGTTTATTGTAGGCTATTTTATACTGTTACATTTGCCGTCTTCGGCTGTTTACATGCTTGTACCATTTTGAAAATTTTGTACATTTCTGTCATGTTTCTTTTGCCAACTTGAACTGGTTGTACATTTGTACTTTATCTTTTATGAACCAATAAAATATTTTGAAAAAAAAAAAAAAATAAGAAATTGCCATTACAGAAGATGGCTTTACTTTGATTTCCAGCTCTATGCACCCTTCTTGGAAAAGTTGTGAGTTAATCACATGTGCAGTAAATGATTTATACAAATGGTATACAAAGGATGTAACTTTTGATGGGTTTTTTTGACAGCTTTTGAAAATCAGATGCAGTTTGAAATGAAAATGTAGCTTTAATAGCATTAAATTGCAAAATGGGTTGAAGCAGTTATGTATGCTATATAATTTTTTTTGAAAAGATTAAATTGAGTTTTGGTTAACTGTTATATTTAAAATTATACAAAATAAGGCAAACTTTTAGTTTTATAACTTGACCAACCCGCCCACAGTTACTATTGATGGGCTAGCAGTTGCAGCATAAATGCTTCTAAAATTGTAGTGTACTAGATAGCTAGATTATTAGCCCTTTCATACAATTTATGAATATTTTATTTGAGGCTATAAACCTTAAGCCAATTATTAGAAATTATTTTTATTTTCATCCATTAACTTTTCAGTTACAAAATCTACCATGCAAATTGCCAGCTGTCTTCGTGCCTCGAAATAGAGGTTGCTAGTATTGCTTTGCAATTATCTGTTTTAATTATTGAAGTAAAACCGCAGTGGAGGATGACATCACAGTTAAGCTTCCATGAAGAAAACAAAATAAAGTATAAGAGGGGGGACACTCTGTAACAGACTACACATGGACCCCAAAAAGCAAAGTAAACTTTTTGCTTGTAAAATATACTGTAAACAAATATACAGTGTAATGCTAGGGATTATTCCATGTTCTTGTTACTAAAAGATGTGCAGTTGTGTCTATTAAAATGTATATAATGTTTCTGTTTATAGTATTTTTAGATCATATCAGTTTTAACTGGTATTGCCTACATAAAAAAGTCATAAAACCATATTGTACCTGTGTGCGTAAAAATACAGAAAGGTGTGAGGCTTCTGTGCTGCCAATCTCCTTTAATGTATGAGAAAAATTAAAGCTAGCCAGAAAGATATGAAACCACAGAGATATAAAAACAACAGATGTTACTGCTATGGGCTCTTTTACTTTACTTTAAAACTGCATATAAAAGCAATGTTCTGTAAAAGATGATGAAATGTCCTGATGCTAGTAATCACAATAAAAATAATAATGCTCATGATTACAGTGTTACAAGAGGAATTACTTTAACATTCTTTAATTGAATGTCTGTCTGACATTTGGCAAATAATTATAATTCTAAAATAAAATAATCTTGCAAAAAAAGGTGACAACGATACTTACAATATGTAAATATAGGCTTTGGAGATATTGGTGTATTTACTATGATCAGAGTATGTATACCAGTGATTGTTACCAATCTAAAAAATACAAGGGTGTGCTACAATTTTCTGTAACCCATAACCATATTACAAATGTAAAGTCCAAGATATAGCACAAGTACTCCAATGTTTTCTCTGAAATTCTGAAAAAACGAAATCACAACGTATACATATTAGGGGGTTCGTTTATAAGTATATAAAATATACCAGAACCTCATGAAAAGATAATAATTTGTCTGTTCCTTACCTTGGAAAGTTGTATTAAATAGGTTAAAGTTTAAATAGGCATAATAATAATAAGCTTAGATTAAATAGATTAAATAAGGGGTTGTGTGGTATAATTTTGTTTTTTTATTTTCTTATTTCTTCTGTTTAGTGTACCATGAAATAGATATTTGGAAAACAGAGATCTTATATTATTACTAAGAAATATAAAACATTAAGGTATAAACGAAACAAATGTAAAATAAGTGTCCTAAAATACAAGAACATTATTATGTTTATCAAGTATTGCTATGCAGATATAATGTGAAATTGGGACCTTTTTTTTTGTCTGAAATTTCTCTGTAGATCTTAGTCCAGACCCTGGGTTCATGAATTCAGAATGAAGTGGTAATACTGTATTAATTTCATTGGCAAAATTACTCCTATGACTTTCTATGATGGACCAATAGAAATAAGTAGTAAAACTGTAATTTCAGGCCCATTCACACCCTGTCCATTGGGCTGTGTTGATGTGGCACATTTCAATGCAGCACAAATATATTCTTATGTGTCACAACATGCTGTAATGTACATAAAAAAAACAAAGTATTTCGGCTTCTGCTGTGGAAAAAAAAGCACATCAATACAATGCAATGAGTTAAAAAAATGAATATCATTGCCCATTAAGTCAAGTGCATTTGGCGTGCGAAATGCAGTGCAGGTGGTGTGAATCCAGTCTTCTTGTAATGCATATTCACTTCTGTTTAGAGTCTCTAACTCTGGCTTAATAAATTGCAGAATGTAAGCAAGGTGAACTGGGTTCTCACTGGCCATGTCAAACTCCATTTTATCATTTAGTGCCAAAAAATTGAATATAATTTTACAGAGCACATTAAGTGATTAACTACTAGCGCAGTAACAAATGTAAAAAGAAAGATAGTCTTACATACACACGTGCATCATGCCACTGAAAGCATTTATGAAAGCATTTTTTTGTTATAAAATGTTATATTTAATTATATCTGTTTGATAAACCCCCCAAAATACCACTTGATTCTCTGTCCTGCACAACCTCCAGTCTTATCTTAACCCTCCTCTTATGTTAGTTTTCTGTTACTATCCATGATGTTTACGGGTCGGTTTTGACTCGTGTCTTAAATCAGCCATAAAATACTCTCTGAACAATTATTTGTCATCCAATTTGTTTCTTACCTCTTGGTTACCTTGTTAGGCTTCTTTATCCTTGAAAAGATTGGTTTTAATATTTTTGGTGTGACCCCTTAGACCTTTCTTTTGATAGCATACCTCTCATTTTCAAATTTAAAAAATGGTAAAATAAACCAGCAACTCTGAAATGTATTGGTCCTATGTTTCTTTACTTTATTTAGAGAAGCAGACAAGCAGGCAAAGAGATAGGCCTCTCCCTAACTACAGCTCACAGGGTTGAGAGGTGATTGGCTGTCAGTGTTACTAAGCAGAGAAAGTGTTTATGATTTCAGTTTTGGCACTTATTAGTGTCCTATAATCCTATATTATAACTGGGTCAGAATTGACCCTAACACCATAAACGACTTAATTTTAACCACAGTATTTTATAATTTAGTGAAAAGGATTCTTTTTCTATTACATTGTTTATAATAGAGGTTCCTGACAAAGTAAAAAAATCTTGATGCAATAAACAAATTTATGTGATACTTATAGACATTCAAAACCTGAAAACGGGTCGGTTCTGACCCTAACACAAGAGGAGGGTTAAACAATGTTACCATAAAGTGTATTAGGAATACAGAATGCCTCCCAGCTATGTCTAGAAGTGATGGACGAACATCGGCCGGGGCGGTTCGCGAACGCCAGCCGCAAATTTTCTCAAAAGTCCGCGAACCGCGAGTTCGCGGCGGGCCCCATTGACTTTAATGGGAGGCGAACTTTAAAAAACTTTAGGTCATCTTTGCAGCCACAAAAGACGTAATGGCTGTGCAAAAATAGTCCCAGCACATGGACAATGTCATAACAGAAGTATTGCAATTGAAAAAGTTGCCCTAAATTTTATTTTTTTTTACAGCAAAATATATATATATATATATATATATATTTTCATAAATCAGCCAGAACTGACAGCAGCCGGTAAATACATTGTCTAATACATATAGGGTCCATTCACACATCTGTAAAATGGGTCCGCATCCATTCCACAATTTGGCGGAACCTTTACAGACCCATTGTTTTACATTTCCAGTCTGAAAAATTAGGCATTCACAGGATAAAGAAGTAAGTGTCGGCCATTCCAGGCCCCAAAAATTAGCCCACATGCGTTTACCTGACAGCTAAGAACGTAGTATTCTGTGGCTGAAGGTACATTAGGCATTCACAGGTAACAGAAGTAAGTGTCGGCCAGTATTGGCCCCAAAAATTAGCCCACATGGGTTTACCTGACAGCTAAGAATGTAGAATTCTGTGGCTGAAGGTACATTAGGCATTCACAGGATACAGAAGTAAGTGTTGGCCTGTATAGGCCCTAAAAATTAGCCCACATGGGTTTACCTGACAGCTAAGTACGTAATATTCTGTGGCTGAAGGTACATTAGGCATTCACACAGTATACAGGACCGTAAGTGTCGGCCTGTATAGGCTGCAAAAATTAGCTCACATGGGGTGAACTGACAGCAAAGAACATAGTATATGATGGCTAGAGGTACAGTAGGCATTCACAGTATACAGAAGTAAGTGGCGGCCTGTATAGGCTCCAGAAATTAGCTCACATGGGTTGAACTGACAGCAAAGAACTTATGTATTGATGGCTAGAGGTACAGTAGGCATTCACAGGATACAGAAGTAAGTGGCGGCTTGTATAGGCTGCAAAAATGAGCTCACATGGGTTGAACTGACAGCAAAGAACTTAGTTTTTGATGGCTAGAGGTATGGTAGGCGTTCACAGTACACAGGACCGTAAGTGTCGGCCTGTATAGGCTCCAAAAATTAGCTTACATGGTTTGAACTGACAGCAAAAAACATAGTTTTTGATGGCTAGAGGTACGGTAGGCGTTCACAGTACACAGAACCATACATGTCGGCCTGTATAGGCTCCAAAAATTAGCTCACATGGGTTGAACTGACAGCAAAGAACTTATGTATTGATGGCTAGAGGTACAGTAGGCATTCACAGGATACAGAAGTAAGTGGCGGCTTGTATAGGCTGCAAAAATGAGCTCACATGGGTTGAACTGACAGCAAAGAACTTCGTTTTTGATGGCTAGAGGTATGGCAGGTGTTCACAGTACACAGGACCGTAAGTGTCGGCCTGTATAGGCTCCAAAAATTAGCTTACATGGTTTGAACTGACAGCAAAAAACTGTAAGTAAGCGTAAGTGTCGGCCTGTATAGTATCGCAGTATATCTGGAAAAAGGTTGATAACACCCCGTTTCAATCTGTGGTATTGGGGGGCCACAGGTTTATCACACCAGTTCTACAAATAATTGGCCAGTATCTGTTGTCACTGTGTGTAGCACAGTTAACACAGCAAGAGAGGCCAAATTCTTGCAGGACTAAAATACACTCTTAGAAAAGTATACTGTTAAATAACACCCAGCTTCAGTATGTGATATTTGGGGGCCACAGTTTTATCACACCAGTTCTACAAATAATTGGCCAGTAACTGTTGTCACTGTGTGTAGCACAGTCAACACAGCAAGAGAGGCCAAATTTTTGCAGGACTAAAATACACTCTTAGAAAAGTATACTGTTAAATAACATCCCTCTTCAACATGTGCTATTGGGGGGCCACTGGTCTATCACACCAGTTCTACAAAAAATTGGCCAGTGAATTTGGCACTGTGTGTATCAGACTTCACACAGCAAAAGAGGCAATATTGTTGCAGGACACAAATACACTTGTAAAAGTATACTCTGATAACACCCCACTTCAATATGTGCTTTTGGGGGGCCACTGGTCTATCACACCAGTTCTATAAATAATTGGCCAGGGAGTTTGTCACTGTGTGTAGTGTTGCTGCAGAAATTGCACAGCAATACCAAAAAATTTGCAGCCCTTTAAATGACTTGTTGACATTGACAGAGCGATTTGTGTGTGACTGCAGCCAATCTCTAACTGCCCCTAAAGTAAGGCAATAATGAAAACTGTTATGTGCTTTCCATTGATTATTGTGTTTGGGCAAGTTCTGACTGTGATAACAGGACATGATTCAATACACAAGACTCACAAATATATATAATTTGAGGAATTTTTGTGCAAAATTGTAAACATCTTCTCTCCTAGAGGTTCATCAGAGTTTCTCAGAAAAATACATCTTTGTCAAGAAATATTGGCTTTTTTTTACATTACTACTGGACAAATAGTATCTGATGTTATTCTGAAAGATATGCTGTGGTCAGAGTCAGCAATGTAGAAGACGGCGTGAGTGCGTGTATCTCCATCGACATAATGAAGATATTGAATGGTTAAAAACCAAAGTTGCGGACCTGGAAGGCCGCTCCAGGTGAAACAACCTGAAAGTCAGAGGAATCCCTGAGTCTCACAGTCACAGCTGCATCACTACATAAGCGACTTGTTTAAGGAGGTTATCCCAGCGCTTACGTCCAAAGATCTCACTATCAATCGAATTCACAGGGTCCCCAAGCCATCCTTCCTACTGCAGGAAATACCCAGGGATGTCTTACTGTGAATTCACTATTATCAAGTTAAAGAATGTATCTTGTACACATTCTGCAAAAAAGATCATCTGCCTGAACAAGTTGTCTCTCTACAGGATCTTCCGGACCTTTCTGCTCACCCCCTGCAATGCTGCAAAAACCTGGCGACCATTAATAAAGCTCTCCGCAATCACGAGATCTCGTACCAATGGAAAAACCCTGCAACGCTGAAAATCACTCACAAAGGAAACACAAAGCTAATCAATTCTATGGAAGAAAGCATTGCACTACTCCAGTCTTGGAGGATAGTTCCAGAACACCCTCCGCACCAAGGCCCCATTAGATCATCCTCCCACAACTACCAAGAATGGAAGAAGATCTCACACAAGCAGTCTCTGCTCTTCACAGCCGATGGGTCCCAATACATGGTAATTACAATCACCACATCCCCTTCCCCTAGGGGCAGTATCACCTTACTCTAGAGATTCTTGATTGTCCCCTGTCGTGTAGGCAGTTTGTCTACCCCTGGTTCGTCACTAAACCGTGCTTTTTTATGTTTTTTTTTCTCTCTGTTACTAGGAGAGCATTACACTCTCTTGTTATTTTTCTGGTATTTCCCACTGTTTCTTCACTTAGCTTACTTTTTTTGTTTAGTCTTCAGGAGAACTCTTATTGATTACTTATATTAGCATAAAGTCTCTAGAGCCCCTTGTTTCCTGTTGCCAAATCTGACTCAAATATTACTATGTGCATTCTCGTTGGGCTTCCAAGATACACAACCACGGTGTACCACCAACACAACTCATCCATATGAGTTTGGCTGCTCGTGACTAGGGTTGAGCGAACACCTAGATGTCCGTGTTCGACGGGTTCGGCCGAACTTTAAAAAAAAGTCCGGGTCCGTGTCCCGGACTTTTACCGAACTTTTCCCGGACACCGAACCCCATTGAAGTCAATGGGGACCCGAACTTTAAGGCACTAAAATGGCTCTAAAACACCAAAGGAAAGGGCTAGAGTGCTGCAAATGGCAGCAAAACGTAATTAAGAGCATGGCAAGTGCTCTGCAAACAAATGTGGATAGGGAAATAACTTAAAACAACAAAAAAAAACAGAAAAATAAAACAATGTTCTTCTTCATCTCTGAAGGACGAGGCCCATATGGAGTAGGAGGGAGGTTGAGGTGGTGGTGGATGTGGCGGTGACTAGACATATGCCGGTTTTCGGTAATTCGATATATCGCGGTATTGCATAGCCACGGTATTGTTATTGTGGCATTTTTAAAATACCGAGTTTCTCTGTCAAGTCTGCCTGACTTGTGAATTGATACATTTCAGTGAGCTGGATGACTCATTCACTCACTCAGCTAACACCTTTCAGCATTAAGTCTCCTAACTATAAACAAAAATGATTACATTTGTATCTTTTCCTTCCCTCTGCCAGGGAGAAAGGAAGTTTAACCTCTTAAAGACTGGATCTTTTTCTGACACTTGCAGCTTGCAAGTTAAAATCAGTTTTTTTTTTGCTAGAAAAGTACTTAGAACCCCCAAACATTTTATATATTTTTTTAGCAGAGACCCTACAGAATAAAATGGCGATTGTTGTAATATTTTATGTCACACTGTATTTGCGCAGCAGTCTTTCAAACGCAATGATTAGACTTTAATGAATAAAAAAAAAAAAAAAAACGTAACAGTAAAGTTATCCCAATTTTTTTTTTTTTTGTTACACAGAGAATCGTGAGAGAATCGTGATCTTTATTCCAAGCTAAAAAATCGTGATTCTCATTTTGGCCAGAATCGTGCAGCTCTAATAAATATATATATACACACACACACGCCTAGCAGCCCACATTACATTATTATATAGCCATCAAGCAGTGTCTGGCCTACCTGGTGATGACTGGTCCTGGCGCTCTGATCCGATGGCCTGGTCTTTAAAGGGGCAAATCCTTGCGATCCAGAAGTGGTTAAACCTGCAGGAGGACCGGTGTTTTTATCTATTAATGACTTTACTATTGCTTTAGGCCTGGTTCACATGTATGCGGGTTGGTGGTTCACATGTATGCGGGTTGGCGGTTCACATGTATGCGGGTTGGCGGCCCACATTTGCACAGGCATAGCAGCCCATTGATTTGAACGGGCTGCTATGCCCTCATTTTCCGCAGAAAAAAGGTGCATGCAGCATTTTTTTTAAATTCAGTGGCCTTGAAATCCATCCTGCTTTTGCACCATGCGACTAACCTGCAGTTCCTGCTCTGGCAAGCTTTCTGCATTTTTTGTATACGTGGGCACGGCATTTAAAAATAAACAGTTTGCGTGTGCAGCAACGGCAGGTAAGTCGCATGGTGCAAAAGAAGGATGGATTTCATGGCCACTGCATTTTTTTAAATTCTGCATGCACCTTTTTTCAGCTGAAAACGCAGGCATAGCAGCTCAAGCCCATTCACATCAATGGGCTGCTATGCCTGTGCAAATGTGGGCCCCCAACCCGCATACATGTGAACCAGGCCTAAAGCAATAGTAAAGTCATTAATAGATAAAAACACCGGTCCTCCTGCAGGTTTAACCAATTAATGACTTTACTATTGCTTTAGGCCTGGTTCACATGTATGCGGGTTGGGGGCCCACATTTGCACAGGCATAGCAGCCCATTGATGTGAATGGGCTTGAGCTGCTATGCCTGCGTTTTCAGCTGAAAAAAGGTGCATGCAGAATTTAAAAAAATGCAGTGGCCATGAAATCCATCCTTCTTTTGCACCATGCGACTTACCTGCCGTTGCTGCACACGCAAACTGTTTATTTTTAAATGCCGTGCCCACGTATACAAAAAATGCAGAAAGCTTGCCAGAGCAGGAACTGCAGGTTAGTCGCATGGTGCAAAAGCAGGATGGATTTCAAGGCCACTGAATTTTAAAAAAATGCTGCATGCACCTTTTTTCTGCGGAAAATGAGGGCATAGCAGCCCATTCAAATCAATGGGCTGCTATGCCTGTGCAAATGTGAACCACCAACCCGCATACATGTGAACCAGGCCTAAAGCAATAGTAAAGTAATTTATAAACAACACCTCCTTCAGGTTTAACCACTTCTTGACCACAAGGATTTGCCCTCTTAATGACCAGGCCATCGGATCGGAGCCGAGCGCCAGAACCAGTTATCACCAGTTAGGCCAGACACTGCTTGATGACCTATTTTAGGCCTGGTTCACAGAGTCTGTACTGACTGACTATATAATAATGTGCATAAGTGAACCAAAGCCCCTAAATTCAGCAATGAAATTGAAGTGAGGTGGAAATTTAATAATTTAAATTTAATAATAGAATACCGTGATAATACCGTATACCGTGGCAAAACCTTAATCAATTAATCGCAGCATGAAAATCTGATACCGTCACAAGCCTAGCGGTGACATAGGCGTGCGCACAGGGTGTGCTGGGTGTGCCTGGGCACACCCTAATCACCTAGGGCACATAGCATTGCCAGTGAGGAGATGGGAAAGATCTCCCTGGGACCTGCTCTGCTCTATTTCTCCTTGCCTACAGGTACATGGCCCCGATACATTACTCTCCCTGCTGGCAAACACATGCATGTGTATTTCAACTTTGGGGTGCACACCTTAATGCAATAGGCTGCGCACACCTATGGGCGGTGTAGGTGGAAGCGGCGGTGGAGGAGGACCAGGGCCGGATTAACAGCATCATGGGCTTGGTGCTGAGGATTTTGAAGGGCCTTAAGGGCCGTGCCTTGCCATGCACCCAGAGGAGGAAGGGTGCAGCCATGCATGCCTAATTCAACATGGGATGCTGTCTCTGAAGCCCATAAACACATCCATGCATCGCCAACTGTCCCTCCTTGTCCGGCCTTCACGCTGTGTGGGGAGGTTCTGAGGGTGCTGCCTGGGGAAGCGAGCATAGAAGCCAGACTTCTGTGTTTACAAGTGACAGAAGAGCGGTAACAGTGAATATGGCCAACCCGGGGCCTATATAAAAGGTAGGGGCCTGGAGCTGCAGCTCCAATAGCCCCTACATTAATCTGGCCCTGAGGAGGAGGACGAGGTAGCCAACACTGCTTCTTTTCAAAAATTTTAAATGAGGGTACACCCCAAAAGAGTGAGAAAGAGCAAAAATGGAACAATGGGTGGGTAAGGTCGGTATCCATTGCTATTCTGCATAAGGTACGGAAAAGTCCCGTGGGATCCATGCCTGGTTCATTTTAATGAACGTGAGCTTGTCCACATTGTCTCTGGACAGGCGGCTGCGCTTGTCTGTTATAACGCCCCCAGCCGTGCTAAATACCCGTTCAGATAATACACTGGCTGCAGGGCACGCCAGCACCTCCAAGGCGTAAAGGGCAAGCTCAAGCCATGTGCCCAATTTGGAGACCCAGAAGTTGAAGGGGGCAGACCCGTCATTCACTACATGTAGGCGTGTGCACACATACTGCTCCACCATGTTGGTAAAATGCTGCCTCCTGCTAAGACGTTCCATCTGAGCTGCTGGTGCTGCTGTTTGTTGTGGCGTGCTGACAAAGCTTTTCCACATTTCGGCCATGCTAACCCTGCCTTCTGAGGTGCTGGCGGTGCCCTGGTTGCGTTGGCGACCTCCTCCTCCTCCTCCTCTGCCTTGTGCTTCCACTGTGGCCCCGCTGTCAGATGGGAATGCCAGCAGCATGGCGTCTACCAGCGTGCGCTTGTACTCGCGCATCTTGCGATCGCGCTCCAGTGAGTGAATTAAGGACGGTACGTTGTCCTTGTAACGGGGATCCAGCAGCGTGGCCACCCAGTAATCAGCACAAGTTAGAATGTGGGCAACTCGGCGGTCGTTGTGGAGACACTGCAGCATGTAATCGCTCATGTGTGCCAGGCTGCCCAGAGGCAACGAAAGGCTGTCCTCTGTGGGAGGTGTATCGTCCGTGTCCTCTGTATCCCCCCAGCCACGCACCAGTGATGGCCATGAGCTGGCCTGGGTGCCACCCTGCTGTGAACATGGTTCCATCTCCTCCTCCAGCTCCTCCTCCTCCTCATCCTCCTCATCCTCCAGAACTGTGCCCCTGCTGGACAATTGCGTCCCTGGCGTTTGCGTGTGCAGGAACCCACCCTCGGAGCCCCTTGCGAATGACTGCCCTGAAAGCCTTGGAAATGTTACCTCTTCATCCTCCTCCTCCTCCTCCTCATCCTGTGCCACATCCTCTTCCATCATCGCCCGAATTGTTTTTTCAAGGAGGCATGGAAGTGGGATAGTTAAGCTGAGAACGGCGTCATTGCCACTGGCCATGTTGGTGGAGTACTCAAAACAGCGCAACAAGGCACACAGGTCTCGCATGGAGGCCCAGTTAAATTAAATAGCGGAATAGAAAATATGATCCAAAAAAAGTGTATGTATATCACACGTACACAACCACACTGGGCCCCAATTACTATTGTTTGTACCCCTAAAAGGCTAGATGAGGAGTAGGGGGAGTATGGAACAGGCAGCACCCTCAAACCTTCAGAAGTATGAGATGAACCCCAACAACTTGGAAAGGTGGATCTCTCTCACACGTACCAACACAGACTATCCCCCAATTTAACTGATCCCCAAAGGTTTTTGATTAAATAGCGGAATAGAAAATATGATCCAAAAAAAGTGTATGTATATCACACGTACACAACCACACTAGGCCCCAATTACTATTGTTTGTACCCCTAAAAGGCTAGATGAGGAGTAGGGGGGGTATGGAACAGGCAGCACCCTCAAACCTTCAGAAGTATGAGATGAACCCCAACAACTTGGAAAGGTGGATCTCTCTCACACGTACCAACACAGACTATCCCCCAATTTAACTGATCCCCAAAGGTTTTTGATTAAATAGCGGAATAGAAAATATGATCCCAAAAAAGTGTATGTATATCACACGTACACAACCACACTAGGCCCCAATTACTATTGTTTGTACCCCTAAAAGGCTAGGAGTAGGGGGATTATGGAACAGGCAGCACCCTCAAACCTTCAGAAGTATGAGATGAACCCCAACAACTTGGAAAGGTGGATCTCTCTCACACGTACCAACACAGACTATCCCCCAATTTAACTGATCCCCAAAGGTTTTTGATTAAATAGCGGAATAGAAAATATGATCCAAAAAAAGTGTATGTATATCACACGTACACAACCACACTAGGCCCCAATTACTATTGTTTGTACCCCTAAAAGGCTAGATGAGGAGTAGGGGGAGTATGGAACAGGCAGCACCCTCAAACCTTCAGAAGTATGAGATGAACCCCAACAACTTGGAAAGGTGGATCTCTCTCACACGTACCGACACAGACTATCCCGCAATTCAATTGATCCTCAAAGGTTTTTATTGAATAGCGGAGTAGGAAATATGATCAAAAAAAGTGTATGTATCTCGCACGTACACAACCACACTAGGCCCCAATTACTATTGTTTGTACCCCTAAAAGGCTAGATGAGGAGTAGGGGGGGTATGGAACAGGCAGCACCCTCAAACCTTCAGAAGTATGAGATGAACCCCAACAACTTGGAAAGGTGGATCTCTCTCACACGTACCGACACAGACTATCCCCCAATTTAACTGATCCCCAAAGGTTTTTGATTAAATAGCGGAATAGAAAATATGATCCCAAAAAAGTGTATGTATATCACACGTACACAACCACACTGGGCCCCAATTACTATTGTTTGTACCCCTAAAAGGCTAGATGAGGAGTAGGGGGAGTATGGAACAGGCAGCACCCTCAAACCTTCAGAAGTATGAGATGAACCCCAACAACTTGGAAAGGTGGATCTCTCTCACACGTACCAACACAGACTATCCCCCAATTTAACTGATCCCCAAAGGTTTTTGATTAAATAGCGGAATAGAAAATATGATCCAAAAAAAGTGTATGTATATCACACGTACACAACCACACTAGGCCCCAATTACTATTGTTTGTACCCCTAAAAGGCTAGATGAGGAGTAGGGGGAGTATGGAACAGGCAGCACCCTCAAACCTTCAGAAGTATGAGATGAACCCCAACAACTTGGAAAGGTGGATCTCTCTCACACGTACCGACACAGACTATCCCCCAATTTAACTGATCCCCAAAGGTTTTTGATTAAATAGCGGAATAGAAAATATGATCCAAAAAAAGTGTATGTATATCACACGTACACAACCACACTAGGCCCCAATTACTATTGTTTGTACCCCTAAAAGGCTAGATGAGGAGTAGGGGGGGTATGGAACAGGCAGCACCCTCAAACCTTCAGAAGTATGAGATGAACCCCAACAACTTGGAAAGGTGGATCTCTCTCACACGTACCAACACAGACTATCCCCCAATTTAACTGATCCCCAAAGGTTTTTGATTAAATAGCGGAATAGAAAATATGATCCCAAAAAAGTGTATGTATATCACACGTACACAACCACACTAGGCCCCAATTACTATTGTTTGTACCCCTAAAAGGCTAGGAGTAGGGGGAGTATGGAACAGGCAGCACCCTCAAACCTTCAGAAGTATGAGATGAACCCCAACAACTTGGAAAGGTGGATCTCTCTCACACGTACCAACACAGACTATCCCCCAATTTAACTGATCCCCAAAGGTTTTTGATTAAATAGCGGAATAGAAAATATGATCCAAAAAAAGTGTATGTATATCACACGTACACAACCACACTAGGCCCCAATTACTATTGTTTGTACCCCTAAAAGGCTAGATGAGGAGTAGGGGGAGTATGGAACAGGCAGCACCCTCAAACCTTCAGAAGTATGAGATGAACCCCAACAACTTGGAAAGGTGGATCTCTCTCACACGTACCGACACAGACTATCCCCCAATTTAACTGATCCCCAAAGGTTTTTGATTAAATAGCGGAATAGAAAATATGATCCAAAAAAAGTGTATGTATATCACACGTACACAACCACACTAGGCCCCAATTACTATTGTTTGTACCCCTAAAAGGCTAGATGAGGAGTAGGGGGGGTATGGAACAGGCAGCACCCTCAAACCTTCAGAAGTATGAGATGAACCCCAACAACTTGGAAAGGTGGATCTCTCTCACACGTACCAACACAGACTATCCCCCAATTTAACTGATCCCCAAAGGTTTTTGATTAAATAGCGGAATAGAAAATATGATCCCAAAAAAGTGTATGTATATCACACGTACACAACCACACTAGGCCCCAATTACTATTGTTTGTACCCCTAAAAGGCTAGGAGTAGGGGGAGTATGGAACAGGCAGCACCCTCAAACCTTCAGAAGTATGAGATGAACCCCAACAACTTGGAAAGGTGGATCTCTCTCACACGTACCAACACAGACTATCCCCCAATTTAACTGATCCCCAAAGGTTTTTGATTAAATAGCGGAATAGAAAATATGATCCAAAAAAAGTGTATGTATATCACACGTACACAACCACACTAGGCCCCAATTACTATTGTTTGTACCCCTTAAAGGCTAGATGAGGAGTAGGGGGAGTATGGAACAGGCAGCACCCTCAAACCTTCAGAAGTATGAGATGAACCCCAACAACTTGGAAAGGTGGATCTCTCTCACACGTACCGACACAGACTATCCCCCAATTTAACTGATCCCCAAAGGTTTTTGATTAAATAGCGGAATAGAAAATATGATCCAAAAAAAGTGTATGTATATCACACGTACACAACCACACTAGGCCCCAATTACTATTGTTTGTACCCCTAAAAGGCTAGGAGTAGGGGGAGTATGGAACAGGCAGCACCCTCAAACCTTCAGAAGTATGAGATGAACCCCAACAACTTGGAAAGGTGGATCTCTCTCACACGTACCAACACAGACTATCCCCCAATTTAACTGATCCCCAAAGGTTTTTGATTAAATAGCGGAATAGAAAATATGATCCCAAAAAAGTGTATGTATATCACACGTACACAACCACACTAGGCCCCAATTACTATTGTTTGTACCCCTAAAAGGCTAGATGAGGAGTAGGGGGAGTATGGAACAGGCAGCACCCTCAAACCTTCAGTATGAGATTGTGTTCACTGTACCCCACAAAGATTGAGTTCACTGCACCCCACAATGATTGTGTTCACTGCACCCCACAAAGATTGTGTTCACTGCACCTCACAAAGATTGTGTTCACTGTACCCCCCAAAGATTGTGTTCACTGCACCCCACAAAGATTCTGTTCACTGTACCCCACAAAGATTGTGTTCACTGCACCCCAAAAAGATTGTGTTCACTGCACCCCAAAAAGGATGTTGTTCACTGCACCCCAAAAAGGATGTTGTTCACTCCACCCCAAAAAGATTGTGTTCACTGCACCCCACAAAGATTGTGTTCACTGCACCCCAAAAAGATTGTGTTCACTGCACCCCAAAAATGATTTTGTTCACTGCACCCCAAAAAGGATTTTGTTCACTGCACCCCAAAAAGGATGTTGTTCACTCCACCCCAAAAAGATTGTGTTCACTGCACCCCAAAAAGATTGTGTTCACTGCACCCCACAAAGGATTTTGTTCACTGCACCCCAAAAAGATTGTGTTCACTGCACCCCAAAAAGGATGTTGTTCACTGCACCCCAAAAAGGATTTTGTTCACTGCACCCCAAAAAGATTGTGTTCACTGCACCCCACAAAGGATTTTGTTCACTGCACCCCACAAAGATTGTGTTCACTGCACACCAAAAAGGATTGTGTTCACTGCACCCCAAAAAGATTTTGTTCACTGCACCCCAAAAAGATTGTGTTCACTGCAGCCCAAAAAGATTGTGTTCACTGCAGCCCAAAAAGATTGTGTTCACTGCAGCCCAAAAAGATTGTGTTCACTGCAGCCCAAAAAGATTGTGTTCACTGCAGCCCAAAAAGATTGTGTTCACTGCAGCTCACACACAGAAAAATGGATGTGGATCACTGACACCTGCCTATCTCCAATCCCACACCACACAGCAATATCGATTGTAGTTTGTAGAACACAGTTTCCCTAAAATTCAGCAGACTCTGTCCCTAACAGGATTGAGAAGAGATCGTAGATCAGGATTGAGTGCAGATTCACCCCACCCCCCACACAGCAATATCGATTGTAGTTTGTAGAACACAGTTTCCCTAAAATTCAGCAGACTCTGTCCCTAACAGGATTGAGAAGAGATCGTAGATCAGGATTGAGTGCAGATTCACCCCACCCCCCACACAGCAATATCGATTGTAGTTTGTAGAACACAGTTTCCCTAAAATTCAGCAGACTCTGTCCCTAACAGGATTGAGAAGAGATCGTAGATCAGGATTGAGTGCAGATTCACCCCACCCCCCACACAGCAATATCGATTGTAGTTTGTAGAACACAGTTTCCCTAAAATTCAGCAGACTCTGTCCCTAACAGGATTGAGAAGAGATCGTAGATCAGGATTGAGTGCAGATTCACCCCACCCCCCACACAGCAATATCGATTGTAGTTTGTAGAAGACACTGACCCTATATAATTCAGCAGACTCTATCCCTAAAATGCCTACAACTCGCCCTGCCTAAACACTCCGACCTGTCCCTCAATTCTATCCGGACACAAATGGTTTTTTCCTGCCTATCTTTCCCTAATCAGCAGCCAGCACGTTGATGTGTGCTCTGTCCCTGAATCTAAGCAGCATAATGACGCCGCTGCGGCTGCCTCGAACTTATAAAGACTTGGTCACATGCTTCAGACGGCCAATCACAGCTACTGAGACATTTGCAGGCATGGCTGGGATGGCTTAAGGCACACCAGTTAAACGATTGTTGATTGGCTGTTGAAAGCCCGCCATGAAAAGAGCGCCAAAGCATGCAAAACCCGGAAATAAAACGACCGAACACGGATTTTTACCCGAACATACAGTAAAGTGTCCGTGTCCGTGTTCGGGTACAAAAAATCCAATTATTCGGTACGAACACGAATAATACAGTCCGTGTTCGCTCAACACTACTCGTGACATCTCCCCACTGGTATGACCCTTAAGTTCCTCACAGTTAACCCCCAAGGCCTAAGCGATCCAGCTAAGAGACTTTCTCTATGGAAGGAAGCTATTGCATCCAAAGCTGATGTTTTGGTTACTCAAGAAATGCATTTCTAGGCATCTGAAGCCCCCAAGTGTTTTCACAAGGACTTCCTTCACTTGTTCACGGCCAACTACTCTTCCAAGAAAAGAGGTCACAGTCACATTCACTTTACACAATTCCTTCATTGATGATCATGGTTATTTTATTATTCTGATCTGTGATATTAACAGAACCCACTTTACTATTGCTGGGGTATGCCTCTTGATCAACTGTGGGTATAGGATTGCATATATAGGAATGTTTATATTTTTTGCTTGTTTCCATTCTATTAGTTGAACTGGATGGACTTTGTCTTTTTTTAACCAGACTATGTACTGAATCTATATAACTATGCATTGGCCCTAAGAGTTTTCCTGTGAAAAAAATAGGAAATAAAAAAATAGTGCTTCACAAGAATATTTTCTTGGAGCTGGAAGTTTGGTAATATAGGATGGATGTCTCTTAGATAAATGTGTTGGTATGGGATTATAAAAGGTTGAGATGCAAAAAACAAAGAAACAAGAAGGGGATAAAGCTCTGCAATGACACTTATATATATTCCAGGATTGTATTTTGACACTTCAAGGATTTTGATTAATTGTGCCATTTTAAATCACTTTTGACGTTTATATACAAGTAGGTATATTGTATCACTAAAGGCTAAATGTGTTATTTGACAACATGAAAGGTGCTCATAAAAATTATGTGCATGCCCTTGAAGTTGTTTTTTTTCTCATTACTGGAAAACTATTTGGAATCAGCATACGTTTGTATATTTAGAGCATATACAATATATTATTGTTTAGTTTTATCACCTATTACTTTAAATTGTTAAGGTAAAGACAATACAATTTAGAGGAAAGAGTTTGGGTAGCAAAGTGGGCAACTCACTGGTTCACCAAGAAGAGTCAACTTTCAACAACTCCAATTTTGTGTTAGTTTCTTTTCTCTAGAATTAATCATCTGCATAATATGTTAACGTAAGTACTTAATCTTTCTAGATATATCTTATGAAAATGATAGTTTAGCACATGTCTATATATATTTTAGTATATAGATTCTCCTTTTACCTATCTTACCACACCTTCATTGGCATTCACAATTCCTTCTCTCTTTCCATAGGCAAAGTTTCATCCTCGGACCACTTCTATTCTCTATCTACACCTTAGCTGATAGGCTCCCATGGCTTCCAATACCCTTTATATATAAAAAGAGGATAAATATAACAACTGATAGCACTCAGGATGCCGACTCACTGTGACCAAAACTGAACCCTCACTGATCAATCCCACTAGGGGGTGCAGTACATCTGAGAGACTTCACCTGTAGGTGGAGATCAGAGCTGAAACCATCTAACACTACCTGGTTCAGTTCTGATCACAGTGAGTCGACATTCTAAGTGCGATCAGTTGCCATTTTCCCTGTAGCACATTGTAGCCTGAAGAGCTGTTTTGTACAAACCGCACCAGTTCATTATACAGTATGTC
The DNA here is from genome assembly GCF_965119305.1 of Pelophylax lessonae. Lineage (NCBI taxonomy): Eukaryota > Metazoa > Chordata > Amphibia > Anura > Ranidae > Pelophylax > Pelophylax lessonae. Next base: position 120,237,073 of record NC_138776.1, on the reverse strand, counting down.
ATTCTTGCTTATTTCAGTGATATACCTCCTGTTAACTAAGGACACCAAAAAGCTGCTAATTCACTCCCTGGTTATATGACAATTGCAACTCCTTCTTTGGTGGCCTACCTTTACTTAGCCTTATCCCCTATAAATGTTGCTGCCAAACTCATCCACCTTACCAACCACTCAGTGTCTACTACCCTTTCCTGCCAATCCCTCCACTGCCTTCCACTCACTAAACAAATAAAATTAAAAATGCTAACAGCACCATACAAAGCAATCCACAACTTTGCCCCAAGCAACATCACCAAATTTTTCACAATATATCAACTAAACTATTCTCTACACTTCACTTAAGATCAAGTGCTTTCTAGCTCCCTCATAACCTCCTCCTATGCTTGCCTCCAGGATTTCTCCAGAACCTCTTCTATCCTCTGGAACTCCTTACCTCAGTCAATCAACTCCTTAACTCATCTCTTGAAGGAGGCCAATCTCGCCTCTAATAAACATTACTTTTACTTCCTCCATCAGTTCATCCCTCACAGGTATTACTTTCTGTATCACTTTACCCAGCCTTTTACATTGTAAGTTCTCAGGAGCAAAGCCATCTGATCTCTCTTGTATTTAATAGTGTTGCTACTATACTGCCTCCATTTATTTTGTAAATTGCTCCACAAACTGCTGACACTGTATAAATCCTGTAAATTAATAATTATAATTTCACATGACATATAAGCACTATAATGCCCTGACTCTCAGATAAGAGGTATATTGTAATTTTTTTATTATTTTTTTTTATTATGTACCTGTTAAATATTGTAATTATAAAAAAAGGTTGAAACTTAAAGTTAACCTTTGCTTTGCCCACCAGTGCAAAGCAACAGGTTGGCTGTAATGGAGCCTCCCAAAGTGTACAAACTTACCTTCCCTTTTCTCCCTGACACTACACTATTTCAAGCACAAGATCAAGAGCAAAGCCTTTTGTATGCTATGAGTCACTTGATTCTTTACACAGGACTATGAACTCTCTGAGTGACAGTGCTGATTGGCCCTGCACTGCTGTTGAGTAATTTAAATGCTTCTTCATGTCCAGAAGTTGTGAGTATATCTTTCTGCTTCCAGCACTGAACCGAGTAACAGGGAAGTAAAGGAAAGGTAAGTAAATGCTTCGGTAGGGTAATAATACAAACTTGCTGCTTTCCCCCAAATAGGCTAAGCACTGGTTTGCTTAAAACACTAATCATGCATGTTTGTTTTAATGCTATTGTACTATATTAAGACAATTTAATATGAATGTAGAGTGAAAATAATACCTGAACTGCTTTTTGAATCAGATATTGGGCAACTCAGAAGAGTACACATTAGGCCAGTTTTTTCAGTTCAGAGCATTGCATGTCTCAAATACTGGTATACAAACATTAAGCCAGCTTTCTTGATTGAGAGGCTGACCCTTGTCTCTACCACTTCATAAGTCTCACTATTGACCAGTGAGTTTGCCCATCACAGGGATGGACCAATCAAGAGGCAAAGGAATAAAGGGCAAAGCCAAGTTCTCAACCAGAGAAGCTGAGTAACAAGGAGCAACAGCATTTCCGGCACATAGAGCTCTGAATGCATATGCTAACCTGACATGCAGGCACCTAGAGCTGCCTGCTACAAGGTGCTAGTAGGGGGTTCAGGGTTTTTTTTTTAATTACTTCAGAACTTAAGCAGCATGGCCTGTAAATGTTTCTTTTGTGTGATTATTTTGGAGTTGGCTGCTATTTGTTTTCCATAGTGTACAAGCTGTTTTTTTTCTCAGTTCCCAGTTTTTTTTTAACCATCTTCTGTAATCCTTTTTTGTACTGGATTAAAAACTGTTAGTTAAAACTACATATAGCACTGGTAATCAGCTTTATTGATAAAGGGGGCCTCAAGTGCTGACCCTGACATTAAATGGGGCACAATATATTCTTCTAATTGAATGCTAAAGAAAGTTGTCAGAAACTGCAAAAACTAAGACTGTGCTACAAAAGATGATCAGAAATTTCAGACATACTATAGCTATGTTGTTGGAGACTAGGAATGCGCTGCAGGAGACAATCATAGACTGGTGATACATTAACTGAGACTACACAAGATAACTGCTATTACAGCACCTTTAAAAATCAATTCTACATTTTTGCTTACTACAGCCCCTTTACAAATTATTTGTTCCACATTTGATATTCATCCCAGCAAGACATATGATACTTGATCAGAAAGAAATGCCATTAAAAAAAATGAACAATGCAGAAAGAAAACTAAGAAAGGAATCAACCAAACCATCTGACTACTTGAAAACAATCAAAAAATACATATTTTTCCTAACTGGCTTCAATAGGCACCCTAGTAAATTTAAACACAGACTGCTGTCTAAAAGGGCCAAACATCTGCTCAATAAGTGTCAAAGGGCCACATGTGGTATCTTGGCTTAGGGTTGGGCACCGGGGAACTGCAGGCTTGTCATAATCTTTAGAGATATGTTATCTAGTTAGCCAGAGCAACAGGAATGCCTGGATCTGTTGTTCCAAGCTAGAATTTTTTCACTAAAGGCTCACAGCAGAACAAAAGATAAAACATGTACTGTTACTTGCAGACTGCAGCAGTAATGCAGTATGGACAATGAGATTTAAAGCTCTTTGAATCCTAGTGACAATTGAGTAGAACACATTGCCCCTTGTAATGAAATGAAAAAAAATAGTATTTGACATAAAGATTGAACACCTTTAAACATATTTGTATGAAAACACAGTTCTCAAATTTATCACAGTGTTTCTAAAGCAAGTTCATATTTGCATACCTGTTGGCTGTATCACAGAGGCTAAAAAAAAACTACAGGGTCTTTAGATGGGGGGGGGGGGGCGTGGCGTACGGCGCAGTGGATGGCAGCATAGCTCCGGAGCTCCGCTCGGCCACCCGGGACTACAGCCTACAACGACCTGAATAAAAGGCACAAACACCGCCAGAAGTCTCCTAAGGCACCCCGCTGACCCCCCCGATGGCTAAGGGGAAGAACAAGTCCCAACAACTTACCAGGATGGATGGATTTCTCATCTCCAGCGCAGCAGGCCTCTCCCAACATGGCGCCGGCCAGCAGCAGAAGCACCAACAGCATGGTGTGGGAAGACAGAGGGGCGCTTCACCTCCACTCAGGCAAGTGGGGAACCCTGACAGTGGGAATTCATCGGGCTCCTCCACCCCACCGTCACCCTCCTCACGCAGCCCGGCCAAACAGAAGCCACAGAGAGGCTCTTCTCCCCCTTCTCTCATCCCTCATGAGCAGATGGACAGCATGGCGACCCCTAATCCCTCTGCAGCACAGGCCCCGCCAGCCACTGACCCCTTTGCAGCCTTTCCAGTAGGGGATCACTCTGTCTAGGCCACACTTCTGAAAGACATGATGCACTCCCTCTGGTCCTCCTTGCATGCAGATATGGTACAAGGCCTGACACAGACGAGACACGAGGTACATCAATTGGGGAAAGACTAGATGTTGTTGAGACATCCATGGACAAATGCACACTCTCCCTCAACACTCTTGTAGCAGCCCATAACTCTAACGCTGAAGAAATATCCTGGCTCAAGGATAAAGTTGCAGACCTTGAAGATAGGTCACGACGAAATAACTTGAAGCTGAGGGGGGTGCCAGAAACTGTGTCGCCCCAAAACTTGGAGGCTATGGCTAAGGATCTTTTCGCCGAGCTGGTGCCTTCCCTATCAGCATCTGACCTGACAATAGACAGGATTCATAGGATCCCAAAACCCGGTTTCATTGCAAAGGACCTACCATGGGATGTGCTTCTCAGGGTCCATTTTTTCCATGCAAAAGACTGAATCCTCATGGCATCACGGCAACTTCACGCCATGCCTGGAGAATACCCCCAAGTTCAAATACTCCCAGACCTGTCCAGGCACACCCTCCAGAAGCACAGGAACTTAGCCACTGTCACGAAGGCCCTCAGGAACCACCACATCCCCCACAAGTGGAAGCATCCAGCACATCTGTGTATTACACATAACGGCTCCACGGTTACTATATCTACTATTGAAGACGGGATGGCCCTCTTGCGACGCTGGGGGATCCTCGCTGATGCTTTGCCTTCACAAGTGAACTCTTCCTTTCCACCACTCATGCCTGTAATGGGAGATTGGCACATTGCCTCATGTAAGAGATCCAACTCTAGCCAGCGGTCAAGCGGTGGTGAACGTGTCCTATCGCAGCACTCACCACAGTCTAGGATGTGGTTTTCACATATGGCCCCTCGCTCTCTGTCGCAAGCGATGCTTGCTTTTGGACTTTTTTTTATGTTATTTTTGCCCTGTTTGGCGCCCCGCGCCACTTTTGCACTACCCACCCTTTCTCCCCCTTGTTCTGACGTGAAGACTCCCCAAGTGCCTTCTTGTTCCATGGGATTGTCATTCAACTCTGACCCCCTCGCTATATCTTTGTTGCTCATTGCTCCCATCAAGGACTCCCGGACCCACTGTGCAGATCCACCATGACGATTAAATTTCTCTCCTTAAATGTGAATGGGCTGAATCACCCGGCCAAGCGGTGCTCCTTATGGACCAAACTGAACAACAGCCGAGCTGATATTGCGTCCATCCAAGAGACTCACTTTAAGGCCTCTCAGCAACCGAGATTTTCTCATAAAAACTTCCCCAACATTTTCTTCGCCAGTGCCCCGGAGAAGAAACGCGGAGTATTGATAGCGATCAGGACAACGGTAGCCTTCTCCTTGAAAGAAACATTCAGCGATCCGGATGGTCGGTTCTTAATCCTCAAAGGTGACTTTAATGGTATGCCTATGACATTGGTAGCTGTGTTGCGGGTCTTAAGGTGACGGTCGTACCGCTCCGAACAGTCACCAGCTACGTTTCCTCCGCAGACTGCTCCAACGAATCTCTACGAATGTTTATGGTAACTTGGTATTGTTTGGTGACTTTAATGCTGTGGTCGACCCGGGGCTTGACACTTCGGTGTCCGCCCAGGGCCGACAACTTTCATTACACTCCTTGTTACACAAGGAACTGTTGTACGATGTCTGGAGGTGTCAGCACGGTTCGGAACGAGATTACTCTCATTACTCCTCCAGACACCGTTCGTATTCTCGTATTGACCTGTTCTTGACTGACTTCCCTCGCCTGGGAAAGGTCTCCTCCTCGTCCATCAGAAACATAACATGGTCTGACCATGCAACTGTGGAAATGGTGGTGGAGGAGAGCGGTCCCAGGGAACGGACGTCCATATGGCGCTGTGACGCCAAGGTGTTCCAGGACCCTACCACTGGAAAAGAGGTTGCGAAGCGCTTGAGTGAATTCTTTGAGTTTAATTCTTCCTCTGTCTTGGACCCGTGGACGCTCTGGGGGGCGCATAAGGCCTTTATACGTGGGATTTGCATACAACAAACAGCTCAGACCCATAAGGCCTATAACCAGAAATTGAATGCCCTTCTGGCCGACATCCAGATCCTGGAGGCGGCTCATAAAAGTAACCCTACCCCTTCCTTAGCCACAGATCTGACCCACAAGAGGGAATCCCTTCGATCCCACTTGATGGAGCGGTACGACTGTCACCTTAAGACCCGCAACCTTAGATACTATGCACACGCTAATAGAGCGGGTAAGTTTTTGGCCGCTAGGGTTAAACAAAAGCGGGCGTCTGCGCGAATCTCCCACTTGACACACCACCTGAGGAAAACCAAGCTCTCACACCCTAAGGACATTGCAAATGAGTTTGCCACCTTTTACGGTTCGCTTTATAATTTGGCCCAAGACCCTCCACAATCCAGCCGACCTTTGAGACTATTAACTGTTTCCTGGATAGATTATCCCTCCCGTCACTTACTGCAGCCCAAGTAGAATCCCTCTCCTCTCCGTTTTCTAGCGCAGAGGTCTCCAAAGCTATTCGCTCCTTACCACTAGGCAAATCCCCGGGACCGGACGGACTGTGTAATGAGTACTACAGACTCCACAACGACACCCTGAGCCCGTTCCTTACCGACGTGTTTAACTTGGCGGCGCAGAGGTCTGCCTTTCCTCACGACATGCTCAGTGCCTATATTACGACAATACCCAAACCGGGCAAGGACCCCAGCCTCCCTGCCAACTACAGGCCTATCTCCCTACTAAATAGTGATGTCAAGATCTATGCCAAAGTCCTTGCTGCACGCCTGCAGCCCATTCTCCCCCTTCTGATTCACAATGACCAGATGGGGTTCATGCCAGGCAGGCAGACCTCTGATGCCACTAGGCGAATTATTAATTTGGTGCATCTGGCAAGCAGCACTCGAGCGCCTTCTCTGCTCCTTACTTTGGACGCGGAGAAGGCGTTCGATAGGGTTAATTGGCTTTATATGCGGATGGCCCTGGAGCGTTTTGGCTTCTCTGGGGGGATACTCTCTGCCCTGTTGGCGCTCTACTCTTGTCCCTCAGCACAGGTCCTCGCCTCGGGCATTGCCTCGACTCCGTTCGCCATTACCAATGGCACCCGCCAGGGTTGCCCTCTTTCACCGGCAATCTTTAATTTAATGATCGAACCCCTGGCGGAGGCCATTCGGTCTGACGGTGCGGTGGAGGGTTTTCGCCTGGGTGATGACGTGCATAAAGTCAATCTCTTCGCGGATGACATTATTGTTATCTTGACAAACCCAACCCACTCGCTTCCGGCGGTACACCGTATATTATTGTCCTTTGGGGCCATCTCATATCATAAGATCAAGACCTCAAAATCCCTGGCGCTCAACATAGGTATTAGTCAACAGGAAGTGTCTCGCTTAAAGTCCCTATGTCCATACCCTTGGACTGACGAGAATATCCCGTACCTAGGGCTCCTAATTACCCCTAGTATCTCTAAACTTGTTTCCTCAAATCTTGACCCCCTTCTTAAGAAGTTGCACCACACACTGGCCAATATGGCAAAAGTCGAGCTGTCCTGGTGTGGAAGGATGGCAGTGTACAAAATGATGATACTACCCCAGGTGCTCTATTTGTTTCGGGCCCTGCCTGTTCCTTTCCAAAGAGGTATTTGGATGCTCTGACCCGGGGACTGCGAGAGTTTATTTGGTGTGGTAAGCGGGCCAGAGTCTCCACATCTATCCTATCACTACCCAGAGTTCTGGGTGGCGTTAAGCTGCTAGACCTCCATGCCTACTATTGGTCCACTAGACTAGATCAGTTGAGATCCTGGGTTCTCCCCCAGCGGCGACTCCGTCTGGTCGTCCATGGAGCGCCTTCTATCCCCGACCAAGGACCTTCGGCTGCTTCTCCTGGGGGACCTCTGGATCCCCTGGTCCCTCCCTGACCTACCTCCGACTCTCCGGGTATCTTTGATGGCCTGGCGCAGTCTGGGGACCACCCAGGGGAGGCAGTGTGAAGGCTTCCCTCACCACTCCTCCTCCCTACCTTTAGGCCATTTAGCAGCACACCTCCCCACCCTCCAGATCTCCAGGTTACAGAAGTTGGGCATCTTGGTTCTCTCCCACTTCTTTGACAGAGACGCTCTGATGACCCCGCTGTCTCTGATGAGTAAATTCCAGGTCCCACCTTCCCTCTTCCTCAGCATTCTCCGTAACCACAGTTTCCTTAAACAGCACCCCCTCTCCACGGGACAGATTCCCCTTACAGCCTGGACCCATTATCATTCTCCCAAAACAGCCATGAAGGGTATATCGTTGTTCTACGACCTCCTCATGAGTATGCCCGACCCCCCCAAATCTCAAACTATGCTGAATTGGGAAAGGGACCTGGACCTTCAATTTACGCCAGAGCAGTGGTCCCACGCTCTCTCCTCTACCTACCGCTACTCCCACTGCACGGCACACTGGGAAATGACGTTAAAAATTACGAATAGGTGGTACCATACACCTGATCGACTGGCGAAAATCTTCCCTACACTCCCTGACCTATGCTGGAGGAATTGTGGATATCGGGGCACTCTTGCACATATCCTCTGGGACTGCCCGTCCCTGACTAGTTATTGGAACCGAGTGTTCAAAAGCATAGCTGAGTGTACAGGAATACTAAGGCCCCCTAAGAAGGAATTGGCCCTACTTAATATAGGTCTGGATGAGTACCCGGTATGCTACAGACAAATGATCCTGCACATTCTCTTGGCATCCAGGGTGCTGATCTTGCGCCATTGGCGATCTCTTGAAATACCTAGTTTCACGGAGGTGGTCAAAACTGTAAACGACAACTATATCATGGAGAAATCTCTGGCACTCAACTCCTTTTCTTACCCGAAGTTCCAGGATGCCTGGCTTCATGGGCAATATCCCCATTGAAATACAATTCTTGGTTGAGACGTGGGGGGGAGGAGGGTGGCGCTCTTGTGGCAGTTATGTTCCCACTGGGAGCCGTGGGGGCGCCGCCTCCTCCCCGCTATCATATGTCTCTCTTTCTCTGCTTACGCCTAATGCTATATATAGGGAGTGGCTATACTGCCTTAACATACTGCCTTAACATATCCTGTATCTCTGGCCTTATTCTTTATGTTACAGTTACTGTTGCCGCATTGAGTTGTTTGGCTTTGTCAATTACTGTGTGAATGTTTATGAACATTGTTGACTTCACCATGGTCAGAACATCCCTCTCCTCCCCTCCCCTCCCCTCCCCTCCTCTCCCAGTGGCTTAAGAAGTATTTGAGTCAGTGGGGCAGCAGGACAGCCAAGCATCTAGAATTTTCAGAAAGTGGTTGGCCAATGTCAAGGGATTTTGAAGGTTTAAATTTGTTCAGTTAATAGCCAACGCTGAGGTGGATTTTGCTAGAAAATCTTATGCTATAGACCCTGCGTTGAATTTTACCCAGAAACTAGTTCTAGGGAATGTTTCTATATTAAAACAGCTTTTGGAAAGATTTTACACTTGAATTAGGTATTTGCATGACAAGAACTTGAAATCCTAAGAAGAGAAATTGTGTAAATAAAGTGATATTATCATATATCGTCAGACATTCAGAGGATTTATATAAGTTTTCACTTCAATTACTGCAATTTCTAGGCTCTAAAGCTGTCATTTTATTGCAGAAACATGTGCTATCAGTGTATTATGGTACACTAATTTATTTTTAAGTACTGTTTTTATTTGCAGTGGGGAAAATATTTTCCTAGCTGTGTAACTTTTTTTCTGAATGTGGAAGCTGATAAGTCTGCTAAATATTCTGCAGATGTGATATAAACACAATCATGAAGCTGAGTTGCAGAAATT